>NC_086109.1:27392113-28078363 GCF_963921235.1 Mobula hypostoma | reverse complement strand
ATGCTGGTGAGACTGCACCCAGAGTATTGTGTACTGTTTGGGTTATCCTGTTATAGGAAAGATGTCATTAAGATGGAAAGAGCAGAAAGAAGATTAACAACATCGTTGCCAGAGCTCGAAGACCTGAATTATAAGGAGAGGTTGGGCAGGCTAGGTCTATATTCAATGGAGTGTAGGAGATTGAGAAGTGACTTGACAGAGGTGTAGAAAATTTCCATGGACTGAGATCAGCGTGAGAAGTTGTTCGCTGGTGATGCAACATGAAGTTCAAAACGAGCTTGGCGGGTTGGGGCGGTGGGGGGGGGGGTGTTGTCGACCTAGCAGGGGTGAGCCACTGCAACCAGGTCTCTGGCACAGAGTCGGGCTTGGTGACTCAGAAGGGAATGGGGGAGAAGAGGAGTGAAGGAGTGATAGGGGATTCCATAACGAGAGAAGCAGAAAGCAGATTCTGTGGATGTGTAAAAGACACCGGGGTGCTATGTTGTCTCCCAGGTGCCTCAGGGATGTCTCAGATCAAGTCTATGGCATTCTAAAGGGGGAGGGTGAACAGCCGGAAGCCATGGTAGATATTGGTAGGAAAAGGGAGGAGATCCTGAAGTGAGAATATAGAGTGTTAGGCAGTAAGCTGAAAAGCAAGGCCTCCAGGGTAGTAATCTCTGGATTGCTGCCTGTGTCACATGCCAGTGAGGGTAAGAATAGGATGATGTGACAGATGAATGTGTGGTTGAGGAACCAATGCAAGGAGCAGAGCTTCAGATTTCTGGATCATTGAGATCATTGGGGAATTTATGAAATGTACAAAAAGGATGGATTACACTCAGACCCAAGGGGGACCAATATCCTTGCGGGCAGGTTTGCTAAAGCTGTTGGGCTGAGTTCAAGTGTGACAGGGGGCCAAAATCAAAAATTACTTTAAACCCTCCCGAACAGCTCTAGTCAACCTGCCCAAATGGATATTGGCCCCCTCGGCTTCAGGTGTAACCCATCCCTTTTGTGCAGATCGTAACTTCCACAGAGGAGATACTTGATGGCATGAACATTGATTTCTCAAACTTCTGGTAATTGCCCCACCCCCTTCACCATTCCTGATTCCCATTTCCCTCTCTCACCTTATCCTCTTACCTGTCCATCACCTCCCCCTGGTGCTCCTCCCTCTTCCCTTTCTTCCATGACCTTCTGTCCTCTCTTATCCAGCCTTTTATCTCTTTCACCAATCGACTTCCCAGCTCTTTTCATCACCCCTCCCTCTCTCCCAATTTCGCCTATCACCTACTTCTTCGTCTCCTCCCCACGCCTTCTTACTCTGACTTCTCAGTTCTTTTTTGCAGTCCTGATGAAAGGCCTCAGCCTTTACTCTTTTCCATAGACTGTTTACTCTTTTCCATAGATGCTGCCTGGCCTGATGAACTACTCCAGCATTTTGTCTGTATTATTTTGATTTCCAGCATCGGCAGATTTTCTCTGAAATGTGATCTACATCAAGCTGCTATTTATTGATTACAAATCATATTCTCAGTACTATTAAATAAGCTTCAAAACCTGGGCCTCTGTACCTCCCTCTGCAACTGGATGCTTGACTTCCTCACCAGGAGAACAATCAGTGCGGATCGAAAATACTCCTTGCTGACAATCAGCACAGGCGTACCTCAAGGATGTGTGCTTAGCCCACTGCTCCAATCTCTTTGCACTCAGGACTGAGTGACCAGCACAGTTCAAACTCTTTATAAATTTGCCAATGACACAGCTGTTCTTGGCAGAATCTCAGATGGTGATGAAGAATCTTATGGAGTCAGATAGATCAGCTGTTGAGTGGTGTTGTAACAAGAACCTTGCACTTAACATCAATAAGACCCAGGAAATGTTTGTGGACTTCAAGATGGAGAAATCAGGAGAACATGTGGCAGTTCTCTTCGAGGGACCAGCAGTGGAAAGGATGATCAGTTTCAAGTTCCTGGTGTCAACATCTCTGAAGATCTATCCTGGGTGCAACGTATTGATGCAATTACAAAGAAGGCATGCCAGTGTCTATATTTTATTGAGAGTGTTACGTACCCCGTAACTGGGTTGACAAACCAGCAGAAATGGATCACTCAGTTGGAGTCTGGATTACTGGAACTAAGAAAGTTTTATTAAAGAAATAAGCAACACAGTACTCTAATAGTAAGGATATAAATGCAACAGGTTAGCACTGAATAAACACACATGTACACAGAACTAGGATAATAGGATCAATCAAGCTCTATCGCAGTCTAGGGGTAAAATGTTCAATCACAAGTGACAGAATTCAGTTTAGTTCAGTTCGCAGCAATCGTTGTTGTGCCGTTGAAGAGAGAGAGAGAGAGAGCGAATGCTGATATTCAAAATCGGATTCAACAGACCTTTGATATTTCTCGCAGTTAGCTTTCGGGCAAGCCCTTTGTAATGTCTTCTGAGGTCACTGACTGTGACCCCTCCATTTTCAGATACGATCGTTCCTCTGCGGTGAACCCGGCACCCAGGCAAGGGTGGACACACACACCAGGTTCCCGCCAACCGAATCTTTCCACCCTGTGCGTCTATGGCTGGTCCCGCGACCAGCCCTCCAAAACTCCCACCGACTTGTGGGGGCGCACCGCTTCCAGGGTCTCAATACCCCGTGGTGTCGTGAGTGGTGTCTTGTGTGGTGTCTCGTGTGGTGTCTCTTGCCTTAGCGAACCCGTCCCTTTTTATCCCCCTGTTGGGGTATCACCTGTCCATCACTTCAAACAGTTCAGGTTCAAAGCAAACCAGTCTTGACAATACGCAGACCAGTGTATCCTTCCGTTAAACTCTCTCGTCTCTTCATTAACATTTCCAAATGCTGCTCCATTGTCTTACTTATCTCTCTCCTGAAGACAGGTGGCAGATCAACTGTTGATCCCACTGGTGATAGCACAGGACAGTCAACATCTTAGTCTATGTGTACTTTCGTCACACCCCTCCCCTTTAAGGATAAAGGGTAAAAATTACAAGCATGAATACATTATTAGATACACACAAATATACATCTTCATCAGCTATTTGGCTAATACAGAGAATTTTAAGTTGTCAACACCTTGACAGACAGTCAGCAATCACATTTTCCGTTCCTTTTATATGTGTAATTTTTATATCAAATTCCTGTAGCACCAGACTCCAACTTAGCAATCTTTTGTTTTTATCTTTCATAGTGGCCAAAAACACTAATGGGTTGTGGTCAGTGTAAATTACCAGTGGTTTCCATGCCGGGCAAACATAAACTTCAAAATATTGTAATGCTAGTATGATGGCCAGTAGCTCCTTTTCCACAGTGGAATAATTTCTCTGATGGATATTAAATTTCTTGGAGAAGTAAGCGACTGGGTGCTCAACCCCCTCTTTGTCTGTCTGCAACAGCACCACCCCGGCAGCTTCGTCGCTAGCATCTGTTGCTAGGGAGAAGGGTTTTGAAAAATCAGGTGCATTTAGCACAGGATGGTGACACAGAATCGCCTTCAGACTCTCGAAGGCCTGTTGACAAAGGTCGTTCCACACAAACTTCGCATTCTTTGGCAAAAGCTTAGTAAGAGCGAGGGCAATGTCCGCAAAGTTTTTGCAAAACTTCCTATAGTATCCCACCATCCCCAAGAACCTTCTCAGAGCTCTCTTGTCTATCGGGGGGGGGGACCTCCAAGATAGCCCACACCTTAGCCTGCATCGGAGCCAGCTGCCCCTGTCCTACCACAAATCCTAGATAAGTGACCTTTGCGTGGCCGAACTCACTTTTTGCAAGATTCACTGTCAGGGTGGCTTCAGACAGCTGTTTAAATAGCTCCTCTACCGCCACAATGTGCTCCTCCCATGTGTCACTCCAGACCACTAAATCATCAATATATGCTTCTGTGTTCCTTAGTCCCTTTATTACTGAATTAATCATCCTCTGGAAGGTCCCTGAGGTGTTTTTCATGCCAAAAGGTAGAACATTATACTCGTATGAACCGGAGGGAGTGACAAATGCTGAGATCTCTCTAGCCCGGTCGGTTAAAGGCACACACCAGTACCCTTTCAGAAAATCGATCTTCGTGATGTACGTAGCTCTCCCCACTTTATCGATGCAATCATCTACCCTTGGGATGGGGTAAGCATCAGTTTTCGTGATGGCGTTCACCTTTCTGTAATCTGTACAGAATCGGATGCTCCCATCAGCTTTCGGGACAACCACACAGGGGGACGCCCATTCCGACTTGGATGGCCTAATAATATCTGTGGCTAGCATGTACTCAATCTCTTTCTCCACTAGCTTGCCTTTCTCCAAATTTGTCCTATAGGGGTGTTGTTTAATAGGCTGGTCTGAGGTGACCACAACATCATGCACCATCCCTTTACATTGCCTCAGGACATCAGTCCTGCATGCCGGTTAATTAGCTTTATCAATGGCCCGCTTTGTTTGGGGGTTAGGTGAGAGACCTTATCAGCAAAATTAGCCAGAACAATAGAATTCTCCAATCGGGTCGGCACCATATTTATCTTTTCAAGATGGGTTTTCCCCGTATCATTCGACACCCCAGTCTCATTAATTTCCGTGATAACACCAACCAGGTTTTCTTTCTGATCGTGGTAGGCTTTTAACATGTTAATGTGTACCAACTGTGTGGGTTTACGCCTGTCCGGCATTTCGATAACATAATTCAAAGGGTCTATCTTTTTAATTACCTTGTATGGACCGTGGAATTTAGCCTGGAGGAGGTTGGCTACCACTGGGAACAGAACTAAGACCCGATCGCCCACTTGGAACACTTTTTCGCAGGCATGCCTATCATACCATTGTTTCATTTTAGTTTGGGAGTATCGTAGATTTTCTTTGGCAAGGTCACAGATCCTTTCAAGCCTCTCACGAAATTTTAAAACATGATCAATCACATTAACTTGGACTGCCGGACTGGAGCATTGCTCTTTTAGTAAGGTCAGGGGTCCTCTGGGCCGATGACCGAAGACGAGCTCGAATGGGCTGAACCCCAATGACTCTTGAACCGTGTCCCTCATGGCAAATAAGAGGAGGGGCAAAGCATCATCCCAGCTCCTAGCGTTTTCTTGACAGTAAATTTTAATCATGGTCTTTAATGTGGCGTGGAATCGTTCCAACGCCCCTTGTGACTCTGGGTGGTACGCGGAAGCCAAAATCTGCTTTGCTCCCATCTCTTCCAACATCCGTCGGAAGGTGTGAGATGTGAAGACACTCCCCTGATCTGACTGGATTTCCCTGGGCAGCCCCACCGTAGTGAAAAATTTCACAAGTGCCTTTACCACTGCGGGAGCCTTGACGCTTGCCAGGGGCACAGCCTTCGAAAACCTGGTGGCGGCGCACATCATAGTCATCACATACTCTCGCCCACTTGCAGTTCTGGGCAGTGGACTGACAAAATCCACAATTATTCGAGGAAAAGGTTCCCTGAAAGCGGGTATCGGTCGAAGGGGCACTTTTGGCAGGACCTGATTTGGCTTTCCTACCACCTGACATAAATGACATCTCCTACAATATTCAACAATATCTCTCCTCATGTTTGCCCAGTAAAACTCTTTCGTAATTCTGTCGACTGTCTTCCTCACCCCAAAATGTCCACCGAGGGGTACCTTGTGGGCCAGGTTAAAAATCTCGCCCCTATAAATTTTTGGCACTACCACCTGGTGTACAACTCTCCATTCCTCATCTGCGGGCACAGTACATGGTCCCCATTCTCTCATTAGTACTCCCTCCTTCACATAATAGCCTACTGGCTCCCTTTTTAATTCTGCGTCAGAGAGAGCTGTCTCCGCCAAAACCATCAGCTCCTCGTCTCGCTCCTGTGCCTGTATAAAGTCCTTCCTGGCTAATGCTAAGTCTGCCTCAGCTCCCTCACTTCCTCCTGTTTTACTACACTCCTTCTTTCCACTTTCTACCTCCCCCTGGTACAAGGCTGGTAGAAACGTCTCAGCTAACTTTATATCAGCCTCTGCAGCCTTTCTGGACATACACCGAGTCACTGCGCAGACGGGATAAACCTGTGAGTCCATGGGCGGGGCCTCAATGCTGGCAGGCTGGTTTGTCAATCTCTCTGCTGGGAACACAATTCCCCCCGCGAGGTCATTACCGAGTAAGACTTCCACGTCTTTCATCGGTAGTTCGGGTCTCACCCCTATCATGACTGGTCCGGAGACCAAGTCGCTTTGTAGGTGTATCTGGTGCAAAGGCACTACTTCAGTCCCTTTTCCAATGCCTTTGATCACACTGACCTCCCCAGTCCTGGTCTCTGAACTAAAGTCTAAAACACTCCTCAAGATCAGTGACTGACAAGCTCCCGTGTCTCTCCAGATCCGCACAGGAACTGGGTTTAACCCCTCCTTCACCGACACCAATCCAGCCGAGATAAACCTCTCGCGCCCTTCCTGAACTTTATCAGACCTCTCCTCCCATGGCGGTTCGTTTACCAGCTCAATACAGCCGTCGGAATCGCCGCCTTTCCTTTTCCCGTCTCCTTCTTTGGGGCAAAGCACCTGGACGCAAAGTGTCCGACTTTCCCACAATTATAACAGACGACCCCAGGAGACTTCCTGCCAGACTGCTCCCGGTCTACCTTATCCTTCTCACTAGTCCCCAGCTTACTTTCTGACTTTTCTGGCGGACTCTCCCCGCCGTCCTGACTACCCTTCTGGTAGCCTGTACTCGGGGAAAACTTCATTTTATGCGTCAACGCGTACTCATCCGCTAACTTAGCAGTTGCGGCTAACGTGGCTGCCTCTTTCTCATCTAGGTAGGGTCTCATACCCTTAGGGACACAACCTTTAAACTGCTCAATCAGGATCAGCTGTAGCAGTCTGTCATAACCCCACTTACCCCCTTCGAGGCGCACCAACACTCACAATATGTCTGCATCTCACGGGCAAACTCTAAATATGTGTGGTCCCACTGCTTCCTCGCATTCCAGAACCTCTGCCGGTATGCCTCCGGGACCAACTCATAAATCCTGAGGATGGCCTCTTTCACCACCTCATACCTCTGGGCATCTTCCACGGACAAAGCTGAGTAAGCTTGTTGGGCTTTTCCTTTAAGTACACTCTGAAGCAAAACAGCCCACTTATCCCTCGGCCAGTCCTGACTTGCAGCAACTTTTTCGAAATGGGGAAGTACCGATCCACATCGGTATCGTCAAATGGGGGAACCAGCCTAACCTCCTGGGTCGCCCTGAACCCTCCACCTTGGTCCGGCATGGGTCCCTGTTCTGCCCTTATCTTTAACCTTTCCAGTTCGAATTCCCTTTCCCTCTGTTTCTCCTCTCGCTCCAACTGCCTCTCTTCTCGCTCTAACTGCCTCTCTTCTCGCTCCAACTGCCTCTCTTTCTCTCTCTCCTGCCGTTCTAACTGTTTCTCTTTCTCTTCGTGTTCTAGCTGCCATACCCGGAATTCGTGCTCGAGTCTCAGTTTTTCAAGCTGCACCTGTACTGCGTCTCCACTAGGTTTTCCAATAGATATCACCTCCAGCTCCCCTTGGGGAAATATACCTTTAGATACATAGTGCTCTATGATAGCTCTGTGCATCTCCTCTCTCCTCATTGTCGACTTCCCCTTAACAAGATTCAACCGTTTGGCCACAGCTGCCAATTCCGCTTTCCTGGCATCCTCTAATGCCTCCAAGGTCGGAGCCTTTAGAAATTCCTCAATCTCCATTTCTGCTGTTTGCCTTTTCTTTCTTTCAGGAATTTTAACCCAATCAATTTACCCATCCCAAATTTAGCGTTCAAAATCGCGGACGAGAACCCCACTTATGTTACGTACCCCATAACTGGGTTGCCAAACCAACAGAAAGGGATTACTCAGTTGGAGTCTGGATTACTGGAACTAAGACAGTTTTATTAAAGAAATAAGCAACACAGTACTCTAATAGTAAGGATATAAATGCAACAGGTTAGCACTGAATAAACACACGTGTACACAGAACTAGGATAATAGGATCAATCAAGCTGTATCGCAGTCTAGGGGTAAAATGTTCAATCACAAGTGACAGAATTCAGTTTAGTTCAGTTCGCAGCAATCGTTGCTGTTGAAGAGAAAGAGAGAGAGAGCGAATGCTGATATTCAAAATCGGATTCAACAGACCTTTGATATTTCTCGCAGTTAGCTTTCGGGCGAGCCCTTTGTAATGTCTTCTGAGGTCACCGACTGTGACCCCTCCGTTCCGGATACGATCGTTCCTCTGCGGTGAACCCGGCACCCAGGCAAGGGTGGACACACACACCAGGTTCCCGCCGACCGAATCTTTCCACCCTGTGCGTCTATGGCTGGTCCCGTGACCAGCCCTCCAAAACTCCCACTGACTTGTGGGGGCGCACCGCTTCCAGGGTCTCAATACCTCGTGGTTTCGTGAGTGGTGTCTTGTGTGGTGTCTCGTGTGGTGTCTCTTGCCTTAGCGAACCCGTCCCTTTTTATCCCCCTGCTGGGGTATCGCCTGTCCATCACTTCAAACAGTTCAGGTTCAAAGCAAACCAGTCTTGACAATACGCAGACCGGTGTCTCCTTCCATTAATCTCTCTCGTCTCTTCATTAACATTTCCAAATGCTGCTCCATTGTCTTACTTATCTCTCTCCTGAAGACAGGTGGCAGATCAACTGTTGATCCCACTGGTGATAGCACAGGACAGTCAACATCTTAGTCTATGTGCACTTTCGTCACAAGAGTTTGAGGAGATTTAGTATGTCATCAAAGATATAATAGACAATAGACAATAGGTGCAGGAGTAGGCCATTCAGCCCTTTGAGCCAGCACCGCCATTCACTGTGATCGTGGCTGATCATCCACAATCGGTACCTTCTTCCTGCCTTCTCCCCATATCCCTTGACTCTGCTATTTTTTAAGAGCTCTATCTAACTCTTTCTTGAAAGAATCCAGAGAATTGGCCTCCACTGCCTTCTGAGGCAGAGCATTCCGCAGAACCACAACCTTCTGTGTGAAAAAGCTTATCCTCAACTCCGTTCTAAATTGTCTACCCCTTATTCTTAAACTGTGGCCTCTGGTTCTGGACTCCCCCAACATTGGGAACATGTTTCCTGCCTCTAGCGTGTAAAGCATACATTTACAGATGTATCCTGGCAAGCATTCTGACTGATTGCCAACACCATTTGGTATAGAGGCACCAATGCATAGGATCAGAAAAAGCAGCAGATCCGGCCCACAACAGTAGTGTCATCAGCGGACTTGTATATGGTGTTGTATGGAGCTGTACTTAGCCACACAGTCATATGTGTAAAGTGAGAAGAGCAGTTTACAATGTATATTCATGATTTGGGTGAAAATGCAGGTGGTCTTATGAGTAAGTTTGCAGAAGATATAAAAACAGTGAGATTGTAAATAGCAAGATATGGATCAGTTGAAAATTTTGACAGAGAAATGGCAGGTGGAGTTTAATCCAGACAAATATGAGGTATTGCATTTTGGAAGGTAAAATACAAGAGTACAGCAGGCAAACAATTGCAGCACCCTTAGGAGCACTGATGCAAAGAGGGATCTTGAGAAGCAAGTCCAGATACGAAGACTTTGGAAAGGGTGCAGACCAAGTTTACCAGAGCATATTAACTCTGAATGGTTGGATAAACTTGGATTTTTTTCACTGTAGGATCAGAAGCAAAGGGACAAACTAAGAGTTCCTGGTATCAACATATATAATTTATTTATTTATTTATTATGAGAGGCATTGTCAAAGCAGATGTGAAATCTGCCAGATGAGGTCATAGTCCTGTGTTGCAGAGATTTAAGAAATAATGGACATATAATGTCAAATAAATATCTTCCAATTTAAGATGGTGCTACTGAAGATGGGCAACAGCTTACTGGCAGTTCATAAAGCAACCAAATACTTCATTATTAACACTTTCTCTGTGGAAAATTGTGGTAAACTATCACCGTAAACAATAGAAAGGTGAGCAAAGGTGAGGCGGACTCCAGGGTCCATGCGTGTGGTTGTAATGCAATGTTTGAGTGAGGTCAAGGCATGTTCAAGATGGAGTTGGAGCAGAGAAGATTCAGAGCTTGTCTACTTAAACTGGGAGAGAGGTAAGATGAGAATAAGCTCCAGGCCGATTTGGAAAGGTCGGGAATGGGCTAGATTGTGGCGGTGAGGTCCAGGTCCAGAGCGTGTTCATGCGGCAGTGCCCGAGTCCCAGTGTGTAGGGCGACCTGTTGTTTGGACAAATTAAATGCCGGGCCTGATGGACTGAAAAGGCAGGGTGTTGGGACCAGAGGCGAGGATTGGGCTGGTTCTGCTTGCTGTTCCATGATGTTTACTCCACTCCTCAGCACTGAGGCTGAGGCTGTATCCTGCTCTGGCCGCTCTGGGCTTTGTGTCTATGGACTCACTTTCTTTCTGAATGCTGTTGCTTGCTTTTATTGTTTGCACCATTAGTGTTTCTCTTCTCTCTCTGCTCATTGGGTGTTGATCTTTTTTTTAGTTGGGTTTCTTTCGGGTTTCTTGCTTTGTGGCTGCCTGTAAGCAGATGAATCTCAAGGTTGCATGATTTATACATACTTTGATAATAATTATACTTTGAACTTGAAGAAATGTATTTTGAAATAAAACTGAAAATGTCACAAAAGGTAGCAGTAGCTAGGCAAGCGTAGGTCTGGTGAATGTAATTACCCCATCTTCACTTCTCAACATTTTTCATATTCTGGGGGATAACAATCATTTTATAAATCCTTAAATTTGTATGAAATTAATCTTGTCCAGAAATTGGTCAGCATTGAGCTGATATTTCCAGACATATATAGACCTCAAATATCATGTCGTGCACATATTCCATCTGCAACATCCAATTTCATGTGAGAATGTGTTTTTGGTCCCTATGTTTTTCATTATCAAGTCAAGTCAAGTTTATTGCATTTAACTATATACATATATATAACTAATCATATAATGTATATAGAAATGAGACAATGTTTCTCCGAATCAGAGTGCAAAGCACAATAGTACATATAAAACATGATAACTTATGAAGGTAAGGATAAAATCTACAGATTAATCATGCATAAATAACAAACTAAAGAGCATTAATTTAATATTGTAACCTACGGAACAGATTAACCAGCGACACTTTGAAAGTGAAGGAGCAGGGAGTTCAGAAGACTAATAACCTGAGGGAAGAAACTGTTTCCCATCCTGACCATTCTTGTTTTTATGCATCGGAGTCTCCTGTCTGACGGTAGAAAGACAAAGAAGATGCTGGATGGATGGGTCGGATCTTTAATAATACTTAGGGCCCTGTGTACAGTGTGCCCCAGATAAATGTCCCCAGTGAATGGTAGGGAGACCCCTATGATCCTCTCAGCTGTTCTTACAGTCCTTTGTAGGGACTTCCCGTCCAATGCTCAGCAGCTCCCATACCAGATGGAGATGCAACTTGTCAGGATGCTCTCAATGGTGCTCCTGCAGTTATTAAGTCAAAAATGTTATTGTATTAATTGTAAATATGGCATCTGGCCACATGGTGGCTCTGTGGCTTTGAATGGACCATGTAATGATTTATGAGGCCACTGGGTGACAGTGTGTAGTTTTTTTTGAAAGAATTTAGTGATTGGATGCAATATTGGCTCATCTGGTGAAGTTTATCTTTTAGTCTGTTTCTTTAAAGTTGATTGGCACAATTTTCGATTTCTTTGAATATTCCAGGGAATGTGAAGCGCAGAATCAAATATCGCTGTGATGATTGTACGTTCTAGTATCAATTGTTTGACGACAATAAAGTATAAAGTATTCAGCCTCTTGCATTTAATCTCTGAAGGTGAATGAAAAGGTATCTTGACCTCTATCGGGTCAGTTTAATGGAAAATTTCATGCCTATTTTTACTCTTTGCACAACATCATGGAACACCATTCTTAGCAGGTCTGTTTGCTTTATTGAAGATGATCACAATACTGTGACTCTTAAGTCTTTGTGATATGTCCTTCTTTTCCCTGATATCGGAGAGGAGGCTGTGGACATGTTCTATCTGCCAAATTTTAGAAGTCAAGAATGGACTCACCCTCCTCTCAAAACCTTGATTGAATGTGTAGTCTTTTCAAACTGTGGCTGATTGGGGACACAGTGAGACTCGGCAAGATAGTTTACTTTGGTAATGAGTCATGGATGTCTGCATTAAGGCTGAAATCTTGATCGATGAGTTCTTCCTCTATCTACTGGCTCCTGTCTTTGACAAGCCTTCATGCGTTCTTGGTTCTCAGTGGTCATTCATGCACTTTCTCAGCAACCAGACTGATGAATCTTCTCTGTACTCCATCTACAACAAGTAGATAGTTCTTTTGGTTAGGACACTGAAGAAACTCACAGGAGTCCAGGTATATACTATATGATCATATAGCTGTTATATAGAATCCAATATAACTGTAGGAAAACGCCTTCATGCTTGTGTTATTTATATGTTGAGATCAGTGTGGACATTCTTCCCAGCTTTTTTGAACTGCACTGCCTAGCAACCCGACTTAACCCTAGCCTATCGCAAGACAATTTAAAATGACCAGTTAACCTACTAACCCGTATGTCTTTGGACTTGGGAGGAAACCAGAGCACCTGAAGGAAACCCACGCATTCCATGGGGACGACCTACAGACTCATCACAAATGAAATCGGAATTGAACTCCAAACTCTGGCTATGCTACCATGGCTTGTACTCAAGTCCTCTGAGAGTAAAGGTGCATTGTATCATTTCCTTTCCCAAATGCCTGCTGCACTTCATGTTAGTGATCTCTGCGATTTCTGTGCATGGACAACTGGGTCCCTTTGAATAGCATTATTTCCTAAATCTCACAATAACCAGAACATACTCTGCACTTCTGTACATTGTAATCCATCTACCATGTTATGCTCACCATCTTTTCCACATCCCCTCGAAGCCACTTTGTACAACAACTCATACTTTTACGGTGATTTTCATCATCGGTAGAAACTTGTCATGAGCACTTTGAACCAATACTGGCATTAATGCTCAAGCAGTAAATTAAATAAGCAAGGTAGGTGTTGGAGTAGGAAGGAGCCCATCGTTTTATAATGTTTACGTCAAGCGCTGTAAGTATTTTGAAAGAATACCTTCATATTAGCATTAATGCTCAAGCAGTAAGTATCAAGCAAGATAGATGCTGGAGTGGAAAGGGCCTTCAGTTTTGTTAAGACTTGGCTTGACTGAAAATGTAAGCCCTTGTGGTTCTGGAGTTAATGCTGTAAACTTTTGAGATCCAGCCACACAAGACTGTTAAAATGTCTAACAGGGCTGATTATTCTTGTCAGAGGGCAAGGGATATAGGAAACTCTAAGAGGAAATGTGCTTTAAAGCAATGACTCAATTAAACCTCTGCATTGTGATATAATTATCCTCTGCCATCTATCCCACTGAAACAATGCTTGATTATAATTCGACATTTGTTAACAGTTTGGATAATCAGTTATTTTTTAACGTAAATGTACCATAACTGCAGGTCCAACTTTAAACATTAGTCTGTTTTCTTGGAGCAAGCAAAATTAATTTTTAACCTTATAAAGAAATTGCAACACCCTGATGAATAAGTGCAATGTTACATCCAAAACTAAAGGATTAATAAACTGTTTCATTTGCCTCTAGGGGAGTTAATAAACTGAACTGTTCAGTATTATCAGTCAAGCTGTCCACATGATTTGTCACATACTCAGAAATGGCGCTTTTAAATCTCGCAACAAGGGCTGAATTACTTTTTGAAATACTGACAGATAAGAAGTTGTACTTTTGTCCAGCTTTATGGTATCTTCTGGGGGCATTTTGAATGAAGCTTCTATTAGTTTGTAAATCTGTACATGAAAATAGTACCATAGTAATCTAAACTGAAAACAAAATATGAGGTGATTACCCGAACTGACATTTTCTGATGTCTTTTCCACAGTAGGAAAAGTTCATTATTTTCAGCATAATCCATCAACATTTGATCACGGCTTGCTTAATGTCAAACTACACCCAATTGTGTGACCATCAGTAACTTACAAACTTACCAGTTTAACTGCCTGAACTTTATCTTAGATTTTACTTATACGTATTTTTTTTATTTGTCCCAATTTGTTTGATAATCAAGTTCTCTTTAAATATCTTGAAGCAACTATTTAACTTCAAAATCATATGTGTGACAAAAGGAATATTGTAATTTTAAAGCAATGATTGCTATGTATTCTGAGAGTGAGCCAGAGAACATATTAGTAATGGTGCTTTACTTGATCGTGGATATTAATTTTGTGATATTAAATCCAGATTCCAGTTCATCTTATCCTAAAGTAATGGTGGGTGTGGCAAAACCATACTGTGCTTTGTTACTGCTAAAGACACACACACACACACACACACACACACACACACACACACACACACCTATATATATTATCATGGACTTTATAGCCTTTGCATCATGACATTCTATGTTTTTTTTCATAGAATTTAGAAACATCAAAGTACTTCCAAATTTTCTGATGTGGAATTGCCCGGTAATTATAAAGGAAATTGTCTGTAGCAGTTCTTAAATCAATTAAGCTCGCATCAAGTCAGCATGTCTAATACCAGGCCATAGGCAGAACGTTTCCTTTCATGGATATGGGTGTCATCAGCAGGGCCAGTATTTATTGCCCAGATTGTAATGCTTTTCAGGAGGTGGCTAAGAGCTGCCTCCTTGATGTTCTGCTTTTCTGTTTAAGAGAGCAGATTACAAGCAGTAGAGGTCATAGGTTTATGAAGTGTTGAAGAAGTTTGCTGCAGTACATTTTGCAGACCAAGGTGCTGCTGAGTTGCCAGGCCCACCGATGTGGCTCATACTTAGTTTTTTTTTGTCCTAGGTATGGTTTTGGGATAGAGGGGGGAGTTAGGGGACCAGTTAGTGTTTCCAGACAGGAAGAGTCAGAGGTCAGGGTTTCAAATGAGGTGTTAGGGAAGGAGCCTGAGTCCAGGTTGAAGCACCCCAAGGTCAAAAAACAGCAATCCTGGAAGTCATGTTACAGGCACTGAGAAGGTCCCAGGTATGGGAGGAGATATAGGGGCTAGTAACACCTACCCCCACCCCCACCGCCCAGCAGGTTATTGAGGTCACAGGTCTGTACATCCATAAAATGAGGTCCGTGTGAACCTAGAAGTAGAGGGTTGAGGATCAAACCCGGCAAAGTCCAGAGGGCAATGCCGAAAGTCGAAGCCTGAAAGTCAAAGACCAAAGGCAGAGGTCCAAAAGAGTCACAGGTGCCCAGGTCAACAGGGTCAGAGATCTGTGTGAGTCTGGAAGTCAAGGCCCAAAGGTCAAACCTGTGACCAGCGAGTCCTGGGATGAACTCCAAAGATGGAGGTCCAATGTCTGCAAGTGTGAGAATCCGAGGACAAAGACTGGAGACCCGGAGGCAGCATGTGTGAAGGGGTGGGTGGGAGGGTGGGAGGGATAGGAATGGGGCCTGTCTTACTGTTGTTTTGCTTTATTTTGTTGTTGTTGCTGCTTGTGTTGTTCTGTGAAACACTGTGAGCATGTTATGTTGGAGCCAGAATGAGTGTCTATACTTGCAGGCTACCCCTAGCACATCCTTGGGTGTATTCAAAGTTTATGTGATAAATAAATCCTAATTCAAAACTGACAATACACAATATATCACCGCTGAATGAAGGAGAAGTTGATAGTGCCTCAAACATGAACCACTACAGATCCCGGGAATCTGAAAAGGGAAATTGCTGGAAGTGCTGGCAGACCAGCTAGCAACTGTGGAGAAAGAAAAAAAGTTAAGATTTCAGGTTGATCACATTTCTGTAAAACTGATGGAAGGTTGACAGTCTCAACCAGTAGTTCTACCATATCCATATCTTCTCGGTATTTCTAGCATTCTGTTTCTCCTTTATAACTGAATATATAAGCAAATGGATGAGATGCCTGTTAGGAGATCTGTTTTCTCTTGGATTTTGTTGAGCTTCTTGAGTGTCCATGGAGTTTCACCAATGGAAAGTATTCTCTCATCTTCCAGGCGTGTAGATGTTGGGATCTGCAATGACACATCTGCTTTGTCACATGGTGTGAGCAGAATTATCTGCAGCTTAATGTGAAAAGGACTAAGGAGCTGGTGGTAGACCTGAGGAGAGCTAAGGTACCGGTGACCCCTGTTTCCATCCAGGGGGACAGTGTGGACAAGGTGGAGGATTACAAATACCTGGGGATACGAATTGACAATAAACTGGACTGGTCTAAGAACACTGAGGCTGTCTACAAGAAGGGTCAGAGCCGTCTCTATTTCCCGAGTAGACTGATGTCCTTTAACATCTGCCAGACGATACTGAGGAAGTTCTACGGGTCTGTGGTGGCCAGTGCTATCATGTTTGCTGTTGTGTGCTGGGGCAGCAGGCTGAGGGTAGCAGACACCATCAGAATCAACAAACTCATTCGTAGGGCCACTGATGTTGTGGGGATGGAACTGGACTCTCTGACGGTGGTGTCTGAAAAGAGGATGCTGTCTAAGTTGCATGCCATCTTGGTCAATGCCTCCCATCCACTACATAATGTACTGGGTGAGCACAGGAGTACATTCAGCCAGAGACTCATTCCTCCGAGATGCAGCACAGAGCATCATAGGAAGTCATTTCTGCCTGTGGCCATCAAACTTTACAACTCCTCCCTTGGAGGGTCAGACACCCTGAGCCAATAGGCTAGTCCTGGATTTATTTCATAATTTACTGGCATAATTTACATACTACTATTTAACTATTTATTACTATTTTCTATTACTATTCTATTGCTACTTATTATTTCTATGACTATTACTATTTACTATTTACTAATAGTAATATTACTATTACTATTTCTATTACTATTTATTATTTATGGTGCAACTGTAACAAAAACCAATTTCCCCCGGGATCAATAAAGTATGACTATGGCTATGACTATAAGAAGATTCCAGTCTCCAGATTGCTGTATAATCACAGTATTTATGTTCTGGTTCACTAATATTCCTGTTCAATGATGATCCCCAGGATATTATTGGTGAGGGATTTCATGCCAGAAATGCCATTGAATCTCAGGATAAGATGCTTAGATTTTCTCTTGGTGGAAATGGGCATGGTCTGACCTTTTATCATAAATCTTCCCCGCCATTTCCTAACCCGAAGCTGAATGTTGTCCAGATTTTTCTACATGTGACTGGAGAAGCTGACCTTCGCATTGATTCACTAGAATGAAAATAGATAATGCTTGAAGTACTCAGGAGAAAGAAACAAGATTAATGTAATAGATCAAGAAATTTTCATCTGACGTTGTATTTGACCACAAATTTATACTTGTTTAACATGAAAACTCCTGACCAAGCATCTCCCAACAAGGCTGCATATGCCTTCATTTCCCACACTTGGAATGATATTATATAACTCATGCATTTCCTTTTTTTTAATATTGCATTTTGTGTGACTTGATGCCTCCAAGAGGACCAGAATCTTGTCGCAGGGCTTGGCAGCTTGCATGCCTCAATGACCCGGAGACCTATGTTGGCTGGAGTCAGGGCTTTATGCTTTGGCTTTTGGTAGGGTCACCCAGGCCAAACAAGTCAAAGGGTAGAGGCCAGACTAAGGGTGGTCCACCAGTCCTCCAGGTTCAGGGGTTCAGCTCAGAGCCAACAACCCTGACTGGTAAAGCAAAACTGTCATGGAAACAGCAATGAAGTATCCTTCTACATCTGAGTCCGACAGTTTTCCTGAGAATTCACCCAGAACTTGCATGACCTGACAGTAGTGACAACCAAGCTACTGACATGATGAAGGAAGCCCTGAACACTTCAGAGATGGAGGACCTTCAATGCTACACTAAACGCCAGCAGTGTAACAGACAGCAAGCGTGCAACTGAATAACTTGCTTGGGCAATTTCGAATGTAATTAAGTCAACTTGTGTGCATGAAGTTCCTTATTCATCAGATTGTGCAATTCTTTCCCTTGAGGACATTAATAAACATCTGTGGCTTGTGCGTAAACACAATAAGGCAGTGCTGACTGAATCTTTGAGTCAGGTTGTGCTCAAAATGGGCTGAATATTGCCGACACCCTTTCCTTTTGCAATCACGTGGCTCCCAGTGTCTTGGAGTTAAGATCACAATTGAGAGTAAACTGAAGTCCCACTCCTAACCGTTTTGATGGCCTTTTGACAGATTATGCAGTCAGACCTTTTCCACTGCCTCTAAATGTCTCTGATCACCGGCTCATCTTATTAAATAAATTTCAGAGGCAGCGTATACATAGTTCAAGATACTTAAATTTCACAATTTCTTACTTTGAAATATGTAAGGAAATTATTTATATCAATATATATAATAAGATATATTATATCTCGACTGAAGGGTCTTGTCATGAAACATCGACTGCACTCTTTTCCATAGATGCTGCTTGGCCTGCTGAGTTCCTCCAGCATTTTGTGTGTGTTGCTTGGACTTCCAGCATCTGGAGATCTTCAAAACACAAACACAAGGAATTCTGCAGGTGCTGGAATTTCAAGCAACACACATAAAATTTGCTGGTGAACGCAGCAGGCTAGGCAGCATCTCTAGGAAGAGGTCCAGTCGACGTTTCGGGCCGAGACCCTTCGTCAGGACGAACTGAAAGAAGAGCTAGTAAGAGATTTGAAAGCGGGAGGGGGAGGGGGAGATCCAAAATGATAGGAGAAGACAGGAGCGGGAGGGATGGAGCCAAGAGCTGGACAGTTGATTGGCAAAAGGAATATGAGAGGATCATGGGACGGGAGACCCAGGGAGAAAGAAAAGGGGGAGGGGGGGACCCAGAAGATGGGCAAGGGGTATAGTGAGAGGGACAGAGGGAGAGAAAGGAGAGAGAGAGAAAGAATGTGTGCATATGAATAAATAACGGATGGGGTACGAGGGGGAGGTGGGGCATTAGGGGAGGTTTGAGAAGTCAATGATCATGCCATCAGGTTGGAGGCTACCCAGACGGAATATAAGGTGTTCTTCCTCCAACCTGAGTGTGGCTTCATCTTTACAGTAGAGGAGGCCGTGGATAGACATATCAGAATGAGAATGGGACGTGGAATTAAAATGTGTGGCCACTGGGAGATCCTGCTTTCTCTGGCGGACAGAGCGTAGATGTTCAGCGAAACGATCTCCCAGTCTGCATCGGGTCTCACCAATATATAGAAGGCCACATCGGGAGCACCGGACACAATATACGCCAATATATAGAAGACCAGAACACCTTATATTCTGTCTGGGTAGTACAGCACCTTATATTCTGTCTGGGTAGCCTCCAACCTGATGGCATGAACATTGACTTCTCAAACTTCCGCTAATGCCCCACCTCCCCCTCGTACCCCATCCGTTATTTATTTATATACACACATTCTTTTTTTCTCTCTCCTTTTTCTCCCTCTGTCCCTCCCACTATACCCCTTGCCCATCCTCTGGGTTTTTCCCCCCCTCCCCCTTTTCTTTCTCCCTGGGCCTCCTGTCCCATGATCCTCTCATATCCCTTTTGCCAATCACCTGTCCAGCTCTTGGCTCCATCCCTCCCCCTCCTGTCTTCTCCTATCATTTTGGATCAGCCTCCCCCTCCCACTTTCAAATCTCTTACCTGCTCTTCTTTCAGTTAGTCCTGACGAAGGGTCTCGGCCCGTAACGTCAACTGTACCTCTTCCTAGAGATGCTACCTGGCCTGCTGCGTTCACCAGCAACTTTGATGTGTGTTGTCTGGAGATTTTCTCTTGTTTATATAATGAGATGCTTAGGTCAGTAGAGGCACATTAGTTACTTGCATTTTGAAAGGCAAAAGTGTATTTCTGCCTCACAACAGTTAGACTGGAAGGTCAATGTTTGCTCTATAGATTAAAAAAAATGATTCACCCAGTCC
Source organism: Mobula hypostoma (assembly GCF_963921235.1). Classification (NCBI taxonomy): domain Eukaryota; kingdom Metazoa; phylum Chordata; class Chondrichthyes; order Myliobatiformes; family Myliobatidae; genus Mobula; species Mobula hypostoma. Next base: position 28,058,495 of record NC_086109.1, on the reverse strand, counting down.
AGTTAACCTCACTTTCCAGTTGCCTGTTACATTAACACTTATCCCAACTCTACTTTGACCTCTCTGCTCCCAGCTTCTTGCACTATTCTAACAAAACCCAAGCTAAACTTGAAGGAACCGGACATAATCTTCTGCCTTTGATACTCAATAGTGAATTTAACAATTTTGTGTAACTCACCATCCCTGTTCATTTCAGAACTAGCTGATTATTCAGTAAGTCATCCAACTAGAATACTTACTCAGTTCTTTCTATGAACACTGGGATTTCTGCAGCTTTTACATGTCTATTTATTTGTCTCTTATCTCAAATATCCGTCTGTATACTTTCAACCAGCTGTGATGTTTATCATCACAGTAATCCTGACCCAGCTCTGTCAGAGATTTTCCCTTTGTCCTATCTATCCATGCCCCAGTCTCTCTGCAGCCTGAAACTAACTTGTTTTCCCCTTTTTATCAGTTCCTATGAAGGCTCTTCTATCTGAAGCATTAATTCCTTTTCTCTTTGAGGAATTGCTGCCAGACTTGATGGATAGAGAATACTAATTCTGGTTTTACTTCTGTTTTACTGTCTGGTTGTCATCTCCTTTGCAACACATTCCAGGCAGCTTCCACTCACTGTGTTAAAATCTTGCCTTGTAAATCTTTAAACTTCCCACTTCTCAACTTAAACCTGTGCCCTCAATTATCTGATATTTTCACCCTCAGGGAAATATCTACCCTCTCATTATTTTATATACTGTCAGGTCACTCCTCAACCTTTGACATTATAGAGAAAGCCTGTTGTCCAATTTTTCTTTGTGACTAATATGCTCTAATCCAAGCAACATTCTGGTCAACCTCTTCTGTATATTCTCCAATACATTCATATCCTTCCTATGTTTTGACAACCAGAACAGCACACAATACTTAAATATGACCTAAACAACATTCTTTCAGTTTAAGAGGACTTTCCAACTTTTATAGTCAACACCCTGATCAATGAAAGTAAGCATGCTGGATGTTGTCTTTACCATCCTATCCAATTCTGTTGCCACTTACAGGGAGCTATGGACCTGCATCCCAAGATCTCTTAGTACATCAATACCTCCAAAGGTCTTGCTACTTACTGTCTACATTCTTCCTGCATTTGACCTTCCAAAATTCAACACCTCACACATGTGAGAATTAAACTCTAGCTACTATTTCGCCACCTAAATTTGCAACTGATCTACATCCTACTGCACCTTTTGACAGCTTTCTTTGCTGTCCACAAGTCCACCAATTTTCATATTACCTGCAAACTTACTAATTAGACCACTTACATTTTACCCAAATCATTAATTTACAAACACCAAGGGCCCTGGCACTGAAACTTATGGAACACCACTGGCCACCAACCTTCAGCCAGAAAACGCTCCTCCATCACTACTCTCTGTCTTCCATGACCAAGCCAATTTTGGATTCAATTAGTGACATATTTTACACATTACAAAAGTGACCATACCTTAAAAGTACTTAACTGTGTGAAAATGATTTGGGGATGCCTGAAATTCTATAAAGACACATCCCAAATTCAAGTCTCCTTTTAATAGTGTCACAATGTGACAATTATTTCTGCTTGCTGTCTAGATCTGTAATTTATCAAACTGTGTATCTGTAAAGTAGACTTCACATAGTTCCCTTTACTGTTAATAAATGTGTTTTAATGAAATATTTGACAATTGACTTATCAGTTATTAAGAACGACTGATGTGTAATCCTTCTCACTAGCGATATGGGAAAACATACTGAAACCAGAGACTCAGCATGTGATACATACAGCTTCAGGCACAATTGCTTTTGTAGTAGTCCTTCTCTGTAGACAAATACGAATGTGCCTATTTAGCTATAGTTTGAAAGAGACAAAGGTTTGTTTATAATCCCATGTTAATTAACTAAATATTAGTCCCTCAGGCTAAAACTGTCATGTCCCATCCAAATAAATTACAGTATTTGCTATGAAAAGATATCAAATTACTGTAAATGTCATAATAATGGACAGAAACGCACATTACACTAATTTGTTCAGGGATTTAAAACAGAAGTCGTATATAAAGCAGAACAGCTGAGACCAAAAGAGTTTTGTTTCTTAATTATTAGGATAATATTAAAATTTTTCTAGAATAAATGACTAAGTGGGCATGATGCCGAGATAACAGAAGGCTATAAAAAATTACAGCATTGACCCTAATTCCTTATAACGCTGCGATCCATTTTAGATGGACTCAACTGCATTCAATTGCCATATGGTTAATCACGCATTTTGCTATCACTGCCTTTGGTCAAACATATATGATACTGTCCTTTGCTAGTTTATAATCCTACCCTCAAATTATGCAATATTATATAAATGCTATTATAGTTCAATACTAGGAGGTAGTTGTTTAAATATATATTGTGGATGCTGTCTTTCTAAACCAGCTTCCTTGAAAAAGTCTTTACAACTATATCTCTCGTTACAACTCTGTTTAATTCCAGGGAAATCTTTCCTGTGAAATGTGTTCAGATATTTTGCTGTAGTAAAGATAAGATGTAAGTACAAGCTGCTCGTGTTGTATTCCTGATTAATATGCAGCTGGCCTTGGTCCTCCTCGGTGTAATTTTGTATGGAGCTTTAGAAGAACCAATGTTCCTTTTCATTGAGAATATGAAAATGGTTGTTCCATTCTATCTTTTATTGAATGACAACAGGTACTCAATTAATAAAAAAAACTGATGACTTAAACATGGACCGGTGTATTTTCTTCTGCAGCTGTTTTATCTGTGTAGCCAAAACCATCGCAAATCACTTTTTTCTAAGTTACAATGCACTTTCGTAATGTTTTCTCATTAAGGTGGCCAGTCCCCTATTAACTGGTATTCAATGATCTCTGGAAGTCCCAGACCTGATTAGCTCTAATAGTCCACATTCAAACACCCTCTTTGCCATGGTTCTCACTTTGCACTGCTGTGATTAATTTATACTGAACTACAACAGTTGCTTAAACTGACCAGCCTTACATGTAATGAGGTTTACCAGGTCAGTGCCGGGCCTCAGGGAGCCATCCATCTCAGAGTAAAACAAAAGAAACCCATCCATCTCATCAACCAGAGTATTTATCACCAACTAAGTTACATGGCAGAGATTCTGAATAGCAACAAAGGTTTTCTGCCTTAACCTCACAGCCATTAAATTATCTGTTAATTGAATGTGAGGGTGGAATGAGAGCCAATAATGTTTTTATGCTCTAAAATAAATTGATGATGGTGGACACAAATTATACGATAGAAAGAACAAGATAGCCAACACATGCAACAGCCTAATGCAGATCATTCAGCAGACATCAGATATTTGTGAATTAGGGGAGATGAGGGAAAAATATAATAGGACCACATTCATAGAAAAATTTTGGAGGTAGGGAAATAGCCAAGAACAGTACTAAGGGAGCATTGTCTCCCTGAATGAGACATTATACTAACTCAGTCCATTTTCTGAGGTGGATCTAAATGATCCCATGGTACTACTCTGAAAGGCAGTAAAATTATCTTCAATAAATGAGCCAATGTTTATTCCTCAATTAACCTAAACAGGAAAGGTTATCCGGGCTTTATCTCTTCCTTTTGCCAGAGTCTGCTTTGCACAGATTGGCAGCTGTATTAATGCAAAAAACTATACTTCATAAACTACTTTATTAGTGGCAAACCATGCTGAGATTGTGAAAGCACACTATCAATGTATTTTGTTCTTTGTGTATACTTGTGGATTTTAGATTTTTTTAAAGAATGCTTCAAATTGTTTTCATTCAACCAGATTAAAATGAACCAATAACAGAAAAGAAGTGGTGTAGAAGTGATTTCAAAATAACAGTAATAAGTAGATATGGTGAATAAAGTTAATCTGGTATTCTTGTGAAAAATCCTGGGCCCAAAGAAATCAATTGTATCTCCTTCCACAGATGCTGCTCACTCTTGAGTGTTTTGTTCCTTTTTCTGTTTTCGTTGCTGGTGCTGGTTTGCTAGCTACAAAATAGACATTTTAATGCACAATAGAATGGGGGAGAAATTACAACTACAGGGAAGTGAAAGTGCCTGACTAACTACATGGATTTACAAAACAGAAATAGACCCAGAAAGTGAGAGAAATTAAGTTGGGCCTATAGCTAGAGATCTCATTATCTTGATACAGAAGAAGTAAAGCTTAAATTTTCATAACTTCATCAGTAACTAACTGTTTTCCGTATGTAAGTATGAGGTCTGTTTCAAAACAAATTGACTTTGAAAACATTTAAGGTTTTTGCTTGGGGTGAGCTTGTGATACTAACACAAAGTTCACGAGCCAAGGACGCAAGCATTTGAGTTTCACTCTTCATAACAATCAGAAAGTTAATAACCTCACAGCGAAAAGCCATCAATATCTAAACATAATTACTTATCACTGTTACTGTTACTGAAAAAATCTGTCAGTTTTGGGGCAAATTCTCTTTGAAGTCAAGTGGTGAGCTTTTAAGATGCTCTCGAAAATATTTAGTAATGGAAAACTGTAGCTTTCAGAGAAAATGATAACGTAAGATTGCAGTAAATCTGAAAACAAATTCTGTGTCATTCTTACAAAGAAGCAGTTTACTCAAGCTTAAAGAGATTTGGATGTATTTTGTGCTAAGTAAATTCTGGTGATTTAATGAACAATGAACAGATTAGCTTTACCAATTGTGATTATAGGAAAATGAAATAAACTTAGCTGAGAAAGACCATCATCTTAATGCATTCGGCGAGAACTAAAATAAATAGATATGGAAATTTTAGTCATTTTACTGATAATAATATAAATGTAATTTAAACATTTTCTAATATCAACTTTGTCTCACAGTGAAGGTTTCCTAAATGGAGTCAAAGTATTAAGTTAAACATGAAAAGGTATATAAGACTCGTACGATCAGATTTGGGAACAGCTTCTTTCCAACTGTGATAAGACTGCTGAATGGATCCTGACCCGGATCTGGGCCATACCCTCCAAATATCCGGACCTGCATCTCAGTTTTTTTGCACTACCTTACTTTCCATTTTTCTATTTTCTATTTATGATTTATAATTTAATTTTTTAATATTTACTATCGATTTGTAATCCAGGGAGCAGGAAGCGCAGAATCAAATATTGCTATGATGATTGTACGTTCTAGTATCAACTGTTTGGCGACAATAAAGTATAAAGTATATACAAGGACCTATCAGCAATGCTCAGAGGGAATCGATTCCAGATGATGTATGGTTATTGTAAGTTATTATTACAATAATTTTCAAAGCACAATACAAAGATGCTTTTCCATCTATAAATGAGATAGGCTATTAATTAGCAAAAGATGATATGATGTATGAAAGAGATAAGTAAAGGGAAATCTATTGAAACACTTCAAATTGTATTTGGTTTAGACGAAAGCAAACTCTTATTGTAAAGTAAATCAGAGTGAATAATTGTACCTAAATATAAAACTCAAAATCTATTACAAAGATGGTTTTACAAATTATTGTGCTCCTGCATTCCCTCCAATAAATACATAGACTAGCTGAAGTGAACACACCATACCATGATTGCATCCCAATTAAGTAAAGGGAATCCCAAAATTATTAAATGGCAGATAATTCCAGGAAAAAAATCCTATAGTATGGAGCCCAAATTAAAATACAGAGGGACTCTGTAAAAGATTGGCACTGAGGCAGAGCGGTCTCAGTTTTATATTCCAACTGCCTTGAAAGAAGGGTCTATTCTCCATTTACTTTTTGGTTACTTGTCTACATTGTGGACTGTTGTATAGTGTAGATGGCCAGCCATATCCATTTACTCCATTATACCTCTCACAAAATATTAGAATGTTCTCACCTTAAGAGGCATACATAATCAACATGGCTTTGCGTGTCTTTTTTTTTAACTTTTTTTGTCTCATTAATATTTTATAGCACAAAAAAAACTTCTCAGCATCCAGACCGCCTGAATAATTCAAAAATGTCTACGTGCCTCCAAGACATTCCTAATCCCTAGCCTACAAAGGAGTGAATTAGTTGTCCTTGGCACTGATCCCTTGGACTATTAGCCTGCAGAGATAATACTTTTGCATTGGAAAGGTCACCCTTTCACAAAAAGAATTGCTTGCAAACCATACATTTAAAAAAATCTAACAAGTAAAAATAGCATTCAGATCTCTTGAATCTGAGCAGAATCGCAATCTTCTGATGAAAGAGTTCCCTTTTTTCCTGCCAGTGGAGCTGTCAGTCCTTCCTTTTTTTCACTTGCTTCGCCGTTATTGGAGGATCCTCGTTTTGAGCCCGCCCACTCAGTGTGCCCGAGGCTGCGAATGGCAAATGTACACGCCAATCTAAGATTAACCCCGCCCAGGCAGCGAGCTCGGTTGCCTGGCAATCAGCGCTCTGGGCTGCTGTGGATGTTGCATTGCGGAGTCGCAGCGAATACAATGTAACACAGGATGTTGCAAATGCAATCGTGCCTCAGCCGCCTTGATATCGGCAACGGCAAGATGACACGGTTCAAGTTCTGTGAAATATGTACCTCTATTTCTACCTTTGAAACACCTCAATAAGGATCCAGACTTTCATTGACTGATATCGCACGCTGCGCTCGATAATGGCGACTAATCAAGACGGCTGTAGTGTCAAAGTCGCTTTAAGGTAAGACATTATTATTGGGTGATTTCGTGCTGATAGGACAGTAAAAGCCAGGAAGCCATTGTGTTGGTGCTTTGTGCACGGTTCTTCGCTTGACAAGGTGACAGAAGTTATTTTGTATTTTTAAATACAATCTGAATGCATGGTGTTATTTGCCATTGGTTGTGTTTTGGCAAAGAAGAACCGATTGCATGTGAACTGATCACTCACTGCCCTGACATTGACTGCTTTTTGATTTGGGCATTTGATATCTAGAGACAATGGGCTTCCATTAAAATGCTGATTATGAAAATGAACCAAAAGTGGCCCTTTAACCTTGGCAGTAAGTGACATGCCCATGTTACCGTGGTAGGTTCCAAATCACATTAATTCAGAGGAATAAATACAGTTGTGTGATAAGCGGTTTTACCTCTGCCCGACCGCGTAGCCTTTGTTCATTAAAGTGATGAAGCAGTTGAAAAGGTGACGAAACTGAATTATTTCACTGATATGGAAAGGATATCTCCTGGGTGTGACTGGGGAGGAATAATGCCGTCTTGCTTCCCTTTAAACCAGATATGATCATAGTTGAGCCGTGAAGAGGTTATGAAGTATGATATATATTAATCCTTTTGTTACATTTCTCAAGAGGTTGACTCCCCTCCCATCGTCCCAAAGGGTGTCAATAGTATTTTTAGATTTACCAATGACGAATCATTTGGAAGTACCTAGATGTATTGTGATGTGGGTTGTTGGTATTTTGCACTGATTGGTATTATACAGTTATATTAAAGTAACAACGTAATTTATCAGACCGGTGGAAAGTGAGAACAAAGCCTGCAAGTATGGGTTGGAATGTTTTGCCTAGTAAGGTATCAACAGGAATAAATAAACTACATTTATATTTATTTAGGATATCAATTTGGCAATGATAGGAGGGAGAAATGAAAATGAAGATGTGAAAACAGAGTAAATTGCAGAATATTTAATTAGTCTTATGCTTATTGGTTTTTATCCCTCCTGATTGTGAAGCTGATTTAGCGGTATTTCAGAAAATAATTATAATTTTACTTCATATATTAAATGGATAATTCACAAGTTAATGCCAAGGATAAATACACACAGTAGTGGCTATCTTCAGCTCACATAACCCACTTCATCCACCACTTTGAACTCTGGCACAGCTATCATAAAAGAGGATTTTCGTTCAGAATTAAGTACAGAAAGAAATTGCAGCTGAATTTTAATACTGTAATTTGGACATGTGGGTCTGCTACTTTCCACTGTAAAATGTTGGGATCAAAAGCCTACTCAGTTGAGTTGTATCCTAGTAAATGGTTACTGGCTTTCTGTTATGTTGCATCAAAATGTATTGGATCAGAAATTTTGAACAAAACCGATGACAGCATTACGCAGTATGATGGCAAAGCCTGTTGTGGTTTTAGTTTCTGAGATAAATGAACCATCTTAATGCTAAATTAACATTAGGACTTAATCCATCAGCAGCATAATTACTGTATCTTCAAATTGATTAATTACTTAATGATGAGGAGCCATTGATTAATGGTAGTTCCTGATCTACAGATATATCTAAATTTGATTTGAAACAAAGCTTCTCACACCATATAATTTTTCCTCATGGGGGTTTGTAAAACAAAGACTTGAATTTATATCATGCCTCTCATAGTCTTGGATTACTGTAAAGCACTTCCACAGCTTTCAAAACGTGGGGTTAAATGTCACTCTGCATTCTCTTCCTAGCAGGTCTGTTGAGTCCAAGGATGATTTCCTTCCATTCTTATTCTGTAGTGGTGGCTGATAAAGGAGTCTACCGCACAGGCTTTTTGATGAAGTTGCCAATTGTGCCGTTTGTGAAACAGTGTGCCCCTTTGTTGTTTGCCCTTGACTTCAAAGACACTCCCGATGAATGGACTCAAAGCTCAGTACCATCCTGAAAGTGCTTCCCCACTTTGAACAGTCATAGCAAGAGTTCAAAGTGCAAACTAAATTTATTATCAAAGTACATATATGTCACCAGTTACAACCCTGAGTTTCATTTTGTTGTGGGTATAGTCAATAAATCCATAATAAATAACAACCATAATAGAATCAATGAAAGGCCCTACCAACTGGGCATTCAATCACTTTGCAAAAGACACTTTGGGGCAAGTGATGTTACCCCCACCCCCTTGGTTCAAGAGCCCGATGGTTGAGGGATAATAACTGTTCCTGAACCTGGTGGTGTGAGTCCTGAGGCTCCTGTACCTACTTCCTGATGCCAGCAGCAAGAAGGGAGCATGACCCGGGTGGTGTGGGTCCGTGATGATGGATGCTGCTTTCCTGCGAGCACGCTTCACGTAGATGTGCTCAGTGGTGGTGATGGACTGGTCTGAGTTGGTGGGGGTGGTATGTTTTTGGGATACCTTTGAATCCTTTAGTTTGTCTCTTTTATCATGGCAGAGGTTGGAATACATTTTTGTTTTTTCTTTGGCAGTCTGATATTTGGCATGTGAATACAGTAACAGACTCTGTTCAGTGGGGCCAGTTGAGTATAGTTAGGGCCTCAGCGCTGATGATGTTGAGCTGGAGGAGGACACTGCCATTGATTTATTTGTCTGAGCAGTGTAACGGGGGGATTTTTTGAGACATTATGCATTGTAGCTAACTCATAAAATATTTAGCTTTGCAAATTCTTCCAGCAACTTCAGAACATTTCACAGAAAATGTTTAATTATAATTAAGTAAATTTCTTAATCACTTGCAGTGTATGGTACAAATACTGGAAAGCTATTGGCAGGAAGTTATTTTTTTAAGTGAACTGACCTTAAGTAATAATTAGCAGCTGGAAGTAATTGTGAAACTTCTTCGATATGATCTGACAAGCTTATTGTCATTCTTGTGTTTGCCCATGTTTAATAACAAAACCAGGCAGCCATTGAACTGGCGTACCAGTTTAGGTGGCTGTGCTCCAGGGAAGTTGTGACCAAAAAAAAGGCTAATAAATTTCATCAGCCTGTTTCATTGTTCTAATTTTACTTAAAACAAAACCCCAGTTATTATTAACTTTAATCAAATCAATTTAATGAATTTGCTTTGTAAGGTGTAGGCCTGGTAACTTTTCTCTGACACCGATGTGCAATCATTACTTCTGATCATCACTTTCATATTTGCATGGTAAAGAATCAGGAAGTGTAAGTAACATGCAGTTTCAGGAAGGATGTTGGCCTGCTGTCGACTTTGAACCTAAATCTTTTTTGTACTTCCATTGTGTGTCAGTTTATCTAACTAATTGGCAGAGAAATAATCGCTGAAGATTTTCAGTGTATAACATAATGCACCTGGTTTGCAAATGAAAGTTTTGTTGTTCAGTGTACCAAATGCTTATTGAACTAATTACAGAAAATCTAGGTTCTCATTTGAAGTGTTTGTTTTTTTTTAAAGACTAACTGAAAGGAACTCCAATGTTATTTGGGGCAAGGTGTGAGCAATGTAGATTTGACTGATTTCTATGCTTACCAACAATATATATATATATTAATTTCAGCCTTTCTCTCCTGTCAGAATATCCTTATATAGAAATTCTCAAGAGCTAGCCCCTGTTGTAGATCCTTAATCTTGATTTTAAGAATGTAAGCTATTCTGTTAGTACAGGAGAACAGAGGAAATCTGAAAAGTTTAACATTTTAAAAAGACATATTTGCAGTCAGTACAGACTTCATTATCTTTTTTTTATGTTGAGCAATGGTTCAGATTATTGCATTATTCCACTTGTGAAAGACACATTATCTGTGTTAATACCAATGGCTGTGAGTCTATTTATTTCTCTATTTAAAACAATTTGGTTGGTGTGTCTGTCAGGAAAGATAATATGACATCATTTTCTGGTTTGACTTAAGTAATTCCATAACCCTAGTGATTGAATTTTAACTTCTCTCTTGAAAGGGGTTAGTAAGGCACTCAGTTCAAATAGACATGTTCTATAAATAACAGTCTTAGCTGTAATAAACACAATTGGTGAATGAACAGCAAAACTATATTTATGTGACACAAAAAGTGCAACTCTTGTGGGAAATAATTTGAACAGGTTTCAATTCACTGGCAGGAACTCATGCATGCTGAAATTCATTTGACAGCATTCACTAATACAAATGAATTTTGCCTGTAAACCTTTTACATCATTTATTCTTCAGTGAGGATTTTACAAAGATGGGCAATACACAGTACGATCTACTGTTGGAATGTTTCAGACAACCATTGTTAAAACACAAAAACAAAGATGTCAAAAAGTGTTGTTTATCCATGAATTGTTACTTGAGCAGAATCTAAACATGAATGACCTGCAGATGCTGAAATTCTGAAATAAAAACAGAAAATGCTGAAAGCACTCAGCAAGTGGAAAGATTTTTTTTTCAGTCCCAATGAAGGGTCTGGGCATGTGTTCAAAAAGCAGTGATTTTTGTCACTGATAGTTGTTGAGAAATACAGAGATGTTTTGCTTACTGCGATTTCATGCTTCGAGGTTTGGAGATGCCAGAAACGGCTGGGAGTCAAAATGAAACAATTTCTCTACTTCAACAAGTTTGGGACTATGAAGAATTTGAAGATATCAACAATCGTCTTGAATGTTAAAATGAAAATGAAGATTTGTAGGAAGCAATCGTTGAAGGCATTGTATGATGGCAGTCCAGTATCTGTGCTCATTTTGTCCATTTATGGTCAATCAAGAAACATGGCAGCATTCTGTCAATAACTATTGGGACCGAATAGTGTTGTAGTATTACTTGTAGTTTTCTGATTTATTCTGTATTTAATTTAAATGCATACAGTGATCTGTTACTCTGATAAACAGTAGTCTGTCTTTTTTTAACTTTTAGCTATGTCCATGAAACTGGGTAATTGGGGCAGCTACTTAACTGGGCCAAAATGTACTGGCTCTGGTGCGTCCCAGTTAACTGTATTTGCATTTGTGAATGCAGAGAGTATTGACGATTGTCAGATAAAGGATGGACTTAAAGGAATGAATAACAGTCTGCAGCAGTTTAGAATGAGTTATTCAGAAGGGTGTAAAACAATTATATTTTCATTTTGAAATGGGGGGGGGGGTGCAGTGCTGCCAGAGCTCACTGGAGTGCCACTCCAGCACCTCTGAAAAAAACAAGCGGGGAATTTAACAGCGGCCACATATTAAATAGAGGGAATTTTACGGAAGTGGGGGTTGGAGAGAGGGGGTGGTGGCTGGTGGGGAAAATAGCACTAATAACATTAGGATATGATGTATGAAAGAGATAAGTAAAGGGAAATACATTTAAATACTTCAAATTGTATTTGGTTCAGACGAAAGCAAACTCTTATTGTAAAGTAAATCAGAGTGAATAATTGTAACTAAATATAAAACTCAAAACCTATTACAAAGATGGCTTTGCAAATTATTGTGCTCCTGCATTCCCTCCAATAAATACATAGACTAGCTGAAGTGAACGCACCATAGCTTGATTGCATCCTAATTAAGTAAAGGGAATCCCAAAATCGAGCATTCGCACAATAAAGCAGGAAGAAGCTGAAATTCGTGGAAGTGTTAGTGCTACCCCTACAATGGCAAAAATGGTCTCTCTGGTTCATGATAAAGTGCTTGCAAAGACTGAGAAAGCATTAAATGTCTGGCTAGAGGACATGTCACAGAAGCATATCCCTGTTGATGGCAAAATTATGCATGAGAAAGCATGGGCACTACTGTGAGGGGGTTGAGGAGAGCGAGAGGAAGGAGTTTAAGACTAGTAGGGGATGACTGGCTAGCTATGTAAAGCGCTACAGCCTCAAGAACTTAAAGATCACGGGAGATTCGGCATCGAATGTAAAGCGCTACAGACTCAAGAACTTAAAGATCATGGGAGATTCGGCATCAGCTAGTTAGTGAGTGCAACTGAGCAATACTTTGTCATATTATTAAATTAAGTATTATATGTTTTATTGTACCAGTTATACACTGAAATGTAGTGATAGGCTATAATCTTGTTAATGTCTTAACTATCACTATATTTCTGTGGAGCTCTGGAATTCATATATTTCTTTCATCTTGGTTTAGTGCTTGACATTATAAGAAGCCCTATTCATATATATATATATATATATATATGTCACACCCAATTTGTGTACCTGCTCATTACATGAATGCAGCACAGAAGTTGCCCAGTACATGAAATGAGCAGGTACACAAATTGGGTGTGACATATACGAGGGGTGATTGATAAGTTCGTGGCCTAAGGTAGAAGGAGTCAATTTTAAAAAACCTAGCACATTTATTTTTCAATATAGTCCCCTCCTACATGTACACACTTAGTCCAGCGGTCGTGGAGCGTACAGATCCCTTCTTTGTAGAAGTGGTCCACAGCTGGGGTGATTGATAAGTTCGTAGCCCAAGGTAGAAGGAGATGAGTTATTAACTTCAAACTTTCTGCATTATCACTCAAAGAGTTGAACTGCACGTGCATGTAACGAGAGTGTCTTGGACCTCCAGGTGGTTCACAACGGGGGTGGTTGATAAAGTTCATGGCCTAAGGTAGAAAGAGATGAGTTATACAGCTTTTATTACTTGCACGTGCAGTTCAACAAAGTTTGAAGTTTCTCCTCACCTCCTTTTACTTTAGGCCACGAACTTATCAATCACCCCTGCTGTGGACCACTTTCTGGAGGTCCAAGACACCGACTTCTACAAAGAATGGATCCGTATGCTCCACGACCGCTGGACTAAGTGTGTAAATGTAGGAAGAATAAATGTACTAGGTTTTCTAAAATTGACTCCGTCTTGCTTAGGCCATGAACTTATGAATCACCCCTTGTATTATAGAGAGGATATAGGAAATGGCAAGCATTTTGTCAGCTCTGGCACCTAAAAACTTGGCACTGCACCCCTGGAAATAGGGTAGTGGGAACTTGAGAAAAAAAACTAGATGGGGGGGAATAGATTTCTTTAAACCCCCCATACTGTCTTCTTTGGAACACACACAGAAGTTTTCAATAAACAGGGAATAACTTCACTGCAGAAAATTATTATTATCTTTTATGCTCTCTTTTGCTGTTAACTTTTTGTTTTACATTTGATTAAAATATTTTAGTTCTACACGTTTATCCATAAAATTAAAATTTGATTGTAAGGAATATAACTCACACAATTGCCTGCAATTGCAATTACCTATAACTGTGCAATTATTATTACTATTTGAATGTGTTTTTCCAACAGTTCAGAAAGAAAAAAACTTTCTCTTAATTTCTGACCTACTAACTCTGCATAACATCAGTTTTTCATCTCATGTAAATCAGCAGAAAGAGAGAGTGAGTTATGCGTGGGAACAATAGCCCCTGAACTAAAAGTGCACCGTAGGTACTGCAGTGTGTAAATTTTTAAGCTCTATTTCTAGAAGGTGAATTGGGCCACGAGCTGCTTTTGTGTCAATAATGATCATTTGGCCTATATGTGATTCTCCAATTCACCATCGGTGACACCAGTTGGCTCCATTCCTTTTACACTCCCTGTGCTAACGAAGTGCCAGATGGTTTGATTGTACTCCTGTTGAGCTGATGCAGATTACAGCATAGGAAACCACCAGTGTGCAATTAATAAATTAAATTGCAAGTCCTGCTGTATTTGTGCACATTTATCACAAAATATCCAAATGAAAGTAATTTTTTATACCTAAATTTAACATTGTTCCTCCCCTGTTTCCCTAACACCACTATCCAAACTCCAAAATTGGCTTATAATGCTTTGAAATCCAGTGCTTCACCAATTAAGGTTAGTCCAAGTACACCCTCATAATTAATCAAGAGACATAGGTTAATTTCATTGGATCCTACAGGTTCATATATAATACTCACTTCCACCTCCATATCCTCCAAGTTTTCTCTCTTTACTTCCCCTGTAAGAAAGGGAGGAGAGGAAAGGGTTTGTATTTCAGAATTACAATCAGAATCAGAATTAATATCACTGGCACCTGTTATGAAATTTGTTGTTTTGCGGCAACAGTATAGATCAATACATGAATAGAACTATAAATTACAATTTTATATATAAAACTAAATAAGCAGTGCAAAAGGAGACCAAAACAATGTGAGGTAGTGTTCATGTGTTGGTTCATGGTGCATTCAGAAATCTGATGGCAGAGGAAAAGAAGCTGTTCCTGAAACATTGAGTGTGTATCTTCAGGCTCCTGTACCTGCTTCCGGACAGTAGCAATGAGAAGAGGGCATGTTCATTTATTGTCATGAATGAACAAAAGGGGATGTGGTTGTTAGAAGCAGCTGGAATTGATCACTTACATTGAGTTTTTGTGAGCTTTCAGTGAGAAGAGATGGATGCCAAGAACTCGGCAGGGTGCACCCTGCAGCTAAACTTTGTGCTGTGACCTTTGCAATATCTTCATCTATTGAAGTGAGAACATTAATGTCCATTTTCCCTTTCGTGATGCTCAACTGCTGCCTGTCTTTGTAGCAATCTTGGCTTGTTGAATAAGGTTGTTAATCTTATGGTGGACATTAAGCAGTTAAATGGCAAATGGACCAATCACGCCATTGTGATTATAGAAAAAACTGATAATCATGGGAGGAAACAAGGAGTCCCAGGGTTCAGTGCAGCATTAAGTGGAATAATGTGAGATCTAAGTTAGGAGGCTTAATGTGGCAGTCCTTTTCAAATTACTAAACTCCTTCTGATACTGTAGTTAGTTGTCTGTTCCTGTCCGGTGTAAGCAACTTGTTCAGGCATTTGCTGAATTCCACCAACCACTTTTAGTTCTTACTGAGAACTGTCTATAGACATTCTGCTTTACGAGATGTAATAGCTTTAAGAAGTATAGGACCATTCAAAAAAAAAACAAATATGCTCAGTAGGACAGGGTGATATTTGTGGAATGAAAAAGAGAGTTAATGTTTTGGCTCAAAGAACAGGTATTTTCTGGTTTTAATATCAGATTAACAGCATCTGCATTTTTTTTTGATTTTCAAGGAAACTCAATATTTCTGAGTCACTATAATTTGAGTGCTGATCAAATACAATAAATGTCACTGGTTGAATTGGATTCCAGAAGCATGATGCAACTTGCTGGCAATTCTATAAGATGTAAATATCCCCAATAACTGATGATGTAGTGAGTTGGGTCAACTGGGGAGAGCGGTAATAGAGAGAACGGACAGACACCCCTGAATTTTGAGAGTGGCGAACACCTTGAAAATGGGCCATATTAGGATTCTCACTCTGTAATGTGAAGAAACAATTTTGCATTTATATATTTACCTTTTTCACATAAATTCTATGGGAACACATTTTGTTATATACAGTGGCATGCAAAAGCTTGGGCATCCCGGTCAAAATTTCTGTTACTGTGAATACAGTATCTCAATTTTTTTTGGTAGTAGCTTGTGTAAGGATGACAATGTGATAGTCACCTCTGTTCGTTTATGGTAGTGATTTTGCACGCATTATCCCTAGCACAGGTCTGAATTTCAGAGTGATGCATTTGCATCTTTAATGGCACGGTAGCATAGCGTTTCGTGCATTGCTTTATAGCGCCAGAGACCGACGTTCAATTCCCGCTGCTATCTATAAGGAGTTTGTACATTCTCCCCTTAGCCATCACTTTACAGCGCCAGCGACCAGTGTTAAATTCCCACTGCTGTCTGTAAGGAGTTTGTACGTTCTCCCCGTAACCTCATGGGTTTCATCCGCCTTTCCTCCCACGTGCCAAAGCTGTACAGGCTAGCAGGTTAATTGTTCAGAGTGGGCTTGTTGGGCCAGAAGGGTCTGTTATGATGCTGTATCTCTAAATTAAATTAAATTAAAATTAAATTAAATTTCTTAAATAATGGTATGTTCTTTCGTGTAATTGTTTAAAGCTGTTACATTTTGTCAGCATCCTTTTTTCGAGTACTTTGCTGCGGTGTCAGATAACTCCATTTGTTGCTTCCATTTGTTGCTAACAGAGCGAGAGAAGCAGAACGAAACCATTATGATGACCAAGTAAAAATGGGAATTAATTAGTTTCTGGTAACTGGGTGCTGATGAGAAGGAAAACCAAGCTTGTTTCCATGTCAACCCATGTACAGAAATATTTTAATAGGTTAAGCATCAATTTAAGTTCCTTGCTGCCAGATTATTCAAAGTATCAAGAGATTGTAATTCAGTATATATTAATGCTAATTTAGACAAGCAATTAGTGTCAAATATGCATTACAGAAACTTAATGTTGGGATCGAGGTGAAAAAAAATACAAAGATAGATTAACAGGTCAGACAGTATCTATGCAAATGAATAAGCTGTTGACATTTCAGGCCGAAACCCTTCATCACAACTGGAAAGGAACAGGGGAGATGCCAGAATAAGGTATTGGTGGGACGGGAAGAAGGACAAGCTAGAAGGTGCCAGGTGAAGCCAGTTGGGTGTTTGTTGGAAGGGGGATGAAGTAAGAAGCTGGGAGGTGATAGGTGGAAAAGGTTAAGGGCTAGAGAAGGAGGAATCGGATAGGAGAGGAGAGTGGGCCACAGGAGAAAAGGAAGGAGGAGGGGCAACAAGGGGAAGTGATAGGCAGCTGAGAAGTAGAGACGGGGGGGGGCAAAGTGGGGAAATGAAGAAGAGGGAAGGGGGAGGGGGAAATATTACAAGAAGTTGGGGAAATTGATGTTCATGCCATCAGGTTAGAGTCTACTCAGATGGAATATGAGGTGTTGCTCCTCCAACCTGAAAGTGGCTTCGTTGTGGCAAAAGAGCAGATCATGGACCAACTTGTTGGAATGGGAATTGGGATTGAAATGACCACAAGGAATTCCTGCTTTTTGAGGATGGAGTGAAAGTGTTCAACAAAGCAGTCCACCAATCTATGTTGGGCCTCAACAATGTAGAGGTTGCTGCATTGGGAGCACCAGATACAGAAGATGACCCCAACAGATTGACAGCTGAAGTGTTGCCTCAGCTGCCTCTCTACATTGGTGAGACCCGATGTAGATTGTTAAGCACCTTCATTCCATCTGCAAAATGCAGTGTTTTCCAGTGGCTAACCATTTCACTTCCAATTCCCATTCCGACATGTCAATCAATGATCTCCTCTTCTCCCATAATGAGGGCACACTCAGGTTGGAGGAGAAACACCTTGTATTCTATGTTGTTAACCTCCAACCTTATGCCATGAACCTTCAACTTGCCATAGTTTTTATCCCTGCCTCTTTAATTCCCCTCTCCTCCCCCCCTTACCTCTTCTTCTCACCCTCGTATCCCCTTCCCCTGGTACCTATCCTCCTTCTCTTTCTTCCATGGTCCTCACTCCAATCAGATTCTTTCTTCTCCAGCTCTTTACCTTTTCCTCCTGTCACCTCCCAGCTTCTTACTTCAATCACTTTCCCCACCCACCCACCCTGCTTCACCTATCACCTTTCACACAGTTTGTACTCCTTTCTCTTCACTTCCCCTCCCCCCACCCCACCACCACCTTCTTATTCTGGCAACTTCACCTTCCTTTCCAATCCTGATGAAGGGTCTCGGCATGAAAGGTCAACTGTTAATTAATTTACATTTTTGCTGCCTGACCTGCAGAGTTCCTCCCCGGCATTTTTGTGTGTGCTACTCTGGATTTCCAGCATTTGCAGAATTTCTTGTGTTCCAAAAATAAATTATTTGCATTCAGTCAGATTTGCTTTATATGCCAGTACAAAAATGGAAATTAAAGTGAACCTAATTAAATTCCAAATGGCAGATTGGATGAAAAGATCATTGGCTTTGAACTTTACAGATTTTTTTTTCCATATATGGGCCAAGAAGTGGGAGGGTGGGGATATTGATCCCAGTACGGTTCATTGGTTGCAAGAAGTAGCACAAATCAATTTAAATGTAAATTGGTAATTCTGCTGATGAGACCAGAGTAAAGTAGATAATATGCAGTGTGTTGAGGAAAGAGCTGATTTGTTAAAGGAAATTTCTGTATGCCAATTATGGATGTAGTTGGCTGCAGATGAGGTAATGCTAAATAGCCAAATGGGTACATTTGGAGCAACATAGTATGAAAGAAAACATTGAAGGTATAATAAATGCAGAGCCCTAATTGAAGGAACCAATAGATTTATCAAGGTTTAAAAATAAATATTAAGTCTTTAATTAAATATTATAATTTAGTTCCAGAAAAAATAAATGGCAAATGTCATCAGATTAAAATTTTGGAAGTGTTTGCATACTACAGTTCAGAAATGCAATGGAAGCATTTTCTTTGGACATAACAGATATTACTATCTCTCCAGTGATTTGAAATCAATGTAAAACAGTTTACATCACACCTGCAAGATGAGTTGTTTAATGAGTAAGAGTCAGTGAATGAGGGTTTAATTTATGAGGTTGGGTTTGATTTTCCTTCTGTTTCGGGGGTTAATAAATGATGACAGCATATTTTTAATGCAATGAAATTACTAGACTGAGGGAAGTCAGGATATCTTTCTCAAAATTTAGATCTGATCTTCCTGGAGTGAAATCTTGCAGGCCTTTGCACCAAATGGCAGTGGATATCGTGAACCTTCTTTGAAAAAGCTTCAGTTGCGAGTTGGTTGAAAATTCAAGAATGCAACTTTTGTTCAATGAAGAAATCAATGGAATCGTGGTCAGTTGTGTTAGCAGAAAACAGATAGAGATCACCCAAACTAAACAAAGCAAAGTGGCCTATCCCTGTACTAGTGAAGTTTGGAACGTTATACTGTTGTAATGTTTATATAGAATTGCTGAGATAATTAAATTCAAAGTGAATAGGAAGCTTCTATAATGTAACTTTTTTGTACGTTAAGGAGTTTAATCTAAAACCATATCAAATTTAATAATTGGATCCCATTTCCCTAAAGAGTGCAGTTTTTCAAATTTATTCTGGTCTCTCCAGGTTTATGTGCATGTGAAAAGCCATTCTAAGGCATTTATATTTTTTGCCTCCTTCCCATTTCTACCACCTTTAATAATAAACTATTCGACCACCTTCCTATTCCCTGACTTCAATCCTACTATTTCATTTTTGATTTAGCACACCCCACCTCCTCACAGTCTGTGTTCTCCTTATTTTCTCTCTAAGCTCTTCAGTGGCATAAGGTAAAACAAGCAAAGGAAATGCTTTGTGCAGTTTTTCAAGTGAAAGACCTTGAAGTGCAGTTGTGCAGTTTTTCAAGTGAAAGGTTATGATTCCTTGTCCTTGCAAGAAACTGGTTGCACGGGGTATCTCTGTGATGTTGCACGGGGGCATCCCATGCAAATTCAATATTAACATTAAACAAAATCAAAAGATGACACCTGCAGCTGCTGAAAATCTGGATTCAAACCAGAAAGTACTGGAAAATTTCAGCAGGTAAGGCAGTGTCTGTGGAAGGAGAAACAGTTAAAGTTTCAGATCTGTAAGTTCATAAGAACTGGGAAAGAGAAAATTTAGCTCGAGACAATACTAACACACTTCCTAAGTGTGGAAAAAATTTCCAAGTTAAAGTTCTAACTGAAAATGTTTATTTTTCAATTGCACTAGCATATGTGTGCTATAATCACACTTCCACCTTGCTAACATAGGTGTGCTGTTATCCTATTTTCTACTGAATTTGCACATTCAGCGGATTTATCCAGTGTTGCAACAAGGTCTGCAATCTTATTTCCCAGTGATCTGGCTGAAGAGTATTTTGTGCCAGAAGTTAACTAATTTTAGCATCCAGTATCAGTAATTAACATTATCACGTTTAACATGACCAGATACAGAGTCAAGCTTTGCCTACTCAGTACCCAATAATGTACTTCATTCTGACATTAGATGAATACTCCCCTAACTGCAACTATGGGATTGTTCTAGTTTCCTTGCCAGCCCATGTCCCTTCATGGTGAGATTACTGTCTCTGGGTCACATAATGTATTGGACTCAACTGCCAGAAATGAGCTCACAGTTATTAAAGACGTGTGAACACCTTTAATGAAGACGGTATTTGGTATTCTCCTAACCATTGAATGCCATAACACGATGCTAATATATTGTACTCCCATTTTCTGATAATCATGCATATTTTGTGTTGAGTACTTAAAATTCATTTCATTAAATTGAGTTGAAACAGATCATGATAACCAAGTGCTAGTTCTGAAAGAAATGTCATTCTGCACAACCTATAGATTTTTGCTTTTCCTCAGGGAATTGTTTGTTTAAAGGTCATTAATTTGTTGAATGTTTTACAGCATATTGTTGTGTGTCTTTGGAATCTGGTGTCCATCCCAAGGGTTTGAATTTAACCTTGGGTGAATTAAGGCTTGAAACAATCCTAGCTCTAATTCAGCCAGATGTCAGCTGTTAGTGGTGTATCGTCTCCCATGTGGCTGCATGATAGACACACAAGCTGGACAAGTGTTACTCTCTGACAAGCAACAAATGCTTCCGTAATAAAATAAATCTGTTCCCAACTATCACCGTTGTTTACAGTTTCATTTCTTAATGGAGCAATCTTATGCAGCTCGCAGTTTGCAAGAAGATTCTAGTGATTTGCATTTCGATCTTCCCCTGAGTTTTCTGATGCAGTAGTTGAATCAAATGTTCACTTCAAGCAAAACACAAAGTGCTGGAGGAATTTAGTAGGTCAGGCAGCCGATGCATAATTGAAATGGGCAGCAGATAGAGCTTCTTCATCTGAACTCATTTACTTCCTATTAGCTTTGTCCAATGAGTGTGTTTTCGTTTGTTTGAAAAACTTCTTCATCAGGACCTTCTACCACCAACTAAGGTCCACTTGCTCAGAAATTGTGCACTATAGTGGTGTTCTCAAAATGTAGAAGGACAAGTAGTAACCAATGTATTTTAACATTGCTTCAATTAACTAGATAATATTCAACCCAATTGGCTATATTAAAATGACTCATTAGTAATGGCAATGGGTCTGGAAATTCATCAGAGCTTTTGGGGCCAGATTAACAAACAGCAAAAGATGTGGAGGGATAGCAAGGCTGGTGATCGGAAAGGGAGTTGGGTCAAGAATTTGGTGTTGGTCATCAGCGTTGATAGGCATGTGCGCCACACTGGACATGGGTAGGGCTGTTCCGTTGGGAATTTAAGGTGATGGTTGAAAGATTGGTGAGACAGAGTGGCTAAGTAAGAGTGACGAGTTTCTTTGAGGCTGGGAATGACAGTTGGTCAGGAAGATAAATGCAAAGGAACCTCTCTGAATGATGTTCCCAGTTTTGGCTAAGACCACCCTACACTCCACTTTAAATCAAAGCCCACTTGAGCAGAGAGTGCCCAACAACAATCGAGCTTCGGAGCCACCTGAATGTGTTTCTTCAATAAATACTCCAAATATGCTATCAGTACACAACTGGAAGTCCCTGATAAATTTGCAATTCAAGAACCAATGGAACCCTATTCCACTCTGAGACAGAAGAAAAGCTGATGTTCAAACCTGTGTTGCTGAAATATTGGTATTGTGTAATTGAATTTCTGGGCAGGAATATTTATTTGCAAAACACAAAATCCTGGAGGAATTCAGCAGTTCAGGCAGCATCTACAGAGGAAAGCGGACAGTCGACGTTTCAGGTTGGAATCCTTCATCTGGACTGCCTCAGGAATGACACATGGCTATGCTACTGGGTCTGTGTGACTCAGACCAGATAAAGGGTCTCAGTCTGAAATATTGACTGCCAGTTTCATTCCAGAGATGCTGCTGGTCTACTGAGTTTCTCCAGAGCTTTATGTGTTGTTCCAGATTCCACATCTACACTCTCTTGTCTCTCTAAGAATATTTATTTATGAAATAGGCCTTGCATTTCCACCAAATTGTTCTTTCAGGGATGTGAACCAAAGAGTTCTGAGGCAAATTGAGATCACTTTCTCACAATACTTAAGTCATCTAATTTATTTATTGTAGACTGCATGCTGTGTGATGTTAATGTAGGAACATTTTGTTGATTGATCTGGTCGATGTACCAGCAAATGACGACTTATTCCTGTCTCTCAGATCTGGCCTTGAAGGATTGTTGCAGAAGTATGGAGATCACAAGTTTTCTTGTGGAGGTGGAACTATTGTCATGAGCTGCTGCAGCATTTGAAAAGCCCTCGATATATTTATCAAAGTTTTCTTCCCCCTTCTCATTCCCTATGTATGCAGCAGTCCTTATTGAATGAGTAATCCAAAAGTAAAGAGTCCTTCTTGTCAAATTATATGAAGTAAAGGAGACGCAAGAGGTGGCATATGCTGGGATCTGGGGCAAGATATAATCTGTTGAAAAATGCAATCGGCTGCTTGACCTACTTAATTCTTCCAGCAATTTATCTTTTGTTGTATGAAGGTTTGTTATGTTAAACTGCTGTTAATGTTTTAGAGCAACTTAGAGTCACAGTGTTAGAGTGTAAACAAGCACTTCAGCCTAACTTGTCTGAGCAAACCACTTGTATAATGGGGAAACAAATTCATTAAACACAAACATAAACACGAGACTCTGCAGATGCTGGAAATTCAGAGTAAAAGACACAAAATATCCCAATGAAGGGTCTCACCTTGAAACGTCAACTGTTTATTTCCTCCACATTCTGCCTGACATCCTCAATTACTCCAGTATTGTGTATGTTACTCTGAACAAATTCAATATTCCTCTTTGAAGGAGAATTAGTTATATACACAAAGGGAAAATTATTACAGGACTTTGGATTAAGAGGAGTGAAGTGGAATTAATTGAACTGCATTCCCACTTAGCTGGTTTACCTGTAAAATTCTGATTTTTTTTTATTCCGTGCATGTTTGTGGACTGAAAAGATAGCTGTATTTGTAAGATTCTTTTGAAAGGATGCATTCTATATGAGAGATTAATTTCAGAATCAGGTTTATTTTCACTGATATTTGTCATGAAATATGTTATTGTGTGGTAGCATTATGAAACAATATATAAAATATAAATTACAATAGAAATATATATATATATAAAAAATAATGAATTCTATCTCACTATTTTTGTTCTCAAAAAGAGCAAGAATAGTGAGGTAGTGTGCATAGGTTCATTGTCTGTTCCCTCACCTCCACATTGCATTGATTCCACAACCTATGGACTCACTTTCAAACACTCTACAACTTGTATTCTTGGCACTCTTTATTTATTTCCTTGTTTATTTTGGTACTTTTTGCACAGTTTATCGTATGCACATTGGTTGTGTGTCAGACTTTGTGTGTAGTTTTTCATTAATTATGTTGTATTTCTTTGTTCTGCCTTGAATGCCTGAATGAAAATGAATCTCAGGATACTATATGTTGAGATATACATTATGTACTTTGTTAATAAATTTACCTCGAACTTTGAACTTTGAAATCTGACACCAAATGTGAAGAAGTTGTTTTTAAAATGTTAAGTATGCGTCTTCAGTCTTCTATAGCAATAATCGGAGAGGAACTTGTTATACAAGTTTAAAATAGCTTAATTTTTCTACAGATTTGGTCTCGTCATACTCTAATAATGGCCAGAACCTACAATATTGTTTATGTTGAAAGCAGCTAGATGTCTTTTGAAGCTTCTGTATGTATAAAAGTGCAGTTTAATTCTCCCCTGAATTTTAATGAAAACGATGGAGCTCCTGATACAGTAGATGCATTTGTTGTCCAGGCAACCATAACAAACAATAGTGGTGCGGCCTTTTCATCAGTATCATATTCTTTGGGGCCGCGATAGATGATAAGCTTATGAAAAGGATGTACAAGAAAGGAGCAGCTTTTCTTTTACGACTGATCCAGTAGTCACAGTGAGTGCTCTATAAAATGTTAGCACTGCTCTGATCTTCTTGTTCTTAGTCGGGTAATCTGCATTTGAGCGCATAACCAAAGATGAAACATGAACAGCATTCTTTGTTTAAAATTTTAAATGGAAACTGGCTTGCCTTGAAAGGGATACTAAAAATCCAATAGTAGTTTTTTTATATATCAACCAAAGAGTTTGTCCAGCATGCTGAACAACATTTCTCTACTGACTAATTTAAGAAAATAACTGAACAAATCTTTTTGCTCCAGTTTTTTTTCTACACAAAAATGCCTTCCATGTTTGCCTCCATGAGTTTGTATCTTAAATACGTAGATTTTCTAAAGTAACCCAAGTTTCTGGTGTAACTGCAAGCCTTTCTATTGCAGTTTTTACAATTTTCTGAGTAGCAATTAAAACTAACAATCTGCTGGACAAACTAATTGGATCCAGCAGGGTCTATGGGCAGGGAAAAGAAATGGTCAGTGTTTGGGTCAAAACCCTGCATCGGAACAGGCTCAACTCATTGACAGGCTGAGTTCCACCAGCAAATTGTTGCTCTGGATTTCATCATCTCCAGTCTCTTTTGTCTGTATTTAATATATCTGTCCTTTACCCTGCATTTGAGAGCAAACTGTTACTTCACTATTCTATATATGTATGCATGTATTTATATATGTTCAACTAAACATAACAAGCAGTGAGACATGTGGAAAGCAGTAACAATTGTACCCTAAAAATCCCGCAAGGAGGCAACGTTGTATGTTCAGTGTTGAAGATTTATTTTTCCCAGAGGCAGCTTTAAATATACTTAGAGAAAAGCTTTTAAGGTTCTCTAGTAATTCCTGGATTTGGCCATATGGCAATTTCCTAATCTTGGCTAAGTCATGAGGGAAGGGTCAATGTTTCTCAAGTTATTAAAAGAAATCCAGAAATTTATGTCAGACCCATTTACCTTTAACTGCCCAGCAGAGTAAGAAAATACTGTACCCCATGAACAAAAAGCTCAGGTTTCTCTTAAAGCTGAGCATGTAAAATTTGAGCAAAACATTCGAATTATGCAGTCAAGTATGACTATTTGCTAATCATAAATGTTTGCGTGAAGTTACACAATCAAAATTAAGAGTGCTTCCTCCGTTATCATCATCCTCCTCTTTCATGTCGACTGTGACCAGCATAAGTCTGAAATGGGAAGCAATGAAGCCAAAAAAGGAAATTATATAATATTTGATTCACTCCAAATACCTGTTGTTTCAAGACATCTGTAAAATATAGTCATGTGAAATTATTATGTGGTTCAGATTACAATATTTTATTTATTTATTTCAAGATAAAGCACAGGTTAAACCCTTCTGGCACTTTGAGTCGCACCACCAGACTTGACCTTAGTCTAAACATGGGACAATTTACATTGATCAATTAACCTACTAACCGGTACTTCTTTGGACTGTGAGAGGAAGCCCATATATTCCACGAGGAGGAAGTACAAACTCCTTACAGAGAATGCTGGGATTGAACTGTAGTTATGGTTAATTCAAATAAAGAATTTGTAGATTTCATATGATTAGGAGGTGGTAAAAGAGAAATATTTATCAACTTAAACAGCAAATACCTGAGAACTGCTGCCACACTTTGACATTAAACACTTGCTTTTAGCAAACATATTAAGTAATGCCCAGAGAGTGTCTTTCATGTTTCTTACATCTTCTCAATTCAGTCAGTAAATACCAATGTAAAGAATTTGCTTTTATTGACTAGTGTGCTTATTATAAATTGTGATTTATTAAAAGAGGACATTGATAAGGAACTTATAATGTTTATACAAATTAGACACAAAAGCAAATCTCACCGGTTCAAACTTGTTTCGCAATTTAATGAGTTAATGGCTGAGCTATTCCTCAAATCCATGTATACCATTACTACTTAACCCTAGCTAATAAAAATCCATTGAACTCAATTTAAAAAAGGTAGCTCATCCTCTGAAACTCTTTCAGAACTTGTTCTAGATTTCTATCACCTTTTATGTAAAATGTAGTCCCTGACATCACTTGAAATGTCCCACACCTTGGATTTGTCATCAGAGGAAATAATTTCTCCAACCACAATGGGTTGACCAATTTAAATACTGTGATTTGAAAACCTTTCAGCTTTCTTCATTGGCTTCGTATGAGGTTACTGAAGTTTGGAATCCAAAAGATCCCTGAATGGAAATATTTCCTCTGTGGAAGTACATTGGAACCTTGGGCTTCAGTTCTGAAGGGAAGGATAATATACAGAGTGTTTAATGCCAGTGATCAAGGATGGCTTGTTGTCCTAATATGTTCACTGTTCATTGGCTGGTTTCATTAGATAGATCGCAACTCTTTTTTCTTGGCGCTGTTGTTTTTGCCTTCAGCAGTTGCTTAGGATTGAAGATGACTTGCTTGCTCTCCATTTCTGTGAGTTCTGAGGTAACCGAAGACCAATTTGGGAATCCCAGACATTTCCACGGATTAAAGGGGAAAAACTTGATGGGCTAGGCAGGAGGGTAGTTTGTGATGTAGTGCATTACATCTGTCACTTATTTGGGGCATCTGTGTGCTAACAATATATGGACTAAAGTTCCAGAGAGCTGCACCTCTATTTTGAATATTCATAGGTGCTAATGGTATCTTTCTCTCAGGGAGACCTTGGACACATTCTTGAACCTTTTTCCCTGTCTGCCTAGTCCCCACTCCCATGGCTGACCTCGGAACATAATTTCTAATTGGACAACTTGGCTTGCCTAATGTAACTGAATGCATATCAGTACGTTATTAATATTGGGGATAGGGGACATTTGTTTACTTTTGATCAAGTGAATTTGAAGGATTTTGTCACGATGATGTTGCTGGTATCTCTCTGTCCAGTATTTTGAGGAGGCTGCTGTTGTTAGTCAAGATTTCAAGCTCATAGGATTGCTGCTGCCTGTTAGACCATGGATTTAATACAAGGCCTGTGGTCTAATTCTTCAAATGCTCTTTTTTTGTCAATTGGCTAAATGCTGTGTTGGCATTGGTGAGCTGTTTTTGCTAGGACATGGCTCCTGAGAAGTGGGCCACATTTTCCAGGATTCCTCTGTGAACTGTGTGTAAAATGGGAGCAACTTAGTAGAGTACAATTGTTTTGTGGATGTTGATTTTTAGTCCCATCCTCTTGTATCTTTAAGTAGATCAGAGCTTGAAATTTGTTTTCAAGTATGTGCTAGAGCTGTATTGGTGATATTCTTTATGACAACAAAAGTAAAGAACACGTTAATGATAAAATAATGCACTGCATGACAAACCATCCTTCTGCCTGGACAAAGAATGCATTTAGATTCCACATTTATTAATATTTAGGAATCATTCCATACATTAACTTCAGACACTTTGTCAATGGGAGATGCAGCAATGACAGATTATAAAAGGTTTATCATCAAAAATGTCATTTCCCCCTATTTGTGGAATACTCAGTGAGCAGAATGGTTGCTTGCAATACAGCCAATGAAGTGCACTCATTGTTATTACGTAAGAGAGACAGCAGGTAATTTGTGCACAGCTGGTTATATATATTTAATTATGTTGATTAGGAAATATATTATTGTCAAATCCTCAGACCCGAATTAATCTTTAAATCTCAATCAATTATTTCCTGCCCGCACTTCACAAAAGGGTAGAGTTAGGCCTGGCTCTTTAGGTCCATCTCAAAAACTGATGTATTGAATCAGGAATTAAAAGACTTTTTCTCTTTGTTCCTTCTAAAACAATATAATATCACTGAAACAATATCATATAAAGGGTGAAATAAAAGAGTTGGAGACAGGCTTCAGTCGGATACCATATCTATTTACTTCAAGGACTTACTGGATCTTTTGTGTACTGATTTGGGATGATGCGTCATGCTAGTTCTTGCGGTTTGACAAGTTTTTCTTGATTTAATGTAGGTCTTCGTTTTAGTCTTAACTCTGAAATTACAGGAATGTTTTGTGCTATATATGTTTTTTGTTTCAAACTCTCCAACTGGATATGATGCTATTTTGTGTGTATTTCAGTAAAGTTTGTTCTGGTCATCCTGCCAATGTCATGTGTTTATTTAGTGGGAAAAGAATATATTCCAGCCCTGTGTTATTTAAGAGAAGATCTGTGGAGCAATTCCCTGCCTTCTAGTCAATATTTATGGCAATATTTACTATGAAAAGGTCTGATTGTGATTACATTTATTATTTTAAAAGCACATTTTCATAAATTGGTTACTGCAATTTCAACATGATATAAGTGACTACACTATGTATTTTATCCCCAATACACTGTAATGAATGGTATGCAGAACTAGTACATATGGCAATACTAAATTAGTTTGCCAGTTTAACAATTTCATTATACTTGGGCCTTTGCCTCCTAAGTGGGGCATAGGCCGTTGAGACATCCCATCTCCGTCGTCCTCTGAAGTTGATGGTATGGTTGCAGTTCATCAATGACTCTGCAATTCCTTGCATCCACTGTACAGTAGATTGGACTATAAAACTTCCCCAGAGCCCTGCTGGCTAGTCTTACCCATTTCCACCTCTCATGATGATGACATAGAAACATAGAAAAACTACAGCATGATACAGGCCCTTTGGACAACAATGCTGTGCCAAACGTGTACTTACTTTAGAAATTACCTTGGGTCACTCATAACCCTCTATTTTTCTAAGCTCCATGTACCTATCCAAAAGGCTCCACCAGCATCGCCAGCAGCCCATTCCACGCGCTCACCACTCTCTGTGTAAAAAAAAACTTACCCGTGACATTTCCTCTGTACCTACTACCAAGCACCGTAAAACTGTGCTCTCTTGTGATAGCCATTTCAGCCCTGGAAAAAAGTCTCTGACTATCCACACGATCAATGCCTCTATCATCTTATACACCTCTATCAGGTCACCTCTCATCCTCCGTCGCTCCAAGGAGAAAAGGCCAAGATCACTCAACCTATTCTCTTAAGGCATGCTCCCCAATCCAAGCAACATCCTTGTAAATCTCCTCTGCCCCCTTTCTATAGTTTCCGCTTAGGGTTGGACTTTGGGAGGTCGCTGATTAGACAGTACTATGCAAAAGTCTTAGGCACATATATATAGCTCAGATGCCTAAGACTTTTGCACAGTTCTGAATTTGTCAATATGGAGCAGAGAGCGAGTTGTAATTCTGGTAGGAGCTAAGGATGTTGGGAATAGTGAGGTTAGAGCTTCCAGATGGCAGAGAAGGAGTGCCAGGAGCAGGGTGTGGTGCAGATGCAGACACACCCAGCCCTGAGACACCAGACAAGGTCCTTTGATTCCAAACAATAGGTGTATTGATCATTACAGAATGTCTCTCTTGTGCTTCTTACTCCCTCCCCTCTCCTTTCCTCTTTTCCCAACCATGATTCCCCTCTCCCTGCCCCCTTCCTACTTTCAGTCCACAGTAGAGACCCATATCAAAATGAGGTTTATCGTCACTCACATATGTCATGAGATTTGGTTTTTATTGCAGCAACAGCCAGTTGGAAGGTCAGCCTGTCAAGTGCTTTCTTTATTACTATATCTACTTATGCTAACAGAGAACCATTAACGTGCACTCCTAGGTCCCTCTATTCTATTACATTCCCCAGGGCCCTCACGTTCACTGTAAAAGAGTTATCTTGATTTATCTTCCCAAACCACAATTCCTTGCACTTACCTGAATGAAGCTACCTGCTATTCCTTGACCCACTTACCCAGCTGATCAAGATCTCTCTATAATTCTTGATAACCATCTTCACTGTCTCTGACACCACAAATTTGGGTGTCATCTGCACACATACCATACCTTGTGCATTCTCATGCACATTGTTGTTATTGATAACAAATAACAATGAGCCTCACACTGATGACCTCTGAGGCATACCAACATCAATGAAATTAATGCCTTCAGAGTTGCTGCATTAGGTCTAACTTGCTATAGGTTCAACAAGGAGACTCCTGTTATAAGCTTGGGTGAATTCTATTCACTCTTTTGAGAGCTGTTTTTGCATTTGAGGCTTGCACTCTTTGCAGGTCACCTTTAAGTGGGGAGAAAAAGATCTTTCAAGTATTGTCACTTAGTGTTGCATGCTGAATTTTTCATTGCACTTACCAAGTGGCCTCTGGCTTTGTGTGTCAGAAATATGCTATGAAAGAATATGTTCAGTGAAAAGGTTTCTGTAAGAATGTTAAAATGTTGTGAGATGGAGCAATAATATTTCAGGTTAGAATTTCTAGATTTTATACAGAGTATTTTAATACTTAATTTTAATATATTATAGAATAAGAAGAGGTTACAAATTTTTTTGCAGTTTCTTGATGGTGTCTCTTTATGAAATTGACCAGCAAAGCTGAAGATGTAAAGCAGTCATTGTACATGTACAAGGGATGGGAGCTCAGTTCTATTTCTAAGCAGCAGGTCAAGGAAGAATTATTTAATTTAGAAAATGGGTGATTGAAGATACCAGAAAATCCTGTTTTTTATCAGCTTCACCAGGATGAGAAAATATTTTTGTGGTGTAATCAAACTGCTGGGTGTGACTGGATCATGACAGGTTGGAATGAATACTTTGAGTTAAGTGTGGGTTAGCCTGGGGTGACTTCCTGAGTTATTTCTGAAATGCATACTGGTAGATGGATGATTTAACTAGGAAGAAGTATTTTTAAGTAAGAGCTGAAATGTAATATACTGTAAGTAACAACATACACAGTGACAACAGTTTTAATTATAAGAAACAAAAGTAATGAATGAACAATAGTCTGAGAAGGAAGAGTTGGACTAAGTTTAAAGATAGGACGTGAATTCCTATATTTAAGTATCATAACATATTGTGAGTCTGTGTGGAATAGAGGGAAAAATAATTTCAGTGAAGGCATTCATTTATTTCAATGAAGATGTTGGTGTGATTCAGAGGTCATCAGTGTCTCCACCAGCCAGACAAAAATCATGGCCGGTAAAGCTGCATTAAACTGATCTGCAGTTGCCTTGCGCTTGTTGAAATTATTTGCCCCACCCCCATAAATATTTTATTACAATGACACAAAGCTTTACACTCAAGGTAGTATTCCTTTGTGCTCCAGAGGAAGTGATAGGTCATGAGTTTTGAAGATGTTGATGGAGGAGATGGTTTTCATTTCAGAGAGAAATCTGTATTGTGGAGGTTTGATGGAAGGTAGTCTCAAGTGGGAAGAAATTGTGATCTTGAGAGACATTGAGAGTTGGCAAGCCCAACAAGGGTATGCATTTGCAGCACACACAATATGCTGGAGGAACTCAGCAGGTCGGACAGCATCTAAGAAAATGAATAAACAGTCAACGTTTCAGGCCAAGACCCTTCTTCAGGACTGAAAAGGAAGGGGGAAGATGCCAGAATAAAAAGGTGGGGGTGGGGAGAGGGGAAAGAGGCTAGCTAGAAGGTAATAGATGAAGCCAGGTGGATGAGAAAGATAAACGGGTGGAGAAGAAGGAGAGAACAGTGGACCGTAGGAGAAAGGGAAGTAGAAGAGGACCCGGGGGAAGTGATGGGCAGGTGGTGAGGAGAGGTAAAAGGCCGGAGTGGGAAATAGAAGAGGAGAAGAGGAAGGGAAAAATACTGGAAGAAATGATCAATATTCATGCCATCAGGTTAGAGGCTACCCAGATGGAATATAAAGGTGTTGCTCCTCCACTTTACGGGCAGCCTCATCTTGGCATAAGAGGAGGCCATGGACTGGCATGTTGAAGCAGGAATCAGAATTAAAATATTTGGTATGACATTAGACCCCACATAAAGGATCTAATCAAGCTGGTCACTTTTAAGTTTTGCTGAAGCGGATCCCACATATACTGTGAAGTCTTCCTTCTCTCTAAGTGGTTTGCACTACTTGCAAGCCATGTAAGTACAAATGAATTTTGTCAAAGTGGTGCCAGAAATGTGTGTTAGATAACGTTTGGCATCATTGTTCTTGTTCAGACTCCTCTGTTCAGAAGTATATAAATCTTATGGAGGATCTGCTACTAAAACTATGAACTAAGTAGATTGGGTTAATGATAAAACAAAATCTTCAAAACGACATTGTGCCACATAGGTCATGTTTTAGTTGGGAAATAACATGTTAGTGCCATTATTCAGTTTCCAAGGTGACCAAATTGAATTTCCAAATGAATAATTAAAAGCTGTCAGCGTGAATGGTCCATCTATCATGTCAACACTGACACATTCATTAAATCTGTAACTGATAGAGATTAATTCACTGCTGTATATGAAGCCAAATTGCATTAGTGACTTGGTTGGAAGCATCTATGCTAATACAATTCAGTTCATTCTCTCCTCTTGTAGTATGCAACTGTTTCCTAGATACGTGCTGTCTCCCACTGCTCATTGTTTGAACATCTCTAAGTAGGCTTCCACTTTTCCCACCACATCATAATGGTCCTCAAACCATGTCATGTATGATGTTCCTTTGATCTTGGTGCATTTACCTTTTGCATGGTTGATCAAAACTTTTGAGATTGTACTAGGTTCAAGTAATCTAAAAGTATCCAGATGCACAGTTGGGCTGATCAGTGCCTCCCTGTCTTCCAGGAAACACTGATCTACCAAGACCAAAGCACACTTGCATTATGTAAAATTTCCAGCCACTTAAACTCTGCTTATCGCAAACCCCATTCCCATCAAACACCTTATGGGAATTTGTCTGAACTTACTTTCATGTGATATTTGGGATTGTCTTACTTAAATATTGATTGATTGATTGAGAAATACAGTGAGGGACAGGCCCTTCTGACCCAACGAGCTGCACCACCCACCAACCCACCTATTTAACCCAAGCCTAATCACGGGACAATTTGCAGTGAGCAAATAATCTACTGACTAGTGTGTTGGAATGTGAGCAGCAGGAGCAAACCCACACATTCATGGGAAGGACGTATAAACTCCTTACACATGACATCGGATTTGAACTCCGAACACCAACGCCTGTATTGCCGATTGCGTCGCCTCTGATCTGGGCCGCATTTACGTGACGGGTGGCAACTGATTAATTAGCTTGTTTATTTCGGCTTTTTTCTTAAAGATGTGCTGGCTGTGTCCCAGCTACCGCTGCACCCCCTGCATGCTTCGCGGCAATGTGTCAGTCCGCGGCCTGGATGTTGGGGACCACTGCATTAGCAGATATTGTAATGGCCTCTTTCAATAATCAGACTTCATTTTGATTCTTCAAACGGGGAACAAAATCTTTATCCTTTTTAGAAAGAGATGGCAGTTTGGTGATGTCATTTCAAAGCTCCCTGGTATGGTTTGACAATTTGTCCCTGTTGATAGAACATTTTGGAATAGAGAAAATAACTGGTAAATTAAAATCTATAATACAAATAGGTCAGGCAGTACTGTTGACATCCTAGTGGTACAGGAGCTAATGCTTCTGTACTTCCTGCCCGCCCGATGGTAGTAGTGAGAAGAAGGCATGGTGGTGGGTCTTTGATAGATGCTGCTTTCTTGTGGCAGCACTCCATGTAAATGTACTCAGTGTAGGGGAGAGCTTTGACTCCATTGCAGTAAGCAACATCATTTTTGAGATGTTTAAAAAAATATATCGTTCCTCAAAATTGAAGAAACTTGATCAGCAGACTCAAGTTGTGAGTGCAGTTCCCATTTGAGAAAACGGAAATGGGGAAGGCATGTTGGGCAACAGGTATGATTGAAGTGTAGAGGCTTTAGACCCCCACTCTCAGTTATCTTGCTGGTGAATGTACAGTCTCTAGAAAATAATATTGATGACTTCAGAGCAAGATTGCCTTACCAGAGAGACATCAGCGGCTGCTGTGTACTTTGCTTCATGGAAACATGGCTCACTCCCACCATTTCAAATGCACTGCTGCCGCCTGATGGCTTCACCATTCACCACAAAGACAGGTCAGTTAAGTCTTTTAAAAAGTAGAGGCAGGGGAGTGTGTTGCACGGGTAACTCTGTGGTTCATAGACATGACAGTTCTATCTCATTCCTGCTCACACAACCTGGAACACCTACTGGTCAAGTGTTGTCCATTATATCTATTGAGAGAGTTTTTGCCATCATCCTTGTAGCAGTGTTCATTCCATCTCAGGCCAACATCAGGCATGTACTGGAGAAGCTGTGTATTGTGACCAACAGTCATGAAACAGCACTCCCTAACAACTAACATGACTGTTTGTGATGTTTCACTCCCAGACGAGGTAAATGAATTTAATGCACTCTTTGAAAGGGAGACTACAAGTACAACTGTGTGAATCCTTGTAGCATCTGGTGACCCTGTAATCTCTGACCCAGTGGCCAATGTCAGAACATCTTTCGTGAGGGTGAACCCTCGTAATTCATCGTGCCTGGATGGTGTACCTAGTAGGGCATTGAAGTCCTATGTCAACCAACTAGCAGGAGTGTTCATGGACATCTTCAATCTCTTACTGATGCATTTGGAGGTTCCCATCTGCTTCAAATGGGTGACAATCATACCAGTGCTGAAGAAGAGCAGGGTGAGCTGCCTCAGTGACTGTCACCCAGTTTCACTTACACCTTTGAGAGGTTGGTCCTGGCCAGAATCAACTCCTGCCAAAGCAAAGATCTGGACCTCCTACAATTTGCCTATCACCCCAGTAGGTCTAGAGCAGATCCAATCCCACTTGGCCTTGGATCACCTGTACAATAACAATACCTATAGTAGGCTTTTATTTATGGATTACAGCTGAGCATTCAATACCGTCATACTCTCAGTGCTAACCAACAAACTTGGATCTCTGTTCTACCTTTTGTAACTGGATTCTTGACTTTCTCTTCAGGAGGCAACAGTCAGTGCAGATCAGAAATAATATCTCCTCCTTGCTGACAATCAACACTGGCACAGCTCAAGGATATGTGCTTAGCTCACTGCTCTCAATACCCACGGCTGTGTGGCTAGACACAGCACAAACTTCATCTTTAAGTTTTCCGATGAGACCAGTATTGTTGGCAGAATATCAGATGTTGATGAGAAGGTGTAGAGGATCAACATAGATCAACAGGTTGAGTGGTGTCGAAACAAATCCTTGCACACAGCGTCAATAAGACCAAGGAATTAATTGTGGACTTCAGGAAGGGGAAGTCGAGTCTAATCATGACATAGTGTCTGATGGCCACACAAGTGCACGTGACTAACACTAGTTAGAAACTGTTCAGCAACAGTCTACTATCCCAAGTAAGTGGTTGCCCTAATTAACCGGTGGCCCAAATTAACCAGAATCCACTGTATATATTAGTAATTTATAGTTTTTTTTATGTATAGCAATGTACTGCTGCCACAAAACAACATATTTCAAGATGTATGCCAGTGATATTAAACCTGATTCCGGTACTGGACTGGGCTGTATCCATCAATTTTTGTTGCTTTTCCTTTCCTGGGCACCGGTGTTTCCACACCAGGCTGTGATACAACTAGTTAGAATGCATTTCACTGTGCATCTATAGAAGTTTGTTAAAGCTTTTGATCACATGCCAAAATAAACAGATACTTCTAAGAAAGTAAAGGCACTATCATGCCTTCTTTGTGATGTCGCTTTATCTGCTGTTTCCAGGACCGATCCCTTGATATGTCAGCACCCAAGGAAATTGTGAAAATTGTTGACACTCTTCACCTCAAATCCCCTAATGAGGGCTGGCTCATGGACTAGCTTCTTCCTCCTGTTGTCGATAATCATTTCTTTGGTTTTGCTGACGCTGAAAGTGAGGTTGTTGTGACACCACTCAATTAGTTTTGCAGTCTCCCTCTTGTATTCCAATTTGTCACTACCTTTGATTTGACCAACTATAGAGATTTCTTCAACGTACCTAAATGCAGCATTGGAGCTGTACTCAGTAATAAATATAAAATGAGTTGTACAGGAGCTAAGCACTCAGCCCTGTGGTGAATCTGTGC
Organism: Mobula hypostoma; assembly: GCF_963921235.1. Classification (NCBI taxonomy): domain Eukaryota; kingdom Metazoa; phylum Chordata; class Chondrichthyes; order Myliobatiformes; family Myliobatidae; genus Mobula; species Mobula hypostoma. The sequence continues at coordinate 28,022,180 of NC_086109.1, read as the reverse complement.
TGATGGTGAGTGTGGAGGAGATGTTGTTGCCAATCCATACTGAGGTCTGCCAATGAGAAAATTGAGGATCCAGTTGCACAGAGAAGTACTGAGGCCCAAATCTTGGAGCTTGGTGATGATTTTCAAGAGGATGATAGAGTTGAATGCTGAGTTATGGTCAATGAAGAACATTTTGATTTGTGCATCTTCATTGTCCTGTTGCTCCAGAGCTGAGTGAATGGACGATGAAATTACATCTGGTGCAAATAGGAGTGAATCCAGGTCCTTCCTCAGTCTGGAGATGGTGTGCCTCATGACAAACTCTCAAAGCACTTCATCGCAGTGGATGGAAGTGCAACTGGATGATAATTATTGAGGCAGGTTGCCAAGTACTTCTTAGGCACTGGTATGATTGATCTCTACTTGAAGCAGGTGGGTATGTCACACTGCCGAAGCAAGAAATTGAAGATGTCTGTAAACACTCCAGCCAGATGATTAGCACACGTCTTCAGTAGTTGGCCAGCTGGTCTTTTTTTTTCATGGATTCACACTCCTAAAACATGGCCTCACGTTAGCCTCAGAGACTGAGATCACAGGATTCTTGGGGGCTGTGGGAATTTGGGACGGTACCTCCATGTTCGGATGGTCAAAGTGAGCATAAAAGGCATTGAGCTCATCTGGGAGCAAAGCCTCATTGCCATTCACATTGATTGGTTTAGAGTAATGAAACAGTTTTATTGACTGGAAATAATGATGTGTAGTTCATAATAATTCCTTACATATTTAAAATTGTAGAATGCTTTCCTTATAAAACCCCAAATATTCTGTGTATGGTGACACTTTGAGCATCATTTATTATGATAGTGACTACATGGCTCCACATGATATTGTTGAAAGAACCTACTCATGAAAATATAATAGCAGTACTACTTTTGATACCACAGTTCTTCTGATGTGATGTTAGGGATATTTTAGTGGTTGGAGGTTTCTTTTTCTACCAGCTCGGAAAGGAAAAACTACAGGAAGAGTAACTGAATTAGTGATCTTATGGATAGAAATAACCTACTTAATAGGAGGTAAAATGTCTTTCCAATTCACTAAATAGTAAGAAAACAGAGGGATGATGTTACACATATTCTCTAGTGTGAGATTAAATTTCAAAGAATAACACACTTAACCTTGCAGAACCCAGGCCGATAAATACGACAATGAAAGAACTGACTAAGGGATGTTTGAATTTGTCATGACTGATATGTAAACCAATTACTAATGTGCTATTACATGATTTACCTTAATTATTAAACTGTTGCTGTTCATCCCTTGAACAGCTGTTCACAGTGGCAAAGATTAAGCAGTAGTGACTTTTCAACACCTGTACTGTCTCAATAACTAACTGCAGATTTAGTGAGAGTTTAAGTAAGTGTTAACTATGCTGTGGTTGTCAGTTTGCGTGTCCATTAGAGCATTGGAATATGGCTTAATGTAATGTAACTGTTGTCCCCACTATACATTTTTATGGTACTATATAATTAATAGAGTACTGTGGTAAAGTCTTGGGCACATGTACAATATGTAGCTATGGTGCCCAAGACTTTTGCATAGTGCTCTGTTTGTCGACGTGGAGTAGAGAGCGAGTTTGTAAATCTGGCAAGAGCAAAGGATGTAGGGAATGGTGATGGTGGAGCACCGCGAGAGGGGTGTGGGGCAGGTGGCTGAGAAGGAGTGCTGGGGTGGTGGGTGGTGGGAGTGCTGGTGCAGGCTCACCCAGCCCTGAGACAGCAGGCAAGGTCATTTTATTCCAAACAATTGGATTATTGATCATTACAGAATGTGTCTGTGGCTTCCCACTGCCTTTCCTCTCCCTTCCCCTTTTCCCAACCATAATTCCCCTCTCCCTCCCCTCCTTCCCACTCTCAATCCATGATAGAGACCCATATCAGAATCAGGTTTACCATCACTCACATGTCATGAAATTTGTGTTTTTTTTTGTGGCAGCAGTACATTGCAATACACAAAATTACTACAGTACTGTGCAAAAGTCTTAGGCACCCTAACTATATAAATTTCAAGAGGATGTATATAAAGTGTGTGTGTGTGTGTGTGTGTGTATAACTAACTACAATCAAAGTTCTTCAAAGTATAGACAATATTCATTCCATGTAAAATATTTACTGCACTCATGTAGACCAATGTTTTATTTCTTGAGTAAAAGACACACTGCTAGAGGAACTCAGTAGATAGAGCAAGACCTACAGAGGAAAAGGGATCATGGTTATTTCAGGCTGGGACTGTCTATCAGAGCCATTGCAGGGTCCCGACTTGAAAATGCCAACGAGCCCTTTGTCTTCATCGTTGCTATTCAAGCCACTGAGATACCCAAGAAGTTGTTTTTTTCCCATCCAGATAACAGTATCGACTGTCTCCTGTGTCTTTATATTTCTCAGACTGGATATATGTAGTTTAGGTAAAATCGTGATCATAAGGAAGAGCAGGGAAGACTGCATTGTCAGGTGGTGTTCTCGTTCGTTTACTTCCATTGTCATTTCTGGGGTGGTATAGAAAGTGCCAATTCAGACTGTTGTCTTGCCGCTCTGGTGGGACTTTCCATTGGGTACTTTTGTTTCCTCCCACATACTAAATGTGGTGCTGTAGGTTAAAAGGCTATAGTATATTATGCCTTAGTTGGAGGTAAGTGATACAAGAATCAAAGTAGAGTTGATGAGTATGGTGGAAGAAATAATCACGTAGACTATTTTCTAAATGGAGAGAAAATTCAAAAATCTGAAGTGCAAAGTGACTTGGGAGTCCTCGTGCAGGATTCCCTGGAGGTTAATTTGTAGGTTGAGTCAGTGGTGAGGAAGGCAAATGCAATGTTAGCGTTCATTTTGAGAGGGTTAGAATATAAAAGCAAGGATGTAATGTTAAGGCTTTACAAGGCACTGGTGAAGCCTCATTTGGAGTACTGTGATCAGTTTTGTGCTCCTTATCTTAAGATGTGCTGACACTGGAGAGGATTCAAAAGGTTCACAAAAATGATTCTGGGATTGAGAGGCTTATCATATGAGGAGCGTTTGATGGCTCTCTGCCTGTTCTCTCTGGAATTCAGGAGGATGAGGGGGGAATCTCATTTAAACCAATCAAAGGCTGAAAGGCCCCGATAGAGTAGATTAGGAGAGGATGTTTCTATGGTAGGGGAGACTAAGACCAGAGGAGACAGCCTCAGAATAGAGGGAAGTCAATTTAGAACAGAGGGGAGGAGGGATTTTTTTAGCCAGAGAATGGTGAAGCTGTGGAATTCTTTGTTATAGGCAGCTGTGGAGGCCAAATCATTGACTGTATAGATTCTTGATTAGGCAGGGCATGAAGGGATACAGGAAGAGGGCAGGTGATTGGGGCTGAGGGGGAAATGGATCAGCAATGATGAACTGGTGGAGCAGACTTGATGGGCCAGTGGCTTAAGTATGATGTTATGTTGTAGAACAACATATGGAGTAGAGCAAGAAGGAAAATGTGACTCATGGAGTTATTCTGTTGGCTGGACTCGATTGCTACTATGTTGTGGTAAATTAGTAAAATATTCACAGTTGCAAGAATACCTGGATGTGGGCAGAAACAAAGATACCCACAGGATATCCCCACCTGAGATGTGAGGAAACAGCCCTAACCATTGCCCCTCAGATCACCCTGAGAAATAAATCCCTTTTCAGTATATAAAAGATGTGGTGAACATAGGTCTGCCTATCTCCGATGAAATTGAAGAGAAAAAGCAAATCTTGCATGTTCAAAGTTGAATAAATGTCTTCTTTATTTTGGTTTCATTTTGGGTTCATGATGGCCAATGAGCAGTGATCTGAATATTTTTAATCATTGACATTCTATGTGCATCTAAAATAAGACCCTATGAACGCCAAAAATCTTTAATGAAATGGAAATTCTGGAAATGAATAGTTTGGCAGTTAGCGCCAAGAAGAAAAAGGTAGATTATCATTTTGTGTGTGAAGTGCAGTAGACAATATCAACAAAAAAGTGTGAAATGATCGAATGATTTGTCTTTATCATGAAATATATTTTTATCCATTTCTGTATTTCAAAACTATTTCAGCTTTTGTTGGAATTGAGGAGTAGTTGTGGTGGCTGACAGGAACGAAGAGTAAAAATAAGCGTGTCTTTTGCTGAGTGGCAGGTAGTGACCAATGGGCACCACAGTGACTGGTGCTGAGACCCCAGTTATTTCCAAAGCATATTAATGATTTGGAGGAAGGAGTTCGATATATACCCGCATATTTGAACATAAACCAAATCTGCCTTGAGGAAGCTGCAGAGAAACTCCAGCTTGATTTAGACAAGTTGAAGGAGTGGGCAGATACTTGACAGATGCAGTGTAAAATAGGAAGGTGGATTATTATCTAAAACGTGAAAGGTTGCAAAAGCTGGTGACCCAACAAATCTGCTTGTCTTGTGCACCAGTTGCTGAAAGTATGAAAGACAACACAGCAGGGATTATAAAGGCAACTTGTATCCCTTCATTCATATTCAGAGGATTTGACTGGAGGAGCATGGATGCCTTAATGCAGTTGTACAGGGTTTTGATTAAACAACAAACTTCAGCATTGTGTGCATTTTGAGTCTCCTTCTCTGTGGAAGAATGTTCTTGCTATTTAAGGGGATCTCAGCGAAAGTTCAACAGGCTGATTTATGAGGTGACAGGGATGACATCTGAAGAGAGATGGAATCAATTATGCTGATATTCTTTGCAGTTCAGAAGAATGAGAGGGATCTCATAGAAACCTAAACTGTTCTCTTAGGACTGGCCAGATTAGGTGCAGGAAGGATGCTCCTGATGTCCAGGAACTTTAGGAACAGGGGTTATCTTCGAAGACATTTCTTAACCTAGAATATGGCGAATCTGTGAGTTTCTCTACTATAGAAAGCAGTTGAATCAAAATAATCAAATATGTTTCAGAAAGATATTTGTCTTTGGGATGACAAGATTAAGGGATAAGGGGAATTGTTGGAAGATAGTACTTAATCTGAATGCAACAAACAGTCTGCTGGAAGACTCAGTGAATGAAGCTGTATCTGTTGCATGGGAGGAGTTGCTGGAAAGGATTTGTTGATGTCTCTGATCAAAACCCTGCACAAGCACCAAGAGTGGGGGTTGTGGTTGAAGAAATAGCTAGCATCAAGAAGACAAGGAGTGGTGAGACAGAAGCCAGAGAAATTTGGAGAACTGAGGAGGGCTGAAAGATGATGGTGGATTGAACCAGGTAGGGGAGGGGTAGATGATTGAGAAAGGAGAGAGAGGTAGGTAGATGCTAGTTCGAGGCAGATTTAAGAAAAGGAAGAAAGGCAAAGCCGGTTTGGATACAGTAGTGGGTGGCACTGTGGGAGTGTTGGAAAAGGAATCATCTTCCTATATTATCAGATGCTGCCCTGCTGACCTTTGTGTTTCTACTTATCACCTTCCAAGCTTCACCCTCCCCTCTCACTCCTGGCTCCATTTGCATTTTGTTTTATCAGGCTCCAGTCACCTACCTCTATCTATCAGCTTTATCCTTTACCTTGGTTTGATCGACTTTGCATGATCTGCCTACCATCCTTCAACCTCCTTGGTCCACCAATTTCCTCTGGCTGCTGACTCATTCTGATCCCTCTCCACTTGATAGCTACCATCTCCCCTCTCCAGGTGCAGGTTTTCAGTGTGAAATGTTGACAATTTCTTCACCTCCCGCAGATGCTGCTTGGCCCGTGGAGTTCCACCAGCAGATTGTTGCTCTGGATTCCAGCGTCTGCAGTCACTCGTGTGTCTACTTAATCAATATAATTAGCCGTAAACATACTAAATGGCAGGGCAGACTCAAAGGGTCAAATGGTTTTACTGCTGTGTCTATTTTCTATGTTTCTTTCAACTTTTTGTTCTTTATTATTATTACTGTACTTTATTGTACAATTGATACTAGAGCATACAATCATCACAGCAATATTTGATTCTGCACTTCATGCTCCCTGGAGTACAAATCGATAGTAAATATAATAAAAATTTAAATTATAAATCATAGATAGAAAATAGAAAAGTGGAAGTAAGGTAGTGCGAAAAAAACCGAGAGGCAGGTCCGGGTATTTGGAGGGTACGGCCCAGATCTGGGTCAGGATCCATTCAGCAGTCTTATCGCAGTTGGAAAGAAGCTGTTCCCAAATCTGGCCGTATGAGTCTTCAAGCTCCTGAGCCTTCTCCCGGAGGGAAGAGGGACGAAAAGTGTGTTGGCTGGGTGGGTCGTGTCCTTGATCATCCTGGCAGCACTGCTCCGACAGCGTGCGGTGACATCTTCTTTATCAGAAAATAATGTATTTTGAAATATCATTTAGTGAAATTCAAAGCAGGATTGACTTTTTAAAATGTTTTCGTTACATACAGGATTCATTGCTTAGCTTGGTTATAATAGGAGAATATACAGCATGCACTATAGAGGGAGAATGAAGGTAATAGCAGAACTTTGAACTTGCCAATCAAACTCATTGTGGCTCTCATACTTTATTTGTCTATTCGTACTGCTTTTCCTCTATAACAACAATACCATATTCTGCATTCTGTTTTCTTTTTACTACCTCGATGTAATACATGATCTGTACAGATGGCATGCAAACAGAAATTTTTCTCTGTATCCCTGTGCATGTGATGATAATAAACCAATAAAACAAATAAAAAGGTAATTTAGAGATAAAAATTATGGTAAGCATTCAGTTTGATCGTTATTTATGGACTGTGCTGTCCACCCAAATGGATTGACAGCCAATCTGTGTCATGATTTAGAAGTGGCAATTTTGCCAGAGGTCATTCTTCAATTTCACACAGAAGTTTTCGGTTCATAATTTTAGCTGACAGTTCAGCAAATTAATGCTGAAGTGCTGCACCATCTGAGGTCACATCTTCTCCCCAAGGAACTGAACCAACCTTAGCCCCTTGTTAAGTGGTACAACTTCTTATCTCAATATTTGACAGTAAGGTATTTTTTCCCCTAGTCTTCATCACTGAAATAGTTTGTCTATCAAATTTTTGTTACTATTTTTGAGTGTTGTTTCATACACATTTGCAGGCCTGTTACATGCATTATAACAATGAGGACGTTGAAATTGTTAATTACTTTGAAACACCCTAATCTAAAGGTTATAAAAGATGATATACTGTACACATGTGTAATACCTTCATTTCACTTTTCTTCTAATTGAATTGAAAGTATTAAATTGGTAAACACCACATAGAAAGATAAATGGTCTGATATGAAAAGTGCTCCTTGAGAACAATGGTAAAAAAGACACACAATTTTATTACTTTATTTGTGTTCGAATCATTAACACGTGTGGATATTAAATACACCAATTTCACTGTTCAATTTAATTTTTTATATAAGGGTATTCCCAGATTTTGGCCATTTGGGTAACAAGAATTCAACCTTTCAGAATTCACAAATCACTAACCAAAAACTTGAGTACAGAACGAAATATAGTCTCATGGAATGTATGTAGAAAAGCAGCTAATAGATAAATTTATTTATTTTCAACTGGTGCTTTTTGTCACGTGCGCAGACGAAGTGGTTTCATGTTACAGAAAGTCATAATACAGTTCTTTTTGTAGGGGTATGACACTTCCCATAATGTGAGAGTCACTTGTACTGTCTCAGATGGTGGTTAAAAGTGCTGATAGATCTGTCATTACTCATCAATGTTGGGACTCATTTTTTGATGGAAAGATATGACATCGGTCATGTAGTCTACAATGTGGATTTTGTGAAACTGATTTGTTGATTACCCAGGGGCAAACTATAACCACCCTGCATATTATAAATGTTAGCATTGCCAAGATAACAGACACACAAACTCAATGCACTTTAGTCTACCTGAATTCCGCCGTTCTTCCAGTGCAAGGGGCTGTCTGTAACTGAATATCAAAGACAGAGGTATTTCGGCACCACACTTTAGGGGATGTACTAAAGTTTGGTGCCATCTTTTTGGGACAGGTGACGGTTTGAAGCCTCTTGATGCTAAACATTGTGTTTAAAAAAAAATGTCAGACATACAGTATTCCTGACAAAATGTTTGGGAATGAAATGTTCATGCAATTTGGACAAAATATGAATTTTGTAAATAAATATAATCTTGTAAATAAATGTAAAGTGAGTGATGACAAATAGAAACTTGTGTCATTGCGAATACTGAGTAAAATGCATTTTTTTACATCAAAGTCAAGTCTCTCTGTTTCATTGCAACGATGAAGAGGTTTGTGTATAACAATGGCCGTAAGAGTGATGACAGTTGGGGCTTAACACTCCTGGTAGGGTGACCCCTTGGTGGTAAGGTCCAGGCAATGAATAATTCAGAAAGTCTTTAAGAATTGAACAATCAGAGAAAGGCTGTGACCCCATTGACTGAAGACAGAAGGCTTCACTGGGGGAGGGCATCTGTCATTGAGTTTTGCAGTGACACTGAATCCTCACCCTAACAACTGCCAAGGTTGTGTTGACCTGAATGAGCACGATAGTCCCTATGCTAAACATACAATATACAACTTTTTGTCAGATCCAGAATCCCTGCGACATGGAGGACGAACCATCATACATCTATGCTTTACTTGGTTCAGTACACGAGTATCTTTGGAAGCTGAATCGATGATTAAGCAATCTTCTTCAGGATACCATCTGCTCACCTCCACTGGGAAGGAGACTTGGAGAGTTGCCTCAGACGGGGGCTATCTAATCTATCCCGGCTGGCAAAGCACATCCAGCAAGATCACCAACATGGAAAAGTTAAAGTTCAGAACCCTGAAAGTAGGAATCAATGAGCAGCTAGCCATTATAACCCAGGGATTAAATACAATATTGCTATTGCCACTCTTGGAGAAACCCAGCATGTCAGGGAGAGGCAAAGGAAAAAGTTTCTTCAAATCTACATACCCTTCTAGAAATGGGAATTTTACTGTGGCAAATGCAGCCATGGAGTTGGCTTCACCATCAACAAGTTCCCTGTTGAATTCTCACATTTTAGCCAGAGCCATGGTATTAGTATGTCACTAGTATGTGCCCTCTGATTCTGAATTCTGATGATGGGGATGGAAAAATATTTTACTCTGATATCCATGATATTCAACACTGGGTGGTCAGGGATCTAGTAAAGGAGTGACAGATTGATCTTTGCTTCTATAATATTGTCAGGACTTTTTAAATTGGGCCATAGTGATTTAGTTGTCTGCTAATGCGTGACATCTGATTTCCTACATTGATTAAAATGGAAAGGAAAACTGGTGTACAATGGATGCCTGAATTTCTTACTGAGGGTACAAGTTCCACTGTATATTTTTGCAATGAACTGGAGAATTTTATTTATTTGTCATTGCATTGTTAGAATACCAAGGGGAGTTGTGGAATAATCCATGGAACAACAAATGGGCAGTGTTCATTTAATAAAGTCTTCTGCATTGAAAATGACAATCTTGAGATCCCAGATCCACTTGTGTTCAGAATTCTTGCTTATAATTATAATCTTGTGCATTGAAACTGTCCTTTTGGGAATGGTCCACATCACCAATTGTTTTCCAGTAAATGATGTTACAGAGCAACAGCAAGTGCAGATTGGTGCCACTTCCAATACAGCCCACGTCTGGGCATATCCCTTGTTGCTGCTACCATTGAGCAATGAGCTCTCCTGATGTATTTAGTTATTACAGTTTATCTGCTCCAGGTGTAGAAGGCACAGCCTTCAGTAAGTAAAACTCCAAAAATTTGTAGCTCAGGTGGTTCATGGTTGGATTGAGTTGTTCTTCAATCTTGGTAATTGATTTGTAAATGTTTCCTCACCATACGAGGAGACAAGCACAGATGATATCTCCTCGTATGGTGACAAAATGTTTGCAAATGGATTGCCAAGATCAGAGAACAGTTCAACCCAATGTTGCCTATTCTTTTGTGTGATGTGCTTGTTTATTTAAAAAAAAAATCAATCTGTAAATCTCCTTATCCCACCTGATAGATGTGGAGCCCATTGACTGATGCTTAGCTGCATCATAAATGATTAGGTTACTAGATGGATAGATAGATACTTTATTGATCCCAAAGGAAATTACAGTGTCACAGTAGCATTACAAGTGCACAGATATACAAAAGTACAAATGTTAGAAGAGAGGTAAGATAGAATAAAAAAAAATAGTATTGCCAATATATCCTGTTGAGTGTGAAAGTGCATTTAAAATGTTTTGGCAATAAAGAGACCCGTTGTCCATTAATCCATTTATTTTATTTGGATTTTTGCTTATCCCTCAGCCTTCTAGGTTCTGTCAATAATTTCAGCAGGGTATAATTAATTTGAAAAATAACTTGGTAGCATAAATTATGTGTGTCTCTGTTCCACAAATTTTAAGTGCTGTCTTGCTAATTGCCCACACTGCTGGAAAATGTACTTGTTGCCTGGACAGTACTGTTTTATTTGAGAGAGTACATGCTATAATGATGTCTCTGTAAACCTCGCTGTGAAATAATGGTGTCTATTTTCAAACTATGCCATTAGTGAATCCTCATCACTGTTATCCATTAGTAAGTCCTCACACACCTTAATGTTCACCTCATACAATGCTAATCAATCCCTTTCATTACCCCTTTATACAGTAGTACTTTCATATGTGTTCACAATTAAAATTAATTGACAAATTTGAGAATAAGGAGCTAAAACCAGGCAAAGACAACAGTTAGGCATCTGCACTTAAAACCATACTTTGAATAACATAGTGAATTTAATAGCCAAAATCAAAAAAGACTGCTTTTTTTTATGTTGCTGTGTCAGTGCATATAATCCTCAGGGAGGAAGAGTCACTAATGATGTGGTTTGAAAATGCACGCCATCATTTCACTGAGAAATTCCAGCCGCTGCTTGTAAGGAGTTTGTACATTCTCCCTGTGACCCTGTGGGTTTCCTCTGGATGCTCCAGTTTCCTCCCACAGTTCAAAAACCTACCAGTCGGTAGGTTAATTGCTCAAGGTAAATTGTCCAGTGATTGGCTAGGGTTAAATCGGGGGTTGCTAGGCAGCATGGCTCAAAGGGCCAGAAAAGGCCTACTTCACGCTGTATCTCAATAAACTAAATAAATATCAATATAACACTTAATCTCTCAAATTTATCAATTAATTTTAATTTTGAACATGATTATGAAAATATTACTGTATTGGTTAACTATGTATGTAATATGAGATATGATTCAGATCCATTTCTTTATCACAACTACATTGAGACATACAGTACAAGGCACTGTTTGCATTAACAACCATCCCAACCTAAGGATGTGCTGGGGACAGTCCACATTCCAGCACCAACAGCAATAACCATGGAACAACAGCCAAACAAGCCTCTTTTCTCTCTTCCACCCATTCACTTACACACACAGCACTCCAAGCCCAGGACAAGCGGCCTCCAGGCTTCAGCGGACTTGCAGACTCACAGATATCGGGCCTCTGGCTTCCCCCATGGTCTCAATTTCTAGTCTTCTGATTGATCTATGGACTTTAATCTTTAGATGACAAGAACCCAAACTCCAGGTCTCAAATTCCAGACTAGACAATGTTGGGACCCGGAACTCCAGGCCTTGAACTCTGGACTCTCAGACTCACATAGCTAGGGGGTCATTGGACCTTATGCCTCCTGGCTGCGCAGACCTCCAAGCCTCTCACTTGCCAGCCTAGGAAGCCGCCTGCTCTTGTCCTCTCTGGTCATTGTCCACAGCGCTTGCTGGCCTGACATCCATTCATGGATGTCCTTTGTCATATGCCTTTAAATACAGAATGGAGGCCTAGACTCTGGCCGGATCTATGATTCACTCCTATCCCTGTCTGTAATCCCTACGTGACTCCTATGTGACTCCTAGCTCCCCTATTGGTCCCCAGAAGTATCCCTATGAACCTAAAAGTAACAACTAAGTCTAAGGTATTACCTCGAAGGAGACTGCAGCTTGGCACCACCTTGACCTGAAGATTAATTGCTAGCTGCAGAGATCAATGTATCACTAAATCTCTGACCAAAATTGCATTGTTCTCACTTTGTGATTTTTTTAGTGAAACACGAAGTCCTTTTAAACTGGAGAATAATCTTAGGAGAGCTATTCTATATTAGTTACATCTGTGTTGCTGCTTGGTTTGCTTAAAATCTGGATTTTAATCTATTTTCTTTAAAATATCTGTAAACCATTCCTTTTGAGAATGTATGAGGCATCATAATTGGTAAGCAGATCAAAATCCTACTTGAACATCTTTGTGGCGTTCGACATTTTCAGCCACCTTTGCTCACCTCCATGTAGTATTAGTCACTTTATTTGCTCTAGGAGTCAGTTTCATTCCACCAGTCAAAGTAGATATTCACACCAATAGTGGTGAAACAGGCCAACATTCAAAACTGCAAAAAAATGCTTCCTCCTTCTGCAATTGTTTTGACTCATTGAGTTTGTTCCTGCAGGAAGAAGGTTATATTTGAACATTTTTTTAATATTATTTGTCGATAGATGCAGTAAATGGCTGTAACAGATTTCATGCCAACAGTTTAAGCATACTTATCAACAGGTATATATTGAGAATGGAACAAAATATATATTGTTAGATTTATGTTGCATGCAAAGAAGACTATGTTACAGAACAGCTGCCTGGTTATGAGGTTCGAAGGAAATTGAAAACCACAAGATTAGCTCGACTCACAAAAATATTCTCTGCTTTTACAACATCATTTGATGTTGAAACTTAAATGAGCTGTTACAGTTACAGAGAATAAAAAATGTCCAAGGTATTCACGGCAAGAATTTCCTTCAAATCTCCCAATTTCAAGGAAATTATTAAATTTGATGATAGGAAGTACTGTGTTTACACAAATCAGAAATGCAGAAGGATCCAAACAGACCATGACTGAATGGAAGCAGACAATTTGTGTGAGAAACATACATCAGATTTAGTCTTTAATATCACTTAAAAAAAATTATAGCATTATCTGTGCTGCACACATTATTTAAATGTATTTATTGTTTATTTTTTCATGTTTAGTAAGTTATGATGTACTCTTTTTTTTTCAATGTGTACCAATAAGTATTGTTAACTGTAACCCTGAGGTATGGTTTGGAATTCTTTAATGTCATTAACAAGACAAGGATTTAGGTTAATGTGTTATGTTACAATGCTTCTATGATCATTTCAGTATTGAGGGCAAGCTTCTTTAAGCAAATGAATTGTTATTATAATGCATAATTGATATTTTGCTAAGATTCAAAGAAAAATGAAGCTAAATGTGATCATTCCAGGGGCGGGGGGAGGGACTGCACCTTGGTGCTGGAATCAGTTATTAATCTCTTTTAGATGCTGTTTTTGAAAACCAGACAAGAGGGGTTTGTAACACTAGAATGGTGTGTGTGTGTGTGTGTGTGTGTGTGTGTGTGGGTGGGGGGGCCGAGCCGGGGGGAAGAGAGAGAGAGAGAGAGAGAGAGAGAGAGAGAAGAGAACCACAGTCTGTCAATTAGTTTGAAATGGCTATTAGCATTGTTTGTTTGGAGGCTGGTGAAGGCAGTGCATTTTGCAATAGGTTTTCACTGCTGAATGCCAATCACATAATTGGGTTTATAAAAGACGTTTTATCTTTTCAAAATGCTCATTGAGACTGTTCACGGAAGTAATTGATGTAACTGTGCTTGAAGGATATCTGAGGCACTTCGGTGTACCTCTTTTGCCAGTACGTTCAGACAAACACATACAAAGGCCTTTATTGTTTAACTTTGTCATTTTAGAGGAAAACAGCCAGACCATGTGTTGCAGGGAATGGTATGTGTTTGAGAGAAGCCCAGTGTGGAGGATGTTTGGGCATGGAGTCGGGCGGAGAGGTTGCAACGCTTATAGATGGCTCAAGAGATTAAGGATTGGTGTTGGAAAATAGGGTGATCAGGAACATGGCTGGAGAGGGATTCATTGATGAGGCTGGAGGAGGTGAGGTGTTGATGAAGCAAATCGTCCGGTCTGATGCTGAGGAGCGAGCCATGTGGTTGGATATGTGTTGTTAGCAGAGGAAGGAAGTTAGCTCATATCCCTGGCATTCAAGACAGGCATGGTTTTACTTTTCTGGTTAAAATAGAAGCAAAGTATTGACAAGGTGCCACACATGAGGCTGCTTAACAAGATAAGAGCCCATGGAATTACAGGAAAGTTACATACGTGGATAGAGTGTTGGTTGATTGGCAGGAAACAGAGAGTGGGAATAAAGGGATCCTATTCTGGTTGGCTGCCGGTTACCAGTGGTGTTCCACAGGGGTCTATGTTGGGGCCGCCTCTTTTTACGTTGTACATCAACGATTTAGATTATGGAATAAATGGCTTTGTGGCTAAGTTTGCTGATGATACTAAGATAGGTGGAGGGGCCGGTAGTGCTGAGGAAACGGAGTCTGCAGAGAGACTTGGATAGATTGGGAGAATGGGCAAAGAAATGGCAAATGAAATACAATGTTGGAAAGTGTATGGTTAGGCACTTTGGCAGAAGAAATAAACGGGCAGACTGTTATTTAAATGGGGAGAGAATTTGAAGTTCTGAGATGCAATAGGACTTGGGAGTCCTCGTGCAGGATACCCTTAAGGTTAACCTCCAGGTTGAGTCGGTGGTGAAGAAGGCGAATGTAATGTTGGCATTCGTTTCTAAAGGAATAGAGTATAGGAGCAGGAATGTGATGTTGAGGTTCTATAAGGCACTGGTAAGACCTCACTTGGAGTACTGTGTGCAGTTTTGGGTTCCTTATTTAAGAAAGGATGTGCTGATATTGGTGAGGGTTCAGAGAAGATTCACTGGAACGATTCCGGGAAAGAGAAGGTTAACATATGAGGAACGTTTGTCCGCTCTTGGACAGTATGCCTTGGAGTTTAGAAGAATGAGGGGGGACCTCATAGATACATTCCAAATATTGAAAGGCATGGACAGAGTGGATGTGGCAAAATTCTTTCCCATGGTGGGAGAGTCTAGTACGAGAGGGCATTACTTAAGGATTGAAGGGCGCCCATTCAGAACAGAGATGCGAAGAAGTTTTTTTAGCCAGGGGGTGGTGAACCTATGGAATTTATTGCTACGGGCGGCAGTGGAGGCCAAGTCATTGGGTGTATTTAAGGCAGAGATTGATAGATATCTGAGTAGCCAGGGCATCAAAGGTTATGGTGAGGTCCTGAGGAGACTGAGGTCCTTTAACATCTGCCGGACAATGCTGAGGATGTTCTACGAGTCTGTGGTGGCCAGTGCGATCATGTTTGCTGTTGTGTGCTGGGGCAGCAGGATGAGGGTAGCAGACACCAACAGAATCAACAAACTCATTCGTAAGGCCAGTGATGTTTTGGGGATGGAACTGGACTCTCTGACGGTGGTGTCTGAAAAGAGGATGCTGTCCAAGTTGCATGCCATCTTGGACAATGTCTCCCATCCACTACACAATGTACTGGTTGGGCACAGGAGTACATTCAGCCAGAGACTCATTCCACCGAGATGCAACACAGAGCGTCATAAGAAGTCATTCTTGCCTGTGGCCATCAAACTTTACAACTCCTTCCTTGGAGGGTCAGACACCCTGAGCCAATAGGCTGGTCCTGGACTTATTTCCTGGCATAATTTACATATTACTATTTAATTATTTATGGTTTTATTACTATTTAATTATTTATGGTGCAACTGTAACGAAAACCAATTTCCCTCGGGATCAATGAAGTATGACTATGACTATGAGAAGTTGGGGGAGTGGGACTAAATGGGAGAATGGATCAGCTCATGATATAATGGCAGAGCAGACTCGATGGGCCGAATGGCCGACTTCTGCTCCTTTGTCTTATGGTCTTATGGTCTTAAGAATTATTTCAAAAGGCAGTGGATTCCAGTTAACTGGGACACATTGGGACCGGTACATTGTGGCCCAGTTAAGCAGCTACCTTAATTAGCAGAAGCTTCATGGAAATAGTTAAAAAGGTATATAAAAAAATATTACTGCTTAACTGAGTGACAAATTATGTATTTAAATGAAATACAGAACGAATTAGAAAACTACCATTACTACTAGAGTACCATAAAACTGTGTATTCGTTCCTAGTAGTTATCAAAGGAGGAATTCATCCAATGATTTACAGTCAATCATTCTTTTGATTGACTGTAAATTAACAAAATCAGCGCAGATGCCTAGAGGGATAATGGACTGCTTTCATGCAATTTTCAAGGATTGCATCCTCCAAATCTTCATTTTCATTGTAACATTCTAGATGATTGTCGTCCTTCAAACTCTCCATAATTTCTAACTTGTTGAAGTAGTGAAATCATTTCATTTTAACTCTTGGCCATTTCTGGTATCTTCCAAGTCTGATTGATTGAAACAGTCGTGAGCAAAACAGTTCTGAGTTGCTTTACTGCTTCTATCTTGTCAACCATCAGTGACAAAATCACTGCTTTTTGAACACAACCACACACAACTGACGCTATCTGAAAACTTTTCACTGTAAGCACGGTGTAGTGTCTAACGACCATACAAGTGTTAGTTAGAAACTGCTGGGCAACAGTCCCCTGCTCTAATTAAGTAGCATAATATCCCAAATGAAAGGAATCCCAGCTATTTTCTTCATTAGTTTTAGTTCGTTAAGAGTTGTCCTAAATAAATATCTGTCCTGATTAACCGATAGCCCAACTAACTGGAACCCACTGTAAGTGTAAAGTACAAAATACCCGTTGCAGTTCATTATAATTGATTTTTTTGCATCAGATATGGATATATATCTTTGGACAAGTGCTTGAATGCATATTACCATGTTAAATATTTATATTTATTTCAGTAAACATAATTGTTTCCCACTTTCACAAACATTTGCCATAGTTTCCTGTATTGGGTTTTATTACAGTACTTTAGCTGCGGCTTGTAATGCTACAAGGAACTTCCTGGCAAGTCAATGACCTTCATCTCATGAGGATAATGAAACTGAGCTGCATTTCCTCTTTGTCTAGTCAACAATCTATCCAAGTTACCTTGGTCATTTGGCATTGTGCATTCTTTTTAAATTTAAAAGGACGTGCAGAAAATTAACCACATCAGCTCATTTAGTAGCATTAAAGTACAATGTTGTTGATAAAATGGCTTTAAAAATCCAATGCACTGTAATGCCAAAGCTAAATTATTGATTACAAATGCTGTAAAAGCTTTTCTGAACAATTCAATATCGAGTCTGAGGTTGGAAAAGGTTCTTCATTAAATATGTGAGATAAGTTTTAAGGACAAAAGGCATGAACCCACACAATTGTTAAAACCAGTGCTCAGTTGTGCACATTCTACAAAAATATACAAGGTCAGTGTGAGGTCTCTGATGTAGTTTGCATGTTTTGCATATGGCTGCACAAAGCCAGGGTGGAGCATTTGGTCAACTCCCATGCCACAAAAGGCACAGGCAAACTGTGACTGATTGATTGCAGTTCTCCATACACCAGTGTCTCTTTCCTCTGCCTTCGCAGAGCCAATACAGATGCCAGCCAGTGGAGAGGCCCTCCCACTACCTGTCCTTGCGCATGTATCATGTGTCAGCTTCTTCAGCTCTGAACAATGTTAGACTATGGAGGTGGAACTCTGGCTACCTCAATAAGCTCAGCTGATTTCTGCATTGCTGGCTCCTTCTGGGAATATGCGAGGAGGTAGTCATCAATTGTGCAGCCGCCTTCCATGCTTGGACACAAACAATTGTGGGAACATTTAGAATTTCCTCAAAAGTTTCACTCTTCACAACTCTACTTCACGGATGTGTCTTTGCAGAGCAATCTCTGAGAAATTACAGTTATGCCTATTCTCTACAGTTTCATAGATGTGTTAACAATAACATGCTAAGTAGTCAGTATGTAATATTACGCCAAATTGAGTGAAACAGGGGTCATTAGAGAGGCAGAATGGACAAAGACCAGCAGTGACCGGTGACATGACATTGGCAAGATGTTGTCTGAAGAATGATTTTCCTGCAATGGCAACACAAGCCTTTCTGAAAATTAGATTGAATTGTGCTGAAAACTGTCCAGGCTGGCATTTGATGGGAATATCTAGAGACATGCTCACTCGGTTTAAACAACATTTGCTGTGTGTGTGTGTGTGTGCTTTAAGTGATGTTTTAAATGCTTTCAATGTAACATATGCTTTGTGAACTGCTAAGCACATTGAACCAGCTCGAAGATACAGAAAAACAAAATTTCATGTTGCTGCAGTATCACTGAAATGGATGCTGCTCCCTTATAGAGGCAGTCTGCGTACAGAATCAGAATCCAATTTATTATCACTGACATATGTCGTGAAATTTGTTGTTCTGCAGCAGCAGTACAGTACAAGGCATAAAAATTACGAAGTTACAAAAATGTGCAAATAAGGAATAATGAGTTAGTGTTCATGGGTTCATGGACCATTTAGGAATCTGATGGCACAGGATAAGAATCTGTTTCTAAAATACTTCCGACTCCTATAACTTCTCCCCAGTGATAGCAACAAGAAGAAGTCATGTCGCAGACGGTGAAGGTTCTTAATGATGGATGCCACTTTCTTGAGGTACTGCCTCTTGAAGATGTCCTCGATGGTGGGGAAGTTTGTGCCCCAGATGGATCTGTTTGAGTCTACAGCACAATGCAGCCTCTTTCAATCCTGTGCATTGGAGCCTCCATACCAGACCCTGATAAAGCAAGTCAGAAAGCTCTCCACCATACATTCAGAGAAGTTTGAAAGCTGCGTTTGTGATTGCATCAATATGTTGAGCCCAGGATGGATCATAAGAGAGGTTGATGCCCAGCAACGTGAGGCTGCACCCTCTTCCCACCCCGACACCTCAATGAGGACTGCATGTTTTCGCAAATTCCCCTTTCTGAAGTCCATGATCAATTTCCTGGTCTTGTCGATGTTGAGTGCAAGGTTATTATTGTAACACCAGTTGATTTGACTCACTGCTTTACGTCTTCTCAGCAGTATCTGAGTTTCTGCCAACAACGACGATGTCATCGGTAAATAGATAGCTGGCGTTTGAGCTGTGCCTGACCACACAGTCATGAGTGTAGAGAGAGTAGAGCGGTAGGCTAAGCACACTTCCCTGAGGTAAGCCTGTATTGATTATCAGCAAGGAGTTGTTGATACCAATCTGCACTGACAGTAGTCGCCCAATAAAGAAGTCAAGGTTTAACCTGTAGGTCACAGAGCATGCCCAGCAAGAGTGATATGGCCTTTGCTGAGTAGGTAGGCCTCTGTCGAAATGCTCTTTCCATTGTCAAGATGGCTGTCCACTGATCACAAATACCTTCTACAGTGCCTTGAAAAACTATTCAGCCCCAAGAATATTTTCACATTTTACTGTCTCATTTTCTAAATTTAAAGTGTATTGAAGTAGGATTTTTTGAGCTGATCTACAAAACATTTGCATGTTATCAAAAGTAAAAAATCCAAAACCTGTCAACAATTTACTAAAAATTAAAAACCAAAGTTGTGAAGTTGAAAAATATTCACCCCTTTTGTAATCGCTGTGCTATCTTCAGATGCAATGCTTTATCTTACTTTACCAACTCACCCAATTTGTTCATGCAGAAAATTGGACAATCAGCTGAACAAATACCCTCTCTCTCTCTCTGTGAGGTCCAACAGTATGGTAGATTTTTAACAGACCAAACAAAAATGAAGACAAAAGAGCATTCAAGACACGTCAGGGAAATGATAATAGGGAAGCACAAATCTGGGTAAGGGTACAATACCAACTTCTAAGTGTCACTTAGAAGATACTGTAAAGATATGGAAGAAGGTCTTGTGGTCGGATGAGATTAAAGTGGAACAATTTGCTCTTAACATTAAACAGTACATGTGCACAGATTGAATGCTGTGCATCAGCCAGGTAACACCATCAATTTGCAGGAGACTCACGGAACTTCCGGGAGAGGTGGGATGTCTGCAATAGAGTAGCTCCTTAGCAGCTAACCAGCTAGTTTAAATAATGTTGGCTATGCTAATAAACGAATGACACCTGTTAAACTCACCTCAACATGTCTTTTACAGTCTTAACCCACCATGGGCAATAGAAAAGTCACTGTTGCAAACAGTGCAGCGAGCAACACTGTCATTATTTTTTTACCCCTATTAGGCAGGGGTACACTTTAGTGTAGTCTGGGGTGAATATGTTTTATATTTTCTTTTTTTGGAACACTCTGCCATGGCACGTGCTCTCTCTCTGTCTCTCTTGCGCTCGCTCTCTTGCGCGCTCTCTCGCTCTCGCGGTCTCTCTCACGCTCGCTCGCTCTCACACTCTCTCTTGCTCGATCTCTCTCTCTCTGTTGCTCGTCTCAAAAAAACTGATTTCTGGGACATTGTGTAGAATTTGCGGGCATCAGGGAGCCACTATTAATATGCAGGGAGACTCCTGGAACTTCAGGGAGAGGTGGGATGTCTGCTATTGTCAAGTATGGTGTGGTTGCATAATGCTATGGGGTTGCTTTTCAGCAGCAGGAGCTGAAAATCTAGTCAGGATTGATGGGAAGGTGAATACTGCTCATTGCAAAGAGATCCTAGATAAAAACCTGCTAGCCTCTGCTGCAAAGCTTAAGCAGGGGAGGGAGCTCATCTTTCAGCCAGACAATGACACAAAGCACTCTGCTAGAGCACCCAGTGTGTGGCTTCAAATGAAGAAAATTTATGTCCTTCAGTGGCCCATTTGGAGACCTGACCATAACCTGATCAAATATCTCTGGCAAGACTTCAAGACTGCTGTCCACAGCTGCTTCCCAAGTAACTTGGCTGACAGACTTATCCATAAAGACTCTGATGTGTTGGCTGCAAGGGGTGATTCAACTAAGCACTGAGCAAAAAGGGATGAATACTTTTGAACAGCTGACATTTCAGGTTTTGAATTTTTAGTTTTTCATGTTTACAATTTTCTCTGTTTTTGGGCTCTCCTGTGGAAAAAGGAGCATGTGATTTGCAAATAAAAATTCACAGTTAATTGATCAAAATCTCTGGTTGTAATACTCATTAATGTGAACAAAGGGTTTGGGACTGAATACTTTTACAAGGCACTGTAAATATAAAGGTAAGGATTAACTTTATTTGCCAGATGTACGTCAAGACATACAGTAAAATGTGCCATTTGCAACAACAGCCAACACAGTCCAAATATATTCTGGGAGCAGCCTGCAAGTGTTATCACACATCCAGTGCCAATATAGCATGCCTACATCTCACTAACTCTAACCCATATGTTTTTGGAATGTGGGAGGAAACCAGAACACCAAGAACAAACACACACAGTCACGGGGAGGCTGTGGATCTCCTTACAGACAACAGCAGGAATTGAACCCTGATCTTCTGAAGGCTATACTACCATGCCTTGCAGGCTATGTGAAACTCAAGCATGAGGTGGTGGTGGGACAGTCATTCAGAACTCGTGATTCTCTTCAGGTAGACCCTGTTGAAATGCATAGGGTTTTATTTTAACATCGCCTGTTATATTCCATCAGTATCTTAAACAGCTCTGGTGTAGAAACAAATGGCTATTTTGCTCATTTAAACACATCAAGGTGAATCTAATGTAAATGGGATAATATCAAATCAGTCTTCCTTGTACTGTTCCTCACTTTTGCTTCCATTTGTAAGTGATGATAAGTGGAAGATTTGATATTAGCTGCAGACTATTGTTGCTTGTCAAAAATACTCACCAAGTCTATGTAACTGTAGCTCCCCTGGCCAGCCTCAGGGTCACTCAGCTCACTGTCGTCTAGAGAAGCAGCCCTCGGCCCTGCCAGACTGGGTAATTAAGTTTGTGTGGATGCTGTCTGATGTACCCCACCCCGCCAAATAACAGACAATACACCAGATACAGTTAAATGAATTACAGTTTATCAATAGTACTGGAACTATATAATTAATAGAGAATAAACTATAAAAGGAAAATAAAAGGCGCCACACTTATCAAATTTCAATCTCTTCGTGCACAAACAGTTGGAGCTCAGGACCCTCCTTCTTCACCCTGCGACTCCTCGGACCACCTCGAACTGCTGCCTGGGACCGACAACGGTGGTCGACCAGATGCTCCACATGAGTCTGTCTCCGTCTACTCTCCTCACCGAACACCCTGGACCTCGGACTCCTGCTCGGGGTCCGACCCCGTTAGCGGACTCACTGCACCTGGTCCATCCTCTGTCTCTCTCTCTCCCGCCTTCTGCACAAAAACCCGCGCATCACACTAACTTACAGACACACAGAAAGAATAACATCTATTCCAATTGGTTTGTTCACCCTCTTATCAGTAACATGATCCAAACAAAAACTACTAGCGGGAGGACTTTCTCAGCAGAACATAACAAAGAAGCCATTTCAATTATAACATAACAAAGAAGCTATTTTAATTAGACTACGCAGTAACATAAAAGAAGAAACCCCTTACATAATTTATTTTCCTCAAACATCTTGCTCTAATGCTGTAATAATCATACTAACTCATGGGGGTTCTTAAAATTATTTTATATTATTATTACTGAAATTATTGGATTTGTTGATTAGCAGCTAGGTTCCACGATTAATTCAGCTGATACCTAATAAATAGGGAAAATGACAATAAGTATTATAAAGCCCCTTCTGCACAATCTCTCCATACTCCACTGTTAGTCCACTTTTGTGCTTTTTCCACCAGAACGATACATACTTTTTCTTTTTTTTTTATCACTTTGATTAAACAAACCTGAGCTATACTAGAGTTCAATGAAAAGTCACAGAAGTCATCTATTGCTGGATCTGTCATTTGCTTCCATTGCCCAACAAATCGATGCGGCTACAAGGAAGGCACGACAGTGGCTATATTTCATTCACAGTTTGAGGAGATTAGATATGTCACCAAAGACACTCACAAATTTCTACAGATATACTGTGGTCAGCATTCTGACTAGCTGCATTACCATCTGGGAAGGGTGGGGGGGAGGTTTGTGTGGATGCTACTGCACAGTATTGATAGAAGCTGCAGAAAATTATGAACTCAGTCAGCTCCAACATGGACATTAGCCTCCATAGCATTCTGGACATCTTCAAGGAGCGATGTCTCAGAAAGGCGGTGTCCATCATTACGGACCCCCATCACCCAGGGCATGCCCTGTTATCATTAGTTCCACCGGTTTGTGTGTGTGTGTGTGTGTGTGTGTGTGTGTGTGTATATACACACACACACACACACACACACACACATACATATATATATACACACACATACACACACACACACACACACACACATACATATACACTAATTCAGTTTTTTTCTCTAATATTATGTATTGCAATATACTGCTACAAATTCAACAAATTTCATGTCATATGTCAATGATATTAAACCTGATTCTGATTGTATTATTCCTGAGAATATAACACACAGCAAATAAAAAAAAAGCTGGTGTTCTGGTTGGTCCTTGATCTATCTCCATTAAATTAAGCCTGCTAATATCTGGTTGGGAGCTTTGCAAAGCTGTGAAGTAAGGAGTACATAAACTATTATAAAAATATTTTAGTTCAGTTAATTTGGATCTGTGTTTCTGTAGTTTGGCTCATGTATTTTAGCCCTCTCACCCAACAGCTGTTAAGTTATCTCTGGCATTATAAGCTATATGACCTCGGTTCCTATTAAATTAATGTTTTCATGGGGCTTAAGACAATAATAAAAAGAATGTATGTTAAAGCCTACACTGGTTTCTGTTGAAATAAAAATGTTATAATTTTGTAGTACTTTGTATAGTGATGTATGCTTTTCAGTTTATAGAGATGTTAAGTTTCATTTTCTCTTTCAGTACATAGTATTTTGCTGACAAAGTGGCTCTGAATGTGATGGTGTTTGTGCTCCCTTTCACCTTCTTTCTGCCCAACTTTATTCACTTTATATCAAGGGTGCCCAACCTTTTTTATGCCATGGGCCGATACCATTAAGCAAGGGGTCTGTGGACTCCAGGTAGAGAACCCCTGATTTGTACTACAATGGAGGGAGCTACATGATTAAGTCAGAGGGTTGCAGTATTGAACTGATCAATAATGGCAGCCAGGCTGAATATTCTCTATAGTCCCACCTTTTTCCTCCCATTTCCCATTTCCCTTTTGTGTCTTTTTTTACTTCAGATAATATATGCCACATTTCACTATATGTTTCAATGTACATGTGACACATAAAACTAATCTTTAATTCAATTTGAAGGAATATATTAGTGATATCTAAAACATCCAGTAGTGGGGCATGATTTCTGATGATCTGAGTTCCCAAATGAGGATGCTATAATTATTTGCATACCATAGGTCACGGACATGCTTATCATGCTTTGCATGACTTTGAAATGAATAGATAGACTGCATAGTGCGTGCTGTGGCAGCTTCAGTGCTGTAGCAAATGAGGAGAAAAGACTGAGCAGAGAATTGTAATGATAGTTGGGATTATTGCCAGAAGGATTTACACCAAGAGATTGCTGCTTCCGATTGTGATTATAAGAATATCTCAATACCAACCAATTGAGAATGTAATCTGTTTGTTTGTACTGCATAGCGAGTTAATGTGTAGATTGTACAAGTGTCTAACAATTGAGCAAGGATCCTGTTGATCTAATGCTGTTTAATAATTTATTTTTAAAAAACATTTTCCCATTTCACGCATGTGCAAATAAAGGGACAGATAAAAAGCTGGTGTTAAAATGGAGAATGGCACCACTAAAAAGGATTTCTGTCTCACATCAGAATAAGAGGAAGCAATTGACACAACCTTTCCTGGTGTGGCTAGATAGCAGCAGTGATAGGAACTTGAAACAAAAACAGAAGTTGTTTGAAATATTCAACAAGGTAGGCCTCAAAACAATGGATTGTGAAATATTATAAACATTGCCTCTTTTGCCATGTTCAAACAACTGAGATATTGGGCAGGTTTTTAAGGGTTATTGCATATATAAGAGAGTGAGTTTTTTTTAAAAAAGCAATTGGTACAATTTGCCAAATTAAACCTAGATGAGACCCAGGAAGATCAATAGAAGAGTTTCTTTTTAGGTTAGAAATTATTAAACTCAGAAAAACATTTAAGAGACTTAAATATAGTAAACAGGAAAGTTCAATGGGGGTATATGATCATTTAATCACTGTAAAAGAGATAGCATCTTGTTTAATGCTGTAATAATGTTGAAGCATTTTGCTTTGTTTATCATGTTTTTTAAATGTTTTTTTCACTGTGTCATCTGGTATTTTTACAGGCATCTATGAGAGCAGCATACAGTGCCTTGAAAAATTATTCAGCCCCCACAACTATTTTCATATTTTGCTGTCTCATTTTTTAAATTTGATATATATTAAGTAGGATTCTTGCTAATCTACAAAACATTATGCATCATATCAAATCAAAATAAAAATTGCAAAGCCTGTCAACAATTTACTAAAAATTAAAAACCGAAGTTGTGAGGCTGAAGAAGTTTCGTCCCCTTTGTAAATGCTACGCTGACTTCCCTCAGGTGCAGCACTGTGTTTGGAAGATCACCTGAATAAACATCCCCACTCTGTAAGGTCCACGAGTATGGTAGATTTTCAACAGACTCACACCAAAATGAAGACAAAGGAGCTTTCAAGACAATTCAAGGAATGGTAATAAAGAAAAACACATTTGGGGAAGGATAAAAGACCATCCCAAAGGAACTTAACATGCCTTGGAGCTCAGTACAGTCCATCATGAAAAAAGTGAAAAAATATGAAACCACAGACACACTGCCAAGGTCAGGCCACCCCTGTAAACCTAGTCACTGGAGAAGAATGGCATCTGTTAGAGTGGCTACTGTGATGCTGTAATATTGAATCTGGTTTGCAGGTTTAGCAAGTGAAACACTAATTTAAAATGGGTATATTAATCATTTACTTACAAACAGTAAAAATTCAACAAAACATTCATGTTCCCCAAGTTATAGACACTACAAAGCTGAATATTCAACAAACACACTGTACTTAGCTAAAAGTGCACGCAGAGCATACCTTCCCAGTGGCCATGTGCACTGCTAGCCTTAAGCAAAGGGAGAGAGACAGAACCTCCCACACGTGCTCCCGATATACCCAGGATATTTGAAACTGGACACCAGGCAGCTGTCCAATGGGGAAAACAGCTGCAGTTTCTAAACTAACCAATCGCATTGGAAGCGGCTTTCAGCAATGAGACTAAGGCATGCTGCACCCCTCAAAAGTTGTGAACATCATGATCCAACCCTCAGACCAGTATGACACTTGTGAACTCCCTAAGTTACATATAAAATACAAGAGTACAAAACCCAGTACTGTAAACCTGATAGTCACCTCCCAGTGTACTACAGTAGTGCACCAGCCTCCCTCTTCCCCAACAGGCCACCAGCCCCACCCTGGAGTGTAATAGCCAATGAGCTGCCCCCCCACTTAATCTTATACAGTGACTCTTAGATTTGATCAACCAAGTGAGTGATGTTACCTGACCCATCAGTAATGTAGGTGCAGCATTCTTGATCAACAACAGTACAAGTGTCACCCTCCTTTGTGAGTAGGTAATCCAAGGCCTTCAAAATCAGTTCCCGCAACACATACAAAAAATGCTGGTGAATGCGGCAGGCCAGGCAGCATCTATAGGAAGAGGTACAGTCGACGTTTCGGGCCAAGACCCTTCGTCAGGACTAACGGAAAGAAATGACAGTAAGCGATTTGAAAGTGGGAGGGGGAGAGGGAGATCTGAAATGATAGGAGAAGACATTTTGGTTCTCCCCTTCCCCCTCCCACTTTCAAATCTCTTACTATCTCTTCTTTCAGTTGGTCCTGACGAAGGGTCTCAGCCCAAAACGTAGACTGTACCTCTTCCTATAGATGCTGCCTGGCCTGCCGCATTCACCAGCATTTTTTGTGTGTGTTGCTTGAATTTCCAGCATCTGCAGATTTCCTCGTGTTTGCGTTTTTTAAAATCAGTTCCCGGGACAGTCTGGCTGCACCATGCTAAGAAAGGTGGTCATTCAAAATCATCCTTCCTTTGTAATAACCCTCTTACCGACCAGCATGGGCACTGCCTCATCCAGGGCACTGGGGTGGTATATTGAATGTATGGCACCACATATCAACTGCACCACTGTGTGGGAACCACAGGTAGGCTTAGGAACTATGTATCCAGTAAGTACCATTCAGTGTCCAACAAGTGCCCAGCTTGACAAGAACAATTGGCATAGACACAGTCGTCCCAGGATACTGTTCCTGCTCACACTTGCCATCCACCTTGCTCCTTGTACTTGTATTCAACACACCACCTACACCAACACTGTCAGATGGGGAACTCACTAAGAGTTAGGACCTTCCAGTTTAACAAATGATACATAGGAAATACCAGCCCTTAAAGCATTTACTCCACCAGGACTATTAATTCTCAAGTACCTTATGGTTGTTACCATACTCTGGGTTAAGGTTGGCTAGAATAGACTACTCCCCCCAAAACAGAATGCCAAAACTGGAGAAACCAGGTAATTTCCCCCAACACTCTTTTCTTTGTCATCAAAAGGTTCAATATCATGGCATCCCTTCCATGATGTAGTAAGAGTTCCTCAAATTCAGCAATCTGACCTATTGGTCCAGTGTGCAAATTCGCTCTCCCCAGGAATGTACCACATGATCTACCACAAGTCAGCATCCAGCACTTTGCCATTATGTAATGCAGGGAGATACAAATGCACTTGCTCCTGATTAACTGGAGCAAGTCACTGGATATTTAGAAAACACAAAAACAACAGGACTACCAGAATTGAAAATGCAACCAAATGCTCAATTCCCTCTGAAATGTGGGCATCATGTATCCAGAATAAAGTTGCCCAAATTTCAACTCAAATTTCATACGGCCAGTATGAAATGAGTCACGCCTAAAAGCAATTGTTTGGGGAAATAACTAACAAAGTAACAGATTAAGATAGAATAAACACATAACAGATTAAGAAAATGGGAAACAAAGTAACCGACTAAACAGCCAGCTATCCAATGGAAAAAGCAGCTGCAGTTTCTAAAGTAACCAATCATGACAGAAGTGACTTTCAACAATCAGAATAAGGCAGGCACCCCCCCCCCCCACACATAGGACGGATGCCAACAGTCACTTTGAGTGAGTTGCAGAAGAAAGTAGCTGCAACTGGAGATGAAGTTCATGGCTGCACAATCCCTAAGGCCTTGCAAGATCATGGTATTTATGAAAAAGTGGCAAGGAAGAAGTCATGCATAGAAAAAAAACACAATCTTTCCCATCATGACTTTGCAAAGCATCACTTTGAAGACACTGTAAGGATGTGGAAGAAGGTCTTGTGGTAGGATGAGACTAACATGGAACTTCTTAGCCTCAACACTAAGCAGTACGCGTGATGTAAATCTAATACCATTCATTAGCCATGTTACATAATCCCTACTGAAAAGTATGGTGGGGCTAGCTTCATGCTATGGGAGCACACACAAATCCTATGGGGATGCTTTTCAGCAGCAGGGACAGGAAACCTGGTCAGGATTCATGGGAAGTTAAATGCTGCTAAATACAGAGAAATCCTGGATAAACACCTGCTAGTCTCTGTTAGAAAGCTTAAACAGGGGAGGGAGTTCATCATTCAACAGGACAATGACCAAAGCACACTGATAGAGTGGCTTCAAATGAAGAAAATTGATGTGCTTGAGTGGCCCTGTCAGAGTCCTGACCTTAGCCTCACTGAACATCTCTGGCAAAACTTCAGGATTGCTATCGGTCTCCACTCCCCAACTAACCTGGCACAGCTTGAGCAATTTTGCAAGGAGGAATGAGCAAATGTTGTTCCATCATTTTGTGTAAAGCTAACAGAGACCTATGCAAAAAGACTACTGACTGAATTAGCTGCAAAAGGTGGTTCAACAAAGTACTGATCGGAAGAGGGTAAATGCTGACACTGAACAGCTGTGATTACAGTTGTATAATTTTTGGATTTCCATGCTTTACTATTTTCCCTGCTTTTGGGGGTGGTGGTAGGCACCCACCAAAAGGAGCATGTAATTCACAAATAAAATTTTTCAGTTAAATTGATCAAAATCCGTGGTTGTAATACTCATTTATGTGAACAAAGGTTTGGAGCTGAATACTTTTACAAGACACTGTTTTAACAGTGATGGTCCAGGCCACAATACAACAGCTGCATTCTTACTTTCAGTGGAGTGTGGAGAAACTAATTGCTTCATGGCCATAAAACACATCTGTTAGTAGCCTGATCTCTAGTATGTGTTGTACCTCACCAGGTAACCTCAGAATTGGGCAAGATGTAAAATAAGTTTCTGCTTTCCATTGCCTGCTTTGTTCTGTAGCAAGACCAATTTTGACCTCTTTTGACCAGTTTTGTCTTGAATCCAGCCTCTTTTGAGGCTTTGAGTGCACTTGTCCGTAGTATTGTAAAATACTCTCTTTGCTCCATCCCTAACTAACTGTGAAAGTTGTTTGTTATATTGCAATGACAGATTGTTTCAAAAAATAAGAGCTCTAAGTTGCCAAAAATAAATTTGTGCAGCACCAGAGGAAGATGGAGAATAGGCAAAGAGTATTCTGAGAGGGAAAAAGAGAAAAAAAAGAAAATAAATAAGTAAGTTAGGGATGGGGTAAGAAGGGGAGGAAGGGCATTAACGGAAGGTAGAGAAATCAATGTTCATGCCATCAGGTTGGAGGCTACCCAGATGGAATATAAGGTATTGTTCAACCAACCTGAGTGTGGCTTCATCTTGACAGTAGAGGAGGCCATGGATTGACATATTGGAATGGGAATGGGACGTGGAATCATGGCCTCCTCTACTGTCGAGATGAAGCCACACCAAGGTTGGAGGAACAATACCTGATATTCCGTCTGGGTATCCTCCAACCTGATGGCATGAACTTTGATTTCTCTAACTTCTGTTAACACCCCTCCTCCTCTTCTTATCCCATCCCTTATTTATTTATTTGTTTGTTTGTTTGTTTATTTATTTATTTTTCTCTTTTTTCCCCTCACAATACTCCTTGCCTGTTCTCCATCTTCCTGTGGTGCTCCCCTCCCTCTTTCTTCCTTCCAAGGCCTTCCATCCCATGATGCTCCCCCTTCTCCAGCCTTGTATCCCTTTTGCCATTCAACTTCCCAGCTCTTGGCTTCATCCCTCCCCCTCTTGTCGTCTCCTATCATTTCGGGTCTCCACCTCCCCCTCCCACTTTCAAATCTCTTACTATCTCTATTTTCCGTTAGTCCTGACGAAGAGTCTCGACCCAAAACGTTGACTGTACTCCTTCCAGTAGATGCTGCCTGGCCTGCTGCGTTCCACCAGCATTTTGTGTGTGTTGCTTGAATTTCCAACATCTGCATATTTTCTTGTGTTTCCATTGATTTTAATATTGTTTTAATGCTGTCTAAATTTAATAATGCTGTACCTGATGTGCACTGTTCCCTTTACTGCTGAATTATTTGCTATTTTTTCTGCTTCCTAATAACTATAAACACCAGGCAATTTTCCATCTTAATGATTAATGTTTCATTCCCAGAACCGTACTCAACAAACACAATTACTTATTGCAGTGGGTGAGGGGGGAGTGAGGGAAGAGAATCATCAATCTTGATTCCCATCTTTCTGGAATTGTGTATTTACAGCAGTATATAATACTAGGAAGTTTCTCAGCTCTGACCAATTAAAAAAAATTGCTTCCTTTTTCAATGTCCATTTCATGACAATAACAAAAGCAATGACCTTCAACGGATCTCAGTACGGAAAAGCAGTGGGAAATTAATTAGCTCAAACTGCAGATGCTAGAAAATATGTCGTAACCTTTATTATTGTAATTTAAGTTTCTGGGTTTTAATGAAGGGGTGGAGAATTTGGTGCAATTTAGTTACTGGAAGTAAGTTTAAGCTACCAGGTAAGGTGCTGGTCAATCATCTGTGACACCGTAGATGGAAAGCCTGGTTGTCTGATGTTTAGGAAACTGTTAAGAATGGAGCACAGTGGTATCACACAGCAAATAGTATTGGCTATGACAGTCCACAAAGTACAAGGAACTGTGAAACTTCTCTTTTTGCATGAATCAAATGCAGATTCAGAGAGCGGAGAGCTCATAAGCAGACAAATATGGTAATGTTAGTTGCCTAAGAAAGATCCAGGAGAATGATTTTGGCGCTGTCAAACGGGTTGTAGTTGTTTTCAATTCCCATAATAGAGGAGAAACCATAGCAATGCATATAGCTCCTATGCATATGAAATGAAGACCACCAACATTCTGCAACTCACTCTGAACTGAAAGAAAGTAACTTTCATTTAAAAAGATGACAGCTTTTCTGATAATAACATATCCCCTCTTGAGAGTTATAATTTCTTAACAGTGATTTTAGAATCCATTGGTCCAGATTTTAGTGGATGTATTCTTTATGTCTGACCTACTGGAATGATAAAAGGTATTCCTGCCACACCTTCTCTGAGGGATGTGCCCTCTTTAAGGGAGTAGGCAGAATCCTCTGCCATTAGCATGCTAACAATTAAATTATAATTTGTAAATACAAGAAATTTTGCAGATGATGGAAATCCAGAGCAAAATATTGGAGGAATTCAGCAGGTTAGGCAACATCCATAGAAAGAAATATACGGTCGATGTTTCAGACGGAGACCCTCCATCAGGACTCCTGACCTGCAGAGTTCCTCCTGCATTTTGTGTGTGTTGTTCCTGATGAAGGTTCTCCAGCCTAAAATGTCAACTGATTAAGTTACAAACTGGTTGCCCTGAATATTGGTCTCATTTCTAAGGCATTGCCCTTTACAACCTCATGATGTTAAACATTTTGTTACAGAAATGATTATTGGTACATTTTGTCCTTGAAGATAAATGCAGTTGAGCAATAAAATATTAAAATGCATTGGTCATCTGTACACCAGCTACATATAACCCCAAAGCGAGCAGACTTTAGATGACTCTCCTAATGATTTATACTGCTCTCCTCATCAACACAGTAATATTGCTAATGTAAGCACCCTTGGTCCAAATGTTTACTGTTTTTTTCTTTTTTTGGAAAACGGAGAATTAGCACAAGTAAAGGAAAAGATTTGGGAAAGGGAAAAAAATGATAAAATTAAGTAAATAAGTACATAGGGATTGGATAATTATGTTTGGGGGGTAGGAGCAAACATGAACGAGTTAAGATATAAACACCTACAATGGTAGTTACATAGGCATACATACAATATTTTGGACCAGAAAGAAATGGTCAGAAGAGATATTTGGAAATTATTATTAATCCACTATTATTACTATTTTTCTTAACAATTAATATCATTACTTAGCCGAATAGAGTAGAATTACAACTGCACATAATTATCTATTTAAGTGCCTAATTACTTTTTATATCATCTCAATGTGTACTTAGGAATGTATAAATAATTATAGATTTATACATATATAAAAAAATGGAAAAGGTTATACATGTGAAAAAAGTTCATGATGCTTGCGAATTCCTTATCCAAATAAAAATAAAAAATTTAAAAAAAATTAATCTACAGAAAGATTTGTTCCAAGAATAGCCCTTGTGTTATCTGATTTCATTCTTATTTTTCTTGGTATAGGAAGTGCTTAATTTCCTAAAGTGCAATCATTGGGAAATAACTTCCTGTATATTTTCCATAGGTGGATTTATCTGTTAGACTGCAGCATACCCTCTCTATGAATGTTTCTCTTGACTGTCCATAAAGCATGGTTAAACAAAACACTGTCCTGAAGTTTTAGCAAAAATCTTAAGTATTACGCTGAGACGATGTGAAACTACTTGAAGTTGTGACATGTTTAAACATAATCTTTAATAAAAGCAATATGTAATGAATGTTTGACAATGAAACAAATGCCTTTAAGTATTCCAGGATTTGAGTTTTTGAAAGATTTTATTTTCTTCAATTTTTCTTTGATACATTCTATCATTAATGAAAATAAAAATAGCCACCAATGAATTTGAAACATTAACAATATTATTTTGTGTTTTCCTGCCGCAGAATCCGTCCGCAATCCGCGAAAGAGAAGATTGAGGGATGTCATATTTGTACATTGGTTACACCGGGGGAGCCGCAAGTTATCTTGGGAAAGGACAAGGCTTTTACATTTGATTTTATGTTTGATATGGATGCTAGACAAGATGGGGTCTACAAATCTTGTGTTGATAAACTTGTAGAAGGATGTTTCGAAGGATATAATGCAACAGTATTTGCCTATGGGCAGGTAAGAATAAAATATGAATGTGTCAGTAAGATAATATCAGAATAAGAAAATGAGGCTATTAAAAATATGTAATAAGTTTTATCAGATTGTACAACTTTTATTTTTAAATGTATTGCAAGACAACAATCCTGTAATGAGTTATTCTAACTATAGAAGTAAACAATGAGGAGACTGGCTCCGGGAGAGTCTTTCAAATTTATTTTCAGTCGCCACTTTAATCAAATGGTTTTCCAATGTGATCTAATGATAATAACTAGATAACCATAAATCTAAGTGTATTCATACTATTGAGATAAGCAGGAATCAGCTTTCATACAACTACCAATGAATATGTTGAATTTTACAAGCATCAGCTTATGACTTAAGGATTGAAGGGCGCCCATTCAGAATAGAGATGCGAAGAAATTTCTTTAGCCAGAGGGTGGTGAATCTGTGGAATTTGTTGCCATGGGCGGCAGTAGAGGTCAAGTCATTGGGTGTATTTAAGGCAGAGATTGATAGGTATCTGAGTAGCCAGGGCATCAAAGGTTATGGTGAGAAGGCAAGGGAGTGGGACTAAATAGGAGAATGGATCAGCTCATGATAAAATGGCGGAGCAGACTCGATGGGCCGAATGGCCAACTTCTGCTCCTTTGTCTTATGGTCTAATGAGAAACTTAATGTGCCAGTTCCATTAAAATGAGAGTGGGGAAATAACAAGAAATAGAAGTAAATTCAACTGTCTTGACAAAAAAAACCAATTATACTTTATACATGTGAAATATTTAGTACAAAATAAGAATCAGAATTGGGTTTAATATCACTAGCATATGTCGCGAAATCTGTTGTTCTGTGGCAGCAGTACGGAACAATAGATAAAAATCAAGTATACATGGGTTGGATCATTGTCGATTCAGAAATCTCGTAACGGATGTGCATAAGCTGTTCCTAAAATGTTGAGTGTGTGCCTTCAGGCTCCTGCACCTCCTGCATGATGGTAGCAATGTGAAGAGGGCCTGTTTTGAGTGACAGTTGTCTTTAATGATGGATGCCACCATTTTGAAGTACCACCCTTTGAGGATGCCCTCGATGCCGGGGAGGTCAGTGCCCCTGATGGAGCTGGCTAAATCCGCTACCCTCTACAGCTTCTTGCAATCCTGTGTAGTGGCCCCTCCATCCCCCAACGGAGTTGCAACCAGTTAGAATGCTCTGCATGGTACATCTGTAAAATTTTGCGAGAATCTTTCAGTGATTTACCAAATCTCTTCAAGCTACTAATGAAATACAGTCTGCCCTCCTTATCTGCGGGTTCCGCAAGCGCGAATTCAACCAACCGCAAATCGAGAAAACCCAGAAGTGCTCTTCCAGCACTTGTTGTTCGAGCATGTACAGACTTTTTTTTCTTGTCATTATTCCCTAAACAATGCAGTATAACAATTATTTTACATGGCACTTACATTGTATTAGGTATTATAAGTAATCTAGAGATGATTTAAAGTATACGGGAGGATGTGCGTAGGTTCTCGTGGATCAGGATCGGAAAAAAAACGGAAGTTCTCTTACTAAGTAAGTCAGAACAGGTACTGTGACAAGGATACACATAGATTAAGATGTTAGCTGTCCTGTGTGATCAGCAGTTGGTCTGCCACCTGTCTTCAGGAGAGAGAGAGAGAGATAAAGAAAACAATGGAGCAGCATTTGGAGATGTGTAATGAAGGGACGGGGGAGAGAGAGTAACAGAAGGAGGGAGCTGTCAAGAGCGGCTCCCCCTTTGAACCCTGAACAGTTTGAAGTGATGGACAGGCGATACCCCAGCAGGGGGATAAAAAGGGACAGGTTCGCTAAGGCAGGACACATACGACACCCGAGGTAACAAGACCCTGGAAGCGGTGCGTCTCTCACAAGTCGGTGGGAAGTATCGGGCCATAGACGCACAGGGTGGAAAGGCACGATCGGTGGGAACCTGGTGTGTGTCCACCCTTGCCTGGGTGCCAGGTTCACCGCAGGGAAACGATCGCATCTGGAAACGGAGGGGTCACGGTCGGTGACCTTAGATGACATCACAAAGGACTCGCCCGACAGCTGACTGCGAAGGTCTGTGTGTGGAAGCCGTTTGAATATTCATTCGTTTTTGCTCTCTCTCCTTCCCCCACACTGTCCATCTCCCACGGCAGCGATTACTGCGAACTAAACTGAACTTTGCATCACTTTGAAACTGATCATTTGCCCCTAGACAACGATAGAGCTTGGTTGATCCTGTTATCTTAATTCTATGTACATGTATGTTTATCATTGCTGAACTGTTGCATTCATTATCCTTTTGATTAGAGTACTGTGTTGCTTGTTTCTTTAATAAAACTTTCTTAGTTCTAGTAATCCAGACTCCAACTGAGTGATCCATTTCTGCTGGTTTGGCAACCCAGTTACGGGGTACGTAACATAAGTGGGGTTCTCGTCCGCGATTTTGAATGCTAAGTTTGGGATGGAGTAAATTGATTTGTGTTAAAATTCCCGAAAGAAAGAAAAGACAAACAGCAGAAATGGAGGCTGAGGAATTTCTAAAGGCGCCGACCTTGGAGGCATTAGAGGATGCCAGGAAATTGGAATTGGTAGCTGTGACCAAACGGTTGAATCTTGCTAAGGGGAAGTCGACAACGAGGAGAGAGGAGATACACAGAGCTATCGTAGAGCACTATGTATCTAAAGGTGTGTTTCCCCAAGGCGAGCTGGGGGTGGTGTCTATTGAAAAACCTGCTGGAGACGCGGTACAGGTGCAGCTTGAAAAACTGAGACTCGAGCACGAGTTCCGGGTACGGCAGTTGGAGCGAGAAGAGAAAGAGAGGGACAGACAGTTGCAGCGAGAAGAGAAGGAGAGAGAGTTAGAAAGGCAGGAGAGAGAGTTAGAAAGGCAAGAGAGAGAGAGAGAGAGAGACAGCTGGAGCGAGAGGAGAAACAGAGGGAAAGGGAATTCGAGCTGGAGAAGTTAAAGATAAGGGCCGAGCAGGGGCTCGTGCCGAACCAAGGTGGAGGGTTCCGGGCGACCCAGGAGGTTAGGCTGGTTCCCCCATTTGACGATACCGACGTGGATCGGTACTTTCTCCACTTCGAAAAAGTTGCTACCAGTCAGGACTGGCCGAGGGATAAGTGGGTTGTTTTGCTTCAGAGTGTACTGAAAGGGAAAGCCCAACAAGCTTACTCAGCCTTGTCCGCGGAAGATGCCCAGAGGTACGAGGTGGTGAAAGAGGCCATCCTCAGGATTTATGAGTTGGTCCCGGAGACATACCGGCAGAGGTTCCGGAATGCGAGGAAGCAGTGGGACCGCACGTATTTAGAGTTTGCCCGTGAGATGCAGACATATTGTGAGCGTTGGTGCGCCTCGAAGGGGGTAGAGGGGGATTATGACAGACTGCTACAGCTGATCCTGATTGAGCAGTTTAAAGGTTGTGTCCCTGAAGGTATGAGACCCTACCTAGATGAGAAAGAGGCAGCCACGTTAGCCGCAACTGCTAAGTTAGCGGATGAGTATGCGTTGACGCATAAAATGAAGTTTGCCCCGAGTACAGGCTACCAGAAGGGTAGTCAGGACGGCGGGGAGAGTCCGCCAGAAAAGTCAGAAAATAAGCCGGGGACTAGTGAGAAGGATAAGGTAGACCGGGAGCAGTCTGGTAGGAAGTCTCCTGGGGTCGTCTGTTATAATTGTGAGAAAGTCGGACACTTTGCGTCCAGGTGCTTTGCCCCAAAGAAGGAGACGGGAAAAGGAAAAACGGCGATTTTGACTGGCTGTATCGAGCTGGTAAACGAGCCGCTAGGGAAGGACAGGTCTGCCAAAGTTAAGGAAGGACGCGAGAAGTTTATCTCGGCCGGATTGGTGTCAGTGAAGGAGGGGTTAAAACCAGTTCCAGTGCGGATCTGGAGAGACACGGGAGCGTGTCAGTCACTAATACTGAAGAGTGTATTAGAGTTTAGCTCAGAGACCCAGACTGGGGAGGTCAAGGTCAAAGGTATTGGAGAAGGGACAGAAACAGTCCCTTTGCACCAGGTACACTTACAAAGCAACCTGGTCTCTGGACTAGTCACGATTGGGGTGAGGTCCGAATTACCGATGAAAGGCATGGAAGTCTTACTCAGTAATGACGTCGCCGGGGGAATCGTGTTCCCAGTCGTGAGATTGCCTGCCAGCAATAAGGGCCCGCCCATGGACTCACAGGTTCATCATGGGACTGCGGTAGTAAATTTAGCTGAGACGTTTCTGCCAGCCTTTTACCAGAAGGGGGTAGAAAGTGAAAAGAAGGAGTGTAGTGAGGCAAGAGGTAGTAAGAGAGCTGGGACAGACGTAGCATTAGCCAGGAAAGTATTTGTGCAGACGCAGGAGCGAGACGAGGGGCTGATGGTTTTGGCAGAGACAGCTCTCTCTGACACAGACTTGACAAGGGAACTAGTAGGCTATTGTGTGGAGGAGGAAGTGCTAAGGAAGCAAGGGAGACCAAGTGCCGTGCCCGCAGATGAGGAATTGGGGGTGGTGCAAAAGAGTTATGGGGATGAGGTTTTTAACCTGGCCCACAAGGTACCCCCCGGTGGACATTTTGCGGTACTGGAGGGAACAGTTGGTGGAATCATGAAAGAGGTTTACCGGCTGCACAGGGGGAAGGATGTTATTGATTATGACCGACGCGAACTGAGACGGTCACAGGCTTTTGATATGCAAACAAACCTAGTCGGGGTTAGCACAGAAATCAATGAAGCTAGGGTCCCCCCGATAAGAGAGAAAAACCATTTTGAAAAGATGAGTATGGTATCGACCAGATGGGAGAAGGCTATTGTTTTGGCCAGCTCTGCTGATAAGGTCTCTCCTTTAATCCCCGAACAAAGCGACTCTTTAGGAGAAGTAATTAAACGACTCGCACTCGTGTGTTTGATTGTCCCGAGGCGATGCAAAGAACTAGGACGTTGGGTGGTGTCTGTTACACTAGGTAAGCCTAGCAAGCAACATCCATATAGAATGAGTAATTCAGTGACTAAAGGGCTGACGAACACAGAGGTGTGTATTGGCAATTTAATACGGCTGTCTGAAGCCAGCTTGATAGTGAACCTTGAAAAAAATGAGTTCAGCCACACGAAGGTCACTTACCTGGGAATTGTGGTGACACAGGGGCAGCTGGCAGCGATGCAAGCTACAGTGCAGGCTATCGCTGACCTCCCAACCCCGACAGACAAGAGGGCCCTCAGAAGGCTCTTGGAGATGGTGGGGTACTGTAGGAAGTTTTGCAATAACTCTGCGGTCACTACCTCTCCCCCTCCTACTAAGCCCTTGCGAGAGAAAACTAAGTTGGAATGGGACGACCCTTGTTATTGTGGTCCGGGAGAAAACCAAATGAGAGGTTACATTGATCGCAATTCATCAGTGTTTTTGGCCACTATGAAGTTTGCTAAGTTGGAGCCTGGTCTAAGGGATTATTAATAACACATATAAAAGGAACAGAAAATGTGATGGCTGACTGTCTGTCAGGTGTTGACAACTTCAAACTCGCTGTATTAGCCAAATAGCTGATAAAGATGTATATTTTTGTGTGTATCAAATAATGTATTCATGTTTGTAATTTTTACCCCGGGTAAAAATCCTTAAAGAGGGGAAGTGTGACCGGAATACACATAGATTAAGATGTTAGCTGTCCTGTGTGATCAGCAGTTGGTCTGCCACCTGTCTTCAGGAGAGAGAGAGATAAGGAAAACAATGGAGCAGCATTTGGAGATGTGTAATGAAGGGACGGGAGAGAGAGTAACAGAAGGAGGGAGCTGTCAAGAGCGGCTCCACCTTTGAACCCTGAACTGTTTGAAGTGATGGACAGGCGATACCCCAGCAGGGGGATAAAAAGGGACAGGTTCGCTAAGGCAGGACACACACGACACCCGAGGTAACAAGACCCTGGAAGCGGTGCGTCTGTCACAAGTCGGTGGGAAGTACCGGGCCATAAACGCACAGGGTGGAAAGGCACGATCGGTGGGAACCTGGTGTGTGTCCACCCTTGCCTGGGTGCCAGGTTCAGTGCAGGGAAACGATCGTATCTGGAAACGGAGGGGTCACGGTCGGTGACCTCACATGACATCACAAAGGACTCGCCCGAAAGCTGACTGCGAAGGTCTGTGTGGAAGCCGTTTGAATATTCATTCGTTTTGCTCTCTCTCTCCTTCCCCCACTGTCCATCGCCACGGCAGCGATTACTGC
This sequence comes from Mobula hypostoma, assembly GCF_963921235.1. NCBI lineage: Eukaryota > Metazoa > Chordata > Chondrichthyes > Myliobatiformes > Myliobatidae > Mobula > Mobula hypostoma. Next base: position 27,982,736 of record NC_086109.1, on the reverse strand, counting down.
AAACTGAACTGAACTTTGCATCACTTTGAAACTGGTCATTTGCCCCTAGACAACGATAGAACTTGATTGATCCTGTTATCTGAATTCTGTGTACATGTATGTTTATCATTGCTGAACTGTTGCATTCATTATCCTTTTGATTAGAGTACTGTGTTGCTTGTTTCTTTAATAAAACTTTCTTAGTTCTAGTAATCCAGACTCCAACTGAGTGATCCATTTCTGCTGGTTTGGCAACCCAGTTACGGGGTACGTAACAGTACATCCGATATTATTTAGCGTCAGTTAGTCAAACGTTTGTCCTAGTATATATTTTACCTTCCTATGCATATAAAACACATTAGAAACATGTGTTTCAGTGCCGGGTCGGGAACAAAAGTTCCCAAGTTCGATCCAGTGACAGACCACTCCCGAGCGCGCTCTCCATCCGTGCTGGGTTGATGCAGAGGATCAAAATCCCAAAACCCCAAAACCCAATAACTAAACCACTGCGTTGCTTCGTAATAATTGTAGCTTTCATCAGGGCAGGGCCTGTTCTCACTTTATCCTTTAAAATTGTTCCAGTCGTTGACTGACTGTAGCCTAACAATTTTCCAATGACCGATGGCTTTTCACCTCTTTCCGATGGCTTCATTATTTCCACTTTATTTTCAATCATGATTGTGATTATTTTTGAGAACAGAAACACTGCGGATTCAGAGCTGCTCCGCTGGGTCCTAATGCCCACCTCATTGAAACAGGTTAAATAAGGTCCGGGGTAGCGCTGGGTCCTAAGGTCCACCACATTAAGCCAGGTTGAATAAAGGACCTGAGCATCTGCGTTTTTTGGTATCCACGAGGGGTCCCGGAACCAATCCCTCACGGATAAGGAGGGCCGACTGTATAGCTGATGTTGTGCCTTCTTTGTAATTGCATTAATATGAGTGGAAGACTACTGTCACACCAAAACTTGATGTCATCCAAAAGGTTCAATATTTGTTTTATATACAGAATTGCGCAAAAATCTGAGGTACATGTATATATAATGAGGATGCCTAAGACTATGGATTAATACTGTATTTGTCAACATGGAGCGGAGGGTGTGCTTGTTAATCTGGCGAGAGCAGAGGATGTTGGGAATGGCGAGGTTGGAGCGCCGCAGGAAGGGTGTGGGACAGGTGGCAGAGAAGAACTGCCAGTGACTGGGGGTGGTGCAGGTGCTGACACACCCAGTGTCAGACATGAGGCAAGGTCACTTGATTCCAAACAATTGGAGTATTGATCATTACAGAATGTCTCTGCGGTGCTTCCTGCTCCTTACCCTCTCTTCCTCAATTACTACAGTACTGTGCAAAAGTCTTACTCTATCAAGTCAATAGGTTTCAGTTAGGTCACCCTCATTCTTCTGAATTCTAGTGAATATAGGTCTTGAGTCATCAAACACTTTTCGTATGTATGACAAGTCATTCAATCCTGGAGTCGTTTTTGCGAACCTCCTTTGAGCCCTCTCCAGTTTCAGAACATCCATTTTAAGGGGCCCAAAACTGCTCACAATACTCCAAGTGAGGCCTCACCAGTGTTTCATGAAGCCTCAACATTACATCCTTGATTTGATATTCTAGTCCTCTCAAAATGGATGCTAACATTGCATTTGCCTTCCTCACCATTATCTCCATTCTTATTTACCGTACTAAATTCCTTTGCCATTTCTTGATGGGCATCAGTTTTAACTTAAAATTGTTTCTTAATATTTCTGCCTTTTGTAACTTCTAACTTTAGACAGGTTCGGGGAAGACGTATACTATGGGCACTGGGTTTGATGTGAATGTTACAGTGGAGGAGCAAGGTATAATTCCACGTGCAGTCAAGCATCTCTTTGAAGGAATTGCAGAGAGAAAGCAAGCTGCTCAGGAAGAAGGGAAGCAGCCACCAGAATTCAAAGTGAATGCTCAGTTTCTTGAGGTATGTCAATACATTTATTATATTTTGAAAAACAAAATCCAAGTTTATTGGTAAATATTAATGGCTAGATCTTACTTGACCTGCTTTTATTTTTCAAGGGCAGTACTATTAGTGAAAATTATACCATATGTTCTGTAGAATGTTTTACAAGTGATGTAAAAATGGGGATTGCATTCCAATTGGTATGTACACGGACCTCTGTGGATATATATGTGATTCACGTAGAAAGCTCCAGTTCCAGAAGCATGTTAGTTTTTTGAGGTAAAATATTCATTAGAGACAGGAACAAACAGTTGTATCTCATGATCGAGTTTCTAAGACTTGAGTTGTTTCCTAAAGATTGTTGATAGATTGAGATTGGTGGAAGCAAAAAGCAGAGATCAGTAGAAAAGGTGAATTTTCCTGATTCTATTCTGAAGAACATCCGATACGCTTGACTAGTGTTGCTGACAGCATCCCTCAGCTGCTCAGGATGTGCAGTCTTGACTTCTATATTGCTAACTGCCTAAATTAGTAGCTTTAGGAAGGTCAGGTTTCCAGAATATTGTTTGGAAGCAGTTCCAGTCAATTAATGTTATGGTGGTTGGATTGAGGGGTCATATTTTTGATACAATGTGGTGAAAATTTTGCAAGTCTATCAAATTGAGCTATTCCAAAAATTGCATAACCTTTGTTTTCAGGCTTTACTTCAGGATTTATTGTCTTCTATTGCAGCTATACAATGAAGAGATATTAGATCTTTTTGACAGCACACGGGAGCTGGATTCTCGCCACAGGAAGTCCAACATTAAAATTCATGAAGGTGCCAATGGAACTATTTACACCAGTGGGGTTGTTTCACGTGTTGTTAATTCAGAACAAGAGGTCAGTGAGGCACTTCTGCTTCTGTAATACTTCTGATGCTTTTGAACAAATTTCTCAAAACTATTCTGGTTATGAATCAAATAAATCTGCTGCCCTTTTCCTGAACTTTATTTTAATGGATAATTGCAATTTATGAATGGATGTTGCTTGGAAATGCCTTCGGTCAGTAAGGGCAGTGTAAGTGCCAGCATGTGTGGTCCTCCCTTGTGAAAGCTCCAAGCTTGTTTAGTGCGCTTTGATGGGAATTTCCTAGCTGGACTCTGCACAATGCCAAGCAGTGGAATATGCCCCCACTGAATTAGCCTACATATAATCTAGTGAATCTGCCCAGGCCAGGTTAGATCTATTGCAATATGAAGAAACGTCTGAGCAGAAGAGGAATGTTCCGGTAAAATATCATGCTTTTAAACTATTTGGTTTATTTTAATGTTTTCATTACTGTAAGTTGTTACGTACCGCGTAACTGGGTTGCCAAACCAGCAGAAATGGATCACTCAGTTGGAATCTGGATTACTAGAACTAAGAAAGTTTTATTAAAGAAACAAGCAACACAGTACTCTAATCAAAAGGATAATAAATGCAACAGTTCAGCAATGATAAACACACATGTACACAGAATTAAGATAACAGGATCAATCAAGCTCTATCGTTGTCTGGGGTAAATGACCAGTTTCAAAGTGACGCAAAGTTCAGTTCAATTTAGTTCAGTTCAGTTCGCAGTACTCGCTGCCGTGGGAGATGGACAGTGGGGGGAAGGAGAGAGAGAGCAAAACGACTGAATATTCAAACGGCTTCCACACAGACCTTCGATATTCTTCGCAGTCAGCTTTCGGGCGAGCCCTTTGTGATGTCATCTGAGGTCACCGACCGTGACCCCTCCGCTTCCAGATTCCATCGTTACTCTGCAGTGAACCTGGCACCCAGGCAAGGGCGGACACACACCAGGTTCCCGCTGATCGTGCCTTTCCACCCTGTACGTCTATGGCTTGGTCCCACGAGCAGCCTTCCATAACTTCCCACCGACTTGTGGGAGACGCACCGCTTCCAGGGTCTCGTTACCTCGGGGTGTCGTCTGTGTCCTGCCTTAGCGAACCTGTCCCTTTTTATTCCCCTGCTGGGGTATCGCCTGTCCATCACTTCAAACAGTTCAGGGTTCAAAGGGGGAGCCGATCTTGACAGCTCTCCTTCCGTTAAACTCTCCCGTCCCTTCATTAACATCTCCAAATGCTGCTCTATTGTTTTCCTTATCTCTCTCCTGAAGACAGGTGGCAGACCAACTGCTTATCCCACTGGTGCCAGCACAGGACAGCTAACATCTTAATCTATGTGTATTCTCGTCACAAAGTGCCTTACAATTTTTAATTTATAGTTTAAGATATTGTTAATTGTATTTGGATGTTTCTGAATTTTTGGGGATATTCAGAACATCTAATACCATCCATCATGTTGACACATGATACAGCTGTAGGATGCAGCTGAATTTCTGCTGTCGAAATTTCGTAAACAATTTTGTTTTTGGGGCTTCTGGCACAACTCATCTTGTGATGCAAGTTCCTATTGATATTTCACTTCCAGACATGCTTGAAACTCATAATTTCTGCATAAATTAGTTTTGAATTAGTGATGAATGCAGACAGTAAGTTACTTTAAGCAAGCTGTGGACCATTCTCTGGAAGGGATGGGAGAATGAGCATTCTGCAGAGGTTGGTGGCAGTAAGTGTATTGCAATCTGTCATGAGAGTAATGAATGCTGATTTGTTCTGCCAAGAGCAGGAGCTGGAGTTCTTTATTGTCATTCAATCTTCCTCATGACGTGGATTACCCTTCTTAGTTTAACCTCTGCTATTTTCAATTTACTATGATGATTTGTCAGCATATGTGACCTGATACGACTATTCTCCATCTAAAATGATCTTTTAATGATGTGGTTTTTTTTTTTGAAATGCTGCACCTCGGAATGTGATATCTAGAACTGGATTTAAATTCCCATTTTTATTGCTAGAAAATAGTGACTATACCAAACTGTGCATTTATATAAAGATAAACAGTGTTTAACCACTTTTATTAATACAGTTATTTCTCATACCTTTATAGATTGCGATATAGAACATAGAACATTACAGCACGCTACAGGCCCTTCAGCACACAATGTTGAACCAGCCTTTTAATCAAATCTAAGATCAATCTAACCTTTCTCTCCTACATATCCCTCTGTTTTTTTCTATCATCCATGTGCCTGGCTAAGAGTTTCTTAAATGCTCCAAATGTATCTGTCTCTACCACCACACCCAGCAGGGCATAGCATGCACTCATTACTCTCTGTGTAAAATAACTTACTTTTGATATCCCCCTATACTTTCCTCCAATCACCTTAAAAATTTTACCCCCTTGTGTTAGCCATTTCCACCCTGGGATAAAGTCCATGGCTACCCATGTCTCTTATCCTTTTGTATACCTCTATCAAGTCACCTCTCATTCTCCCTCACTCCAAAGAGAAAAGCTCTAGCTTGCTCAGCTTATCTTCTTCAGACATGTCCTCTAGTCCAGGCAGCTAAATTCAATTAAAAAGTTTAGCTCTTTTCAAGTGTGCTTACCCCCCTTGCCCAAAAGTGTTGAGCCTTGCTCGCGTTTGGTTTCACTGGTGGCAGAAACCCTCCAAAAACTTGCCTGTGTTCATTCTTGATTACACTTTGCAAGGCTGTTTGGCCACAAGAAGCATTATGGTTGAAATGGTTGTAAATGCAGCCTGCAGAAGGGTAGATGCTGTGGAAGGACTAGGGATGACTGAAACATTTGCCCCTCCAGATGTTCACAATAACTCTAGCACAGAAAGCCACTCTATTGCATCCCTTTAGCTAGCTAACAAAGAAACAAAGGGGGTACCTTCCCATCTGTGGCCCTGCAGTTTTCAACTATGCTTCTGTTACCTGGTCATTAGAGAAATCTGTAATGACTATTTCAGCCATTAATTTATTTCAAGTTTCTGCAAACCTATATTGATTTCTAATTTTAAAAATATACCCACAGCTGCCTATAATGAGTTTGTACATCCTCCCAGTGACTGCGTGGATTTCTTCCCTCAGTCCAAAGGTGTACTGGTTGGGAGGGAGGTTAATTGGTCATTGTAAATTGTCCTTCGATTAGGCTAGGATTAAATTGGAGGATTGTTGGACAGTGCGGCTCAAAGCGCTGGAAGGGTTTATTATGCACTCTACCTCAATAAAATAAAATAAATGGTATATGCTTGTAAAAGCCGACTGGTGGTGTAGTGGCATCTGCACCGGACCTCAGGACGAGTAGTCTCAGGTTGGAATCCAACCAGCTTCTTGCACACTCTCCATCCGTGCTGGGTTCAGCACTGAGCGAGCAACTTGACCTCATAAAACAGACAAGTGCTAAAGAAACGTTGAGGTTGCCGCCCAATGCACCAAACAAAGTGCAGAGAGGTAATATATGTATACATATCTTTTTATTTGTAAGCTTTAAAAAATGTTGAAGATATTTTCTTTCTATTTATTTTGTTTCTTTTGGATTCAATTTTTCCTGCCATTTCAGCTTTGATGGAACCTATTGACTAATTATCTCAAAATATTTGAATTTAATTTGTGGCTGTTTTATGGAGATGATGCTTAAGCATCCATCAGTGGTGGAACTGTTCATTGGAATAAAGCGACTTCAGCTGATGTATGTGAATCCAAACAAGCTGTAAGGTATTAAGATGATGAATACCTTGTCCCTTATTCTTTGTGTTCTTAGAACCTGGAACCAGAATTACATGACATCCAATGACACAAATAACTACCAATTAACTTAGATTTTGCAGAATTTGCTAAAGTATTGGATCTTCCTTTAATATACTGTATATGGTTGAGAGTTTGTCTTTTATAATGAATATGATATATGTTTTGAACTACAGGGAGTTACTAATGACACTTTATCTCCTCCATGATTTAGGCAGCTACATTTGGGAATATCCAGTGGCATTGATGAGGTTTGTGAGCTTAATTTAAATCAGCAGAGGGCAGATGATAGGATAATTACTCTTTGTTTTGCAGTTGATACAGTGCTTGAAGCTGGGAGCTCTCGCTCGCACCACTGCAAGCACACAGATGAATGCCGAGAGTTCCCGTTCCCATGCTATTTTTACAGTCCATGTCTGTCAAATGAGGGTCTGCTCAAGACAAGATATGGTATGTTCCTCGAATGGGGTTAATGCTGAATAGCGTTTCTGATTTTAAAGTGGAAGGGAATTTATTTGCATTCCTATGAAATATGATGATTGTTCTTATCTTCTTTTGAATGACAGGAGTTGAAAGTTGTGTTTCTACTGAGAGTCGATAACGCAAGTTCATTAATTTTTATCATACTGGTGGTGATAGGGTTGGGATTAAGGCTACCTGAAGGCCAGACTTTATAAACGCGACACATTTCTTTCACTGAAAGACACAAGTAAACCAGTTGGATTTTTACAACAGTCCAGTAGTTTCATGATTACCATTATCAACTAATTCCCCCCATCGTGAGAGTGTGTTTCAAGCTTGCGCCTCTAAATAAACAAAATCCAGGGCTGTGAATGTTAGTTACAGTGCCAATTACCATATTACCACATCGCTCTTCAACAAGACTGAGTGCAGACTATAGGATTGCTTGTGCTCTGTGTGCTGTGCCATGCAGAGCTCTGTTTTAATTCCCATTCCCATTTGAATTAAATTGACTTTATTTCTTACATCCTTCACATACGAGGAGTAAAAATCTTTATATTAAGTCTCTGTCTAACTGCAATGTATAACTTAGAGTAATTTGTAATAAATAGTATGTACACCAGGACAGTCAATATAGCATAGAAATACAACTGTATCAGTGTGAATTAATCAGTTTTATGTTCTGGTGGAAGAAGCTGTCCCGGAGCCTGTTGGTCCTGGCCTTTATGCTGCGGTACCGTTTCCTGGATGGTTGCAGCTGGAACAGTTTGTGGTTGGGGTAACTTGTGTCCCCAGTGATCCTTCAGGCCCTTTTTATGCATCTGTTTCTGTAAATGTCATGGATAGTGGGAAGTTCACATCTACGGACTCACTGGGCTGTCCGCACCACTCACTGCAGAGTCCTGTCATTGAGGGAATTACAGTTCCCATACCAAGCAGTGATGTTGCCAGTCAGGATGCTCTCAATTGTGCCCCTGTAGAAAGTCCTTAGGGTTTGGGGACTCATGCCAAACTTCTTCAGCAGCCTGAAATGAAAGAGGCACTGTTGTGCTTTTTTCACCACACAGCTGTTATGTACAGACCATGTGAGAACTTCGGTGATATTTATGCCGAGGAACTTAAAGCTGTTCACCCTCTGATCCCCAGATCCATTGATGTCAATAGGGGTTAGCCTGTTTCCATTCCTCTTGTAGTCCATAACCAGTTCCTTTGTTTTTGTGACATTGAGGGAGAGGTTGTTCTCTTGACACCACTATGTCAGGGTGATGACTTCCTCTCTCTAGGCTGCCTCGTTGTTATTTGAGATAAACCCAATCAATGTAGTATCATCAGCAAATTTATTTAGCAGATTGGAGCTGTGGTTGGCGATGCTGTCATGGATATACAGAGTGTAAAGGAGAGGGCTTAGGACACAGCCCTGGCAGGCTCCTGCATTGAGATCAGAGGGGCAGAGGTAAGGGAGCCCACTCTTACTACCTGCCAGCGATCAAATTTGATTTCCACAGCAATCTCCTGTCCTCAGCCTCCTCCACTGCTAGAATAAGGCCAAATGTAAACTAGGAGAAAAGCATCTCATATCTTCCTAGGTAGTCTACAAACTGACAGCATGAACATGTAATTGCCTAACTTCAGGTAACCTGATCCTTTTCTGGCCCTTCCTTCTGATTTACCAAGACACTCTTGTGCACACCCTTCTTTCCAAAATAACACCACCCAAATCCCACCCTCCACCACATCCTCCCACTGCGTCTCCTCCCCCGTTGTTCCCACCTACCCACTGTACCTCCCGCCCTTCCCTTCTTACCAGATTCCATAATCTGCAGCCCCTTGTTGCTTCCATGAATTATCTTTCCTCCTCTATTGCCATTTCCCCCCCTTTCCTTTCCCTCGTGGTTCCATCTGCCAATCAACTGCTCCTCACCTGGATCCAGATATTGACTGGCAGCTCATGCTCCCAACATTTCTCCTCACCTTTTATGCTGACTGTCTTCCGTCTACTGTTTCAATCCAGTTTGAGGGTCTTGATACTTAATACTATCAGTTTTACTATCGAAATGATGTCCGACCTGTTGGGTTCATCCAACAGTTTGAATTTTGCTCCAACTTCCAGTATCTGCAGTCCCTTGTGTCTCCAACTTCTTTTACTGTTGTGGAGCTTATTTTTGGGTTAGCTTGTTGGTTTTTGACAGAAACAAAAGTAATTCAAAAGTGATCATTGTACACAGAGCATCTCAGGATAAGTAAAGCTCATTCATTTCATATGACTTCACTTGAACGACCTGAGGTTGTATTGCTTTGCCATGTTTGCCCTTTAGGTGAATGGAGAGATAAATGGAGTGGCCCATGAATCACAGCCAGTAAATGAGTATGAAACACTCTCAGCCAAATTCCACTTTGTTGACCTTGCTGGTTCAGAAAGGCTGAAGCGAACTGGAGCAACAGGGGAGAGGGCAAAGGAAGGCATTTCGATCAACTGTGGTCTGGTAAGGAATAAACGGAACTAACTAATTCTCTTCCTCTACTATATAATTTTGATATTTCAAGGACTTCCAATTGAGATTAGAATCATTTCCATAAAAAATTAACTCCAGACAAATGGAATACACCATAATGTAATTAATCCTTTGCCCTTTTTGCTTCATATTGAGACAAATCCAATAGTAATCTTGCGCAAACAGTTGTAAAACAAGCTTTGTTGCTTCTCAGCTTTTATTATCCTGTCCTTAAACCAGAGGAGCGCACATTATTTTATGAGGTTGATCAGGTTGACAGTCTAAATAATTTCTGAAGGTTACAGAGTGAAACTTGTTTTATTTTCACCAGGTTTAACCAGATCCTGATGCTTTTAATCATGAATATGAAAACACAGATATTCAAGCTTTTTAAGAGACTGTGTTCTGTTAATTGTTCCCTAGCATCACACCAATATTGGTTTTCCTCTTTTAAATACAGAGCATTCTGAGTTTTGTGTTTGTTTCCATAATTTGCTTGATTTCATCAGTCCTGAAAACTGAATAAGAGTCAATTAGTGAACAACATTAAGGATCTTAAAATGTTCATTATTTACTTTCAACCAAAGAACACTAGTTTTCTTTTAGTTTCTTTGATAACCTAACTTTTTGAATACAAATAAGCTATGTTCTCATTTGGAAAGTTATTGTAAAGAGTGAACTTGCAAATATTTACAGGTTTACGTGACGTTCTGGAGATTTTGTATGATTTGTACCCATTCTCTCTGTCCCACATCAAGTAATTTCTGTAAAGTTTCCTCTTCTGCCACCTACTCACTTAAAGTGAGATGGGCAGATTTGGAAGCATATTCTAGTTATTGCCTAACCAGATTGTGTGTCAATTCTACAGGTTTATGCAAGTTTAGCTAACTAAAATTGAACCTCTTAACCAAGAACAACTGTAGTAAATGCAGGTTTAAGTGCAAGAGTAAAGTATTTGCTTGATAACTGATGAATCTTCTTTGCACGGGAAGAGGAATTTCCACCTAAATGCATAAATGGTACATTTGTAAATACTGCAACAGCCAAATAAGAGACATGGTCCCTCACATCCACCTTGTCATCATGAAATCTCCCACCAGTAACGTATCCTAGAATGCCACAACAAAGTCCTCCCAAGCAGCCAGTAACCAAGTATAAATGTTGAACTTTGAGGAGGTGGTTTGAATCATTTGTTGATTTTTTTTTCACTCTCCTCACAAAAGCAATTTTCTATTATTCATCCAGCTGTAGAAATGAACGTTGAATAAGTTAGAGCTCTTCAACTAATGTGCACCTCTATCACCCTTGAGATGTTTCTATCAGGATGCTTACTAATTGTCTCCAGTTCTTGACCGTTACACACTGTCTAGATGCTTCATGACTTTAATTACCTCTGTATGATCTTCTCTCACCCTTCTCTGTATGATGATGAACAATCCCAGTGTAAATTTCTGTGTAAACTAAGTCCCTCATCCTGAGAATCATTCAAAGGTTTCCTGTCTCCGAGCACTCAAGCATGCAGCAAAAGCAACAGTAAAGACACAGACTTGCAGTACTCCAAAGATTACGTTGTTCACCTGACATTCGACATACCACAGGCTCTCTCTCTTCTCTCCCTAATAAGTGAGAAAGAGGTGTCTCTGTTTCACAGCAAGAAGGGAGACATAATGAACAGCTCATTTGTTTACGATGTTAAAAGTCCATTGCATCGCTTTTCTCGAGCTCTGTGCCCAAAGGTCTGAGGTCTCAGCTCCCACGACACACCGGTCTGGGACATCAACCTCCGATCTGCCCGTCTCCAGAGCCCCAAGATCCTAGGCCTCCAAAGCTGAGCTGAACTCTTAGGTCAAGCCCTTGGTATGACAAATAACAGCCAGTTGTGAAACCCCAAGAGCAGGTTCCATTCCCACAAAGAACTGTAGTCAGCATGTAACTCCAGGTCAGGGTCTTCAAAAGAAAGGAAAAAATAGAGATATTAAAGATGAAAATAGAGCTGTTTCCGAAGATGCAAGCAAAGGAGTTGCACACAATTCTCTGGCTCTGGCAAAATCAGTATTTTATAAATGACTGTTACAATGCCATTGCATTCATACTCTCCACTTGTGTTCATAAGTCATGATCCTGCAGTCTTTGCAACCACTTTCTCAATCTCTCCTGCTGTTTTCAATGTCCTATGCATATATCCACCAGATTTTGCCATTCTTGTGCTCTCTTTGTATTTGTGTCCTTGAGTTTGTAAGGCATTTACTCATTCTTCCTATTGAAACTTAACACTTGGCATCTTCGGCATTAAATTTCATTTGTCATGTGCCCATCCATTAAATCAAACTTAATACTATATACAGTATATTATCTTGAAGATGATCCCAATCCTTCTTCCAGTTCACTACACTTGCAAGTTTTAGGTTATCTGCAAATTTGGAAATGATCCCACATATCTGTGTCTTAGTGACTAATCTTATTATGAAAAGCAATTGTTCTGGTGCTGACCTACGAGGAACACCACTGCATGCTTTCATTTAGTCGCTGAAACAACCTCTTGCTCCTATTCACTATTTCCTGTCAGTTAGCCAATTTGCCTTTCATTGTTGCTATTACCTCTTTATTCCGATGACAACCCAGTTATACTGTACTTTATCAGACTTGGTCTCTGGATCATTGAAAGCCACACAGTTCAATGACCTGGAATGGTCTCTCTGGTCTAAGTAGTGCTAATGATGCAATTGTTGCAAGCTGAGGGCTGGGAGTTTTACTTAATTTTAAAATGAACTGTGCATCTATATCATAGAGGTTTGTCAAATTCCATGAAAAGATTGGTTAGTTTTTCAGTAGTTTTCTTGGAGTGTTAAAATTCTACATCCATTTATATGCACAACCTGGCTTCTATTGCCATGTCAAATGTCATTGGGTGGGTTTAAAAGAAAATACATTTTTGCTCCAAACTTTGTGGTGTATTGTGCTCAAGGTCCTTATAGTAGAAATACAGTGGGTTCCAGTGTTTGTACTCCAGAAGAGCTCCTCCCATAATATAAAGTGTCAGCCAAGGAAGTTTAAAATGTCCACAATACTTGTCTTATGCCTGCAACTCTGATCCTAGTAAAGGCTTTGAACTTGTGCTTTGTAGTAAAAAGTTTAACTATATTCCAAAACTAATCATGTGTAACCTTCCAAGAAACTATTCACTAACTCAATTTATGAAATTTGATAATCCTTTGCAACTTGAGTGTATAGCTTAGAATTAAGTAAAGATGATAAGACATAGGAGCAAAATTAGGTCATTCAGTCCATCAAGTCTGCTCTGCTATTTTATCATGGCAGATATCATCCTTCTCAATCCCACTCTCCTGCTTTTTCCCTTGACCTTTGACACCCTTACTAATCAAGAACCTATCCATCTCTGTTTTTAAATATACCCAATAACTTCACAGGTTCATCACCCTCTGGTTAAGTAAATTCCTCTTCATCTCTATTCTAAAGGGACGTCCTTGTATTCTGAGGCTGTGCCCCCTCCACTATAGGAAATCTTCTCTCTTCTTCCACTCTATTTAGTCCTTTCAATATTCGGCAAATAGCATGGCCCCTGTCACCACTCTGTTCTGAAGTCTGAAAGATCCCCATGCGAGCTTGTCAGTGCAGTAAGACCATTCCAAACCACTGAATTTGGATTTTAGAATCATCCAGTAACTGTTTGATACAGTGCTACTTCACAACTTGAAGACTGATGCCCTTGGAATAAAAGAGGAAGCACAGCTGATAGAATTTTGGCTAAGTGCAAGAAGCAATGGGTAGAAGCACCATGGGCAACTTCTGGCAGATTTAAGGAGATGGCATCAGATGAACTTAAGTTACAAAAATACATTCCTAAAATAATCAAATTTGAGATTCCATGGATATTGAAATAAAAGGTTACTCAATTCCAAACAAGTCCTAGCAAAAGATTTTCAATGCTTTCATAAAAGTCATTGAATTATTTCTAAATGATCATTTTCAATGAGTTTATCTGATGTTTTTACAAGGCAAATACAGTGGTATGCAAAAGTTTGGGCACCCCGATCAAAATTTCTGTTACTGTGAATAGCTAAGCGAGTAAAAGATGAACTGATTTCCAAAAGGCATGAAGTTAAATATGACACATTTCTTTAATATTTTAAGCAAGTAAACTTCTTTTATTTCCATCTTTTACAGTTTCAAAATAACAAAAAAGGAAAAGGGCCCAAAGCAAAAGTTTGGGCACCCTGCATGGTCAGTACTTAGTAACACCCCCTTTGGCAAGTATCACAGCTTGTAAACGCTTTTTGTAGCCAGCTAAGAGTCTTTCAATTCTTGTTTGGGGGATTTTCGCCCATTCTTCCTTGCAAAAGGCTTCTAGTTCTGTGAGATTCTTGGGCTGTCTTGCATGCACTGCTCTTCTGAGGTCTATCCACAGATTCGTGATGATGTTGAAGTCAGGGGACTGTGAGGGCCATGGCAAAACCTTCAGCTTGCGCCTCCAGAGGTAGTCCATTGTGGATTTTGAGGTGTGTTTAGGATTATTATCCTGTTGTAGAAGCCATCCTCTTTTCATCTTCAGCTTTTTTACAGACCCTGTGATGTTTGCTTCCAGAATTTGCTGGTATTTAATTGAATTCATTCTTCCCTCTACCAGTAAATGTTCCCCGTGCCTAACAGTTGGAGAGGGGTTCTTTTCATGAAATTCTGCACCCTTTTTTCTCCAAACATACCTTTGCTCATTGCAGCCAAAAAGTTCCATTCAAAAGATTCAAAGGAACATCTAAACAAGCCTGATGCATTTTGGAAACCAGTCCTACGGACTGATGAAGTTAAAATAGAACTTTCTGGCCGCAATGAGCAAAGGTATGTTTGGAGAAAAAAGGGTGCAGAATTTCATGAAAAGAACCCCTGTCCAATTCTGGAAGCAAACACCACACCATCTGTAAAAAAGCCAAAGATGAAAAGAGTATGACTTCTACAACAGGATAATGATCCTAAACACACCTCAAAATCCACAATGGACTACCTCAAGAGGCGCGAGCTGAAGATTTTGCCATGGTCCTCCATCATCAAGAATCTGTGGATAGACCTCAGAAGAGCAGTGCATGCAAGACGGCCCAGGAATCTCACAGAACTAGAAGCCTTTTGCAAGGAAGAATAGGCGAAAATCCCCCAAACAAGAATTGAAGGACTCTTAGCTGGCTACAAAAAGTGTATACAAGCTGTGATACTTGCCAAAGAGGGTGTTACTAAGTACTGACCATGTAGGGTGGCCAAACTTTTGCTTCGGGCCTTTTTCCCTTTTTGTTATTTTGATACTGTAAAAGATGGAAATAAAAAGTTTTCTTGCTTAAAATATTAAAGAAATGTGTTATCTTTAATTTTATGCCTTTTGGAAATCAGTTCATCTTTTACTTGCTTAGCTATTCACAGTAACAGAAATTTTGACCAGGGTGCCCAAACTTTTGCAAGCCACTGTAAGTATTAGTGAATCCATGCTTTTGTATTGTTAATGGCCAATTATGCTGCTTCATACACAGCTTTTCAGCTGTGGAGAGTAGGCAGTTTGTTGAAAAAAAACTGCATACTACACTGTGATTAGATAGCAAGGCAGAATTACACTTTGCAGCATAACTACAGCTGTTGGAGTGCGTGACGATCCTTGCTTTCTCTTCCTAAAGAGGTTCAAATGAATAAAAAGGCTGTGTTTACAAAATGAAAATTTAATTGCCCCCCTTGCTCAGGTAATTAGAAGAACAATTTTTGGCTGTTTTTATATTATCATTTGGGTGGTGAGGTGGAGATTCGTCTCTACCAAAGGAGGTGTAAGGTGCTCCTTCACTCTGCTAACGTGCAAGTCTCCCCTGGGTAAGTTGGAGCACCTGTTTAGTCTCCTCATCAGAGTCATGTGAAGCCACAGGAGCAGGAGGTGAATGGTCAGAAGAGTAGCCAGTGCTTATCCCAAGTTCTGGTTATGCGACCACTGATGCCAGGCAAACAATCTCTGAAGAGTATTGATAATGGCTGAGGTCACCCATCTTGTAAAGACACTGCCCAGATGAAGGCAATGGCAAACCACTTCCGAAGAAAAACTTGCCAAGAACAATCATGGTCGTGAGACCATGATCACCTACATCATAGGACACAGCACATGATGATGATATATTATCACAGTAGTCGTTAGATTCTCATGTCTAAGAGCCAGCTTCAGTATCATTTGTCAAGCTGTTTCTCCGAATTAAGCACAGATTCTAAAATGCATAATCTGACTTTGATGCATTTTTAATGCAAGTTCTGCACAGGTCAGTGCTTTGCAGGATCCTGGCTTGACGTCCATATTATTAGAGCATGCTAAGGACCTGAAGTTCCAGAATCAGCTGCTGGACGTGCATTTGCCAATTGCACACAGTGGACAGTTTATAGTGCATCAGTCATTGGACATGTAGAAAACCAGTTTAAATGTATTATTGATTTGACCAGGAATCTTACAAGGTGCAGAGAAAACAGCTTTAATATCATGTTCAGTGAGACTAAAAGTATGTGAAGACCTTGGTAAGTCAGCATTTGAGAGCTCCCAGTAATTTGAACAGTAGGACCGTATTAATATTTTTATACCTCTATTTCTATTTTGTATTCAATGAAGTAGACAGAAAACTTTAAAGATGCACACATTGAATATCTAAAAGAAAAAGAGTAAGTGCTGGAAATAGATAGTAAGATAGGCAGCATATAGGGAGATTAACCAGAAATAAATAGAGATTGGGGAGATCAAAATCCATCATGCAGGGGTGTAATGGGTCTGGGGTTGATTGATAGTTAGACATCACTTTGTACTTAACTTTTACACTTTTTTTACTGTCTTTGTTGGAGGAGTTCATATGATTAATCAATGAAAGAAAGAATGATTATTTGTGTTCCAATTTTTAAAAATATTTCTTATGTTATAATGGCCCTTATACAAACATTTGATAAGGGAAACTCAATGCATTAAACAAGCTATTCTAATTATACCACATTGTATTGTTTTATAATAAAGCAAAATAATCTTTGGTGTGTATTCAAGGGTTATGCCCTTTGAGGTGTTACTTTTTGGCCGAATTGATTTCATCTATTTATGTGAAGTCAGAATACTAAGGTAAAACATTGAGGTAGGTAATAACAATAAATCTGCTTTTCATTGTTGCATACTTAAATGTCAATCCAAATATAACTCACACAGGCTCTTGGGTGTATCCTGATCCAGCTGTCTCTATTGTGTTAACCAATAGAAATGAGTTAGGGTGAGAGGAAAATAGGAAAATTCTAATCTCCAAAGAGCTTTAATAACAATCTTTTATTCATTTCATGCAAAATGTTTGTCTATTGACAATAAAGCTTTATCACTACTTTTGTTTTAAACCTCTTATATTTTCAATGAATTTTGAGCAGTATCTTATTGTATTATATGGAGTTGTTAATGTTCTGTCACGTTTTCAAAGAGATTTGGATTTGAGTTTTTACTTTTTTTTTAAATATCTGCTTTCATATCTATTAAAAAAGATCTGTACCAAAGTTACAAATTACCTATATGAAATACCATTTAATGTCAGGAGCTTATTGATTATTTTTGAAAGACTGCAGGTCATTTAATTATCCATTTTATTTGTAATATCAATTACAGTATTCTCAAATAAGATATTTGTTTTGAGAATGTAATTCCAAATTTTCCCATTATACCCACCTATTATTCACTAGGCTGTTCTAAAGTTTTAAAATTTAAATCTTTCCTTTGCATTTGTTGTATATGATGCTTTATGTCAGCATATCACTTGTGTGTTGTAAATCATCATCATAATTATGTGCTTTGTATGACGTGGGCGATCATATTTGTGACCACAATCGTTCTTGCAAATTTTTCTACAGAAATGGTTTGCTATTGCCTTCTTCTGGGCAGTGTATTTACAATACACTTCAGAGATTGTCTGCCTGGTGTCAGTGGTCTCATAACCAGGACTTGTGATATACTCATGTGACCATCCACCACCTGCTCCCATGGTGTCACGTGACCCTGATCGGAGGGAGGGGTTGCTAAACAGGTGCTACCCCTTGCCCAAGGGTGACCTGCAGGCCAACTGAGGGAAGGAGCGCCTTACATCACCTTTGGTAGAGACGTATCTCCACCCTGCCAATGGAATGTTGTAAAGAGCAACGAAATTAGCTCCTATTTGAATTTTCTTACCAGAGTAAAGTTTAAATAAATGGAAAGTTATATTTAATGTTCATCTCGGTTTATATTTTCAACTGATACTCAATACTGGTTACTATACCAAAAATAGTTAAAGGGTAATTTGTTAGTTTTTTTTATTTCAAAATATACTTTATTCAAAAATAAAATTATATACAATAAACAATTCAGTAACTTTCCATCCTTTACATACGTTTCCATTATAGTCTGTACATAACAACACTTATGGCCACCCACGTGGCCCTCCAGTTGTTCACCTTACCACATAATTGTTGAGGGGTATACTCCCCGCCCCTCCGACCCCGCCCACTCCCACGGGTGGAGAAACCTATACTGTGGTCCTTCCCCCCAGGCTCTTGCGGTGGCTGCACCGAGTTTCAGTGCGTCCCTCAGCACATACTCCTGCAGCCGAGAATGTGCCAGTCGGCAGCATTCTCCCACGGACATCTTCATGTGCTGGTAGATCATCAAGTTTCGGGCCGACCAAAGAGCGTCTTTCACCGAGTTGATGGTCTGCCAGCAGCAGCGGAAGTTGGTTTCTGTGTGCGTCCCCGGGAACAGCCCGTAGATCAGAGAGTCCTCTGTTACGCAGCTGCTGGGGATGAAACGTGACACTAGCCCATCCATCCTCCTCCACACCCTCTCTGCGAACTGACAGTGTGCAAAGAGATGGGTCACAGACTCCTCCTCACTGCAGTCCTCCCGTGGGCAGCAGGGTGTGGAGACGATGTCCCGGGCGTACAGGAGGGATCTGACTGGGGGGGCCCCTCTCACCGCCAGGCAGGCGAGGTCCTGGTGCACGTTGGTGAGATCTGGCGATGAGGCATTTTGCCGGATGAACTGGATGGTCTGCTCGGGGTACCACCCCACTGTATCCATCACGTCCTTCTCCTGCAGTGCTTGCAAGGCATTACGTGCCGACCACTGCCTGATGGCTCTGTGGTCAAAGGCGTTGTCCTGGAAGAACTTTTCTACGAAGGACAGGTATGGTGGCAATGACCAGCTGACTGGGGCATAGCGCGGGAGTGGGGTCAGACCCATCCTTCGTAGCCAGGGCGACAGGTAGATAGATAGAGAGATATACTTTATTGATCCCGAGGGAAATTAGGTTTCGTTACAGCCGCACCAACCAAGAATAGAACATAAATATAGCAATACAAAAACCATAAACAATCAAACAACAAATGCAATCTATGCCAGATGGAAAATAAGTCCAGGACCAGTCTATTGGCTCAGGGTGTCTGACCCTCCACGGGAGGAGCCGCAAGTTCGATGGCCACAGGCAGGAACGACCTCCCGTGCCGCCCAGTGTTGTATCTCTGTGGAATATGGCCGAAGTCCAACAGTAAAAAGTTCAATATCCAGTCTACAAACACGTACCTCAATCGTAATATGACCCGGATTGCACCACCTGTTGTTAACCAGAACAGTAAGCACCCAACTCCTTTACGCTTACCGCTCTCAGTGCACTTCCGGTCAGCCGGAACGGTCTGGAAGCCGTCCATGGAAAAGCATTGATCGGGTATGTCCTCATGCAGCCCCGTTCTAGTGAAACACATAACACTGCACTCCCGAAATGTTCTCTGACGCCTGGCTAGCGCTGTGAACTCGTCCATTTTATTACCCACCGAACTCCTCTTCTCCATAAGTCTCTGTTGTCTCAACCCGGTCCTCTTTCCTCGACTTTGTGATCCCCCTCTGCATCCTCTGTGTATTTTCCTCCAGATTTCAGCTCTGCTTGCTAAACCGGCCGGCATAAGCGTAAGCAGCTGGTCCCTGGAATAAACAATGCGACCATGCTTCTGTCCTGCTAGTGAGACATGTCGGAATGTAACTATTTCCAGCACTAAAAACCCAAATGAAACTCTTCTCTACCAGCATGTTAGAGAGGGTGCAGCTTCGATGTGTTACCGTGGAAAAAAAAATACAAAGAATAACATAAGTTAAAAAGTAAGAAGAAAAAAGTAAGAATACTGATCAGAACGACTGTAATAGGCTGCATGCACGACCGGCGCATGCGCACTGTATCTGGGCCTGGGCACATAGTGGTACTTGGTGCCCACATACCTGGGTCTTACGCACAACCTGATGCAGCCACACACGAAGCTGGCCATCAGGGTGCACGGCAGCCCGAATGACCTGCTCCATCTTGGATCCCCAGACGAATCTGAAGACAGCTCAGGTGATTTCTGAACTGTAGGATTGGGGGACGGGCCACACCTGCGCCAAGTACAGCAGCCCTGAGAGCACCTCGCACCTTATCACCAGGTTCTTGCCCGTTATCGATAGGGAGCACCCTCCCCACAGTCCCAGTTTCTGTTTCACCTTGGCAGTCTGCTCCTGCCAGTTCTTGTTGCACACCTCGGCCCCTCCGAACCAGATCCCCAACACCTTCACATGATCAGACTTGATGGTGAAGGGGACACTAGATCGGTCAGACCAGTTGCCGTAGAGCATGACTTCGCTCTTCGTGCGGTTGACCTTGGCCCCTGACGTGAACTCGAACTGTTCGCAGATGCCAATCAACCTGCGAACTGACCTCGGATCAGAGCAGAAGACGGTGATGTCATCCATGTACAGGGAGGTACAGTGGTAAATCATTTTGGGGGAACGAGGTTTTGAAAGTTGCTGAACAAGAGTGCAAGTTTTTTTTATGTTGTTCGCTGTGATAGTTGTGTATTTAATGGAATGAACTATGCTAAGATGTAGTTTAAAAGGTATGTAAACCTTAGCATGGAATGTTTCATAGTAACAGAGCACTTCCTTGTTCTGAAAGGAAAAGATGAAGCACACTGGAGATTTTCTTGCACTGTGAATTGTCTCCTCAAATATGCTCAGTGGCCACTTTATTCAGTACCTGCTGTACCTAATAAATTGGACACTAAGTGTATGTTCATTATCTTCTGCTGCTGTAACCCATCCACTTCAAGATTTGATGTGTTGTGCATTCAGAGATAACCCTCTGCACACCACAGTTGGTAATGTGTGGTTCTTTGAGTTACTGTCACCTTCTTATCAGCTTGAACCAGTCTGGCCAATCTCCTCTGACTTCTCTCATTAACAAGGAGTTTTCGCCCATAAAACTACTGCTCAGTGGATTTTTTTGTGTGTTTTTCACAGCATTCTCTGCAAAATTTAGGGACTGTTATGTGTGAAAATCCCAGGAGATCAACAGTTTCTGGGACATTCAAACCACATTGTCTGACACCAACAACCATTGCATTGTCAAAGTCACTTAGATCACATTTCTTCCCCATTCTGTTTGTTTGGTCTGAACAACAACTGAACCTGTTGACAATGTCTGCATGCTTTTATACTTTGAGTGCCTGCCACATGACTGACTGATTAGATATTGGCATTATCGAGCAGTTGTCTCGTAATAAAGGGGTCACTGACTGCATACTGATGAAGGTGTGTCTCAGAGCTCAGTATTGGAGCTATTGAAGGATGATGTTGAGAGATAAAGATGAAAGTAAAGATATAAAGAGAGTGAAGAGCTTTCCTATTAAATGATGATGTTAGAATGGAATCCACGGCTGCAGAGATATAGTGTTCCTGATAGTAAGCTCTGTAACTCCTGTAACACGTGCACGACTGTGAAGTAATCTGCTTTGGTTAAGTTCACTATTTTGTCCATTATCAGTTCAATATTCTCAAGAAATACAAGTTACACATTATATTAATCAAATCTCTCTTTTAATCGTGTTTCTCACTTCTTCTGTTACTTTGAAAATCAAAACTTCCAAATTGTAAGACACATTATTTAGCTATTGTTTACTGAGTAACCCAGCGTCTGCCCCTCTACTATATTTAAGATTTTCACACATTCAGAGCACCGTACTTCATATATTGATTTTTCTCTACCTAAAATATAGTATATGTTGTCCTCAGTCCAGAAAGCATAAAAGCTTAAAATTTCAGGAATGGAAGAATTGGATTTTTACCATTAATGAGTTTGAAACAATTGAGTTCAATATGTTTAAGGGAGGTCACCTTAGAAGTGTATGGCATTGATCAAATTAAAAGATTAGATATACCACTCAGTTGCCTTTCTAACTGAATCTCTCATTTTGGTCTTTGACTGAAGCTGTCCTTGGGAAATGTTATCAGTGCTCTGGGAGACCAAAGCAAGAAGAGCCATCATGTGCCATACAGAGATTCCAAACTGACAAGGCTTCTTCAAGATTCACTGGGAGGAAACAGGTACTAAAATACAACAGATCTACACAAAAAAGCAGTAAAAGCTATGTTTAGTATTTACTTATGAGATTTATAAAAAAAAAGCATTTTTTAACCAATGGCTTAAAAGCAGTTTCAGTCACTATAATTCAGCCAGTGAACAATTATACTACACAATACTATTCCATGTAATAGAAAAGACGAGGAAAATCTGCTACCCATCAAATGTTATATGTCAGCTATATACTTCAAAGGAAATTTATAAAGAACAACTAATGTTTCTGTCATTTTCCAACAAACTTGTCTACAAAAGAGAAAATCTGCAGATGCTGGAAATCCAAGCACCACAAATAAAATGCTGTAGGAACTCAACAGGCCAGGTAACATCTATAGAAAAGAGTACAGTCGAAGTTTTGGGCTGAGACCCTTCATTAGGACTCCCTAATGCTACCTCGCCTGCTGAGTTCTTCCAGCATTTTGTGTGTGTTACAATGGAATTATGGTCACTAATTTATAAGAAATTATGATTACAAAAAGAAGGTTGCAAAGAATGTTTGAAATGTTATTTCATGAGCTGGAGAACTGTAATTTTTTGGGAAAGATTGATAAGATGAGGTTTTTTAAAAACGCAAACAAGAGGAATTCTGCAGATGCTGGGAATTCAAGCAACACACATCAAAGTTGCTGGTGAATGCAGCAGGCCAGGCAGCACCTCTGGGAAGAGGTACAGTCGACGTTTCAGGCCGAGACCCTTTGTCAGGACTAACTGAAGAAAGAGTTAGTAGGAGATTTGAAAGTGGGAGGTGGAGGGGGAGATCCAAAATGATAGGAGAAGACAGGAGGGGGAGGGATGGAGCCAAGAGCTGGACAGGTGATTGGCAAAGGGGATATGAGAGGATCATGGGACAGCAGGTCCAGGGAGAAAGACAAGGGGGGGGTACCCAGAGGATGGGCAAGGGGTATAGTCAGAGGGACAGAGGGAGAAAAAGGAGAGTGAGAGAAAGAATGTGTGTATAAAATTAAAAAACAGATGGGGTACGAAGGGGAGGTGGGGCATTAGCAGAAGTTAGAGAAGTCGATGTTCATGCCGTCAGGTTGGAGGCTACCCAGACGGAATATAAGGTGTTGTTCCTCCAACCTGAGTGTGGCTTCATCTTTACAGTAGCGGAGGCCGTGGATAGACATGTCAGAATGGGAATGGGATGTGGAATTAAAATGTGTGGCCACTGGGAGATCCTGCTTTCTCTGGCGGACAGAGCGTAGGTGTTCAGCAAAGCGGTCTCCCAGTCTGTGTCGGGTCTCGCCAATATATAGAAGGCCACATCAGGAGCACCGGACGCAGTATATCATCCCAGCCGACTCACAAGTGAAGTGTCGCCTCACCTGGAAGGACTGTTTGGGGCCCTGAATGGTGGTAAGGGAGGAAGTGCAGGGGCATGTGTAGCACTTGTTCCGCTTACAAGGATAAGTGCCAGGAGGGAGATCAGTGGGGAGGGATGGGGGGGACGAATGGACAAGGGAGTTGCGTAGGGAGCGATCCCTGCGGAAAGCAGAGGGGGGGAATGGAAAGATGTGCTTAGTGGTGGGATCCCGTTGGAGGTGGCAGAAGTTACGGAGAATATTATGTTGGACCTGGAGGCTGGTGGGGTGGTAGGTGAGGACCAGGGGAACCCTATTCCTAGTGGGGTGGCGGGAGGATGGAGTGAGAGCAGATGTATGTGAAATGGGGGAGATGCGTTTGAGAACAGAGTTGATAGTGGAGGAAGGGAAGCCCCTTTCTTTAAAAAAGGAGGACATCTCCCTCGTCCTGGAACGAAAAACCTCATCCTGAGAGCAGATGCGGCGGAGACGGTGGAATTGCAAGAAGGGGATAAGCTGAGGTTGTTTACTTTAGTTTGGAGAAGGTGAGTGCCTGAAAATCTATGCCTGGTAGAGGTAGAAAAACATAATTATATTTAATAGGTACTTTGACTGGCACTTGGAAGGTTAAAACCCACAGAGTTATGGGTTAATAACTGGAAAGGGATGTGATAAGAAGGTTCTACCTATTTACTGCAGTATGGACAGCTTGCATGGCTTCCTGTCACAACTTTCCAAGATTCGGCAAGATGCTCTGCAAAGTGATGAAATTAAGGAGATAAGTATATTTTATAATGAGTGAAACAGGAAGTAGAACATTTAAGAGGAGAGTAGCCTAGTGCATTTTAAATGTAGAATCAAATAACACAGTGGAGCAGAAGAGAGTGAGAAGGCAGGAGAGATGGAGAAGGCTGAGTGAATGACTGATATGAATGAAGAAATGGCTGCAGACATGAGCATGAATTTGCAAATCAAAGCAACATCTTCACCTCAGCAATTTGAAGAGTGCTATTAGTGGACTCTGTATCTGAGAGATTTCACTGAGGTGAGAGGAGATGTTGCTTGAAAGGCAGGTTAGAATAGGATTGTAATGTTAATGTCATCAACTGCACTGCATTTATCCATTACAGAGCCCTTTTTGTGAAGGTACAGTATTACAGAAGTTCAAAGTAAAAGGCTGAGGATGAAGTTCAGAAAGTTGGTTGAGGAAGCATGAGTAAAAAAAATTAGAAAATCTACTTCTCTGAACTTTCTTAACAGGCATATCGAATTTTATTTCTCAAATAAATGTTGAATCCATCGGAATATTCTACAAACCCATCTCAGAGTACATCATTAATCTTCCTAGAAAAACTGACTTGTCTAATTGGCAGGATATGTATTATTACTAAGCCGGCTGGTGGCGCAGTGACATCAGCGCCGGACTCCGGAGCGAAGGTTCCCGAGTTCAAACCCAGTCAGGCCGCTCCCAGGCATGCTTTCCATCCGTGCCAGGTCGGGTATCGAGCTCGCAGCTCGGCCTTGTAAAAAAAAACATGCACTGTGAGAAGGACGTGGGGGACCATTCTCAGAATCTTTCCACCAAGACAACCACTTGAGAAAAGTGGTCGCCGAGGCTCTGGCAGAGTATGGCACAAACAAAAAAAATATTATTAGTACATTCTTCCTTCAACTGAATTTTAGAATGTTCAGACCTGCAATACTTTATTACGATATCCAACGGTAGAAGTAATGCAGATTTTAAAAAAATATTGGCATATAGGGCAGGGGTTCCTAACATTGTTAGCCGTGGACCACTACCATTAAGCAAGGGGTCCATGGACTCCAGGTTGGGAACCCTGGTATAGAGCCTGAAGCATATTTACAGCATTTTTCCAGTTGTCAGTTGAATGAAAATCACTCCCTTCCTTACAGTCGAACCATCATGATTGCTTGCATTAGCCCATCTGATCGTGACTTCATGGAAACTCTCAATACCCTCAAATATGCAAATCGAGCCCGAAATATAAAGAACAAAGTTGTGGTTAACCAAGACAAAACCAGTCAACAAATCAGTGCTTTGCGAGCCGAGATTGTTCGACTTCAAATGGAGCTGATGGAGTACAAGACGGTAAGAAATATCGACAATGAATCACCAGAGATTAAAATTTGAATTCGTCTGTGGACATAAGCTTCACTGCATATAAACTTTTCTGTTAATGAACTTATTACAAAATGAGGATTGATTGCCACTCAAAGTGCTTTCTAGTCACAGTGTGAGTTATGCATTGTATGTTCACCTACCTCCCCGTCATCTCCACCTGGAGAGCACAAACTCCGAATGTAAAGACATTCCTTTAGAGCGGAGATGTGAGGGAATTTCTTTAGCCGGAGGGTGGTGAATCTGTGGAAAGTATTGCCACGGATGGCTGGAGAGACCAGCTCATTGGGTATATTTAAAGTGGAGGTTGATAGGTTCTTGATTGGTGAGGGCTTCAAAGGTTATGGGCTGAAGGCAGGTGAATGGGATTGAGAGGGATAATAAATCAGCTATGATGGGATGGAGAACCAGATTCAATGGGCTGAACAGCCTAACTCTGCTCCTGTGCTTTATGGTCCTACATGGAACAGCAATTTATTCATTTATTTCAAAGAACATTGGATAATTATTACTTATTTTCCATATGCTAAAGAAATAGAACCAGATTAGTTAATGAACGTATACAGCACCTTGCAAAAAGTAGCTGTGGCTCACCACAACATTGCTTGCTAGAATACCTCTACAATAAACAAAGCCTGTGTTTATTAACCTAGTACTGAATGAATATACAACAGATCCAAAGAAGGAAAACATTTGAAATTACAGAGAGAAGTTTCTGGGCATGATAATGTACTGACTGTTTTAAACTTTCCTATGTGTGTGATCCAATTACTCTTTGACCGCATTGAATCAACGAAAATACTGTTTTAAACTTGTTTCTGGTTCTGTTTTTAAGGGTAAACGAGTCATTGATGCTGATGGGTCTGAAGGTTACAATGACTTGTACCATGAAAATGCAATGCTACAGAAAGAAAATGACACATTGCGAATGAGATTAAAAGCCATGCAAGAAACAATTGATGCACTAAATAACAGAGTGACACAGCTCTTGAGTAATGAAGCCACTCAAATTATAGCCAGTGCAGGTAAAATGATTAATTGTTACAATGATCTCAGGAACACTTTTTTATTTTTAATAGAAACTTCTTAGCAATATCTAGTGAAACTTCTCTGAGGTACTCAATTGCAGATCATTATTTTCTAGTTTTAATACCTCCTCATAAAGTAGTTTTTAATTTATCAGTTCATGATGCTTCATGTAGGGCAGTGCTTTGTTTCAGAACTTTGATTCATTGAAAATGATGTAGGAGAAGTTTGCAGGTTAGAATTCTCTACAAATTTTGGTTTATTAAGAGGTGGTCTGTGACACTTAGTTATTTCAAATCAAATTATTTTAGTAAATAAGCTTTATCACTGTAATTATTTGAATGAATTGTAGTTTGTAGGTAAAGCTTTAGATCATTAGTCAACATTACTAAATTGATTGTAATGTGTAAATCATTTGATTTTTTTTGAACAACCTGTCTTCTGTTCAGGTTAGTTCCATGTCATCTTTGATTAGTTGTACAAAGTGATGTTCTCAGCTTTTATTAGATTTAGTTATTGGATTTTACCTAAATTTATTGAATGGTTAAACTAGCTTACTGATCGACAGGGAGAACAGTCTGATTCTAGTGACCAACGATGTAATTGTGCAATGTTTTTTATTTCTTTTATTATGTATATAAATACACTTACTTTGAACCCCATCACAATGCTTAATAAAAGCAAAAATGCTGGAATACTGAGTAGATAGGATGCATCTGTGGAGAGGAAAACAGACTTAACATTTTATGTTTCATGATGTTTGGCCTTATAACATTCTGCTCAATGAGTAATATAATCAATATGAAATCTTGACTCTGTTTCTCTTACTTAAAGCAACTTGCTGACCTTCTGAGTATATCTGGCAATTTTTGTGGTTTATCAAAATTACTAGCATTCACAGTGCATTACCATTGAAGACAATTTCTGCATTCAGTTCTGCAAACTGAAACTGAAATCAAGTTTTATGTTAATTACATCTTTCAAATAATATGGATGACCAACCATTTAATTATGTTTTTTAATTTTAAAAAGTCTCCACAACCTACTTTTTAAATTACTTTGCTTCTGTAAAGTTGCTACTTTCTATTTGTTCTGCAGGAGATGGCAATGAAGAAATAGGTGCACTAATTCAAAATTATATCCGGGAAATAGAGGATCTCAGGTTGGTCCAAGGCATTTTGTATATGGTATTGTGGATAGTGTTGGCGCGTGGCCAAGTGGTTAAGGCGTCGGTCTAGTGATCTGAAGGTCGCTAGTTCAAGTCTCAGCTGAGGCAGTGTGTCGCTCCTTGATCAAGGCACTTAACCACACATTGCTCTGCGACGACACTGGTGCCAAGCTGTATGGATCCTAATGCCCTTCCCTTGGACAACATCGGTGGCGTGAAGAGGGAAGACTTGCAGCATGGGCAACTGCCGGTCTTCCATACAACCTTGCCCAGGCCTACGCCCTGGAAACCTTCCAAGGCACAAATCCATGGTCTCACGAGACTAACAGATGCCTATTTAGAATGTGGACTCTAATGCCTGACCATGTCAAAAAAAGAAAAACACCTCATGAAGCCATAAAACATAGGAGCAAAATTAGGCCAATTGACCCATTGAGTCTTTTCCACCACTCCTTCATGGCTGATTTATAATCCCTCTTAATTCCATTCTCGTTCCTCCCGCCCATAACTTTTGAAGCCCTTCCTAATCAAGAACCGATTAAAATCCATTTAAATTACCCAATGACTTGGCCTCCACAGCCATCCATGGCAATGAATTCCACACATTCACAGTTCACCAATTTACTACTTGACGCCTAGCGAAATAAAGACTGATGGCTCTAAGGCGAGACAATCATTAGGATTCCCACAAAATCAAAATAAGGCTGGTGAACCCAACTCAAAAAGTTAGATGGAAAATCAATTTTTTCACTTCCAGTCCCTTTGTAAAGAAAGCAAATTTCGTTACTGAGATAAAATTGAAACCACAAAATTGGATCATTTACTGACTTTTCTGGTGCATATTATGCATATATCTATGCTAATTCTGAGTAGATAGTTATTGTAATTAATTCTGGGATAAATCACTTCAAGTATAATTTAATTGAGAATTACATACTTTGCTGCACTCTGTATTTATATGTCTGCCAATTTGTTACTATCAATTATATCACTATTCCATAAAATACTTATTTCCATGCTTACTGACATTAATCAGGACTTTGTGTGGGGAAAGTCCTGTCTTAATGACTGGAGTATTCTCTTTGACAAGGTGAAGATTGTGACTGATGAATGTAGAACTGTGGATCTTGTCTACATTCATTTTAGCAAGGTGTTTTACTAAATGCCTTGTGGGTGGCTCATCCAGAAGATTGAGATGCATGGGATCCATAATGAATTGGCTATTTGCATTTAGAACTGGCTTGCCCATGGAAGAGAGGGAGTTGGTCAAAGGGACTGATTCTAGCTAGAGATCTGTGATTAGAGATGTTCCACAGGGATCTGTACTGGGACCTCTGCTGTTTAGATAATGCATATCAATGACCTAGATGAAAGTGCAGATGGGTAGGTTAGTAAGTTTGCAGATGATACAAGGATTTATGGTTTTGTGAATACTGTAAAAAATTAGCAAAGAATACAATGGGATATACGTTTGTAGATCAGTTGCAGATATGTATGGAGAAATGGCTGATAGAGTTTAACTTGGCCAAATGTGAAATATTGCACCTTTGTAAGTCAAACGAGACAGTTCACTGCTGATGGCAAGATTGTTAACAGTGTTGAAGAACAAAGGGATTTTGGGGTCCGTTCATAACTCACTGCAAGTGGCTATACAGGTTGATAAGGTGGTTAAGAAGGCAAGCATGCTTGCCTTTATCAGCCAAAACATTGAGTTCAAAACTCCATATTTATGTTTCTCAAAGATCCTCTGATATGATGGACAATTTTTTACAGGACTAAACTGTTGGAAAGTGAAGCCATGAATGAATCACTCCGACGCAATCTCTCTCGACTGACGTCCAAGTCTCCGTATTCAGCGGGATTGTCTCCCATGCCTTGTGCATCAAGTCTAGCCATCTCTCTGGAAACTGATACTTCTGAAGTTGTTGAACTGGCAAAAAGAGATTTGGAAATGCTTAAGAAGAAGGAAAGAATACAAAGAAGAAATAGGTAACTGTATGCATAAATTGTTATTGAATAATATGTGCATTTATTAATGAGTTCCTCTGAACTTAAGCTGAAAGGTTAAATATGCTTTTCCTGTAGTTTTTAATCAGAGACCTCTGGGTGTTTCATAAGAGCATCCTAATAGAGGTAAGCTTACTAGCCCCTTGTCTACCATGCATCAGAGTTTTGATGTTGTCATGTCAGCTTCCTTGCATAGAATTGGCTGACATTATAATTCAAAATATTTTGGACTTCAACCCCATTTGAGAGACAAAACACAGAACTGAGTGTTGTTTCAGTACACCCCTGTCAGTGTTGGAATCATTTGAATCACATTTAAAATACAGCTGACGTTTTCCTTTTCGGGATGTGGAAGAACTAAAGATTTAAGGGAGAGGTGTCCTCAAGTGCATCTCTTAACCAACCTCATCAACAGAGATTATTTGTTATTGTTTCTGAGATCTTGCCAAGTACAATTTGTATTAATCTTTTCAAACATTACAACTATAACTGTACATCATTGACAGTGAGGTACTTGGGGCTATTATTTTGTCAGGAAAAACACTTTTTTTCCCCCTTGGAATAAATATTTTATTGTCAACATCTTACAGCAGGATGGGGTGGGGAGAAAATATCAAAAGTTACTGCCAGACCTTTGGCAAACTGAGATATTTACCAACATGGTAATATTAGGTTAAAGTGACTGAATGTCCAAAAAAACGACCTATCTCCACCAATGAGGATGCATCTCTGATAATAAAAAAATAGAAAAATTATAGAAATGTCTTAACATCTCAGTTATAAAAAGATAATCATTGAATTTTAAAGAAAAGTAACTGACCGTGAATTGGATAGCTACGTATAATTTTTGTATGTAATTATTTATTTATGTTTTCTTAAAAGTCCAGAGAAGGAAAAAAGAAAAAAGAATCTACAGACAGAGATTTGGGAAGAGACAGATGACAATGAAGCAGAAGAGGTATGTAAAAGCAAAGAACCCGGGGGGAAAAAATCAAGGATCTTGTATGTTATATTTCTCTGAGTTTTTGGACAAATCTGTATTTGATTTAGCCTTTTTGTTCTTGGTGCCATCAATCAGTTGCCCAATTTGAATCCCTCTTTTCCGATCTTTTTTCATAAAAAAAAACTCGAGCACTAGCAGTGGGATTCCAAATAGGCAAACCATACTAAAGCCCAGTACCTCAAACTTGCATCCACAGAGCAGAGACAAAAATTCCTTTAGCAGAGACTTTGACAGTACCTCATTTGGGACAAATGCACTCAGTGGCCACTTTATTAGATACATCCTGTACCTAATAAAGTGCCCACTGAGTGTAAGTTCATGGTCTTCTGCTGCTATAAATCATCCACTTCAAGGTTCAATGTGTAGTGTTCAGAGTTGCTCTTCTGCACACCACCAATGTAACATGTGGTTACTTGAGTTACAATCACCTTCCGATCAGCTTGAATCAGTCTGGCCAATCTCCTCTGGCCGCTCTCAATAACAAGGCATTTTCACCCACAGAACTGCTGATCACTGGATTTTTTTAAAAAATTTTTTCCACCATTCTCTTTAAACTCAAGACTTTTTGTGCATAAAAAACCCCAGGAGATCAGCTGTTTCTGAGATATTCAAACCATCCCGTGTTGCACAGACAGTGGTTCGTGATCAAAGTCACTTCAATCACTGATTGTAGACTTCAGGAGGGGGAAACCAGTACTCATCAGGAAACCTTGGCAAACTTCGATAAATGTGTGGTGGAAAATGTGCTGACCAGCTGCATTACGGCCTGGTATGGGAACACCAATACTTTTGAGTGGAAAATCCTATAATAGGTAGTGAATTCAGCCCAGCACATCACAGGTAATATCCTCCCAACCATTGAGCACATCTGCACAAAACGTTGCCGTTGGAAAGCAGCATCCATTGTCAACCAGTCCATGCTCTTTTCTTGCTGCTGCCATCAGGTAGAAGGTGCAAGTGCCTCAGAACTCTCACCACCAGGTCCAAGAACAGTTACTACCCCTCAACCATCAGGCTCTTGAACAAAAGAGGATAACTACACTCATTCTATTTCCACACTGGCCTCCTTCGTCTTCTCACCTTCCTATCAATCCCCCTGAGTCCTCCCTCCTTCCCTTCCTGCTGTGGTTCACTCTCCCCTCCTATCAAATTCCTTCTTCTCCTGCCCTTTATCTTTCCAACCATATTGGCTTCGTCTATCACCTTCTAACTATCCTCTTTCCTTTTCTCCACCTTTTTATTCTGGTGCCTTTTCCCCTTCTTTTTCAGTCCTGAAGAAGGGACTCCGCCCACAACTGTTTATTCATTTCTATAGATGCTGCCTAACCTGCTGAGTTCCTCCAGCATTTTCTGCGTGTCACTTTGAATTTCCAGCATCTGCAGACTTTCTCATGTTTATAATTTTCTTCTCAGTTTTAGTAGCTCTTAGAAAGGGTGAACTGTGTCACCAGATGTAGAGGCCCTTACCTGCACCTTTGATTTCAATTACTTTTCCTTTTAACCTTTTTTAACATTCTTACTTCAAATGCTGCAAAGCTTGATCTCAGTGCAGTACATTTTGCATGTTTCAAAGTTATGTGGAGATTAGTAAAAGTAAATAAACTGACACACAAAATTGAGTATTATTTAGCACATCATCAATTTACATAACTTTTGTGTATATTCTATTATTTAATAATGGATAAGGAAGTTTGGTCCATTGAGTCTCATTCCCTTGCTTTTGCTCTTGTCACATACCCCGTAATGGGTTAAAGAACCAGCAGAGATGGAAAACACTTTGGAGTCCGGTATTGCTATTAACTAATGGTATTTATTAATAACTACGCAATACAGTGATATAAATGCAGATATATCAAACAGGTTAGCAATGATTATATATAAGTAAGTGTGGAACTATATGAATACCAAGCTTCTTCGAGTCTAGGGGTAAATAGATAGTCTTACGATGATGAGTAAAGTTCAGTTCAGTTTGTGGTATTGAGTTGAGTAGTGATGGAGAGAGAGAGAGGGAGATATTTGAGTCTTCAGGTGAGCTGGCGACGTCGATCTTCCCGTTGTCCTCCGAAATCTTTTACAAGTCACCGACTGTGACCACAACAAAGGGGACCGTTCTTCTGTGGTGGAATTATCAACCCAGGCGAGGGCTGGACACACGAATAACTCCCCACCGGTCACACCCTTTTCACACTGTGAGAGCCACTGATTGATCCTCCAAAACCCACCTTTTCTGTGGGCACAACAAAGCTCATTCAGTGTCCAAAACCATGTGTATGTAAGTCTAACAGCTGACCTTCTATTTATCTCACCATGCTGAATTTAGTAGCTGTCCATCAAGCAGCTCCTCCCTCCTCTCTCTGTAAGAACACAGAAGGTGCCAGTGTCCTTGTAGAAAGTATAACCAAACTGTGAGCAGTCTTCGCCTCTCTCTATCTTTCTTTCTCTCTCTTTTTAACAAGGTGTCTGGGTTGGACACCTCTCTCTCTCTTTCCAAAAGCACAGTTCATAGGGGTACTTCAGGACCCCGTCACACTCTGTAGTCTATTCCTTTGCACATTGCCTTACAATTCTTCCCTAGAACATTATAGAAGTTTTAGGTTGAATTTACAATATGTTCTGCTGTCTGCACAATACATGATTAGATACTCATTTCTTATTCCCGACAGTAAATTATATATAGATTAAAATTATTGTTTGTCCCATTAATTGTCACCTGCCTTGCTTACTTCCTTCCTTAATTTATAATTTTAAGTGCATAGACTGTGATTGAATGAACAAAGTCACCGGAGAGAAGTACCAGTAGATCTGAAGTAGTCTCTTTATTCAACAAAATGCTTCATATTGAGACCCCTTTCAGAGTAAAAAGATATGCTTGACACAACGTTTTGTATGCTAAAGACCAAAGAAAAATTCAGGACAATTCCACATTTACTTTGAACAACACACTTCCCTTTTTGAACCCATACTCTCTTACCATAAACACCACTGGCAAGACTAGCATTTATTCTTCATCTCTTACTTCCCTTAGAATGTTTTTATTCCTTCCCAAAATGGTACTCCTACGGGTTAATTGATGGGCAGTTCCTGGATTTAGACCCAGCTATGTCAGTATAGTTTTATTTCAGGATCATGTATCACTTGGAGGAGAAGTGGTGTTCCCTTGCTCTGCTGCCCTTGTCTTTGTTGGTGATGGAGGTCAAAGGTTTGGAAGATGATGTTACATTAGTCATGTCAGGTAAGTATAGTGTATTATGGAGACAGTACACCTCCCAGACACAGTCCACCAGTATTGAGGATGGGGAGGAGTGTAGGTGGAAGTAAATGTGAAGAGAATATATGAGAAATCAACCAAAGAGCCTATTATATCTACATCCCATCCTTTTGTAATTTCAGGAAGAAAGCTGCTGTGAAGAAGAAGAAGGTGGTGATGAAGACGAATTTGACAGTGATGGAAGCCTGGATGAAACAGATACTGAATCAGATGAGAAAGGTAATGATCCCAATCTGTAGTGGAAATCTCTCCGTTTATTAGGCGGACTGAAATAGAGCTGAGAACTGAACAAAAAAAAGATTCATGATTGAATTTGGAAAGGTAGTATTTTTGTAATTAATCATGCAAAATGTGATCGTGTGTTACTGTGTAAGAGTGCTTTGAAAAGTCCTGCCATTATGAATAAGATATATATGCATGTGTTGGATGAAGCCAAATTTAAAAATACTAATGTGTTCAAAATAAAAAGCTTAATCAAAATTTAGAGCCTCAGGAATTTTTTTTTAAAGTACGCAGTGAATTGGAAGATGTGTTTAGAGATTGCCTGAGCTTTATTAAACTACTTTTCAGGGTGAAAACAAAGTAACTCAGCTTAGAAATTCATTCTGAGGCAAAAATATGTGCACTGCAGGATGCAATATATTAAGCAATAAAATTTGCATAAACCACACCCAAAATTGCAGCATGTGTGATGTTGATTTTTACTTCTGGTCACATCTGCC
This sequence comes from Mobula hypostoma, assembly GCF_963921235.1. Classification (NCBI taxonomy): domain Eukaryota; kingdom Metazoa; phylum Chordata; class Chondrichthyes; order Myliobatiformes; family Myliobatidae; genus Mobula; species Mobula hypostoma. The sequence goes on along the minus strand of NC_086109.1, from coordinate 27,948,153 downwards.
TGAAATGAGCCCAAAGATCATTGCTTGATGCAAATCAAAGGTCAAATGCCTGTTTTAGATCCTAGTGTAAAATTTACATCTAAGGTCAATGGTTGGACCTCCCATTTAAAGGTAGCTACAGCTTTAAATCACTCTATATTGATGCAAGAGGTTTAGCATCTACCTTCACATAACAGGCTGGCTTCAGTTTGGCACCTTCCAGATCCCCTTCCCCTTCCACCCTGTATTTACTGCAGCCTTTGTCCAACATTCCAGCCAGTTCATGTTACTCCTCCCTCCCCCACTACTGCTCACCTGTTAGCAAGTTGGAATTGATGCTGCCTCAGAGGCTTTGACTGGCTTCCACAACTCACTGCAGTTATAGAAATGAAGCTTGGCACATCCTTAACAGTGGACTCTTGTGAGGCAGCTGTAGCCTGCACTGCACTGGGTAAAGCCATAATGCAGATTGTTTTGAAATTCTAGGTCATTCCGAAGGATATCATTACATTAGAAATGAACAACTATAATGCTGTGCCTCAGTTCTTCTGTTCAGAATAGTAGAACAAAAGTTTAGTCTTAGAAGATGTGGCATGGTAGTGTTGTGGTTAGCTTAGTGCTATTACAGCACCAGTGACCCAGGTTAAGTTCTGCCGCTGCCTTTAAGGAGTTTGTGTTTTCTCCTCATGACTGAGTGGGTTTCCTCTGAGTGTTCTGGATTCTTCCCACATTCCAAAGATATGCAGGTTGAAAGGTTAACTGGTCACATGGGTGAAATTGGGCAGAGCGAGCTCATTGAGCCAGAAAAGTCAGTTATGGTGCTGAATCTCTAAATAATAAGATAAAATAAAAATAAAATTAATTTAATATGGAAAATGTAAATTCCATTTATCATGTTGAATCTGACTAGATTATTTTACAAGAAAAGAAGGCAGTGAAAAACAGCAGTCATGTTATACTGCTATCCAAAAAACTTTCCTCAGATTTGTTTGTGAGCCAGATCAAACGTATTGCCTCTTGGTTATCTGATCAGCTAATCTGCAGTGTCTTTCTCAATTTGGTTAGACTTTATTCCCTAACCTGTCCATTTCTTATGGTTTTATTTTCCACCTGCATGTATCACAGATTATCTACTTTTAAGCACTTTAAATTCATCACTTTCTGCAGGAGATGTGCCCTGGTCTAAATCTGTTGTCTTTACCATTTTAATGTGCATTATATACTGAAAACTATATATATCTAAGCTACAGAAGGCAGCCTATATAACAGATATGCATGCTTATCTCAGAGCTTTGTTTTAGTTTTACTTGATAACCAAAGAAATCACATTATTTCAATGGCATAACATTTTTAAAATTCATTGTTGTGATATGTAATACCTTTTTGTTTGTTTTATTTAACTAATTCTAAAGGATTATATTTTTAGACAGCTGCACAGCCTTGAAATTTAAGATTTTTGGTAACTTGCTTACAACTCTTGAATAAATTTTCTCTTGTTTTATTCTCCTATTTTCAGTCAACTATCAGGCTGATCTTGCCGACATAACTTGTGAAATTGAAATCAAGCAGAAACTGATTGATGAGCTTGAGAATAGCCAGCGACGATTGCAAATACTGAAACAACAATATGAGGAGAAACTTATCCTATTGCAGAACAAGATCCGGGACACACAGCTAGAGCGAGACCGTGTCCTGAAGAACCTTGGTATGGGCTACTTCTCTACAAACATACTATTAAAATTGTTAAATGTGGACAGTGAAAAGAACACTGAATTTTTGTGTCATTTCATCTCTTAATTATCTTGTTTTCAAAATATGTTGTAATTATGCTCCATCTGCTTGTAGTAGTTCAGCATACGTATTTAATGTAAAGTCAACAACTAGTTCTGCTGAGCCTGAGAAAACTCTAAACCACATATCAAAATGTGATTGTATTTTTTTGATTTTTAGTTCAAAGATTCGTGGGTTTTTTTGTATTTCCATTTATCCTTTTTTAATAGGTTAATATTTGATTTGTAGGTGAAGGGGGAGAAGAGGTGAATTATTACTTTTGTAGTTTCAGTGATATCAAATTTGGCTGAACTATAAAGATGGACTCCTGTTTCCTAAACATCCCTTTTACAGTATTGCACAAAGCCACAATATGTGCTCATAACTAACTTGGCACACTTTACCCTCCCTGGAGGTAGAAAAAGACTGCAGCACGTGTTCCAGAAACACAGACACTGGCGGCCCATGTTGTTTCGTACAATTCCAAGAAGGATAGTGAGGAGAAGGAGAGGAGCAGAGAAGAGAGGAAAATTGCTGAGGAGTGCTCAAAGTTGGCTACAAAGGGCAAAGGGTACATCTGATACTCCATAATCTCAATGTTGAATAGCAGTAAAATCTGAAAGGATTTTTAAAAATGTAGTTTCAATATCTTGGCTCATCAGAGCTGTTTTAAAGTTATTTTTAAAACTTACTTTAAAATATATATCACAGAAGTAATTACAGTATTGAATATTTTGTTAAGTATTATTAGAAACTCTTGATTTCTTTTACTTCTGGTTGCAATCTGTTTCATAAAAGCCAATGGCCTTTTTTCCTCTGCTTTGTAGAGGATAATTATTAGGACCACCACAGTCTAAAGAGCCACTGTTTCAATCCTCTGGCTTCAATCTGTGGGTGATTCTTCCTGTTTCCAGATGCCAGAGGGGTTAATTCCTATTTAAAGTGCATTTTCAGTGGTGTCTTAACTTCTAATAAAATTCACAATAGAGTGTTCGCACAGACACAAATGATACACAAGATAAATCAAGACATGTACAGTTTAGCTTTTTGCAAACCATCTTTCAAAAGTTCAATGTAAATTTATTATCAAAGTACATGTATATCACCGCATACAAACCATGTTTCATTTTCTTGTGGGCATACTCAAAATCTATAGAAGAACAACCACAATAGAATCAGTGAAAAACCACACCAATTTGGACACTCAACCAAAAGCAAAAGCTATACAAACACAAAAATAAAGAATTAATAATAAATCAATAAATAGGCAATAAATATCCGTACCATGAGATGAAGAGTCTTTGAAAGTGAGTTCATAGGTTGTGGGAACAGTTCAATGGTGGGCAAGTGGAAGTCAATATACCCAAAAAAATAAAATAAATAACAAAGTTTATATACCCATTCTGGCAGACTGGATAGTAGTCAGCTCTGTAATATGAGGCATATTATGGCAACCTTAAAACAACAATTATTGTTTACAAATAATATTGGAAAAGCTAAAGCTATGATCCTGAGGAACATATTTTTATGTATAAAAAGCTGTCTTGCAGCATTAGCTGAGGTGTGCCATCTACTGGACAACTGTAGTGCAGCAGTTAAGAGAGATTATCAACTCTCTGATGAATCCTTGCCCCCCTTTAGCACCATTTTCAACTCAATTGCGCTGCTGTTGAATTCTTCTTCATAACTTGCAATTCTGCAGTGACCTTCAGATGTGGCTGACTGATGAATCATATCAGGATTCTGGGACATAGAAGAAATACCTCTTTCTTTGGTTGTAAGTTGTTCCTCCACAAAAAAAAGCTAGAGTAGGAAGGTATTCCACATACTGTCATTTCAAATCAACTTTTAGAAGCAACTCTTCATTCAGGGTACAATCAACATGATCTCTTCAAACTGCAGGTAAGTGAGCCTTACATAAGTAACAGCGCAACACACAAAAATGCTGGAGGAACTCAGCAGGCCAGGCAGCATCTATGGAAAAGAATACAGTTGATGTTTCAGGCTGAGACCCATCAGCAAGATCCTGGGGCATATAATATGGCAACCTCTATAACTTTGTCAGCATCTGCAGATTTTTCAAATCACAAACAAGAGAAAATCTGCAGATGCTGGAAATCTGAGCAACACACACAAAATGCTGAAGGAACTCAGCAGCCCAGGCAGCATCTATGGAAAAAAGGTACAGTCAACATTTTGGGCCGAAAGCCATCAGCAGAACTGAAACGTTGACAGTACTTTTCTTCCATAGGTGCTGCCCGACCTGCTGAGTTCCTTCAGCATTTTGTGTCTGTTTCTGCAGATTTTGCTCTTGGTTGTTATCAGTTACAGGATAATTATTGGAAAATATTTTAAGGGACAGGATTTATGCTTACTTGGAAAGACAAAGACTAATTAGTGGCTTTATGCAGGAGAAATTGTGTCACATAAATTTGATTTGTTTTGAGGAGGTAATTTAAGAAAATTAATGAAGTGGTATATGTGGTTTACATGGACTTTAGTGAGGCTAGGTAGGCTGGTCCAGATGGTTAGGGCACATGAGATCCAAGGTGTGCTGGTGAACCAGATCAAATATTGGCTTGGTTATTGGAGGCAAAGGGTAGAGGTTGAAGTGTGTTTTTCTGTCTGGAAATACATAATCAGTAGTATACTGCTGGGACTTGTTATTTGATATTAAGTATGTATGTGGTGAAAACATAGTTGGTTCAAAAGTTTGCTGATATCACAAAAATTAGTTGAGTAGTAGAGAAGAAGGTTGTGAGAAGGTGAAAGGGATGTAGATTCGTTGGAATATTGGATGGGGTGGTGATTGTTGGAATTTAATGCAGACAAATGTGAAGTAATGCATTTTGGGGTGTCGAAAACTAACCGGACAGATACAATCAATTGCAGGGACCCCAGAGAATCGATGTACAAGGGGATTTTGGAGTGCAGTACATAGCTATCTGAAAATGAGACAGGTAGTGAAGATGGCATTTGTAGTATTATGCTGCAGTTGTGCAAAATATTTGGCAGGCCAAATTGAGAATATTATTCATCAGAACAGAGTAGAGCAATATGGGCCAAATGTGGACATGGGATTAGCATAGATAGACATCACAGTCAGCAATACTTAATATCACTTTGGTGCCTTTCCACAATCTACAAGGCACATCAGGAGTGTGGTGGAGTACCCGGATCTTCTGCAGAAGAGTGGAGCTCCAATAATACTCAAGGACCTCAACACCATTGAGGACAACACAACCTTTTGACTTGCACCCATCCACCCCTCTGAATATAAATTCTCTATGCTTGCAGATTACTGTAGATTTGTTTGTGTGCTATTTACCAAATGGACTGTCATAACTCATCCAGGCAACACCAACACCATAAGAAATTATAAAAATCAAAAATGTTTGAAACACCGGACAGGTCAACCAATAACAGTGGAGAATGAAACAGAGTTCATCTTTGAAAACAGCTGAAAAGACTCAGACCTGAAATGCTAACTCTGTTTCTCCATCCCTTGCAAGACCATGGATCTGCGCCTGGAAAGTCTTCACTCTCCAGGGCGCAGGCCTGGGCAAGGTTGTATGAAAGACCAGCAGTTGCCCATGCTGCAAGTCTCCCCTCTCCACGACACTGATGTTGTCCAAGGGAAGGGCATTAGGATCCACGTAGCTTGGCACCAGTGTCGTCGCAGAGCATTGTGTGATTAAGTACCTTGCTCAAAGACACCACACGCTGCCTTGGCTGGGGTTCGAACTCACAACCTTCAGATCGCTAGTTGAACGCCTTAACCACTTGGCTACGTGCCCACACTTCTCCACCCCTAGGTAGTGACTAACTTGAGCGTCTACAACATTTTCTGGATTATTTTTATCTCCCAGAACTGTGATTTCTACTGCTAAGAAAGACAACAACTTTGGGATAATGTCACCACCTGCAGGTTCTCCTTCAAGTCTCGCACCATCCTGATTGAGAAATTTATTCATATTGCTCAATCATTGTTAGATCTGAAGGGTGGTACTCCCTACTTAACAATTTTCTGTGTGTACCTTCTCCAGAAGGATTACAGCAGTTCATACTTTAGCTTCCTACCACTATTTCCTGGACAATTATTAATGAGTAATAACTGTTGATCTTAAGCAGCACACCCTTTTCCTGACTAATGAATTAACGGGAAAGGATTTGATGAGAGTTAAGACATAGGTTGCAGAATTTTGGATGCCTTTAAATTTATGGAGTGTTGATCTAGTGAGACCAGGTAGGAGAGTATGCAAAGTAGCCTAAATTATCATAACAACATGACTGTGCACCCTGGTGCTATGCCAATATTCCACATACAGGTGGCACTTTAACTTGGAAAATAATAAAATTATATTTATGATTTTGGTTCAGGTTCTATGGAATGCAACACGGAAGAAAGAGCTAGCAAAATTAAAGCAGACTATGAGAAAAAGCTTAAGGAAATGAATCGAGAGCTCCAGAAACTTCAGATGGCACAGAAAGAACATGCACGTCTGCTTAAAAATCAAACTCGCTATGAACGAGAGTTGAGGAAGTTGCAGAGTGAAGTGGCTGAAATGAGAAAAACCAAGGTAACTTATTCTTTTGCATCATTTTGTCCTTTTGTTCTTGTAGACATGGAATACGTTGTAGCTGATATTATAGAATCGGAATCAGGTTTATCGTCATGAAATTTGTTGTTTTGTGGCAGTAGTACAGTGCAGGCATAAGAAATTGGTAAACAGCAGCAAAATAAGCTCCTTTCCTCCCTCACACTCACCCATTCACAGAGAGGTCTCCAGTCCCAAGACAGGCACTTCCATGCCTCTAGCCAGTTCACATTCACACAGTTTTCAGGCCTCTGACTTCCCCAGTGTACTTCCAGAACCAGGGCTCTAGCCATTGGACCTCAACTTCAGACTCACTGATTTCAATCTTTGACCATTGGGCTTCAATCTTTGATATTGACCCTAGGAATCACTGATGACAGGACCCCTGAATGCCAGGCCTTGAATTCAAGACTCACTGACTCGCCAACCTAGGGGATCATGAGTCCTCATCCCTCCTGTCTGCACAGACCTCCAATCCCGGACTCTCAGACCCGAGGGGACTCACTGACCTGGGTGGGGGGTTGGGAGGGGTCACCAGTCGTCATCCTCGCTGTCTTCATCCATGGCGCATGCCAACCTGACGTCTGTCCACGGCGATCACTGGCCTTCGACCATGGAGCACTCAAACCTGGATTCCTGACTTCACCATCTAACTTGTTGTTATGACTTTGCACCTTATTGTTTATCTGCACTACATATTTTCTGGAAACATTACTTTATTCTGCATTGTTATTGTTTTACCTTTTTCTATCTCAATGCACTGTGTAACAGTCTGAAGAATATGCAAGAGAAGCTTTTCACTGCATATCAGTACATATGACAATATTAAACCATTTCTAATTCTCCTATATCTGTCCTGGTCTCTCTGTAAATACATACTTTGTGATAGAGCTGTATCAAAAAGGTTGCTGCTTCTCATGTGAATTAGAATGGAAGTGCAAAAGCATTGCCTCCATGCATTAAGGTGATGTCTTTTCATTTGTTGCTGTAGTCATGTACTTGGTTGAATGTTGTCTGAGTTCCAGGTCAGGCAAACTTAATATTCTTCCAGAGACCATCAATTATTGTTGTTTGCTGTAACTTATACTTTTTGTACATATGATGTCACATAACTTCGTGTCCTGTCATGTACACTGAATAATCAGTATATGCAATGAATTGAATGTTTGGGAGATCTTTCTTCTGCATTCTTTTTACAAGTTTGTTTGTGTACTTACTTATTTAGAGATACAGCACCATAACAGGCACTTAGGGCCAACGAGCCCTTGCCACACAATTACACCAATGAGACCAATTAACCTTCTAATCCGTACATCTTTGGAATGTTGGGAGAATCCGGAGCACCCAGAGAAAACCCACACCGTGGGATTAAGCAGTTGTGGAAAACCTATTCCCCCACACCCAATGACTAGTTTTGTTTTCTCCTGGAATTTTCTTTTGTAGGTAACTCTCATGAAGCAGATGAGAGAAGATCAGCAACGAATGAGGATGATTGAAAGTAAAAGGAACCGTGAAATTGCACAACTGAAAAAGGAGCAGAGGAGGCAAGAAGTAAGTACTGGGGAAACGAGAGAACATGATCATAAGTAGGCATGAATTCTGGCAACAAAATTGATGACCAACAACATACAGTGGATTCCAGCTAATTGGGACACATAGGGTCCAGTACAATTTGGCCCAATTAAGCGGCTGTCTCAATTAGCCGAAATTTCAAAAAGATATTAAAGAAGACAAACTACCATTTAACTGAGTAACGAATTATGCATTAAAAGAAATACAAAAAAATTAGAACACGATCAATGCTACTATGTTACTATACAACTGTGTATTAACTCCTAATAGTCCATCCACTATATGCTGCCACATTCTCCTGATTGACAGTAAATGAACAAAATCAGCACCGACACCTAATGCACATAACAGACTGTCTTCATACAATGCTATCAGTGACTGCATCCTCCAAATTTTCATTCTTATTGTAACATTCAAGACAATCGTCGATATTTTCAAATTCTTTGTAGTTCCCAACTTGTTGAAGTAATGAAATCCTTTCCTTTTCACTCCCAGCTGTTTCTGGCATCTCCAAGCCTGAATGCTTGAAACTGAGTGAGCAAGACGGTTCTGAATTGTCTTAATGCTTATTTCTTGCCAACTATCAGTGACAAAAATCACTGCTTTTTGAACACAAACACACGCAACTGACGCTATTTAAGACCTGTTCACTCTAAGCACGGTGTAGTGTCTAACGGCCACACAAATGCACATCTAACACTAGTTGTCTAATGACCACACAAACAGGCATCTAACGCTAGTTAGAAACTATTTGACAACAGTCTCCGGCCCCAATTAAGTGGCATAGTATGCCAAATAAACAAAGGAAATCCTGCTATTTTCTTGATGAGCTTTTGTTCATTAAGAGTTGTCCCAAAGAAGCAGCTGCCCCAATTAATCATGGCCCAATTAACTGGAATCCACTAACAATGTAAGATTAAGGAAAGCCTGTTTATTAGTTATATATTCTGCCTTTATGGCCATTGGATATAAAGCTGTTGTTAATTTTTTTTTCTTTCAGTACCAAATTCGGGCTTTAGAGTCTCAGAAACGACAACAGGAACTTGTTCTACGCAGAAAAACACAAGAGGTTTGGAAATTGCCATTAATAATCCAAATTGAACATAATTAATTATGAACTTAAATTGAATGTGCTTTAGGAGAGTTTATTTTGTTCTATAATAATCTTGCTCTATCTGTTTCTTGCATTGTACAATATGGGTAAAATTATACAATAATTGTGCAATAGACTTATTTTTTATTTATCTTGGAGAAGGCTGCAACTTAGTTATAGCCAGACATTGGAAATATGGAAAGTTGATGGCTAGCTGCAATGGGGAATTAGAGATTGCAATGGCAGTTAAATTGACATACATCAACCTTATTCTGTGTCTGTGCTCTATCAGTACTCAATAAGTTGTTGAACAGAGAGGCTGACTGTACATATATACAAACAAACGAAACAATGTTTCTCCAGACCACAGTGCACCCACACAATATATTAAACACAACAAATAAACCAAAATATTATACTATAAATACATTAATAAAATATAATTGAAAATGCATGTAGTAAAGCACAGCACAGGTAAACAGCTTGCTGTCCTAGTGATGAGACCTCGGTGGTGGCAGGGTATTCATTAGTCTCACAGCCTGAGGGAAGAAGTTGTTACCCAGTCTGGTAGTCCTAGTCCTGATGCTTCTGTATCTCCTTCAGATGGTAGTGGGTCAAAGAGATTGTGGTTGGGTGTTAGGGATCCTCAACAATATTTTGGAACGTTCGTCTGCAACACTCCCAGTAAATGTCACAAATGGGGGGAGGGGGAGGGAGACCCCAATGGTCCTCTTGGCAGTTTTTACTGTCCTCTGTAGGGTCTTGCAGCTTTCATACCACACAATGATGTAAAGATGCAATGACACAATAGAATTCAATATTGATATATAGCCACTCACCCAAAATGCTGGAGAAAATCAGCAGGCCACACAGCATCTATGGAAAAGAGTAAGCAATGGATGTTTCAGGCGGAGACCATTCATCAAGACTGGAGAAAAAAGATGAGAAGTCCGAGTAAGAAAGTTGGGGGGTGGGGGCAGTGAGGAAGAAATACCAAATAGTGGACGATATGTGAAAGTGGAAGGGAGGGATGAAGTAAAGAGCTGGGAAGTCGATTGGTGAAAGAGATAAAGGGCTGGAGAAAGGGGGAATCTGATAGGAGAGGACTGAAGGCCGTGGAAGAAAGGGAAGGGGGAGGAGCAGCAGAGGGAGGTGATGGGCAGATAAGGAGATAAGGTGAGAGAGAAATGGGAATGGGGAATGGTGAGGGGGGGCACTATCAGAAGTTCAAAAAATTGATGTTCCTGTCATCAGGTTGGAGGCCATATAATATATATGTGTGTGAATATAAATAAAGTATACTGTACCCATAAAAATACAATTTTAATGATAATTCTTCATATCTGGGAGTTTTTAAATCTAGTATGTCAGAAGTGAAGCACTTTGATCTTTTCATCAAACTTCAGTTCTTAGTAAAGTCGAGGAGATGTCTTATTTCAAGGCATAGCGGAAAATTGTGAAGATAGGAAGGAAATCTTTTACTCATTGCTCAATCTTTTGAGGACAACTAAATAAATTATAGAACAGCATGTAACATTATTCCAGAGCATTTGTTCCTGAGGGTAATACTCCTGGTACACTGTTTTTGTGTCAGAGCTAAAAAAAATGAAAAATCATGAAGACACAGAGTGCAAGTGAACTGTGATTATTTTACCTGCGGGTAAATAGTGAAATTGTTTTGAGTGGCGAAATGTTTTTTGAAGGAAAAATATGTGAAGGAGGCAGCAATGAAGAAAGGAATCTTGACCCTAAAAGCAAGTTCTTTCATCGGTTATTATTCTAAGCTCTTTTTTTTCCCATGGTTAGGTCAGTGCTCTTCGAAGGTTAGCCAAACCCATGTCCAACCGAGTTGCTGGTCGTGTAAGTCGGAAGCAAAATATATTGGATTCAGGTATGGAGCTTTCAGCCAGTACTACATCTTCGGAGCCAGAGTCCCACTCCAAGTCAGTGTCCAACATTGTTAAGCAGTGGAACAAGAAGTTAAATGCAGCTTGGAATGAAACTGTTTCTGCAGTGAATGGAACCAGAACTGTGAGGCAAGTATGGAAGTAACAGGCAATCTTTAAAGTTGAACAATAATCCATCATTAATGAACTCCAGTCAGAGAAAGAAATGGAGGTGATGAGTTCTGTAAACTACCACAGTGGCTTGTGGAAAAAACATCCAGCAGAAGAGGTTAGGGTAAATCTGTCAGCACTAAAAATTTGACTTATTGAAAGCTTTTGCTATGATCAGAAAAGGTACAACATAGAAACAAAGTATTTTCCCCCAAATTAAACCTGGCAGTTAATGTAAAAAGTTCTGACAATTCTTTTGGCTTTGCATTGCATCAGAGGGCTAAATAGATAAATTCAGTTGTTAAAAATGGCGTTAGAACTTCTAATGGGTTGAACACCTCAGAGACTGCAGCAGTTCAAGAAGGCAGCTCATCACCACCTTCTCAAGGGCAACCAGGGATGGGCAATAAATCCTGGCTTAGCTGGTGACGTGGGCACGTGGCCAAGTGGTTAAGGCATTTGACTAGCGATCTGAAGGTCGTGAGTCCGAGCCCCAGCCGAGGCAGCGTGTTGTGTCCTTGAGCAAGGCACTTAACATACAGTGCTCTGCAAAGACACTGGTGCCAAGCTGTATGGGTCCTAATGCCCTTCCCTTGGACAACATCGGTGTCGTAGGAGACTTGCAGCATGGGCAACTGCCAGTCTTCCATACAACCTTGCCCAGGCCTGCGCCTTGGAGAGTGAAGACTTTCCAGGCGCAGGTCCATGGTCTCGCAAGACTAACTGATGCCTTAAGCTGGTGACACCCACATCTCGTAAATGAATAAATGAATAAAAAATATTTTTAATAATTTTCTATCTTTTCTGATGAAAGCTCCATTACTCAATTGAGCAGAGGCTGTTGATAAAAAGCTGTGTAGTTGTTAAAAAAGCAGTGAAGAGAGAATGAGTAGATGTGGTCCATTTTTTGGGAAGCCATCTGCCAATACTGCTGCTTATTTGGTCTCCTACTGTTTTCAGTGGTCGCTGAAGGAATTTTAATGTCACTGCTATTTTGCTTCCAGGCTTTGTTTTATTCATGTAAGTACATCAGAAATTAATGTGTATCTTTACACTGACCTAAGCATGCATAACATAAGCCAGTATCAATAACATGATATGAAACCAGCATCACTATCATGATAATATTTAACAAAATAATACGATAGATACTGTACAGTATATAATACCATGATATAAAGCCAATACATTTTGCCGTAAAGAAATATACTGTACATGCAAGAAAAGAAATTGCTTGGAGGAGACAGGGACTCAAATCACGTTCACTCTCACCGTCCATTAAGCAATATGCAAATCTAGCTTCCCAGCGTTGTGTATTATATGGTTTGCTACTTGTTTAAAATGTATTTCATGAAATCAAATTACTTTTTTTGGGGTCCCCTCTCCCACAACTCAATGAATAATGCAAATTCACTGCATCTCTTTCACCAAGTCTTTTTGTTAAAATGTGTTGTTTTGTTTTTAATTCCACAGAAAAAACAAATACCCGAAAAAGGGAGTTGGTGAGAACTTTTCTAAAACAGCGCGGCTAAAATGGCAGGCACTGGAAAGCAGGATAAGTGATATTGTGATGCAGAGGATGACTATATCCAACTTGGAAGCAGATATGAATCGCCTTCTAGGGGTATTCACTTTGGTTTATTAACATAAGCGTGTAGAGTTAAAGGTTATTTTCCACATGTATCTAATCCATACTGAAGAATTCACTGCTGGATCTAGGGTGTAATGTTTTTGCCAAAATAAAGTCAAAATTCACACCATTGTTGTATAAGAGGTGAGGACAGATCCTTGACAACTTAAGGAAATCTTCAAGTAATTTTCCTGGCTATGAAGTGCCATTAACTTAGCTTTAAAATAAAAACAGCATTCTCTGTCAACAGCATTGAAAAGCATAAGAGTTGCTCTTTTTACCCGATATACCTGAAGTAGGTAAAAACTGTCACTGATTCAAAATGACTTTGGACCCATTTATTCAGTTAATTTAGCTGTAAGAGATTCTGTGCATTAAGCATTAACCACTGCCAATTAATATCTGACAGTAAAAATTAACCATTGTGAGTGTGGAATCTTATTTCTTGTTAGAGATTTAAACAATGATTATTTTTAGTTGAATATATTTGATATTGTTTTTCCTCTATAATCCTGTCTTTTATTCACCCTTAGTTACTTTAAATTCCATCCCTGATTTGGAATTCAATTTAGCCAGCTTACAGTAGCTTCAGTCTTTGCACTGTTTGTTCTTGAATTCCTAAATTCATTTAGTTAAATAAATACTTGATACAAGTTGTTATCTTGGGTCCTGGATGTACAGTTACCCTTACCATCCTGTTATCAAATGCCATTTGCAACTTGGGGCATAAGAGATTGCAATTCAGCTCGAAGAATGAATTTAACAATTTACCATGAAGATTTTTTTTCATATTATAATGGAAGTTCTGTAAAGTGATACCTAAAAGCAATCAGTACTTTAGGCTGTTGGAATGAAATACTTGAAGTCCTGGTTGTTTAAATACAAAATAAACTACCAAGTCAATTTTTTTTGGAGACGTTGCAACATTTTCAGTGGAATCTTTGATAGCCTGGTGCAATGTCATTCCTTTACTTCTAAAATTAATCAATTGGTATAATGGAACAATTATACTCCAGTTGTAATCACGGCCAGAGTAAATTCATGAAGACAATTTTCTGATGAAACCCAGAATAGTCTGTTTTAAGCCTTGCCTTCATAGTAGCTTTGAGGATATTTTGCCCAAGAAATTGACAATGACTTAACAAGAAAAGTGGGGGACTTAATTTCTTACTTACTGAGGAGTGTTCTCCCACATTTCTTCAACTTCGTTTTGCCTTACTGCATCTTGGAACAAGGCATAAAAAGCACATTGAAATTGGAAGTTTGCCCAGTACTGTATTTGTCAATGTGGAGCAGAAAGTGAGTTTGAAGATCTGGCGGGAGAGGAGGATGTTGGGAATTACAGAATGCAGCACTGCGAGGGAGGTGTGGGTCTGATGGCAGAGGAGGATTGCCAGGGGCAGGATGTAGCATGGATGCAGACACATCCAGCCCTGAGACACTAAGCAAGGTAATTTGATTCCAAACAATTGGTTTATTGATCATTACAAAATATCTCTCTGGTGCTGCCCACTCCATCCCCTCTCCCGTCCCCTTTTCTCAACCATGACTCCCCTCTCCTTGCCCCCTTTGCACTCTCAGTCCACAATAGAAACCCGTATCAGAATAGATTTATCATCTCTCAAATATGTTGTGAATTTTTTTAGTTTTTGCGGCAGCAGTACAGTACAATACATAAAATTATTATTCTACTGTGCAAAGTCTTACACAGCCTAGCTAGTATATGTGCTTAAGATGTTGACACACATGTGGAAGTTTTGGAACCATTAGTTTTGGCAGAAAATATTGAAATAATTTTGTGAAGAATATTTGTTAAACCCTCTCGAAATCAGTGAGAATTTAAACAATGGTACAACATGCTATATTAAACCTGTTTAAGAAAAACCTACCCACATAAATATTTACAGTTTAAATCCATTTTAACAAAAATATTTTAATGAATTGCAATGATGATGCATCATTTTGCTTAATATTCATCAAAAGCTATTACGTTTAAATAGTTCCTTGAACTAGCTGCTCAACACCTCCTTGTTTTTAACAGTTTCTAAGTTGACATCTTGGTATTGTAGTGATATGTACGCATATTGAACTTGTGCCTAGGAAAAGTTCAGAGGATCATTCCTTTGACATTGTGTTCTACTGCTTGTCTTTGATTACTACCATGATTTCATTTAGTTCCGCATGGAATAAGCAGCAGCAATACCTTTCTTATTCTCTTTGTAACTAGTTCAGGGCAATCCATTTACATGCTTAGACCAGGCATTGGATCAGTAGGTCAGTAAAGAAGTAAACGAGTTGAATTACAAGAGTTATCCTACAGAATTGAACAATATTTCTTGCGCAGTTGGAGAATTAAGGGTTTTGGGGAAAGGCAGGTAGGTGGAGATGAGTCCATGGCCAGATCAGCCATGATCTTATTGAATGGTGGAACAGGCTCAACGGGCCAGATGGCCTATTCTTGCTCTTATATCTTAGGTTCTTATGTAATAATGTTGTCATACACCCCTCCTGCGAAAGACTGGGTGTGCCAGACTTACAAAGATGTGAGATTGGGAAGGGAGAGATGTTCTCTTATGTTTTAAAGCAGTCAATGGCAATTGATTTCAGTGCTGTGATAATGGGATACATGTTCTGTTGCACATATACTGGTTTGCTGTGGCAAGTGTATATCTGTATCAGCGCAGTACAACATAGTTATGTATACCAAGATAAGCAACAGCCTAGACAATCTTTGATCTTGTAACTGATATGATCTCCTTATGTTTCCAATCACCGTTTACCTGATCTTTAACAAATGGTTGCTAGAGGTGAGGACACAGTCCAACATGAGCTTCAACTGGGATTTCCTCATCATCTATTAAAACTTTTGAAAACCAGTAATAATCAGGCAATTTATATCATTTATTTACAGAAACGAGAGGAACTTATTGGTCTACAGGAAATGCTACACGGGAAAAGGGAACGGATTCAAAATGAAAATCCAGACGATGGGTCTATCCAGGAAATAAATGAGGAGCTCGAGACTTTGAATGCAAATATTGATTATATTAATGACAACATTTCTGAATGCCAGGCTACCATAATGCAGATCGAAGAAACCAAGGTACTTAGACATAGTCAATCTGCAGCCATTTGGCACTTGAAGTGTGTAGGTATTGAAAATAAGTAAAGATAAATGATGAATAGCTTTAAACAAGGAGTGGGAGGGAGGGGGTGTAATGGCACATGCGAGAGTGTGTGTGTGTGCATAGGATGATCTGCAGTGAAATGAGAACAGCAGACAAGACCTCTGTGATAGAGGAAGGAAGTATAAAATGAATTTGTCCACAAAGGCTAAAATCATTGGGTTGACTGGGATAACATGAGATCAAAATGGTAATATACAACATTGGCTTGGATCATACTGGATCCCACCTATTGCCTGGACTTACTGCCAGGAGATCATGCCCACAGCCTATCGTTGCCAGTCTCGGAGGGGTGATTGAGCTAAATACCCACAACTGAGAGATGCCCGCAAGCATAGAGAGACAAGCAAAACTCGAACTGCACATCGCTGTGCTGCCAGAATACCTTATTAACCTCTACCAGTGCACTACAGACCACCTTTTGCATGATCATCGGCCTGCCCTTGATTGTGTTTATTTTTGCACAGTTTCTTTTCCTACACTATATGGTATAAGTTATGTTCTGCTTGTTACATAAACCTATGTGCCTGTGATGCTGCTTCAAGCACATTTTTCTTTGTACTTGTACCTCTTTGTTCTTGTGCACGTGACATTAAACTGGATTGATTTGAAAGAGACATTTTAAAGCTAATGAAGTGAATGCAAATAATTTTTAAAACTTTTTAAAAAATCAGTAAAATTAAAAGCTGACGTATCAACAATAATTAGAATTCTCAAAATAGAATAGAACATTTTAAGCAGTTATTGCACTTGCTTTTCTCTATAGGGTCTGTGACCCCTTTCAAATGAGTGAGGGTATTATCTTCCCTAGGGAGCTGATGTGAAGTGCACCTGGTCTGCTCTCCATCATATCAGTAGTTCAATGGTGAAACCACCAGTAGAGTGGGAGGTCACATATGCCACAAGTTCAAAACAAACTGAGGGGTGAACAACCAGCCATTCCCTTCCGAACCACCAGTTACACCTGATTCTAACTTGATTCAGCCTGGTGGTTCGTTTAGTGAGATGCTAGAGGGAGGTTGTAGGAAGAGGAGTGCAACAAATTGAGAAGTTAAAAAACAGGTTAACATTACAAGAGAAGTCTGATCTGGCAGTAACCTGGTTGAACCCCAGTGTAACTGTTTGAAAAGCATACAGTATATTAAAACAGTCGACGTGAAGTGAAATTAAGTCAGTTGAATAGCCTGTACTAAATTAAAACTTGAAACTTAACCTGGTTAAATTTAAACAACAGGAATTCTGCAGATGCTGGAAATTCAAGCAACATACATCAAAGTTGCTGGTTAAATTTGGTATTATTGCAAGTAAGTCTATTAAAAGCAGCTGATGACAGTTTTACTTTTTCCTGGGATAGGTTTAGGGAAAGTGGAGAATGGGAAGGCTTTTGGTTCCAAGGGAGAAATTAATCTCGGTATTTAAAGCTCGTTTTGCACTAGCTGTGTTCACTTGATAGAGTGGAGTATTAAAGAATGTTCATTACAACCAGAAAATATGAAAGAACATTAACTTTAATGAGGCCAGGAGTATCCATGAGTGGCCAGCAGCTAAGACCGGTGGAACTCCCAAAGAAACCATTCATTGTAGTACTGGTGGGAAACTCCTGAATTTTAAACTAGGCCCTGGAAACTGACAAATAGCCCATTCAGTGCTTTAGAATTCACTGACGTCCCAAAAAAATTAATGGTCTCTGAAAGAAGCAAATAAGTACTTGTATTTGTGTGGCCTCAACATCTAAAGATCTTTATAATGAGAGAACAATTTGTAGTATGTTGCCTCTGTTGTAATGTTAGAAATTCAGTAGACAGTTTAGGCACTGTAACATCCAATAAAATGTCGAAGAAATTCATATCCATTTTAAAAGTTATTTATTTCTTTATTCTTTACACGGATTAGGCCCTTCTGGCTCTTTGAATTGTGCTGCCCAGCAACCCCCCCATTTAACTGTAGCTTAATCACAGGACAACTTATAATGACCAAATAACCTACCAACCGGTATGTGTTTGGACTGTGGGAGAAAAACCCATGTGGTCACAGGAAGAACGTACAAACTCCTTACAGGCAGTGGCGGTTTTGCATTAGGTGTGCTAACTTGATCGTGTTAAGTAGTAAAGAAAGTGTTAAGTTTTAAAGACTGCTCCTAACAAACATGGAACACGTAAAAGAACAATAACCTTAATGAGATGAGTAGTATGCATGGACGACCAGCAGTTAAAGAACAATTGAACATATGTAAATGTCCAAAAAAAAGTATTTTTTAGAGGCAATAGAGAAATAAATATTGGCAGGATGTCAGAAAGAATTCCGCTGTTTCATGTTGAATAGTTTTTTTTGTCATATGTTCAATGGCTCATTAGACTATTATTATTGGCTTCAGTTCATCTATATAAACCAAAATCATTAAAAGCCTTATGATGAATTTAGAAATACACACACAGGGTTACTCAGCAGGTCAGGCAGCATCTATAGAATTCCTCTTTGGCCAAATAGAATGGGAGTGTCACTGATTAATGGAAAATAATTAGTCATGTAACCACTGTAGGTTCACGCACATCAACTGTTAACACTGAGCTAGACGGAGTCAAAAATGTTTTGGATTTTCCTGAAAATGTGACTTTGGTCTCACTTATTACTTAACTGTGTCTCTGTGGTCAATTGTGCATCCAATAGTAATCACAACCTTTTGTGGGTTAGTGTGGTTGACAAAATTACTGAAAGGAAATTGTAAAGCATGCTCACTGTAAAGGTTTAAAGATGCGTCTTTTTGAGTTTCAAGGTCTGGCACAGAAATTCCCCTAAAAAGGGGAAGACAGTTTGAAAAATGGATGTAAAGGATGAAAAACATGAATTAATGTATAATTAATGATTCTCAGTCAGTTTTAGTGTTCTGAGGTACTTTCACCAGTTACTGTCTCTTTTAGGGTGACAGGGTGGAGATACATCTCTACCAAAGGAGGTGTAAGGCTCTCCTTCCCTCTGCTTGCCTGCAGGTCACCCTTGGATAAGGTGTAGCACCTGCTTAGCCCCTCAGGAGGGGTCATATGAAGCCATGGGAGCAGATGGTGCATATCACAGTCCTGGTTATGCGACTGCTGACATCAGGTAGACAATCTCTGAAGAGTATTGATAATGGCTGGGGTCACCCATCTTGCAAGGATACTGCCCAGAAGAAGGCAATGGCAAACCCCTTCAGAAGAAAAATTTTCCAAAAACAGTCACGGTTATGGAAAAACCATGATCGCCCATGTCATACGATGTGCCACACACCAAACAAATGAGACACTTTTATAATTTTCTTGATGTGTTTTGCAGGATGAAATTAATTCAACGGACACGTCTGTTGTAATAAGTTCGTGTTCCCTGGCTGAAGCGCGCCACCTGCTGGATCACTTTCTTAAAATGTCAATTGACAAGGTGCGTTTGTTCTCTGTGCCCTTGTGGTGAATAGTCGTCAGTTAGCTGCAAGGTCATCGGAAAACATAAATATTTGCATTGTAAACAGCTTTAATGTCTCCTGTAAAAGTGACACCTGGCATTAGCCAGCATCTTCTGATGTACTGTATCTGGATAGCTGTTTCTTTTGACTGTGCTCTGGGAATATTATGTTTTTGAGGTAAAGTACTTAAAGCAGCATTGCATCCTTTAGTTCTCAAACAGCAAAGTGATGGAAAAGTGAAAATGCTTTTGCATTAGTTATAAGCCTGTGAAAGGTGCAAGCATGTTGAGCCCACAATCTCCTTGCTCAGGAACACACCTATGTGCATGCTGGCTAAAGATCAAAGAGTGTTTGATCTATATTATATGTGGAGTGAAGTACCCTACTAATACATAAAGGGTTAATTGACATCCAACTTGTTATCGATGTTCGCTATGTGACGGTGAATTTGAGCTACTCGATTATTTTCATTCCCAGGGGATGCAAGTGGCTCAGAAAGAGGCTCAGATTAAGTTGCTGGAAGGTCGATTAAAACAAGCAGATGTGACTGACTCTGTTCCATCTCAGCTGATTAACATGTTAAGGGAAAAAGCTGAATCTATTCCTGAACTACAGACATTGCTTCAAAGTGTTTCACAAGGTAGTCTGCTCTCTGTTCTGTTTTACCTTTTCTCCTCAATATCATAAGGATTGTATAATTTGTAATGAAATATTTATTAAAAGCCTAAAAACTATAAGATTTGCAGATCAGCATCAATTAATCCATGTTTTCACAACAACTAGGTTTAATTTTTCATAGTGACTGTTAGAATTAGAAAAGATATTTCAAATGTTACAGCAACAATACATTGAACAATGAATTTTACTCATTAAATGTCAGAAATATTTGTTTTCAATTTAAAATGGGCATATCAGAGGAAAATCTGATTTACTGCACTGAGTTATTATAGAAATGGCTTGTATATTGGATATTCCCCAAGAATTACAGTATAATTTCAAATGTAATTATTAACATGCAATGTTTAAGGTGTGGTAACTTCAACAAAAAATTAACAATAAATCATATTTTCACCACAATTAACTCAAAGAATTCTTAAGCAAATTATCAGATGTCTAGGTAATGAAGTGCCTCAGCAACTGTACAAGTCATTATGTATGTGTGTGAAACATCAGCCAAAAAGAATTGCAGATCTATGAACAAAATCGTTTTCATGTGTGTCAAATATGTGAACACTGATCTTAGACAAGTTAAATAATTTGCTTTCCTGACCTTTACATTTTTTTAGAAAATGGAGAACTCAGCAGTGATGATGAAACATCTGAATGCAGCATAGGACTAGAAAGCAGGTAAGGAGCTGAAAAATGTCTTCACTTATTCTACATTCTTTATTCGTGCAGAATATAAAGTATTGAGGGATCAGTGTGATCACATAGGTAATGCAATAACATTATATCACTTGCTGCATTGAAATTGTTAAAAATTAAAATGTATATCAGCTTTCCCAAATGAATTGATTATGGTACCAATGAGCTCTGATACACATCTAGAAGGTTACTGGTTAGAATTGAGCTGAGTACTTTCCTTTGTCCTCGATCACAATGCTTTAGTTTTATCTATTTGTATTTAAAATAAACAACTGATATAACCCTGATGATTGTCCTATTTTTCTTTTCAACTGGGAAACTAACCTCAGACAAAAATCCTTTCAAAAGCATAGTGCCCAATATTGGTACCTTTCACAGAAATTTTGCATGTATATCAAGATTCAAAAATTTAAAGTACATACAGTATATTATTGAAGTATGTATGCAGTATACAACCCTGAGAATCATCTTCCCACAGACAGGAGAAATCCAGGTTTATAACTCTTGTATGTTCTTTTATACGCTATTTCCTTTGGTGCTGCTGGTACTCCAAACAGTATCACTTTCTTACTCTTAGTTATTTTTGTTAGACCCAAAGTAAAATTGCAACAAGTGGATTTTCCCATCCTCTGCTACTTCAATATACATTCAATACGGTATTGTTATGAGACCTAAACTTGTTTTAAAATGATGTACTTATTCCCTTAATTACTGATTATCATACTACATCATTATGCTACCAAACTTTATTTGTGTATCCTTTGGCCTCTACCTGCTCCCTCTCTAAACCACTCTGGTCATTGTTCTAGCTAATCTCCGCATGGATTTTTTCAGCATTTCCTCTCAGCTAGCAATTATATGTAACATTTACTGGAGTTTCTCTTATTCCGTGCACTTTCTTCATCATTTCAACTCCATCCTGATCCCCTGCAGCCCTCTTTGAGATGTGACGAAGTATAGAACAAATTTTACACCCCATGTTTCTCAAAATCTCAAAACACCGAGCTAGGGAGATCTGAAGTTGAGATGTCCGCAGGTCATCATTGTCAATATCCTCAATGCCAACATTGGAGACAAAATAGACTGAAGTCTGGAGCAAAAATCTTCTAGAGGAACTCAGTGGGTCGAGCAGCATCTGGGAGAGGAAAGGCATTGTTGGCGCTTCAGGTCAAACCATGTATCAGGACTGAGAGAGGACAGGCGAGATTGTCAGCAGAGAGTGGGGGAAGGGGAGAGGCAAGAAAGGATTCTGAGGTGATTAGTGGGCTGAGGAAACGTGTAAAATGACAGCCAGAGCAACCTCCTGAAGTTTACCCAGTGATTCTTCATATTGTCTCCTTATGATGTTCCTTGTCAGAAACTGGTCTTGATTCACTGCAGACATTGTGTTGCCCTCTCAACCACACATGGCTTGCCTGTTGTCTTATCCTGATTTTGTTTTGTTTCTAAAATCAACCTGCTTCTGCCTTTCGAGCCAAAAGATCTTACACCTAACACTGCACAAAGGATTAAAATGATGAAATTCCATTCTTTAACACTGCATCGGGTGAAATTAAAACCAATCAAGCAATGATTTGTCAGTAGGAAGCTTTTTTATACCTCATGTAGCACAACTTTTTGAAACCTATTTTTTAATGTTGTAATTTTTAGAGTAACTGTCTTGAAGTATTTTTAATATGTTAAAATAACGATTGAGATTTGTGGTATAAGATTAATCTTTCTATCTCAAAGTAATTTGAGTCTGTAATTTAGAAGCTAATTACAATAACATTTATACTTTCTCTTTCCAGTTTAACATCTAGTTCTTACTCAAAGCATTCCCTGAGCCAAGGAGATTTCAGGATAAAGGTAAATCCATTTATATTAGCGATGTGCCATGCCTGTATATTGAGTTTTCCAAGAGGAAATTACGCTGGCATCTCACATAGCACTCTGCTGTCAAAATCAGGAGCACTAATAGTTAAATATAGACTTCCTTATTGATTGCACTGCTGTGTCAGTAACCCGAGATGAACCACTTCCCCGCTCCCATTTGTTGATGTGCCAAGAACCTGGTTGAGGCCTTAGCTCTCACTGGCACTCCTGTATTAGTGGCTTAGTGTGAAATGAGTCAACAAGGGTAAATGTATTACCTGCCTGTGAGGGTTGGTATTGGACAAAGTGGGATGAGTGGTGTGCTTACTAACTTCTGAAATGTGGGGCCTCCTGACCTGCATGGTGAATGTGGCCTGTTAGCGCTCTGCTCCCTGTGTTCACAGAATCCAGCAGTCTCACACCACCTTCTGTTAGATATGATGAAAAGCGCTACCTCCCCTTCTCTTGGTTGTAACTTGATTTTAAGGGTGAACTTCCTTACCCAGTGAGACATCTGTACAGGCCTCTAAGTGCTAGAACTCCAGGCCTGTCAACAGGACTGCAGGTATTTGTAATGAATGAGCAAGGTAGCAGTAAACAAGATAATTGTGTATCTTCTCAATATATTGGAAGTATCGTGTTTGGCATTGGACACTGCACTATTACTATTTTGTTACTATACTGTTACTATTTTGAGGCACTCCATCCATTTGTCATACTTTATTCTCTACCAAGAAAGGCTTCTTTTGTATTCCACTTTCGGTAATAAGTTGAGAATTCTGTTTTGTATTTTGTTTAATAAAGAATACATGTGTGTCATACTTCTCCTGGCAACTGTTTTATTCAAAAGCAAAATATATAACTACCATTATCTGATTATAAATAGATTGATAATCGCACTTTTTATTTTTAAACCGTGCTTAAAAGAAGTCCAGAAAAGGAAAATAAGTGCAAAGTATTTCTAAATTCCTGTGCTAATTTTATCTTGTGTAGATGATGTCAGGCAGGTCTTTACAATGGTACTATTGTGTTATTGCTGCCATTAATTTTATTCCTAAGACATATTTGAGAGGAATTAACCTTTTAGTCTCTGGTACTGTTAACTTGTGTATTCATCAATGACTAGTCATGTAAAAATATATATTGATGGCACTGGACCCATATATACTAAAGTGGTTATAATTAGTCCTCACATGTTTAGTTCAGACAACTGCAGACAGATATTTTCCTCTTTGTACTTTAATTCTTGAAGTGACTTTACACCTTTGATCGTTGACTTACAGACTGAACAGAAATTGGAGCTACATTATCGAGAAGGTTATGGTTCTGCTCTGGACCTGTCTACTCCAGGACTGTTCAGAGTTGCTGACATAAAAGAAAATGGCACCAAGACTGCTGACGTCCTTATCCGGAACCCAAAGGATAAAGAATCCATTGCTTTTCAACCCAGATCTGGGAACACTTTGTGAGTTAATATACTAAACTTGCCTTGCAATAGGAAGTTGTTTTCCATCATAGGAAATATCTCAAAGATACAGACTCTCACTTGGTAGAATCTGGGGGAGTTTCAGGGTGCTATTTGTGTGTATATACAGGTGTCCCCCGCTTTTCGAACGTTCGCTTTACGAAACTTCACTGTTACGAAAGACCTACATCTCTCTTCCTTCAGTTAGTCCTGACGAAGGGTCTCGGCCTGAAACGGCGAAACGTCGACTGCGCCTGTTCCTATAGATGCTGCCTGGCCTGCTGCGTTCACCAGCAACTTTGATGTATGTTACCTACATTAGTACCCTGTTTTCACTTTCAGAAGGTGTTTTCACTGTTACGAAGAAAGGCAGCGCGCGCCCCGAGCAGCCGCTCTGCCCCAGATTCGGAACGGCATTGCTGAAACACGTTGCATTGAGCAGCCGTTAGCAAGATGAGTTCTAAGGTGTCGGAAAAGCCTGAAAGAGCTCGTAAGGGTGTTACACTTAGCGTAAAACTAGACATAATTAAGCGTTTCGATCGTGGTGAACGAAGCAAGGACAAGGTGAGTTAGGCTTGTGGAAGTTGACGAAGATGATGTTGAAGAGGTTTTGGCATCCCAATGATCAAGAACTGATAGATGAAGAGCTGATGCAATTGGAAGAGGAAAGGATAACAATCGAAACCGAGTGCAGAAAGTGAAGCAAATACGTGAGATTTTCACTGCAATAATAAAGTACGACTTTAATCTTGAAAGGGTACGTAGGTTTAGGGAATATTTGCAGGATGGTTTGAGTGCTTACAAACAACTGTATGATAGAAAAATGCACGAGGCTCAGCAGTCAAGCAAGCCTTCCACATCAGCCACAGCAGATGACGAACCTCGACCTTCAACATTGAGGCGGGCAGTCATAGGAGAAGATGAGCTGCCTGCCCTGATCAACGATGAGATGACACCCCCATGTCCCACCACCCCAGCACCCAGGCCCCGGACAGATACTGTACCGATTCGCGAAGAACGCAGCAGTAGCCGGGAGGCACACAGCACATCTTTAAGAAAAAGGCCGAAAGAAACATGCTAATTAATTAGGTGCCGCCGACACGTAAAATTGTCGGCCCAGATCAGTGCCGATTTCCGATTGCATCGCCTCTGATCTGGGCCGACAATTACGTGTCGGCGGCACCTAATTAATTAGCATGTTTATTTCGGCTTTTTTCTTAACGATGTGCTGTGTACCTCCCGGCTACTGCTGCGTTCTTCGCGGCAATGTATTGGGTCGGCGGCCTGGAGGGTGGGGGCCACTGTGCCACCCAGCCTGCGATGACTCCGTATAACACACCATCATCAGTTTGCTCGGCAAGCTGTCTTCCCGATTCCCGTAAGTGATACTACACTGTACGTACATTACTTCTACTTTATATAGGCTGTGTATTTTTACGTGTTATTTGGTAGATTTGGCAGCTTCGTAGTTTAAAGGTTACTGGAGAGCGTGTTTACGCCAACAGTGCTTGCGTGAGGTTTTCTGCAGACAGCGGTTCCGTGAGATTTTCACTACGGAGATCTGCGCAGGCAATCGTTGTAGAGAAGTATTTCTACTTTATATAGGCTGTGTATTTATCATATCATTCCTGCTTTTACTATATGTTACTGTTATTTTAGGTTTTATGTGTTATTTGGCATGATTTGGTAGGTTATTTTTGGGTCTGCGAATACTCACAAAATTTTCCCATATAAATAAATGGTAATTGCTTTTTCGCTTTACGGCATTTCGGCTTATAAACCGTTTCATAGGAACGCTCTACCTTCAGATGGCGGGGGAAACCTGTATTTCAGAATGCCACAGAATTCTACCAGAATGGTCCTGTGCAGACTTCTTTACTTAAAGGCAGAGTGATGAAACCACTGGCTATTTTGAACTAGCAGTGAAGCACACAGAAATTGAGATTGCATCGTGCAACTGGCCACTTTACTTTATGCTAGCCGTTGTTATATAGTCCAGCCCCATTCACTTAGGGTCGTCAGCTTTCACTGAAGTATTTAGCACAGGTAGATGGATTGTGTTTTTTAATTTTACTTCATCGTAATGTAGAGTAAAACAGGGTACGTGTATAATATGTGTGTAACATTCCCCTTTGAAAGTAATTAAACTTAATAGCTTGGACAAGCCCTGCATTACTTTTATGGTGCTTGCCCTTATATGTTGCATCCATTTATAAAAAGAATGCTTTGTCCCTGTTCTAATTATCACCAATCCTTTATTCGTACCTCATGGATTCACTTTTCATGTATTGCATTTGCCACTAGTTTTCCATGTGTAAAGTTGTGTCATAAGGTATCCATTGGTAACTATCTAATAATCTCTTCTCTCCACAGTCCCAGGCAATCTGCTAAGAAGCTGCCTGATACATCACCACTCTCAAGGAGAAAATCGTATGAGAAAGTACAGATCTCAGCTGACAAATCCAGGTTAATATTAACAAAGTCCAAATTTTGATAAATTATAGATTACCTCTGTGTAAGGTAAAGGATAAATAATTATTGAAACTTCACTATATAATGCTGTGGTACTTATACAAGCTTATGTAGAAGAGATCCACTTTAAATTACTGATACTAAATGTGCAATATAGCTGCAGGAGGAACTTCAAAAGATTGCAGAGAAACCAACAAAATTGTAGAAATCCACTACTATATTAATTAGAGTTATTTGTAAATCTCAAGGGCATAGTGGTTAATGGGAGAATATGGCTTAAAGCAAATGAATAGATTTTATACATTTTAAAATATGCCATTAAGTCATATCTGGAATATTGTACGTTGGTAACAATCATTTGTTATTCAATATGCATCCCTTGGTGCATTGCAATTCATTGATCATCTGATCAGATCATCTGAGTGATCTGTATGGCTGCAACACCTCCTAAACGTCCACTGCCTATATTCCTCCATAGATGCTGCCTGACGCATTGAGTTCATTCAGTATTTTGTATGTCGCTCCAGATTCTAGCATTTGTAGTCTCTTGTGTCTCACGATTTATATGGGTCATGGGCTCTACTACAGTTCGGGAACTGGAATTGGATAGATAGATGGTCATTTCCAGGAACAACCAAGAGAAATCTTGAGACTGGTTGAGATGGAGGACCTAGAAGCTGAGAACAGGAGTAGTTCAAATAATCCAGCCCATTTGTGGAAGGAGATTAATATCATGGAATCTACAACTTCCACATTGTCATAGGACCTTGCTGATGCTCATTATCTGAGCAAGTGGAGTGCGGGACACATCATGGTGACTTTGACTGGATTGTGTGTCATTCTCCTTTACACTTGTGTACTGGAAATGACATTAAGCAATCTTGAATCTTGCAATGAGCATGATAGGGTGCAAAGGATAAACAGAAAGCTATTAATGCACTTTGAAATGGATATTTATCAGAAATTACCTTACAATTTTAAATAGCTACCACATAAAATTTTACAGTTGTTTTGAGATCTCACATTAGCTGTTACATGCCCTATTTTAACCTACATATGTTGTGACAGGGATTGTTCTGATTTTTTTTCTGGTTTTAAACAGCATCTTGAAATATTAGTAGACAGATGGTTGGAGAATTGGATCACATTATGCCTCCCAAGGGCTGAATCAGCCATGGAAATTGCAGGCTGTTTCACACCATTTGCCTTGTTTCACATATATTGTAGTGTCAGAAACACTCTAATCATATTCATTACAACCTGAGACCTCATGTCACTAATAAAAATACTGGCCCTTTGTTTTACTTCACTAAATCTTAATGACACATACTCACTATTTCATAAGCTGCACAAATGTTCTTATTTTATTGCCTATGTGTGTAATAATTAAATGTATATGCTTATTACAAATGATTATTGAAGTGTAATGGTGCAGTTGCACTGCAGATTTAGTTTGTTCAATAACTGCAGCAGAAGATACTGTGTAAACCTGCAGAATTTATGGAATTGACCATTCATGTTCATTTGTTTTTTTTATTGTTAAGTCATTGAACAAGCTATGATTGGCTATAATAGCTATATATGAGGGGTGATTGATAAGTTCGTGGCCTAAGGTAGAAGGAGTCAACTTTAGAAAACCTAGCACATTTATTTTTCAACAGAGTCCCCTCCGACATTTACACACTTAGTCCAGCGGTCGTGGAGCATACGGATCCCTTCTTTGTAGAAGTCGGCGTCTTGGACTTCCAGAAAGTGGTCCGCAGCAGGGGTGATTGATAAATTCATGGCCTAAGGTAGAAGAAGATGAGTTATTAACTGCAAACTTTCTGCATAATCACTCAAAGAGTTGAACTGCATGTGCATGTAACGAGAGCTGTATAACTCATCTCCTTCTACCTTAGGTCATGAACTTATCAATCACCCCTGCTGTGGACCACTTTCTGGAGGTCCAAGACACTGACTTCTACAAAGAAGGGATCTGTATGCTCCATGACCGCTGGACTAAGTGTGTAAATGTAGGGGGGTGGGGGGGGGGAACTATGTTGAAAAATAAATGTGCTAAGTTTTCTAAAATTGACTCATTCTACCTTAGGCCATGAACTTATCATTCACTCCCCATATATTTGGGGATTTTCATTGTTCTTTTATGTCAGGTAAGTTATTCTAGTCAGATTTGGACTGCATTTTCACTGCAGTCATGATGAATGCAAAATGTGCTTCATTTGTTCTGTAAATGCATTGTAAAAATGTATGCCAGGGATGGTGTTGAATAAAATTCGAAGCTAGTGTATTAGATATTTTTCGATAATTATCTGAGCCATTGTGTGATGGGCCTTTAAAAAGTTTCAAGTGAAAGCATGGGAACATAACACATAATTTAGCCAGTTTGGATCAATTTGAATTGGAATGAAACACTCTTGTATTTCAGATCACTATGAGTTGTTTCCATTTTACGAATTAGCATTTAAGAATTTGAAAATCTCTGCAATTTTGTTACTGATAGTTATAGTAATTAATTAATAAATTTCTCAAAAAAGCAGCTGATTTATGCTTTTCTGCTAAAGGCTTTGTATTCCCTTACAAATTTTATAATTTACTGCTCATAACATGATGTTGAGAAAAGGAATAATATTTAATATATATCAGTGATTTTTTATACTAAATTCCGAAAAAATCCATTGATCCTCGCAGGTCTGATTGGAGGTCTTCTGATATTACTGTAACTCCCCCTTCCTCCCCGCCTACTCGCGCTCGTAATGATAGGAATGTGTTCTCTCGACTTAGCAATACTCAGCTTCAGACATATCCTGCACACGACAAGTAAGTGCATGTAGAAGGTATTTATACTGGCTTTACTTTGATAATGAATTATTAAAAATTGTAATTATTGTGAAAATTAACAAGCTAATCCAGAAATTTACCCTGTCCGTTTCCATTTTCATGGATTGATTTGTCATAAAGGGAAAATGGTTTGGGTTTCACTATCACAATATGATAGTAAATTATTAAGTTTTACTGTCGAAATGTTAACAAATATAGGAATGTTCCTTTCAGAAATAAATAATGCAATTTATAATATAAATATTTTTATGCTGATGCTCCAGTAATATTATTACAATAATATTGTCATATACCAACTTAATACATTTATATAGTAAAGGCAGAGCTAATCATTTCAGAAAATTTCCTTGATTTCAGAGAGAAAATATGTGATGAGGTGCTTTTTTTTTCAGGAAGGAAACCCAGAATTTAATTCCATTTTAAATTGTGACACTCTTAAAGTGGTAAAGGGCGGAGATCATTATTCTTGAATAATTTTTTAAAAATGAAGTCAGGCAGATCTTTGGAGAGAGATACCCAGCCATTGTTTCAGATCAGAATCTTGATCCAGGATAATGCACCTGTTATTTTTTTAAAAAGATTTTCCGGTGATTCTTCATTCTAAATTATTCAATGATCCAATAGTAAATTGAAGAATAAACCTAGAATGAATCCGTAGCAATGAGCCCCAATGGTTCACTAGTCCTGGACTAAACTGTGAGCAAGTACAGAAAATGAAAATTTATGCTCTGTTCCTTAAGGACAGTTGAACCCGAAGGAATGCTAATGATACTTCTGGTTGTCCCCATGCTTCTGGCAGGTATGCTCACGCAAATATAACTTGCTCTCTATGTCTAATACATTAACAGAAAATTTGCTATAGGCTTAAAAGATTGATTGCACCAACAGCTTTGGTGACAAATTATCTAATCAGTAATAAATATGTGGTTTAGAAAGTGTTTTGATCTTTGTGTTATCTGCATAGGTGAGCAGAAAAAAGAACATTTAACTGATCAGCAGTTTCTCCCAACCATAATATATCAGCAAAGTGATGGCAATTCGAAATTCAAATACCATTTTAGAGTAACATATATAGTAATCACTGCTTTTCTTAAGAGCAAAACAATTACCTGAGCAATCTGCAGAAATCCAAGCAACACGTACACAAAATGTTGGAGGAACTGAACAGGTCAGGCAACATCCATGGAAAAGAGTAAACAGTCACTATTTGGGGCCGAGATCCTTCATCAGGATTTCCTGGTGCTGCCTGGCCTGCTGAGTTCCTCAGGCATTTTGTGTGTGTTACCTGAGTGAATGCAGTCTGACCTATACAGTGTTTCCAATATTTTCTGTTACCAGTCCTTTTTTTTGTACCCAAAGCAGTAAAGTCACATTGTCTTTATCCTTTATGTTCTTAAATTATACTGAGTATAACTTAAATTTGATGAAGAAAATAAAAATACAACTTTCTCTATCAGCATCACATTTTACCCATTCATTTCAGATGATGTTTTAAGTAGTGAGCCTGCGAGTATATTCCCTCTAGCTACACCTGATACTATTGTCCAGTGTTCTGACAAACAACACTCTTTACCCTTTAGTTTAAAATCCTTTGTTTATTAATGCTTCTGTGGTTCCACAAGAATATCAGATCAATGATCTTTTCATACTCAAGCTTGGTTTGGGATTTGTTTTTATTATATAAAATGTCCTAAAGATTATTTGACCAAAATGACGTCCAGATAAAATTCGAATGACCACAGTCAATGGTTGTACTTCTAACATCTCATTTCTGTAGGTCCTCTCTGGGAGCATAATTGAAGAAAAGTGGTCATTGCTCTACATTTGTCTTCCAGACCCATGAATTTTGCATTATCTTTCCAATCTGTTAATGGAATAGATTCATTCCACGTGTTCCTTGTTGATGTTCTCTATGTTTGCCTATGACAATAACATTAATTTTGTCACTCTGTGTTCTTTTCTCCCCTGCAATGTTGGCTCTGTCTTTACTTGTCTCAGTCACCATGCTGTCAGTAGGTATGCCAAGTAACATTTTATTTGAATATTCTTTATTCCATCCATTTGGTGTTTTTGTTTCCATGATTGTTAACTCCTTTACATGAGAATTGCCATAGCAGAGTGTATTATGTGCCTCCTGAACAGGGTAGACAACTAAATAAAAATATCCAGAGAAACTCTGTTTTTACATCGTTAACATTAAAAGTTGCAAACAAGTTTTAGGACTAGAATCAAGCTTTTGCTCTTTTCACTCAATCTCAGTAATTTCACCCTTGTTGCTTAGATTAGCATCTAGCTTCATGACATATAAACTACAAAGGCACTTTGCTTCTATATGTTCAAGATAGCTTCAGTAGTTTAATTGGTCATAGTAAATTGTCCCATGATTAGGCTGGGGTTAAATCAGGGGTTGTTGGGCAGCATGGTTTAAAGGGCTAGGAGGACTTACTCCTCACTATGTCTCAATAAATAAATAGATTATTTGGTAATTATTAGAAGAATAATGATGAGGTTATGACATTAAATGCTGTAATTTCCCAATTGATTTTGCTATATCAGCAGCATTTGTATCGAGCAGATTATAGTTTGTCAACTCTCAACACAAAAAGGCTGACATAGGACTGCATTTGAGTTTGAAATGGCTGGTACATTGTACTTGAATGCTTACAGAGCAGGGAACAGCATGAACTCCTCAGAACTCTCCCTCTGGTGAAGAAAACGTTATTTTGTAAGATCATAAAACTTTCAACCCAAATAAGCATTAATATTTAACCAAGAAATAATCCTTTTCTCAGTTTCTCTACCTCCATCACATCTGTTTCCAGGATGCAGCTTTCCATTCCAGAAATGTCCTCCTCCTTTAAAGAACAGTGCTGTCCTCACCCGCATCGCCTCCTTCTCCTGTACATTCGTGCTCACCACATCTTCCCACCACACTAACAGTGATAGAGTTCCCCTTGCCATTACTTACCACCCCAGCAACCTCTGCATCCAACACATTATCCTCCAAAACTTCCGCCATCTCCAAAGGGATCCCACCACATAACATATCTTTACCTTCACCCCCCACCCTCGCTTTCCACAGGGATCACTCCCTCTGCGATTCCCTTGCCCATTCATCCCTCCCCACTAATCTCCCTCCTGACACTTATCCCTGCAAGCGGCTGAAGTGCTACACCTGCCCATACACTTCCTCCCTCACCTCCATTCAGGGCCCCAAACAGTCCTTCCAGGTCTTCACCTGAAGATCTGCTGGGGTTGTCGTTTGTGTCCAGTGCTCCCAATGCGGCCTGCTCTACATTGGTGAGACCCGTCGTAAACTGGGGGACCACTTCGTCAAGTGCCTAAACACCATCTGCCATAAGCAGAACTTCTCGGTGGCCAAACATTTCAATTCAGATTCCAGTTCCCATTCTGTTCTGACATGTTGATCAGTGGCCTTCTCTTGTGCCAAGGTGAGGCCACCCTCAGGGTGGAAGAGCAACACCTCGTGTTCCATTTGGTTGCCCTCCAATCTGATGGTATGAGTATCTATCTCTTCTTCCGGAGAACATAATTCCACCCCCCCACCCCCCACCGTCCATTCTGCACTTTTACTTCTTCTCACCTGCCCTTTACTTCCCCCAGGTCCCTCCTCCTTCCCTTTCTCCTATGGGCCACTCTCTTTCTTCTTTAGCTCTTGACCTTTCCCACCCATGTGGTTTCATCTGTCACCTTCAAGCTAGCCTCTTTCCCCACCCCATACCGTTTTATTCTGGCATCTTCCCCCTTCCTTTCCAGTCCTCAAGATGGGTCTCTATCCGAAATGTGGGCTGTTTATTCTTTCCCGTAGATGCCGCCTGACCTGCTGAATTGCTCCAGCATTTTGTGTGCATTGGTGAAATATTTTTTGAGTTACTATCATTTCCCTATGGACATACCAGTCTGTTGGTGAGCTTAAAATCCCAGTTAAATGAGGACTGATATTATTTCCTTTTTTTTACTACCAGCCTCCCAAAGTGATATGTTAATTGAATGCACTCTGTATAAAAGAGCTTCTGTCCATTCAGCATTGATGCTGGAGTAGTTTCTTTGTTCTGCATTGGAAGTGCATTTCAATTAAAATTTAGAGGCAGACTGGACAGCTCACAGATAAAACTCCCTCAGAATTTGTTATAAGCAAGAATCAAATCAGTGTTCTTCAGCTGAATACATTAGGTTGCTGAGTGAGTAGAATCAAATTTGCTATATCAGTGTGAATATTTTCAAAACAAATTCTGCATTAGAAAGTTGTTGGGTATATTCAGAGCAGAGGTTAATAGGTTTGTAATTATTAAGGGTACCAAAGATTAGGTGGAGAAGGCAGGAGAATGAAAGAAAAAATAAATCAGCCATTGAGCAAATAGCAGAGCAAAATCAGTGGACCAAATGGCCTAATTCTGCTCCTATGCCCTATGGTTTTATGGTCTAATAGGGCAGAATTTAAATGCATAGTATTTCTCATTATTCAGCTATCAATGTATTTTTGTTTGAATGCACCTTTATCAACATAACAACTGGTTGTTACAGCTACAGTATATACTGCTCATTTGTAAAGCATTCAGTCATGCTTGCAAAGGGAAAATGAACTCTGTGGACTCATTTGAAGGTGCATTGCATATTGATTGATGGCACCACCATCTCACTATTTGAGCTATCTTCCTATTCAACACGTTCAAAACAAAAATAGCAGTGGTAAATTAATGTAGCTTTTTGGAATTCAATTTTATTTCTACAGTAAATGAATGGATACCTTAATTTATTTGAACTAAATGGGTTACATACTCTTACAACCAATAAATATCTGTCAATAATATCAAAAACATGATCCAAACCTATGAAGTTGAAGTGATATAACATCTCTTAGTATTATATGGCTTGTCCAGGAGGTCATGTAATTGTTAAATTTGAGGAAAAGGATCATACCAACAAAAAACTAACCTTAATGTTACCTCTCTTATGAATTGCTCTCTTTTTGTGGTGCTCAGTACTGCTTAACTTGGCCTACCCTCTTTTGCTCTTGCGTGTTCTCATCAGTGATTCTATTCAACAGTCCGACATGCTAGAGCTCTTCCATCTTTCTTCCCCATAATCCTGCTGCTGTTTTGTTTGTAGGTCTGATGACAGTGACTCCTCTCTCTCGGAGGTTCCCAGGTACAAGTTTCTTTTGTCACCTCTTGCATTATGCAGGCCTCTGCTTCTGGTCTGACTGCGCCATGCAGCTGATTGCTTTGCTGTTTGCATGTGATTGTCTGGTACAGTTTGTGTTCTCTTTGCCCGGCACTGCATCTCACACCAAAACCAACACAGTTCCTCATGTTAGTGGGTTGGTTGCTGATTAGTTTCTAATTTTTAATGGAGCACTTTAACGTAAAGGTGGTTTAATTTCTCTGTCTTTTTTTTAAATTGGGTTTATTTGCATGCAGTTTTCATTGTCTGAGTCAGTACTTCTACACATTTGATTTACACATGCATCCAGGCAAACCAGTAGTTCTATTTCATGTCGGATCACTTGGTGTTGGTAACTTCTCACTGGATTAATCTGTATGAACAGTAGAATGTCATGTTCTGGGGAAAAGGTTTGAATAACCGG
The DNA here is from genome assembly GCF_963921235.1 of Mobula hypostoma. Taxonomy (NCBI): domain Eukaryota; kingdom Metazoa; phylum Chordata; class Chondrichthyes; order Myliobatiformes; family Myliobatidae; genus Mobula; species Mobula hypostoma. Next base: position 27,913,231 of record NC_086109.1, on the reverse strand, counting down.
GTAATGAAATAAAGTTTTGGTTTTGTGGGGATTTACATATCAGGTTAATGACAAAATTTCAAGGTCAAAATGGAGGTAAGGATTTAAAAGCTAATGCTGTAGTTCAAATAATGTATAGATCTACTTATTTTATGTATTGAATCAAATATCATATTTTGAAGCAGCTTCCATATAAACAAATCATGCAAAAGCAACAGGCTGCACATTAAAATGCTGAATGTCATTTAAAATAAGCTGTTTTTAAAAATTCTGAGTGGTTGATTTGTTCACCTTGATTAACTATTTTATATTCACTGTACGCACAAATAATTATTTTCTAGTTAAAAGGAAGTTCTTCTGATAAAGAGCTGTGTATCCTGGGCTAACCAAGGCAAGCCTCTTGGGTGCAGCATCCCTTCCCATTCACAGAAGTGTCTCACAAAATCAGCAGTTTTCCTCAGCTGTTCAGTATATAATTGTTTAATAGTGCACTTAAATAATTACAACAAAAAAATTCCTTCATTTCACATTATTTATACCTCACAATGATTTATTATCATGGGATTTTTATCTCTAAAACAATGAAAGTTTAAAAAAACTTTTACCTAAGTGTCATGTCAGAGTCTTGATTGTCTTTTATTTGTCTGGGATGCTGGAAGTGGTATTCTTTGGTATCCCTTATCCTTCTAGACCAGGAGTTCCCAAACTGGGGTTCACAGAACCATTGCTTAATGGTATTGGTCCATGGCATTAAAAAGGTTGGGAAACCCTAATTCTGGATAATTGAGGTCTGTGGTTTTGAGATGGGTAATTGACTAAACTGAACAATACCGTTAAGGTAGCAGACAGTGCAGGCACAAAACAAGGGAGCTTAGAAGTCAACATTTGAGGGTAGATGGAACTAAAGCAGATTGATTTGAAATATACCTTATTGAAGTGTTAAACTATTGCTGAAGCTGTCTCGGTCCAAACAAGTGGACAATATTCTATCACACTCCTGAATTATGTAGTTGGAGCCTTTTAACAATCAAGACATATGTCATTCGTGACAGAATATCTATCCTTTGTTAGGTGTCTAATTGAGTTTCTGTCCAGTAGTAGTTCCTAGAATGTTGGTGTTAATGATATCAAATCTAAAGCAAGCATTCTCTTGTTGGAGATCAACAATGTGTGAAATCTGTGTGGTACAAATGTAATTGATTACTTCCCAACTCCAATCTGAATGGCATCCTGGTCTCACTGCACTGTATAACCTTGATGTTTTTGTCTGACTTTCTGGTGGAGATCTCGAGGGTTTGGGGGATATAGTGTAATCTAACTGTCCATAAATTAACAATATTCATTGACATCATGTGAAAGCTGCTCAGTGCCTGAGTGAACCTTCATTATTGGTACAATACTTTGGTTTGGTTATCAAACTGCTGTATTAATGGAAATTGATGATATTGCATGAAAGTGGTTTGGTGTTGCATGATTTTTATCATCTGGCAAAAGTGTTTGCTTTTTAGAAAATCCAATATTTTCTTTTACAATATTTTAATACAAAATGCATATTTAATTGTTATGTATCTAGTGCATGGAAATGTATCACCATTTACTCGTGATAAATGGTCTGTATTTTGTACCAATTTCCATTAAATGTTGTAAGTCACTCTTTAGTAGAATATTGGTAATTGATTAAGTGATACATATTCATATTAGAAGGTGGAAGTAACACGAGAGTTGCTTTTAATATACAATATAAGCTATTCCAAATAAATTATTCACTGCCTTGAGAAGAACACTCAAGATCAAAAGAGTTTATTGACCCATTATCTGTTCTTTCTTCAGGGGTGTTATTAATCCAGTTGGTGGTGCCAAGAGTGCCAGGACTGCCCCACTCCAATGCATTTCAGTTGCTGAAGGGCACTCTAAACCTGTGCTGTGTCTGGATGCAACTGATGACCTGCTATTCACCGGCTCAAAAGGTACCATTTGATGGAGAGAGGGGAAAACAAAGACTGATATTAAAAGTTACTTTTTAGATCTGCAATGAGACCCATTAGTTTACATTGAATAATAAGCTTCATTGTCTGCTGTGTAGAAGGAACCAATTTAAGACGAACCTGGGTTATCTCAGTAAATTGACAGATCAACAGTAAATCCGACAAATTGCTCGACAAGTTACAGCAGGATTGTAAAAGTGAATTGTCCTCATTAACATAAGTCAGTTTCCCTTCTGAAATTCAGGTGAAAGAAATTTCTGCTGATGAGAACACCTCATTCCGATGCTGGAATTCAGGAGGAAATGTTCTATGTATCATGTTTGTTTAATACAGGGGTTGTCAATCCATGGACCCCTTGCTTAATGGTATTGGTTGGGAACTCCTAGTTAATGCTGTTGATCCTAATTTGAAGGAAAAAATATTTAATTTTCCTCCCATCTCCCACAGAAAGCAGCAATGTATGTTGTTAATAACAAATACTTAAGTTTTTTTGACCATTTAAAATTTTTGTTCCAATGTGAATGAGTAAACCACATTGTAACTCTCTCGCTGATTATTGGACTCTTATTTCCTACATTATCTTGTACGCGTTCAATCCGTTTAACTGAACATAAATTTTTAATGTTTGTCTAACTTACCAAGTTACTCCATTTTCCAGATTTGAAGTACATTTGTTTTTCCGCACCACAATCGATACTTCAAACTAGCATAAAATCACCTTCCTACTCAGACTTCTACTCTTCCTTTCCAGTCCTGATGAAGGGTCCCCGCCCGAAATGTTAACTATTTACTCTTTTCCATAGATGCTGCCTGACGTGCTGAATTTCTCCAACATTTTTTGTGTGTTGCCTTGGATTTCCAGCATCTGCAGATTTTCTGATGTTTGCAATAAAATCACCTTGATTGGTTCATCCACCAAGAATTATCTCTCTTTAAAATTAGTTCATTAATGCTGTGACTCTTGATTAGACAGGCCATGTGTGAAAGTTTCTTGTAAAATTAGTGAAAATTGGAAAAAACACAGTTAATTTATTTTTATGATACGTTATTGAAAATACTTAGGATGTTGATTCAGTTTGTAAATATTTGGACACTTTCACATTCAATTGTAAACATGGCATCGAGTTTTAGCTACTTTCAGTTGAGAAATTGCATTATCACTTAGACAAGTCATGCGGTTAGCAGATAAAATGAAAACAATGTTGTCTCTGTTTCTTGCTTTCTACTCTGTCATGCCATATATGATGGATCAAGAGCTGTGCCAAGATCACTCTGTTAACCAGCTGTGAGCCATGCAGATTAGTGTTCATTTTCAGTTCATTGTGACCTGTTGTAGACAGCTTGGCTGAAATTGAGAAACCAGTGTGCGATGAATTGTGAAGATTTGTATGTTTGTTACCATGCTGCTGGACATCAAGTCATGCCAGCAGTGTGTCAAAGCAATAAATGTGAAGGTTTAGAGAATGAGTGAAATTCTGTGTTTCCTTAGCTGATTAAAAAGGCACAGTTATGAACAAAAATTGATTATGAGCAGAATTTTCCATGTACTTTTAAACATAATTATTGGCAAAGTGGAAAAATTTAATACTTTAAATATAATTGCTGCAATCATTGAAGATAGATGTTTTCTGTAAAATGTCCCTATTGTGATGTGATAAGTGACCTGTTGAGTGATCGATAGCACTGCCTGCTTATATTAAAACAGAGGAGATATTCTACAAAATATTTGTGTCTAAGTTATTTGCAAGAGACAAAACAAAATAATTTAACAATGCATAAATACCTATCTCATTTAAAATTCAAGGAACTATATTCTACCTTGAGGAATGAGTTTCATTTCCAACTTAAAAACAGAGAAATTATATTTAAATTTGCTTTAGATCTTATTGAATTAATAAAATGTATTGCTTCTAGATTTCCAAATTTTGTATGGCTTGCTGAGATTTATGCTCTGTTATTAGATCGGACATGCAAAGTGTGGAATTTGGCCACTGGACAGGAAATCAGTACCCTGAAAGGGCATCCGAACAACGTTGTCTCTGTCAAGTACTGTAGTTACTCCAGTCTTGTGTTTACCGTCTCTACATCGTACATCAAAGTGTGGGATATCCGAGACACTCCCAAGTGCATCAGGACACTAACGTAAGGCTTTCCTCCATTCTTTGGTCTACTGTAATAGAAATCCATTTGCTGCATATGTATTCAGTTGAGGCTAACTAAACTTTGGACTCACCAGTAAAGTTATAAGAAAAGTGAGACAAGGAATTATATTCTTTCCATTGGAAGATTATACATGTCAAACTGCCATTTAAGAGAAGAATCAAAAAAGCAGGAACTCCATACAAGTTAGTTTAACGTTCATCATGGGTAAGTTAGATCTTATTTTTATATGCAAATACAAGTTGGGTCTCGGCCCGAAATGTTGACTGTTCGTTTCCACGGATGCTGCCCGACCTGCTGAGTTCTTCCAGCATGTTGTGCGTGTTGCTTTGACCCCAGCATCTGCAGAGTGTTTTGTGCTTATGATGTTAAATTCTGAAGGCTAAGACATGTCAATTTAACTTTGTTGCATTTTTGGAGTTGCTCACTAGTATGGTAAATGGAGGGGTATTTATTGTTGTTACTGTTGACTCCCAGAACCACTCAATTACATGCATTTAAAAATCCATTAAAGTAACAATGTGCTGAGTTTGAAGACTGCAGGTGAATGAATATTCACCTATTGGTGAGAGTCATAGAGTCATACAGCATGGAAACAAACCATTCAGTGTAGCAATTCCACATCATCAAGCACCCATTTGCACTCATCCAAGTGTACAGTTGCAGAAATGCAGAATCCACTCATGAATTCTGACTAGTTGGTGTTGTTCCAAAGAATTGCTCACGGAAAGGTAGTTGTCAGTGCAATCTGACCCAAGGAGATGGTCTTATCTCAGATTGGTTTCAATTGGAAATCAAAAGCTGTTGGTTTCTAACTGAAATCCAACTGAAATATGAGACAAATGTTCAGAATTTTATTTACTTATTACATACACCTGTTAGGGTGCATTCTCCAGTTACCTTATAAGGTAACCGTAGCCTTCAGCCAGGAGCAGATGTCATCAGGTGGTTCCTAACCTTCACCGGGTGTTTCGACGCTTAACCACGACACTCTCCAGTTGGTGGGCCGGCAGTGGTGGCCAAATCACTGCCCGTCTGCTCCTGGCTTCCAGCTCCCCTCCTCTCGCCTACTCCAAATCCAACAAGAAGCTCGTTCTGACTCTTCCCCCATCCTATGAGCTGCTTGTTTTTTGCTCCTTTCGTCCGGGCCATATTACTCTCCAGGTGTGACATGTAGCAAATTAATGAAAAGTGTTCAATTTTTAATCCCATTGTCAGTTTGAAGTGGAAAGATCACAAGAAAATTTGTTAGATACGTGGGGTTGCTTAGCACTTTAGTGCAAGGGGGGGTTTAATGGTACATCAAAAGTAGAACTTACAAAAATTAGTGAAAATAGCGGGAAAAAACTGGCAACATTTTCAAGACGATATCTACCAGAAAACGCAAAATAGCTCCAGGCTTATATTCTTGTCCAGTGTAAACTTCTGGGCCCCTCTCTCTCCCTTACAGAAAGTGAAAAGCCCAATTTATTAGACACAAGGACACACCATCTTAAATTATCCACAAAGTTAGCACAACTACACATGAATTAGAATATGATGGACTCCACAATGTAGTTGCTATCTTGCTGCAAAATAATCAGAAGTATCTACCTTAAATACAGTATACAAACAACATATACACATACAAAATGCTGGAGGAACTCAGCAGGTCCGGCAGCATCTATGGAAAAGGCCCTTCATCAGGTGTCCTGATGAAGAGTCTCGACTGGAAACGTCAACTTTTTTTTCATAGATGCTGCCTGGCCTGCTGAGTCCCTCTGGCATTTTGTGTGTGTCTTGCTTCGGATTTCTAGCATCTTCAATTTTCTCGTGTTTGTAACATATACACATTTACACATCCCCCATTACTGACGAAAAGGAATATTCTGCCATGTATCGGAGGAAAGGCACCATAAAGCCAACCGGAGCACATCAGCTCAGTATAAGATCCATTCTGAGGATGTATCAGGAAAGACAATGAAGCGCATACACTCAGTGCAACAACAGCAAAATATGTGTGTGAGTGAATGGCATGTGTAAGGATTGGGCTTACCAAGTGTTCTCCATCACAGAAAGTTTTCACGTAAGTTGAATATCTACAAACGTTTGTATGTATTATTGAGTTTTATGACAAAAATGACAGTCCATTAGATTTCTGTGGCCACAGTGTTGGCTGGTTAGCTTCCTGGGTCCCTTGGGGAGAAACAAACAAAACATGATAGATCCCCAAATTTTCCTCTATAATAGCACATCAAAAGACAACAATCAAAATGCTTATTAGGCTAGATCCAACCTATTTCCCACACTTTCCCTTGTCTTGTGCTAACCTTGCATCTGCACATGCCTTTTGCAATTATGAAGCTTGGCTCTTCAATTCCATGACCTGAAGCTAATGGAATCAATTATCAACAGCTCATGAAACACTGACACATGGGATATTGGTGATCATTCTGCAGGAAGCAAGTCACTTCTTGATATCCATAAGGCTGTATAAAACAAGATGTGTCATAGTAATATGTAGCAGTCTGAGGAATAGTAACCGAAGGTTTTTTTTTCTCTGTGAACAGTTCCTCTGGTCAGGTAATTTCAGGTGATGCTTGCGCCAGTACAGCCAGCCGCACTGTGAGTATTGCACAAGGCGAGCATCAGATAAATCAGATTGCCCTGAATCCCACTGGCACACTCCTCTATGCTGCAACTGGCAACTCTGTTCGGATCTGGGACCTGAAGAAGTAAGGCACTTTCCCTGAGCATACTACTTTAGTTTTCATGGAAATAAGTTTAACTTTCATTCAGCATTTTTAATTGGCTTGATAAATCTTAAAAACTATGCAGCTGATGTACTTGGTTCTTTATTATTGAATAAGTTTTCTTTAGGGTTAGGGTTGTAGAGTATTCATTATGAGATAGGTTATGTTCTTTTAAATTTTATGCCATACTCCCCTCCTGACTTTCCATAGCTATTACACTACCTCCAAGGTACTTGAGTAGTGCAATAGCATTCGACCAACTTGCTAAATAGGGGAAGCAGTGATAGCAAAAAAAAAACTACAAATGTGGCAGCAATATGCAAAGGCTTCTTTGCAGTACTTCTAAAGTCTTCAGTTTTCACCGCCTGAAAAGGCACAGGCAGCAAGTGCAATCAAATGCATATACTGTATGCACAGGTGCTTTCCCAAGCCTCACCATGGACATTATTGTTCTTTCTAATCTATTTATCACAACTTTGGCCGAATGGGAGAACCTTATTAAGTGCTCAGTTACTACTAAAGAAGCTGGTTCAGCAGATTTTTAGGGACAGCTTGGGATGGTCAGTAAATGCCATCCTTGCCTATGCGGGCATTATCTAAGAAATAAACGTAATAATGTCATAATCTCAATGGATTTGGCTTATTTTTAAGAAAGAAATTTTTACTTTGGCCTTGATGTGGTATCAGCTGGGGTTCTTTAAAAACTGCATTTTCTTTGGGTAGAAGGAACCATTTTCTTTCATGCACTGTACATTCTAAGGCAAGTATTAATTTCTGTCTATCTGACCCTTATAGAATTCAGCCTGTTGGAAAACTGATGGGTCACATTGGTCCTGTAATGTGCCTCACTGTGGAGAGCACGGCGACAAAACACGACTTGGTCATCACTGGATCCAAAGATCATTATGTGAAGGTAATAATCTTTTATACAAAATTCAACTTTTCCTCTATTTCTGCCAGTTTCCTAAAGCAATCCTTCATGATGTTTAGACCAGTACAAAACACAACAGCACAATATCATAAAGAAAACATGACAGCACCTCTACTGTAGAAGTTTGCATAGATTTGACATGTCACCACAGACTTTGACAAACTTCTATAGATGTACAGTGGAGAGTATCCTATCTGGTTGCATCATGGCCTGCTATGGAAACACCAATGTCCAGGAATGTAAAAGGCTACAGAAAGTGATGGATATCGCCCAGTCTATCACAGGCAAAGTCTTCTCCACTATTGAGTGCATTTACATGGAGCAGTACCACAACAAAGCCATCCTCACCATCCAGGTCACATCCTCTTCTCACTACTACCACTGGGAAGCAGCTACAGGAGCCTTGCATCCCACACCACCAGGTTAAGGAATAGTTATAACCCAGCAACCATCAGACTGCAGACCAGTGTGGATAACTTCAATTACCACGAATCTGAGTGGATTCTATAAACTACAGACTCTTTTTCAAGGATTCTTTACAACTCTTGTACACAGTATTTGCACAATGGTTGTTTGTCATACATTATTTATACTTTTTCATGAATTTCTATTGTATTTCTTTTTTTTCCTGTAAATGCTTCCAAGAAAATGAATCTCAGGGTAGTATATGAACATGTATACTGTGATAATAAGTTTACTTTGAAGTTTGAACATGAACAGAATGCTACCTATCCCTAACTGTCCCTGAAATAAAGAGGGACATAAGAGTAAGGTGCATTGGTGTGCTGGAATCACGAAGGAGCCAGACTGGGGAAGAATGCCTTATCTTCTACAAGAGACTGCTGTTGCTGGAATCTGGAGAAACACAGAAGACGCAAGGTGTTTCCGAAATTGTTCTTGATGCTGCCCAGCTGTGAACCTGATGTGCGCTTCCTGCCATGATCTCCCAGCCATCTTCACTGTGGATATTATTGCCCCGGAAGTTCACAGAAAGTCTTGCATGCAACGTTAATGGGATTTGCCAGACCGAAAGACTGGAATTTGTCAGTTCAGTTGCATAAAACACCACCTGGGTGTCATGTGAGCAAGATAACTGTGCCATGTGATTCTGTTTCAAATTGTAGTGGTACACTTCTGTTTTCCTCTGCACACTCCTTAGGACTTGATAGCACAAACTGAAGAATTTCTACTCTGATATACTTTCATAGTTTTGTTTGCATAAACTTTTTTAAAAAAATTACCTCAGACTATGTTTAGATTTTCACATATTAACAACTATTTATTTGCTCTACAGAAGTTTGAAATTGCTGAAAGTACTCTGGGAAATGTTAGTCCCACACACAACTTTGAGCCTCCACACTATGATGGAATTGAATCCCTGGGAATCCATGGGAATATTCTATTTAGTGGATCTAGAGACAATGGAATTAAAAAATGGGACTTGGAAGGACAAGAACTAATACAGGTATGCAGATGAACAGAAGCCATCAGAATAGCTTTATAATCAATTTTGTCTTTTTATAAAAATAATTTTAAAAATGTTTTTGTTAATTATAGCTAGGCAAAGCATCTTCATGACTTGATTTTCATTTGCTCACATTTGCTGTTGAACTAACTCATCTTGATTTTTTTGTCAGTAGTAGTACCTGCATCTATTGAGAGCTTTCAATCATTTCTACCATATAATACTGATTGGAAAAAGTAAATAATTCACATAGTTTTCCCTCCGTGATTAATAGGCTCACAAGGATGAGTGGTTTATTCCTATGTGGATGCATTTTCTGGACAGATATTTTGAAGGCTACCAGTGAGATGTCTATTGGAGACAAACACAGCAAAACATGTCCCCATCACAAAAACTACCATTTTGTTTACATCAAGACTTGTGCTGTTTTTTAAAATACAAGCTTGATTTCCATTAAAGTATATTAATTACAAATAGCATTGTTATGAATTGAACAATAAATGGTCAAAAGTCTATTTAAAGTAAGTACTTCTCAAGAAATTGTGATGATAATGGATAATGCTTCACTATATTTCCACATAATATTCATATTTTTATTTTATGTAGCAAATTCCTAATGCACACAAAGATTGGGTATGTGCTCTGGCGTTCGTACCCGGCCGCGATCTGTTGCTGAGTGGTTGCCGAGGGGGAATGCTTAAAGTCTGGAACATAGACAACTTTACACCACTGGGAGAGATCAGAGGCCACGACAATCCCATTAACGCCATCTGCACAAACTCCAGCAGGATTTTCACTGCTTCCAGGTATGGCGTTAATCTTTAGGTAATTTACAAGAGTCAATTGAAGTTCCTTTTTGCCAGGAAAGGACACATTTGTTTTTTTTTGGTTAGGGAAAGTATCATCAGAATGTGAGCAAATGCTCAGTTCAGGATAGTTTTCCAATCATTTGTAGTATATTTTAAAATTATATCTAGAAATTAATCCTTTTTTTAACCTGTTACGATTCAATTTTATTGAATTAAACTTATTGATTTTGGATTTCTGGCTTGTTAAGATTGAAGCAGTAATTCCTTCAGCTTTTAAATCTCATTTTAACTTTGAGGTGTTAAACTACATCAGATCCACTCATTTAGACTGACTAGATTTCATTACGAAAGTCAAATTTCCTTGTAACCTACGGACACAGAAATTCCTTCCAAACAAAATGAGTGGGCCATTGGGTTTGTACCAATGAACAGATTAGAGCAGAGAGATTTCCCAGCCAAAGTGCATTCCCATGTTGGAATCAGTAGAGTGTAATTGTACTGAGAGAGACCACCATCTGTGCCAATGTTGTAAGAATTCCAACTTTGCTTGGGAGTCACAAACATGTGTACAGTTAGATCAGGTAAATCTGGCAGTCCCACGGGATCAAGCAGATATGCCAGCTATCCTTGCTTTCATGAATATTGACTAGATGTTGCTCACAGCACTGTTTTGTGCTATCCCAAAGTCCTCTTCAACAATCATTAGAAGTAAGAAGAGTTTAAGAATCTCTTATTGGGTTACACCATGAACAGTTATCATAAATTGACATGTTTTAGTGTTTTGCTAGAACAACCAATCTTCTCTTTTGAAACCCTTGTAGCTAAAGACGAGATTAAAAGATTAGGCTATAGGGTTGGCTGTGGGCTTGTAAATGCACATTTGTAAATGTTGCTTCGGTTTGTTGGAAAGTATTTTATGTTGATCTACTTGAGTCTTATTGTGGCTTAAGACCATTAAGTACTTTTATTGTCAGGGTAGGAGGAGATGACTTGCCACAACAAAGCTCCCTTAAATAGCATCTGTATTCATTCAATAATAGGATGATTAAAAAGGAGATAATTCCTGTGTTATACATCAACTGTTCCTTGGGTCTCCTTCTTCCTTATATCTTTTAGACTTGTATTATACCCCTGTCTCTCTTTTTCTCTTTCCTTTCTGCTACAGCGATTGCCGGGTGAAGCTGTGGAATTATGTTGCAGGCCTAACTCCTTGTTTGCCTCGACGTGTCCTTGCCATTAAGAGCCGTGCCAGTAGTATACCTTAAACCCCTGATTTCTGCTTTTCTCCGTACTTGATTCTTCTTTGCTGCTCATCGGTATGGTGATTTGTCTACTAAGCCTTTCCTAAGTCAAAAGCAAAAGTCATGAATTTCTCCACTTTGAACTTTACGTCCAGTGGGTTTTAAAATCTATATTGCAGTATAATAATGGGGTTTAACTTCCTTTGAAAACCCAATTCTTGTTCAACTCTTCTGGGAGAAATATCCCAGAAGCCAGAGATTAATGTTCACATCAGTGCCAATAACATGGGTCGGAAGGGTAATGAGGCCCTGCAAAATCAGTTCAGGGAGTTAGGGGCTAAGTTAAAGGACAGGGTAATGCTCTCAGGATTTCTAACCGTAGCATGTGCTAGTGAGGCCAGAATTAGGAAGTTCATACAGATTAACATGTGGCTAAGGAGATGGTGTAGGAGGGAGGGCTTCAGGATTTTAGATCATTTGGCTCTTTTCTGGGCAAGGGGGGGACCTATACAGAAGGGGCAGTTTGCACCTGAATTGGAGAGGAACTAATACCCTTTTGGGAAGGTTTGCTAGTTCTGCATGTGGGGGTGGTGTTGGTGTGGTTTAAATTAGAGTTTCAGGAGGATGGGAACCAGAGCATCAGAACAGATAGTGGAGTGGTTGTGGAGAAAGATGTTGTTAAGCTTATATACATAGTCAGGAATGGAAATGTTGAGCATGGTGGGATCAATATTCTGAGCTGCATATACTTCTATGCAAGGAGTATTGCAGCAAAGGCAGATGAGTTTAGGACATGGATCAACACATCATAGTGTAACCCTCAGGTTCTGTTGACTGTGTAAGTCTAGGGAGGACAATCTCTGGCCCCACCAAACGTATGAGATCGAGGTGCAAAACCTCCTGTTTGTGTGGATGCTGCGTGATGTGTTACCGTTACAAATCAGTACCACAAAATAACAGAGAGTACACCATATGCAATTAAATGATTTAGCTTTATAATTCTTAATTTGAGTAGAGGGTTAGTAAAGTAAAACAAAAAGAAAAGGGCCCATTTTAATGAAACAGTCTAATGTGCACAAGTTGGAGCTCATAGCTTCCCTTTCGCTGGTCCTCCATCGATTTCCCCGGGCTTCGTCAACTCCTGGCCCCACTCCAAGTCCGCTGCTTTCAGGTGTCTACGACCTCTCCTTTCTGGCATCTTTTCTCTTCATCTTCTGCCGAATAAAATACCCAGATTACCTCATTCTCAGGCACACAACAAAAAAAAAACACTCCCTTCATTGGATGGTGCATATTCCAAAGCCCCCGTTATCTCTAGCCATAACCCAAACACTGCTGCTACAGAAAAATGATTACATTAGCAGTGCTTCTACAGAAAAACCATTACATTAGCAGTGAAACCTTTCCCAGGGTGTTACAATAGTTATTAGCAAGACTTGGTTGCAGGATGAGCAGCACTGGCAGCCCTGTGTTCCAGGGTTCCGTTGTTTTAGACATGATGGAGCAGGAGAGATTAAAGGGGAAGGAGTGACATTGCTAGTCAGGGAAAACGTCACAGCAATGCTCAGTCAGAACAGACTGGAGATCTTGTCTAATGAGGCTTTATGGGTAGAACTGAGGAATAAGAAAGGTGTAGAACTGAGGAATAGGAAAGGTATGACCACATTAGTGGTATTATATAATAGACCTTACAACAGTCTGTGGGATTTAAGGGAGAAAATTTGTAGAGAGGTCACAAACTATTACAAGAAACAGAAGGTTATGATAGTGGGTGATTTTAATTTTCCACGTATTGATTGGCACCCAATACTATAAGCAAGGCTTGATAGGTAGGAGTTTGTAAAATGTGTTCAGGAAAGTTTCCTTAATCTATACGTAGATATCCCAACTAGAGGGATGGTGATACTAGATCTCCTACTTCAGAATGAGAGAGGGCAGGTGACAAAAGTTTGTGTTTGGGAACACTTTGCATCTAGTGATCATAATCCATTAATTTTAATGTAATTATGAAAAAGGGTAGATCTGGTCCTCAGGTTGAGATTCTAAATTGGAGAAATGCCTATTTTGATGGTATGAAAAAGGATCCGGCAAGTGTGGATTCAGACAGGTTGTTTTCGGCAAAGGTGTACTTGGTAAGTGGGAGGCCTTCAGAAGTGAAATTTTGAAAGTCCAAATTTTGTACAGTATGTTCCTGTCAGAATAAAAGCCAAGGATAACAGGTTCAGGGAGCCTTTGTTTTCAAGAGATATTGATGCCCCAGTTAAGAAAATGAAGGAGGTGCATAGCAGGTATAGGCAGGTAGGAAGAAATGAGATACTTGAGGAGTATAAGAAATATAGGAAACACTTAAGAAGGAAATCAGGAGAGTGAAATGAAGGAATGTGCTTGCTTTAGCAGACAAGGTGAAAGAGAATCTTAAAGGCTTCTCCAGATATATTAAAAAGATAGCAATGGACAAAATTGGCTCTCTGGAAGATCAGAGTGATAATCTATGCGTGGAGCCAAAAGAGATGGAGCAGATCTTAAATAGATTTTTTGCACCTGTATTTACTTGGGAGATTGACACAGAGTCTATAGAAGTGAGGCAAAGCAGCAGCGTGATCATGGACCCTATACCGATTACAGAGGAGGTGTTTGCTGTCTTGAGGCAAGTTAGGATGGATAAATCCCCAGGACCTGACAAGCGTTACCTCGAACCTGTGAGAACCCAGTGCAGAAATTACAGGAGCCCTAGCAGAGATATTTGAAACATCTTTAGCTGTAGGTGAGGTGCTGGAGGATTGGAGGATAGCAAAGATTGTTTTGTTATTTAAGAAGGTCTCCAAGAATAAACAAGGAAGTTATAGGCTGGTGAGCCTGACATCAGTAGTGGGAAGGTTACTAGAAGGTATTCTAAGGACTAGATATTAAGTATTTCAATAGACAGGGACTGATTAAGGATGGTCAACAAGGCTTTTGTATGTTATGTCTCTGTCTAACCAACCTTATAGTGTTTTTTGAGGAAGTTACCAGGAAAGTTGATGAGGGCAAGACAGTAGTTGTCTTTAGCAAGGCCTTTGACAAGGTCCTGCATGGGAGGTTGGACAAGAAGGTTCGGTCATTTAGCATTCCAGATGAGATGGTAAATTAAATTAGACATTGGTTTCACAGAAAAAGCTGGAGAGTGGTTCTGGATGGGTGCTTCTTTGACTGGATGCCTGTGACTAGTGGTGTGCCACAGGGATTGGTGCTCGGTCCACTGTTACTTGTCATCTGTATCAATGATTTGGATGATAATGTGGTACACTGGATGAGCAAATTTGTGGGTGTAGTGGTTAACGAGGAAGACTATCAAATCTTGCAGTGGGATTTGGACCGACTGGAAAAATGGGCTGAAAAATGGAATATGGATTTTAACTCAGACGAGTGTGAGGTGTTGCAATTTGGGGTGAACAACCACAGTAGGTCTTACACGGTGAGTGGTAGGGCACTGAGCTGTTTGGTAGAACAGGGAGATCTGGAAGTAAAGATTCATAATTCATTGAAAGTGGTGTCACAGCTAGATAAAGTTGTAAAGAAATATTTTGGCACATTAGCCTTCATAAATCAATGTAGTGAGTACAGGAATTAGGATGTTTTCTTGAATTTGTATAAAACGTTGGTGAGGACTACAGGAAAGTTGTACAAGAGTTTGAAAGAATTGCAGAGAAAATTTACAAGGATGTTGCTGGGACTTGAGGACCTGAGTTATAAAGAAAGGTTGAATAGGTTAGAGCATTTTTCCAAAGTACCTAGAAGATAGAGGGAAGATTTGATTGAGGTACTATACAAAATTATAAGGATAAAGATAGGGGAATTGCAAGCAGACTTTTCCCACTGAGGTTGGTTGAGACGACAATTAAAAGCCATGGCTTAAGTGTGAAAGCTGGAATGGTGGAATATTTATGGGGAACATGAAGGGAACTTCTTCACCCAGAGGGTGGTGAAAGTGTGGAGCAAGCTGCCGGTACATCTAAGAAAAAATTGGATAAGTACATGGATGAGAGAAGTATGGTGAGCTGTAGTCCGGGTGGAGTTTGATGGGATTGGACAGATCAATGGTTCAGCATGGACTAGATGGGCTGAAGAGCTTGTTCCTGTGCTATAGTGTTCTATAACTCTGTGTAAAGAAACACATCCTCTGTGTTTAAGGAGGATGCAAGGAATATCATGAACGAAACGAATATCTAACGAGGATATCATGAACAGAGCAAGCACAAAATGAGAAATAACGTATGAGATCATGAAAAGGCAACGTAACTTCATTGGACATGTGATTAGGAAAGAGGAGTTAGAATGCACGATAATTATGGGAAAGATTGGAGGGAAGAAAGCAAAAGGAAGACAAAGACAAATGATGATGGAGACAGCAGCCAGAGAACTGGAAATGAATACTAATGAATTGATCCACTTGAGCTGAAACAGGAGTGTGTGGGCCGTGGCAGTCAAAGCTCAATCTGGGCATGGCACCTGATGATGATGATGATGATGATGAAAGAAAGAAATAAATCAAATGACAGTTGTCCAGTTATGCCATTAGAATGGCAATACCTCTCTTAGAGCTCTCAGACACTCGGACGAGCAAAATCTGTTTTCAGACTCTGCTACCTTACAAGCACAGCACAATTTTACATCCATGTGAAGCTGCCTTGACTGCAGGGCTGTTTGACTAAGTGAGGAATAACACTACTGACACAATGCCAGTCTGCAGGAGGATATAAGTTAGTTTGATATTGCCATGATAGTATTATCTCCCTGATATGTCTGTATTAGCCATCAAAAAAGGGCATAATTTGGCTTTAATGAGGAGTGAAATGAAAAGGCAGGGTAGAGGGTATTATAGCAGAAAGTTTCACCAAATCTTTACACCCTATGTTTTTATAGTAACCAGTTTAATCTAGATCAATATTTAAAAGCTACATAACAATCCATATCACCTTACAATAGGAAATTCATGTTAACTTTCTTCTATCATGCCAATTTGATTATATTCTCATTACTGCTCTTCAATTTACACACTGGCATTGAGGTGAAGGTATAAAGCTGCACAAATCAAAATTCTTGGAAATATGAAAGGCTGAATATAATCTCTGATAAACAACTGGAGCACAGAGCTGATTGTGTTGTAGTCTATTCGCAGTGGCTTACTTTGAGGGTGGTAACTATAACTTTAGAGATAGTAAGAGATCAATATTCTATGATTCCTCGGGGAAAATAGCTCATAAAATCTATTACACTTGAAATAAATATGTTTTAACTTACCAAATGTTAAGGTTTTCTGATATGATGTTCCAGCAGAATGTTCTTTTTAAGAGAATGTTCACAATTTTTTTTTCCTTGTAAGACATTTCAGAGAATTTCTTAGCCAGTCTGTTTTATTTATTTTTTTCTTTGGAGTTTTTTTTTGAAGAACTAATGAGTTGAAGTGTAACCAACAAATGCATCCTGCTCAATGAACAGAATGGCACTAATATTGTGCATGGTTGATGTTATCTTCTCACTAAAGACCATAAGATAGAGAAGCAGAATTAGCCTGATCAAGTCTGCTCTGCCATTTCATCACGGCTGATCCACTATTCCTCTCAGCCCCAACCTATTGCCTTCTCCCGTATCCCTTCATGCCCTGACCAATCAAGAATCTATCAACCTCTGCCTTAAATATCCATAAAGACTTGGACTCCACAGCTGCCTGTGGCAACGAATTCCACAAATTCATCACTCTCTGGCTGAAGAAATTCCTCCTCATTCCCATCCTAAAAGGACACCCTTCTATCCTGAGGCTGTGTACTCTAATCCTAGATTCTCCCACCATCAGAAACATTCTCTCCACATCCACTCTATTAAAACCTTTCGCCATTCGATATGTTTCAATTAGGTCACCCCTCATTCTTCTGAATTCTAGTGAATACAAGCCCAGGAGCCATCAAACGCTTTTCATATGACAAGCCATTCAATCCTGGAATCATTTTTGTGAGCTTCCTTTGAACCCTCTCAGGAGTCAGTGTGTCCATTCTAAGATAAAAGGCCCAAAACTGCTCACAATACTCTGTGAGGCTTCACCAGTGCTTTATAAAGCCTCAACATTACATCTTTGCTTTTATATTCTAGTCCTCTTGCAATGAATGTTAACATTGCATTTGCCTTCCTTACCACAGACTTAGCCTGCAAATTAGCCTTTAGGGAATCCTGCACAAGGACCCCCAAGACCCTTTGCACCTCAGATTTTTGAAGTTTTTCTCCATTTAGAATATAGTCTACCCTATTATTTCTACTAGAAAAGTGCAGGACTATACACTTTCGGACACTGTATTCCATTTGCCTCTTCTTTTCCCATTCTCATAACCTATCTAAGGCCTTCTGTAGCCTCTTTACTTCCTCAAAACTACCTGCCCCTCCACCTATCTTCATATCATCCACAAATTTTGCAACAAATCCATCAATTCCATCATCCAAGCCATTGGCATATAATGTAAAAAAAGCAGCGGTCCCATCACAGACCTCTGAAACACCACTAGTCATTGGCAGCCAACCAGAAAAGGCTCCCTTTATTCCCACTCATTGCCTCCTGGCAATCAGCCACTGCTTTATCCATGCTAGGATCTTCCCTGTAATACCATGAGCTTTTAACTTGTTAGCAGTCTCATGTGTGGCATTCTGTCAAAGGTCTTCTGAAAATCTAAGTACACAACATCAGCCAATTCTCCTTTATCTATATTACTTGTTATTTCTTCAAAGGATTCCAACAGGTTTGTCATGCAAGATTTTCCCTTGAGGAAACCATGCTGACTATGGCCTATTTTATCATGTGCCTCCAAGTACCCCAAAACCTTATCTTTAACAATCGATTCTAACATCTTCCCAACCACTGAGTTCAGACTAACTGGCCTGTAATTTCTTTTCCTCTGTCTCTCTCCCTCCTTGAAGAACGGAGTGACATTTGCAATTTCAAAGGTTCAAAGGTACAATGTAATGTCAGAGAAATGTACAATATACATCCTGAAATGCTTTTTCTGCATAACCGTCCATGAAAACAGAGGAGTGCCCCAAAGAATGAATGACAGTTAAATGTTAGAACCCCAAAGTCCCCCCCCCCCCAGCAAAGACACAGACTTGCACTTACCCCAAAGACTTTGCGTTTCACCCGGTATTCAACATTTTTCCAGCAAGCAGGGAGATATAACAAAGGGAACTATTCCAGAATCTCATGATTCTTGAAAGATCATTACTAATGCCTCCACAATCTCTTCAGTCACCTCTTTCAAAACCCTGGGGTGTACACCATCTGGTCCTGGTGATTTATCCATCTTCAGACCTTTCAGCTTCCCAAGAACATTCTCCCTAGTAATGGCAACTTTACGCACTTCTGACCACTGATACTCTGAAACTTCCATTCTACTGCTAGTGTCTTCTACAGTGAAGACTGATGCAAAATACTTATTCAGTTTGTCCGTCATTTCCTTGTCCCCTATTAAGGTATCTGGTCATCGACCCTCCACATGCAATTGCAAACAATCTGATTTTTTTTTAATGAGGTAAAAATGAAAAATGAATGGCAAAGATTCCATGGTGTTAATCACATTTACAATCAGGAAGAGAACACAACTGGGATCCATTGTTTGCTGTTCGTTATACACTGCTCCTCTGACACAGTGTACCATACAGCTGTAAATCTTCAGCTGACATGAATTTCAACTTTTTTTAAAATTTCACACAATCTTCCAAAGCTAGGTTTAATTTAATTTTTAAGTCTACATTGTGCCATAATTACCGCTCTTGACTTGACAAACTAGTGTTGTGTGGCATATTATTTCTGAAGATGCAATGATTAATTTTCAAAAGTATTTTTTATTATTTTTCAGTATCTTAATCTCTTGTGTTTGTCTTGACGATTATTGCCCTTTGTGTAAATATTTTAAAATTAATTCAAAAATTAGTTCTCTTAATTTCTGGTTTACTGTTGGCAAGGAAAATATTGGTGAACAAACTCTATACATGAGACAAACTTTCAAAAAAGAAAAGCTAAATGCAGATTTTATGTATGTTGAGAATAGGATGATCAGCCCCTGGTTCAGCCATTTCTGTTGTAAATAAGAACTGAAATAGGAGCACGAGTAGGTCATGTGGCCCCGTAAATTTGCCCACTAAAATAGTCATGGATCAACCTCCACTAACGTGTCACCTAACCATAGCCAAAATTTCCTGATCTTCCCAAAATGTATCTACCCCCTCTTTAAGTATGCACAATGATGCAGCCTCCACAAACAACTAAGTTTGAAAATCCCAGAGGTTCGTTGCCTTTTATAAAAAGACATTCCTGCACATACTAGTTTTAAATATTTGCCCATAATCTTGTACTTAAGTCAACTTGTTTGAGACATCTTGTGAAAACATTTCAACATCTAACCTGACAACTGCCTCAGAATCTTATGTTTCAATAAGATTCTTCAATACTCAAAGGAATATAAATCCCATTTCTTTAGCCACTCATGATCGGACAGCCCTCTCAACCTAGGGAATTAGTTCAATAAATCTTTTTTTGCGTGCCCTCCACTGCTAGTGTACCCTTTCCAAAATATGGGGATCAAAACTACAGGCAGGACTTTCCAGGTGTGACCTTACCAATATTCCCCAGAACCGTCAGATAAACACCTACACCTCTTCTATCATAATTGGAAAACCCATTATTGTTATACAGTCAGGGAGTTATACAACATGGAAATTGGTCTTTCAGACCAAGTCATCCATGCCAACTAAAGTACCTTCCTGAATTAGTTCTATATGCCTGCATTTGACCCATATCCCTCTATACCTTCCATAACTATGAACCTGACCAAATGTTTTATCTTGTAATTGTGCCCACCTCTACCATGGTAAATCTTTGTTCTGGATTCTCCCACAAGAAATTGTCCTCTCAATGTTTACCCTGTCAAAATCCTGCAATGGATAGAGGCCTAACCTGTCCAACCTTTCTTCATTTGATAACCTGCCCATTCCAGGTACTACACAAGTAAACTTTTTCTGTAAATGCATTGATTTCCTTCCACAATAAGGAGGTCAATTCTATACAGTATGCTAGATTTGCTGTGTACTTAATTAAAATTAATTAAATATAGCAAATTACATGAATTCTTAGAAGAACAGAGTGCAGAATAAAGAAACTTTGGTAACTAAGAAGGGTCCATTATTTATGGATTAATTATGGCCCTTCAAAACCAGGTTAGTAAGAGCTCGTCAAAATTAAGTATTTCACAAAAAGGGAATGAGAGACTTGTCTAACTTGAGAGCAGCACGGTAGGATAGTGGTTAGTGTAATGCCATTACAGCACCAATGTCCAGGTTTCAATTCAGCCGCTGTCTGTAAGGAGTTTGTATGTTCTCTCCATTACTGTGTGGGTTTCCTCTGGTTACTCTGGCTTCCCCCCACATTCCGAAGGCATGCGGGTTAGTGGATTAGTTGGACATATGGACTCCTAGGACTGCAGTGGCCTGCTACCGTGATACATCATTAAATTAAACATAAATAAAATGAGTAATTAACTATGTCTCTTGGTGTATGCTATTGGTAGCTATTCAGAAGAAGCTAATCTGGAGGAGTCAGAGCAAGTGTGCCTTCTCTTCAGAGCCCTGTTTTCTCAATTAAATGCTCTATGGATAACAGGAGTCTGGGTGGAATTTCGAAATAGGGAATAGGTGGCACTCTTACTTCTATATATTTGCTTTTAAAGACATTTTGATATATTCTGATATAAAGTAATTTATATTTGAATTATTCTTAACACTAGCCTTTGTAATATCCCATCAATGAAACTTACAAGATGCTTACAGTGACTATTGAACAGAATTTGCTTTCTTACTGTCTTTTGAACATTTCTTTCAGCGATTGCAGAGTAAAAACATGGAATGCTAAAGGGTTAACAAATGGGTACATGCTGGACACTAGAGACAGCAGTCAGGAATTATCTGACATCACCTAACTGTGCATTTACCACAACAAACTATTCTTTAAGGAGAATAAAGAAGATACGAACTCAAAACCATGCAAACAAGGATTTCTAAACTGAAGAAGAAAATCATTGTGGCTCTTCCCTCCACTGGAAATTGTTGTGCAGCAAGAAAGGATTGCAAGCAATAATTTTGCAAATATTGAACTACAAATGTAATTCTCAACAGCACTAACAAATCGTCATAGCAACAAAGCACCCTGAGCCACACTGCATCTTTGTAAGTCTGACACAAGCTTGGCATCCTTTCCATACATTTAAGGTAATTTTTCCTTTCCTGCAGCTCTGTCATTATTCTACACATTAATACTTCTACATATTCAATCTTGTACCCAAGAATCTTCATTTCAGCAGTGTTGTAATTGGAAGGAAATTATTTCCTCTATAGAAGAATGGATATATTTCACCAAAACTTTGGATGTGAAAGCCCAACAGGCTACTGAACAAGACCATCAGTGCTGTAAAAAGACAATGTTGCTCTTAACTGTCTCAATGGTTCACTGAACTTTTCCAAGGGAAAATGTTCAAAGTTTGCACAATAATGTCATCTTAGAGTGCTTCTGTTGATCAGATATTGTCATTCACACTGTGAGCTCATGCAGGCATAAATATGGAATCAAAATAATCATATGGTCAAACTGCTACCACTGCCATTGTTAGTCACTCGCCTCCAGGAAAAACAGCACTTCATAATAAGCTTATTTTTTTATCCAAACTATGGATAATCAACTAAACCAATATGTCTTCATTGCATTTAAATAAGCAACATTTCTTCTCTGCAACGTGAAAGAAATTCAAGTGTGAGTTCTTAATTTGTCTATGCCACACCATGCGTCCCAGCATAATATTTCAATGATTGTCATTACATCAGAAGAGTGGCATTGATGAAGACAGTAGTCTTAATTTATGGTGTTCACCATAAATAGCGAACTAGTCTTCACCAGTAAGTACACTTGTTGCACACACATTAGATACACATTCTAATGGAGGATCTTAATATAGATGAATCTGGACTAATTGGATGTCTCCAGTCACCAATGCCTTTGGAAGATTGAGCTAAACTGATGAAACAAAGTTTCTAGGTTTATATAAAAGTATATCAGTGCACTTACCAACATTATCTCCATGCTCAGTGAAAATATTGTGATTCTGAGTATTCAGATAAAGGCTTACTTTGAGGGAAGTCTTTAAATACCATGAAAAGCTTCAATTCTGAATTTAACCGTAATATTTTAGTACATCTCCAAGTCCTAAAACTTTGGGCTTAGTGTGATTTACATTATCCAAGCCTTGCTGATTTGGATAGTATAAATTGTAGTCTCAGTAGCCACTGCATATAGTGTCTGTTATATCTATAGTACTGTGCAAAAGTCTTAGACACATACATATTGATAAGGTGTCTAAGATTTTTGCGAAGTACTGTATTTATCAACGTGGAGCGAAGAGTGAGTTTCTAAATCTGGTGCAAGAAAAGGATGTTGGGAATGGTGATGGTGGAGTGCCACGGGAGGGGTGTGGCACAGGTGGCACAGAAAGTGTGCTAGGGGTGGGGGTAACGTGGGAGCAGGCACACACAGCCCTGAGACACCAGACCAGATCAGTTGATTCCAAACTATTGGTTTATTGATCATTACAGAAAAGCTGGTAGAAATACATCCACGTTCAGAAGTCCTAACTGCATGATTTGCTGATATATTGCACGTCAGTTCCACTGAAGTTATTGGATCAGTGGCCATGAAGTAATCTTTTGCAAATTGAGTGTGTCCATGGAAAATTTGCAAGCTTGAAGTTTTAATTTATTATTTTTAGTAAAAACAACCAAGCTAATTCCAAGGCTAGACTCTAATGACGTGCAAGAAAAATACAATCTGGTGTCAAAAATATTGCTGTGCTCAACGTTTCTGTTTACAATTTTAATATTCTGGAACACATGATAATATAATTTGACTGCAGTACTGTGCCATAAACAAAATACTGAGCCTTCAAAGGAGTTGGCTATTTACTTTCTGACTTGAATATTTGTTGTCTGTCATTTAGTAAATTGTAGCATTCAGTAGTTTTAGAAATACTGATAATAAAAATGGAGTTCTTAATTGCAGAGTGATGGTTGGAAAAAATGCTACTGTAGCACAATTGAGTTTATGTTCAAGAAACTGAAACTGATTAAAGGTGTGGGAATTGCCCCATAGATCAGTATCTTGCCACCTTGATACATAGGTTAGTATCAGCACAATACCTCTAAGTCCTTCTGGTGCTTTTTAAATTAGAAAATGTTACACTACTTGAATTGACATCAAGCCTATGACAACTCAGCGCTATTTGAGAGAAGAGGTTAAATAGATAGATTTAGATGTCAGTGTTAGGGAAATTAATGTTTTTAATGTAGCTGTTGTACTGTGGATATATGTTGTATTCTTGTCTTAAAGTATTTTGCAGGCTTTATTATCATCAGCTGTTACTGCTAAAATTCATTGAATCTTAGTTGACAACTTTGAAAAATTTTTTTTGAGGTGTTGAGAAAATAATTTGCTATCTTATTTGAACCCTATCTCCTATAGAATTCCTAGTAGTGAATTCTGTAAAAATACTTGACATTAGATCAAGCTTTGTGTTCAAGGTGTGAGGAAATAATTGAACTGTGTTAATGTCTAAGACATGTACAGGATATGTTTCTTGTTACTTAGAATAGCGTGCATGTGAATGTGTCAGTGAAGTCATCGCTATCAATATTCTTTACAGCCCTCGAGACTAATTTCTGTGGGAAATGCAATTTGCCTTTCAAACATTCAATCAAACCTTAACATTCAGCATTACCTCTTGCATTTTGCTAAGTTATTTTTTGGAATTTCCACACAAACTAGTGGAAAAGTCAACCTTATTACTGAGAAAAATTCCCATGGAACAAAATAAAAGGCAGAGGACCTGTCAGTTTTGACAAGGTCAATTAAATTTTCAAAATCTGTGAGAGATGTTCAGCACATCATTGGAAACAGTGTTAATCTTAATGTTACAGTAAAATTAAGAAGTGCCTTTAAGTTTACTGTTTCACCTGTACATTTCTGTAAAAGAAAACGTCTGTACACGGTAAAACCTTTTAGAAATACAAGATGTATAAACTGTATCTAATGTAAAAAGATTTAAGATGTTACATAATTGGTAATTGTAAATATTGTTCAACTGAAATAAAAGTGTTAAATGGCAGTGTTTGTATTAACTTACAGCAAATTCTTATTATGGTTGTACGATGTCATCACCAGCCACAATCAAGAAATAGTAAGGTTCATACTGGAGCTGCATTTGATTTTGACATTCAGCAGCAATTACTATTTTTTTTTGAAAGAAAGCCTTGGACAATTTTCAAATTTCTAATCTTGTTGGGATTACCTTTAGGTTACCTGTAGTACAGGTAAATGGTAAAATATCAAGAATTAACATTAAAAGCTAAAATAAAAATTGTGGAGCTACATGCCATCTTTGAATCTCTCTTCCCTTCCATCCCCTTTTCTTTCTCCGCAACAAAACCAGGAGAAAGAATCGGCCACCTGGTCCCACAAGCCAGCTCCTCTGTTCAATGTGATTTGACCAAATCTCTGTTCCTCTTCTGGGACTGAAGAGGACAAGGTTCTCTTAAACAAAATGGGATTGCTCAGAATTTGCTGTTCAGTCAAGAACAGCCACAATAAAGATCATAGCCTCTGTATGCACCATCAAGAGAAGCTGCCTTGGACCTTGGCTGTGCGACATTGTGTGGCAACAGAGATTTTGATGACGTAAATGGATTGATTTAATAGATCAGGTTGAAGGAAGGTGTGTCACTGAGAGCAGAAGTTCTCTATACACAACAGCTCCGAACAAATAGATGATGAAGATGCTGCCTTTGGCAGCTGCCAAAGCTGTTTGGAAGATAGTGTTTTAGACATAAAAAAAATTTTAAACTTTTCAATAACATAAAGGAAATGGACCATCTAATGACTGCAGAATATTTATCAAGGCAAATATGTCTGCTGTTCCCAATAGCTGAGAACCTTTAATCAAACAATGCTGAATATTTGAATCTAATACCACCTGTAAAGCCAACACAGTAAATACAATAGATTTACAATTAAAGTTCCAAAAAAGCATAAACTAATGAAACTAACTTGTTAATTTCATAAGCTTAAGCATTATTTCAGGTTATTAAGTACATTATGATCTACACTCAGTGGCCACTTTATTAGGTACACCTGTACATATGCTCTTTAGTGCAAACACCTAATCAGCCACTCATGTGGCAGCAACTCCATGCATAAAAGAATGCAGATATGGTAAAGAGGTTCGGTTGTTGTTCAGACCAAGCACCAGGAATGGGGACAAATGTGATTTTGACCGTGGTATGATTGTTGGCTTGAGTGTCTCAGAAACCGCTGATCTCCTGGAATTTTCACACATAACAGTGGTGTGCATAAGAGCACCTCTGAATGCACAGCACACTGAACAGTGAAGTGGATGGGCTAAGCAGCAGAAGACCACAACGAGTTCCACTGCTGTACCTCATAAAGTGGCCACTTTATTGTACACTGTTCCGACACAGTAAAGAGAGGTTTGCATTGTACCACAAGAATGCATCCTGGGCTCAATAAGTAAGCTTTAGTCTTCCGTCCCCAAAACCTGACTTATTATCCTTCCCATCTCTACTGAGTGAATAACTGCCCTTAACTTAAATCATGCTGTCATGATTAAAGTCCACTTTTTACCACTCAAAGAAAGCCTAAATAGAAAAGCTTTTGCTCATATTCTAACTAAAATTTGAAGAAAAATGTAGAATGAAAACTTAATTGCTGTCCTTACGATGAATATATTTGGAGGTTCCACCAATTATAGACAGGTGAAGCACACACAATGAGAACATGGGTAAGTAACCCCTTTTGAATAATATTTCCCTCACAGGATCCACAATAACAAGAAGAATATGATATCCTGAGAATAAATATTCATGCTGCTGGTCCAATTGGTTGAAGAGTGAAGCACGTAAGGTGTAGTATTTTAAATATTCTCTGTGTGCAACTTACTGGCAGCAGAATAATAGAACACTAATCTCAGACTGGATGGATGAATATGCTGCCCATTTACCATGCCCGGAGTTAAAATAACCCCTACTTCTCATGACAATTTTACATGGAGCATATGTAAATCTTGATGTATAATCAGTATAAATTTGTCCTTAAGCTTTCTGATAGCAAATTTTAGCACTTTTTTTAAAAAATGGGAAGATGTATTCCATCTGCCATGCTGCATTTTTACTTGGCTATGCTTTCTGCTATTTTGTCCGACTGCTTTCCTGATTGATCATTTCATCGTCCTCTCAGAGATCTTAGTTGACATCCTTTCTTCGCTTTTGTTTATTTAGATTTACTCTTAAAGTAGATGCTTTGTTGAAGCATTGGCAGTACCAGAACATACTAAAATTACAAAGAAACTGTCATAGAAAAAATACATGTAAACACATAAAATGCTGGAGGAACTGAGCAGATCAGACAGCATCTATGGAAAAAGAGAGTACAGTCGAAATTTCGGGCGGAGACCCTTCGGCAGGACTGGACAGAAAAAGCGGGGGGGTAGATTTAAAAGGTGAGGTAGAGGGGAGAGAGAAGCACAAGGTGATAAATGAAGTAAAGAGCTAGGAAGTTGATTGTTGAAAGAGATACAGGGCTGGAGAAGGGGGAAGCTGATAGGAGAGGACAGAAGGCCATGGAAGAAAGAAAACGGGGGTGGAGCGCCAGAGGGAGGCGCCGGGCAGCAAGGAGAAAAGATGAGAGAGAGAAAAGGGAATGGGGAATGGTGAAGGTGGGGTACGGGGCATTACCGTAAGTCCAAGAAATCGTTGTTCATGCCATCAGTTTGTAGGCTACCGAGACGGATTATAAGGTGTTGTTCCTCCAACCTGAGTGTGGCCTCATTGCGACAGTGGAGGAGGCCATTAACTGACATATTGGAATAAGAATCGGAAGTGGAATTAAAAGTGGGTGGCTGCTGGGAGATCCCGCTGGTTCTGGCGGACGGAGCGTAGATGCTGAGCGAAGTGGTCTCTCAACCTACGTCGGGTCTCACCGATATACAGGAGACCGCAACAGGAGCACCGGACACAGTAAATGACCCCAACAGACTCACAGGTGAAGGGTCGCCTCACCTGGAAGGAATGTTTGGGGCCCTCGATAGCAGTGAGGGAAGAGGTGTGAGGGCAGTTGTTCCGCTTGCAAGGACAAGTACCAGGAGGGAGATCAGTGGGTAGGGACGAATGGACAAGGGAGTCACGTAGAGAGCGATCCCTGCGGAAAGCAGAAATGGGGGGAGAGGGAAAGATGTGCTTGGTGGTGGGATCCCGTTGGAGGTGGCGGAAGTTGCGGGGAATTTCGTGCTGGACGCGAAGGCTGGTGGGCGGTAGGTGAGGGCAAGAGGAACCCTATCTCTGGTAGAGCGGCGGGAGGATGGGGTGAGACGCTCTTCAACCAATCGGATCCGCAGCAGGAATGGTTATTCTCAGGATACCATATTCTTCACCCAGCACCTCACCAGCCTCCGCGTCCAGCAGCACATAATTCTCCGAAACTTCCTCCATCTCCAATGGGATCCCACCACCAAACACCTCCCCCCACACTTTCCACAGGGATCGCTCCCTTCGCGTCTCCTTTGACCATTTGTCCCTCCCCACTAATCTCCCCCCGGCACGTATCCTTGCAAGCGAAACAAGTGCCACATCTGCTCCGCTAAGCAGTCCTTCCAGCTGAGGCGACACTTCACCTGCGAGTCTGTTGGGATCATATACTGTAGCCGGTGCTCCCGATGTGGCCTCCTGTATATCGGTGGGACCCGACATAGATTGGGAGACCGCTTCGCCGAGCACCTGCGCTCCGTCCGCCAGAAAAAGCGGGATCTCCCAGTGGCCACCCATTTTAATTCCACTTCCCATTCCGATATGTCCATCCATGGCCTCCTCCACTATCGTGATGAGGGCACACCTAGGTCGGAAAAGCAACACCTTGCCTTCCGTGTCATCGATTTCTCTAACTTCCGTTAATCACCCCCAATCCCCCCCCCCCCTTCTCCTTCATCACTTCCCGTCCCCTCTTCCGTCTTTCACCTTATTTCCATTCCCTCCGTCTGGTGCTCCAACCCCTTTTTTCTTTCTTTCCATGGCTTTTTAAAGCTATTCAGTTATTTCCCCCAGTCTTGCTGAAGGGTCTCGGCTCGAAACGTTGTCTATACTCTTTTCCATAGATGCTGCCTGACCTGGTGAGCCCCTCCAGCATTTTGTGTGCCTTGCTTGGATTTCCAGGATCTGTAGATTTTCTCTTGTTTGTGATTTTTTTTAAAAAACAGGTTTTATCCTTGTAAATTCATCAGTGGTATCACGTGGGAAATGATTTATGGAAAGTTCCAACATTATCCCTAAATAATGTATGAAGAAAAAAATACATAACCAGTTAAAAAGGTAATGTGTTCCATAAATGCATAATGGAAAAGAATATCAAATTTACAACTTCTATTGTTATATAGCACGTGAGAACCATTGACTATATTTGAATAAGTGATTGCATGGTCACTAAAATAATAAGAAAATCTGATGTTTCTTTTTAATCAAACACCAAAACTGGACTCACTGCGAAGTATAATTGCCTGTGGGATAAAAACAAATTGTAATGTTCACAGCAATCATACTGCACATTGAAACACTAATGCAATTCTGAGTCATGTTCAAAGTTATGTGCCCAAGGAAGGAAACGTCACTCTTAGAATATCAAACTTCTAAAAATAACCAATCCACTTTGAAGTCTCTTATATTTATTCCATCTGAGTTTGCTTGTGGCATAAATGAGGGGAATAATTACTGAAACCCCTGTGTGAGAATACAATAAACAGTGATGTATCTGGTCATTAAGCTAGAATGCTTCAATCATTTTGTTGTCTTAACTATGCATGTTACTTAACTTCCTCACACAATTCACTCTTTATCTACCCAATGATGTTTTATACTTCTGGTAAAATGGCAGTGTGCTTCAATGCATTGGCTTCTATGGGGCCAACCAAACATATTATTGTCTTTTTTAAAAGTGTTCGTTATGATTGCAAGACACAGCTGGACATTAAGAACTTAAAGTACTGCAGTTCTCCCCCATCAGTGACTTGTTTATTGGTGGAGAAACTGAAAGAGCTGGACTTGAAGCGGATCATACTGCTGCTTACATCAGAGGGGCGTCGGCGTGTGAAGGTGGTGTGCAGTCCAGCAGCAGTTGATCATCTTTGTCACTTTTCTTGTGATTGGACAATGGTAATGCGGAATGCTGCAAGTTCAATTCACTGTTTTATTGGCAAATGGCGGGGGGAGCTGCCTAGCCTCAGTTGTAGTGAGGACGATGCCCCAAAACCACTGTGCCACATGTTTGCAGCCACCCAGGAGAGAGGCATTAGAGTCGGTGCACTCCACCAGAGGTGGTATGGTGAGGGTTCGTGCTGGATTCGGTGCTGCTCTCCAGTGTTCGCTTGGCAGAAGACAAAGATGCATTATGTTTGACTGTAGAGTGCTGCAACATTCATGGACTCGGGGACTTGGACTATATTTTTTGTGTGTGACTGTATTTTACTGCAGTCTTATATGTACTATGTGTGACATACTGTGAATAACTGTTGGTACTGTGTTTTGCACTTTGGCCTGGGAGTAACGATGTTTCGTTTGGCTGCATTCATGGATATTTGTGTATGGTTGAAAGACAATTAAACTTGAACTTGAACTTCACCCTGTCTTAACCTATTCTTAAAAAGATAAGGACCTTTGAATCCTTTGCAGCTGTCCGGTGAAAATGATATCATTTCCGTTAAATAGGGGCCGTGGACAATTCTGATTTGATGGAGACAGATGTGAAAGCACAGAGGAACATCTGGAGAAATTTCTGAAATGCCAGTTCGCTGCCACTGTTACTGTGCGATCGAGAATCTTCCGGAGGGAAGGCCTCAAAATCCCCGGCTTTGCCTGCTGCTGGCGACCGAGACTGAGGTCGAATCGTTCGGATAGAGATGGTGCTCGGTACTCGGTGTCGGAGGGCTGATCGGAGGCTCGAAGTTTTCAGACAACTCAGTCGGACTGTGGTTGGGCATGGCAGGAAGAGTTTTCTTCCTTCTCCTGTCTGCATGAGATGAGGAACTTTCGAGAAATTTTGAACTCTTTTACTGTGCCATGGCCTGTTCTTCATCAAATTATGGTATTGTTGCACTGTTGTAACTATATGTTATAATTATGTGGTTTTGTTAGTTTTTTCAGTCTTGGTCTGTCCTGTGTTTTTTGTGATATCACACCGGGGGAATATTGTATCATTTCTTAATGCATGCATTACTAAATGACAATAAAAGAGGACTGCGTGTCCTCATAATCTAATCTAATCTAATCTAAAACCTGCTTGCCTCATGAATGCTTATTTCCTTTTATACTACATAATTTCTATTGGTGGCATGAATCGTCCATTGGAGCACCATTTATAATGTTGCCATAAAAACCCAGTTTGAAACAATGATGAACATTTTTTTTTGCATTCATTCACCAGATTTGTGAAAACGCTACTTCAGAAAGGTGACGAAAAGGCATATTTTAATCCACTGCAATCCTTTTAGTGAAAGTGTATCCTAGATTGATGATACTCGAGTTCCAAGGTTTTGACCTTGTGACAATATTATAATTACAATTCCGAATAGTGTGTAATTTGAAGATGAATTTATAGTGAGAAGGATGGATGCTCAGGCTATGTCAGTCAAATTTGTCTACTGACATGTGGGGTGGCAGTACTATGAAAGTATTCAAAGGATTCAAAGCACATTTATTATCAAATATATATGCAGTGTACAACCTTGAGATTTGTTTACTCCACAAACAGCCACGAAATGACAAAAATCATGGAACCCATTCAAAGTGAAAGCATCAACTGTCCCCCTCACATGCGCAAAAAACAATTGCACAAACACCAACAAGAACATCAAACCTCCCCCTCACACAACAAACAAATTGTGAAAACAGCAACAAGAAATAATGAACTGTTGCACCTTGCTATCAGGTATGGGTAAACGTACCCAACCAGGGTCGCCAGTTGGGAGAAAAAAGATGGTAAGCTGCAACAGCATGTTAAACATAGAACATAGAATAGTACAGCACAGTACAGGCCCTTCGGCCCACAATGTTGTGCCGACCCTCAAACCCTGCTTCTCATATAAGCCCCCAACTTAGATTCCTCCATATACCTGTCTAGTAGTCTCTTAAACTTCACTAGTGTATCTGCCTCCACCACTGACTCAGGCAGTGCATTCCACGCACCAACCACTCTCTGAGTAAAAAACCTTCCACTAATATCCCCCTTGAACTTTCCACCCCTTACCTTAAAGCCATGTCCTCTTGTATTGAGCAGTGGTGCTCTGGGGAAGAGGTGCTGGCTATCCACTCTATCTATTCCTCTTATTATCTTGTACACCTCTATCATGTCTCCTTTCATCCTGCTTCTCTCCAAAGAGTAAAGCCCTAGCTCCCTTAATCTCTGATCATAATGCATACTTTCTAAACCAGGCAGCATCCTGGTGAATCTCCTCTGTACCCTTTCCAATGCTTCCACATCCTTCCTATAGTGAGGTGACCGGAACTGGACACAGTACTCCAAGTGTGGCCTAACCAGAGTTTTAAAGAGCTGCATCATTACATCGCAACTCTTAAACTCTATCCCTCGACTTATGAAAGCTAACACCCCATAAGCTTTCTTAACTACCCTATCCACCTGTGAGGCAACTTTCAGGGATCTGTGGACATGTACCCCGAGATCCCTCTGCTCCTCCACACTACCAAGTATCCTGCCATTTACTTTGTACTCTGCCTTGGAGTTTGTCCTTCCAAAGTGTACCATCTCACACTTCTCCGGGTTGAACTCCATCTGCCACTTCTCAGCCCACTTCTGCATCCTATCAATGTCTCTCTGCAATCTTTGACAATCCTGTACACTATCTACAACACCACTAACCTTTGTGTCATCTGCAAACTTGCCAACCCACCCTTCTACCCCCACATCCAGGTCATTAATAAAAATCACGAAAAGTAGAGGTCCCAGAACAGATCCTTGTGGGACACCACTAGTCACAATCCTCCAATCTGAATGTACTCCCTCCACCACCACCCTCTGCCTTCTGCAGGCAAGCGAATTCTGAATCCACCTGGCCAAACTTCCCTGGATCCCATGCCTTCTAACTTTCTGAATAAGCCTACCGTGTGGAGCCTACTGTGTTATTTAGTGCTGGGGGGGGGGGGTAATGCAAAAACTGGCCGAAAGTTGTTAAAGGAAAAAAGTATTTACAAATAGACAAATGAAAACAACTTTAAGTCTTTAACTTTCCAATATAACTATTCACCAACTGTCAAATCCAACCTCCACACCTTTCTGGCGATGTCAGACAGAGGGTTTAAATCTGCCTGTGTATGAATTACACCTGCTCCCACTAACCCAGGCGTTATTTTAGAATGCGCCAATTTGTCCCTTAGGTCTTTTGGAGCTGGTCTGCTGTCTACAAACTGATGTAACAGTGCGAGTGAAAATAAATGAAACTGCTTGGAATGCCTGTGCCTAGAATCTTTATTTTTATGAGTTATAAAGCAGTAGAGCACATTAACTGAAGGGATTGTTTTGATTAGCCAAGCTCGTGATTATTTTACTGTTGGGGTGTGTAAATGGTGAACTCCCAAGAGCTGCAGAATGGGAGGGCAAATTGTGTGAACTACTGGGGAAACTAGACCAGGAACAGAATGAGGAGGAGTAACTAGCCGGGCCAAAGGGCAAGGTTAGTGGGAGAATTAGCGTTGCCAACCTGTTCTGCCACACAAGCAAAAAACACAGACAATAAAACAGAAAATTGAAAGAGACTATATTCAGTTCAGCTCAGTCCTCATATTTTGCGTCCAAAAATGGATTCAAGCCAGGTGACAAGAGAAAGATTATCAAAAGAGAAAAACAGAGAGGAAAAAAAGTCAAGTGTGTATAGTGAGGTTGTATAGTATTATTTTGCATTGTTGTAACTGCCAAATATTCGTGCACAAGTTTTAAAGTGAAACCACTGATGCTTTAACTTACACTGTCTTACCTTGCGCATTCCTTTTCTATTGAAGAGGTTCTTACAATTTACAGTAGTAGATGGGAATTAGATTTGAAAAATCTAATTTCCTAAAAATTAATATGCAATTACAGTAAGTACTTAAATTATTTGGAACATAAATCATAGAGTCAAAGGGACAAACAGCTTGGAAACAGCCCATTCAGCCCATCAAATCCATACTAACCATAACCCACCATTGTCTGAAGAGTTTAATTAGCTGATGTGAATGTGATTATCCTAACTCTTTGAACACCCATCCAGCACTCAGGGATGAGTGGAGCCAAACAGTTAAAGTTAATATCATTCTTTCAATTAGCTTGTTTCTGCGCAATTAGGTGTTGTCAAAAGGCTAATGATGTTGATTTCTCAACTTCCTCCTTGTGAAAGGAGCCACAAACCCATGACATAACATGCAGTAATTACGATTATTACTTGGTTCTTCATCCTGAAAGAGCTCTAAATACCAGAGTATTATGGACAACACATTCACAAACTGACTGAGGGGCTCAGTGGCAATCACCGGACTCATGCCGCTACCAGGGGTGATGAATAACTCAATCTATGTAGTTTTGTAACTCCAATATGGTCTTTTCACATCCAGAATAAACTGCAGAGATCTGATTTTTATTTATAGCCTATCGGTGCACCTATTCTGCTAAATGTTGGGAAATGGAATTGTCTGAAATCCAGACCGCCCTCATTAACTTCAATGATTAGTAAAAAGACATTCTGATTATTGTTTGTTTAATCATACTGGGGGAGAATGGTTCGTTTTCTGAAGAAGTTAATCTGAAGATCTAAAGGTTACATAATCTTGGTTCTTGCTGGAAAATGGAAATGGCTCTGAAAGGAATTTCCAACAAATGTCTATTTAAAAGGATGTTTGGGATTTTTGAGGAAGGACTGAAATCCTGAACCTGGCTAACTTAAACTGTCAGTCTGCTTCAACATGTAATATGATCTAATTCCATGAGGTAATTCCACCTCGTTAATGTAGCCAATTCCATTCTTGCTTGGAATTCACCTCTCTGATATTGTGATATATTCGATCAAGCTGAGGAACTGCAAATCCATTGATTTCAATGAAGATTGTTTGCAGCTAATATAGTGTGAAGTGGAAAGGAAATTCCCTCTTAATCCTTTTACTTTAGTTTTTAACTGCACTGTTTCTGTTTTAGGTTCTTGTAACTACACCTGGCTGACACAGTAGCATTGTGGTTTAATCCCCGCATTATCTGTAAGGAATCAGTGGGTTATTCTTCAATTGGGGCACTTTTGACTACATGAAATTCTGAAAAATGAAATTTCCTGAAACTCTCTTTTGTTTATGTCCTAACCTTTATTTTAGGTTCTGGAATGAAGACCAGATCTTGGCATTGATCAACTTTTAAGAGAACTTTTATATTCTAAGGCATTTTTGAGGTTTTTTTTTTCAGAGGTGAGTATCATTACCATCACACCATCAAAATACTGAATTTAAATTAAAATGAAATCACAAAGATTTCAAAGTCAATCCTGCAAACAAAAACATGGCCTTTAATAAATTTGTTTTAACTCAATCTTTAAGTACACTCAGAATATATTTTTGAAACATATTTTCCTTAGCTAAACAACAAAACATTTATTTGCTAACTGGAGTATTGGAATTTTAACATTTTTTGACAGAATGCTGATTTTGACATCAAAGCATGTAAATTCAGACTAATATTACTAAGCAAAATGCACACAGCATGCTGGAGGAACTCAGCATGCCAGGCAGCACCTATGGAAAAGAACAGAGTCGATGTTTCAGGCCGAGACCCTTCATCAGCTGTTCTGGAGGATTATGAGAATGATCCTAGGAATGGAAGGGGTTAATACATGAGGAGCATTTGATGGCAGTAGAACTGTACTTGCTGAATTTTAGAAGAATGAGGGATTCTTATTGAAACCTACCAAGTATTGAAGGGACTTGACAGAATGGAGGTGGAGAGCCATTTCCAATAGTGGAAGAGTCCAGGACCGGAGGACCAGAGTTCAAGGATGTGTATTTAGAACAGAGGGTGGTGAATTTGAAGAATTTATTGCATAGACAGATGTGAGAGTCAAGTCATTGGGTATATTTAAAGCAGAGACTGACAGGTTCTTGATTAGTAATGGCATCAAAGATTATGGGGAGAAGGCAAGGAAAATGGGTTAAGAGGGAAAATAAATCAACCATGATTGAATAGTGGAACAGACTCAATGGGCTGAATGACTTAATTTTTCTCCTATACCTTATGGTCATGAACTGAATATTACTTTATGCAAATGTCTTGAACCTAGATTTAGTAATAAAGCCATTTTTAGAAAATCATCTAATGGTGTGTGGTTATTTAATATATACTCAGTGGCCACTTTATTAGGTACAGCAGGTACTTCATAAACTGGCCATGGGGTGTATTTCTGTCCATTTGTGGACTTCTGCTGTTGTAGCCTATCCATTTCAAGGTTCAACATGTTGTGTATGTAGAGATGCTCTTCTGCGCACCACTATTGTAACACATGATTCTTTGAGTTCCTGTCACCTTTCTGTCAACTTAAAACTTTCTGGCTGTTCCCCTCTGACCTCTCTCACTAACAAGGCATTTTCACCTACAGATTTGTCACTCATTGAATGTTTCTCATTCTTCTCACAATTCTCTATAAACTGTTGTGTGTAATTCCCAGGAGAACAGCAGTTTGTGAGATACTCAAACCACCCTGTCTGGCACTAACAATTATTCCATGGTCATGGTCACTTAGGTCATATTTCTTCCCCAATCTGATGTTTCATCTGAACAACAGGTGAACTTCTTGCTTTTATGCATTGAGTTACTGCCACATGATTGACTGATTAGATATGTGCATTTACAAGCACAGGTGTACCAAATGAAGTGGGCACTGAGTTTGATCAAGTTCAATCTCATATTTAAAAAGAATAAAACACCATCAAGTTTAGATAATGCTAATTTCAGCAAAAAATCATCCTCAGACTCCCCATGGGAAACTGAGTAAGTTTGTCAAAGTTAAAAAAATAGAAATATCATGACGGTAATTACAGTGAATAAGATAAAGAATAAGTTCATACTTTTAAGAAACAAGAGTGTAAAAGAACCTCATCACGGAATGCCGGGTATTCCAAGGAATTTAGTATTGAATCAAGATTAAAGAACAGTTTTATTTTGTCACATGCACATCAAAACATCAAAACGTGCACTGAAATGTGTTGTTTGTATCAATGACCAACACAGTCCGAGGGTGTGCTGGCAGCAGCCCGCAAGTTCCACCATGCTTCCGGCATGCCCACGACTTACCAATCTAGAGCACCCAGAGGAGTCCCACATGGTCATGGCAAGAGCGTACAAGCAACTTGCAGAGAGCGGTGAGAAATGAGCCCTAATTGCCGGCAATGTGAAGTTTTACACGAGCTGTTTACACTACAAACATAAACTTAAGTCACGTAATGACTGATGAAGCCTTAGAACTAGGTGGATTTCATTATATGATTATACTGGAAGTAGAGAAGACCATTGTAGATGACCTTCCAGAGTTCTTCTGAATTGAGTATCGTCAGTAAAGTTCAGATTACTGCATAAAAAATGAGAGCACAATCTCCTGGAAATACCATCTTTTTGACTTGGCATCTGTTTCAGAAAATTGACGGTTTAATCTAATTAAAGATAGAGTAATCTGATTATTTTTATGCTGATTAGGATATTGTGGCTTTAAAAAGTATAATCATAAATCTAATTTTTTTTCCAAAGAAGTGATAGAAAATAATGGAAGAGCACCTCATATTCCAATTTGTTAGTCTACAACCTGATGGCATGAACACTGATTTCTCTAAGTTACAGTAACCTCTCCCATGTCTTCCTTTTGTTTTCACTCATCCCAGTGACTCCACAACCATCTTCATCTCCTCACTCTTGCCCTGTTGATTTGCACATCAGCCATGCATTCCTTCCTTTGGATCCCCTCCTCACCTCCTTCCCTTCATTTCATGGTCCACTATCCTCTCCTTTCAGATTCCATATTCTTCAGCCTTTTGGTACTTCCACCTATCACCTCCCAGCTTTTTACATTGTTCCCACCCTCCAATTCTCACCTGAATTCACCTATCACTTGCCAGCTCTTGCTCCACACCCTCTCCCCACTCTTTTATATAACATTCTCCCCTCTTTCTTTCCAGTTCTGATAAAGTCATAGAAACATTGAAAACCTACAGCACAATACAGGCCCTTCAGCCCACGATCTGTGCCAAACATGTACTTACTTAGAAATTACCTAGGGTTACCCATAGCCCTCTATTTTTCTGAGCTCCATGTACCTATCCAGGAGACTCTTAAAAGACCCTATCGTATCCGCCTCCACCACCGTTGACGGCAGCCCATTCCACGCACTCACCACTCTCTGCGTAAAAAACTTACCCCTGACATCTCTGTACCTATTTCCAGGCACCTTAAAGCTGTGCCCTCTTGTGTTAGCCATTTTAGCTATGGAGAAAGCCTCTGACTATCCACAAGATCAATGCCTCTCATCATCTTATACATCTCTATCAGGTCATCTCTCATCCTCCGCCACTCCAAAGTGAAAAGGCCTAGTTCACTCAACCTATCCTCATAAAGCATGCTCCCCAATCCAGGCAACATCCTTGTAAATCTCCTCTGCCCCCTTTCTATGGTTTCCACATCCTTCTTGTAGTGAGGTAGCCTGAAGTGAGCATGGTACTCCAAGTGAGGTCTGACCAGGGTCCTATAAAGCTGTAACATTACCTCTTGGCTCTTGAACTCAATCTCACAGTTGATGAAGGTCAATGCACCGTATGCCTTCTTAACCACAGTGACAACCTGCACAGCTGCTTTGATTGTCCTATGGACTCGGACCCCAAGATCCTTCTGATCTTCCACACTGCCAAGAGTCTTACCATTAATACTATATTCTGCCATCGTATTTGACCTACCAAAATGAACCACCTCACACTTAACTGGGTTGAACTCCATCTGCCACTTCTCAGCCCAGTTTTGTCTGCTATCAATGTCCTGCTGTAACCTCTGATAGCCCTCCACACTATCCACAACACCCCCAACCTTTGTGTTATCAGCAAATTTACTAACCCATCCCTCCACTTCCTCATCCAAGTCATTTATAAAAATCACGAAGAGAAGGGGCCCCAGAACAGATCCCTGAGGCACACGACTGGTGACCTACCTCCATGCAGAATATGACCCATCTACAACCACTCTTTACCTTCTGTGAGCAAGCCAATTCTGGATCCACAAACCAAGGTCCGCTTGGATCCCATTTATTTTCTCAATAAGCCTTGCGGGGGTGCCTTATCAAATGCCTTGCTAAAGTCCATATACACTACATCCACTGCTCTACCTTCATTAATGTGTTTAGTCACATCCTCAAAAAATTCAATCAGGCTTGTAAGGTATGACCTGCCTTTGACAAAGCCATGCTGACTATTCCTAATCATATTATGCCTCTTCAAATGTTCATAAATCCTGCCTCTCAATATCTTCTCCATCAACTTACCAACCACTGAAGTAAGACTCACTGGTCTGTAATTTCCTGGGCTATCTCTACTCCCTTTCTTGAATAAGGGAACAACATCTGCAACCCTCCAATCCTCCAGAACCTCTCTCGTCCACGTTGATGATATAAGGATCATTGCCAGTGGCTCAGCAATCTCCTCCCTCATCTCCCATAGTAGCCTGGGGTACATCGCATCCAGTCCCGGAGACTTACCCAACTTGATGCTTTCCAAAAGTTTCAGAACATCCTCTTTCTTAATGTCTATATGCTCAAGCTTTTCAACCCGCTGTAAGTCATCCCTACGATCGCCAAGATCCTTTCTCGTAGTGAATACTGAAGCAAAGTACTCATTAAGTATCTTTGCTATCTTCTCCGGTTCCATACACACTTTTCCACTGTCACACTTGATTGGTCCTATTCTTTCACATCTTATCCTCTTGCTCTTTACATACCTGTAGAACGCCTTGAGGTTTTCTATAATCCTGCTCGCCAAGTCTTTCTCATGGCCCCCTCTGACTCTCTTAATTTCATTCTTAAACTCCCTCCTGCTAGCCTTATAATCTTATAGATCTCTATCATTACCTAGCTTTTCGTAAGCTTTCCTTTTCTTCTTGACTAGATTTTCAACAGCCTTTGTACACTGCGGTTCCTGTACCCTACCATCCTTTCCTTGTCTCGTTGGAACGTACCTATGCAGAACACCACACAAATATCCCCTGAACATTTGCCACATTTCTGCCGCACATTTCCGTGAGAATATCTGTTCCCAATTAATGCTTCCAAGTTCCTGCCTGATAGCTTCATATTTGCCCTTACTCCAATTAAATGCTTTCCTAACTTGTCTGTTCCTATCCCTCTCCAATGCTATGGTAAAGGAGATAGAATTGTGATCACAATCTCCAAAATGTTCTCCAACTGAGAGATATGACACCTGACCAGGTTGATTTCCCAATACCAGATCAAGTACGGCCTCTCCTCTTGTAGGCTTATCTACGTATTGTGTCAGGAAACCTTCCTGAACACGCCTAACAAACTTCACCCCATCTAAACCCCTTGCTCTAGGGAGATGCCAGTCAATATTTGGGAAATTATAATCTTCCACCACAACAACCCTGTCATTATTACACCTTCCAGAACCTGTCTCCCTATCTGCTTCTTGATGTCCTTGTTACTATTGGGTGGTCTATAAAAAACACCCAGTAGAGTTATTGACCCCTTCCTGTTCCTAACTTCCACACACAGAGACTCAGTAGACAATCCTTCCAATTCTTCCTCCTTTTCTGCAACCGTGACACTATCTCTGATCAACAGTGCCACATCCCCACCGCTTTTGCCTTCCCCCACCCCAGTCTTTTCTGAAGCACCTAAAGCCTGGCACTCTAAGTAACCATTCCTGCCCCTGAGCCATCCAAGTCCTGTAATGGCCACAACATCATAGCTCCAAATGCTGATCCACACTCTAAGCTCATCTGCTTTGTTCATGATGCTTCTTGCATTAAAATAGACACATCTCTGAGTGTATCCCTTCTCTATCACCTGCTTATCCTTCCTCTCACACTGTCTCCAAGCTTTCTCTATTTGTGAGTCAACTGCCCCTTCCTCCACCTCTTCAGTTCAGTTGCCACCCCCCAGCAATTCT
The DNA here is from genome assembly GCF_963921235.1 of Mobula hypostoma. Taxonomy (NCBI): domain Eukaryota; kingdom Metazoa; phylum Chordata; class Chondrichthyes; order Myliobatiformes; family Myliobatidae; genus Mobula; species Mobula hypostoma. The sequence goes on along the minus strand of NC_086109.1, from coordinate 27,872,586 downwards.
AGTTTAAACTCTCCCCAATAGCCCTAGCAAACCTCCCTGCCAGGATATTGGTCCCCCTCGGATTCAAGTGCAACCCGTCCTTTCTGTGCAAAAGAGGTCCCAATGATCCAGAAATCTGAATCCTTGCCCCCTGCTCCAATCCCTCAGCCACACATTTATCCTCCACCTCACTCTATTCCTATACTCACTGTTGCATGGCATAGGCAGTAATCCCGAGATTGCTACCTTTGAGGTCCTGCTTCTCAACTTCCTTCCTAACTCCCTGTAGTCTGTTTTCAGGATGTCCTCCCTTTTCCTACCTATGTCATTGGATCAATATGTACCACAGCCTCTGGCTGTTCACCTTCACACTTCAGGATATCGTGGATGCGATCAGAAACATCCGAGACTCTGGCACCTGAGAGGCAAACTACCATCCGTGTTTCTTTTCTGCATCCACAGAATCGCCTATCTGACCCCCTAACTATAGAGTCTCCTATCACTGCTGCCTTCTTCCTTTCCCTACCCTTCTGAGCCACAGGGCCAGAGTCTGTGCCAGAGGCGCAGCCACTGCTGCTTCCCCCAGGTAGGCCATCCCCCCCGACAGTACTCAAACAGGAGTACTTATTGTTAAGGGGGACAGCCACAGGGTACCTTCTAGTATCTGACTCGCGCCCTTCTCTCTCCTGACTGTTATCCACTTATTTGTCTCCCAAGGCCCCTGTGTGACTACTTGCCTATAGCTCCTCTCTATTACCTCCTCATTTTCCTTGACCAGATGATGGTCATTGAGCTGCATCTCCAGTTCCCTAACCTGGTCCCTAAGGAGCTGCAGTTCGATGCATCTGACGCAGATGAGGCCTTCCGGGAGGCTGGGAGTCTTCCGGACTTCCCACATCTGACACCCAGCACAGAACACTGGCCTCACAGGCATACTTCCTGTTTCTATTCTTCACAGGTAACCTACTTTGCCTCGACCCATTATCACCGAAGCCCCTTTGAGCCAAAGCCCTCCTACTCCGACACCCGCTCTATAAACCTGTCTCCTTTTAAACTCTTCGCCCTGGTCTAACTCGCTGACGTCCACGCACTTGCGCCGTCGTCCCTCAATCAAAACCCAAATTGTGAACTGTCCATTTCCCACCACAGATGCTGCATGACCTGCTGAGTTCCTCCAGCAATTTGTGTGTTGTTTCAGATTTCCAACATCTGCAGTGTTCCTTATATCCGAAGAATAACTTCACATTTTATTTATATGCACTGCAAAGTAGCATTTGAGCAAACTCTTATAAATGAGTTACAACTGAGCTTATGGAATTGGAGTCAAATAATCAAGTTGATTGGAAAGTTGGATGAGCAGTAAAACTTGGGATAATGTCCCCAATTGCCTTAAGTAACAATTGTCCTCTATATTATTTATATATGACTATTGTGATATGATAGAAAGCTGCCATGCAGGTTTGCGAATAATCTAATTATATTGGTGTTATAACCATTGCAGATGGAAAGCTAAAATGATAAAGAATTACTGTAGATGAATGAAAAGGCACAACTCTAGAAATTAGAATTCATTGTCAAAAAATATATGCTTGTCCATTATGAATGTTCAAAGGACAAAGCATCATATCTGAATGCTAAAATGCTTGAAGCCATCGAATTCCAATGAAACCTGGGGTTCATGTTCATAGATAGACATAGAAAACAATGAGACAATTCTAGCTGTTTTTAGATATTGAAGTAGAATATAAGGAGCTTTAAGTTAGTTATTCCTATGCAATGCTCTAATTAGATGACATTGGAACACTATGAACAGTTCTGGGCACCACACACTAAGAATAATCTATTAACTTTGGTACAGGTGCACTGTCATTTTATGATACCTATATTCCAAAGGTTAAATTACAGGAAGAGATAACAGAAAGTAACATGTATTCAGTGAGTTACTGGAGATTTGATTTGTCTTTTCATGATTTTAAACAGAGGGAGTGTTTTGTTCTTTTGTTGGGAAACTGAAGGCCAGACACCATGTCCTACATGAAAAGGTGATGAAAGGCTGGAGCTCTTTCACAAATTATACTTGGGCAATTTGGTCATTTACAATTAATAATTATATATATTCCTTAAATAGCTGTGGGGTAAAGGGACTAGATTTCAGATCGGTCAGTCTCACAATGTTGTCGGGGAAGGGAGAGGGTGGAAGAAGCTTATCTGTTGACTTCAGCTCCTTTGAGTCTTGGTTGTGCATTATGCTACAACCATAATGGATGTCTGAATAAACTTCAAATTAAGGAATTGCATACTTGAGCAAATGTTGAAGACTTTGCTCTGCCAAATGCAAATAATTGACAGCATTTAATTTTTAATGGAACATTATTTTTTAAATAAGAATACATTTGTAATTCAATGAGGGCTCAGCAGCTAAGGTCAGGAAAGCACAATTTTCTGCTAGGGCTAGCTTGATTGGAAAACAATTTATGCTCAGCTCCTAGCTTGTGGCACAGAATAGATCACTGAACCAGGAAAGTTTCTTCCAACCATCAATCTGACTCACCAGTCCAAGTGTTGCTGCATTTGTTCCAGCTGTGTAATGTTCTGCACAAAGAAAATTCCCGTTGATTTCCATTAAAATATAGTTATTTACAGGTGTCAGTGTCAGTCCTTGTGGAGTGTGATGAGTGATGTTACAACACTATAAATGCATGTTTTCCCCCCATTACACCTCTATTTCAGCTGTCCTAAATGTTCGTATTTTTTTCCCAAATTCTGCTGTTGGTTTCTCAAAAATGCAAAATCAGTTGTAGATGTTTCCCTGTATACAATTGCTTAGCTGAACACAGGAAACCTGTTCTGATGTTCAAATGTTAACAGTAATGGCCCACAATAAAGGATTCTGTATAAATGCTAGTTCTTTTTTAAATTCTAAATTTTGAGCTAAAATGTACCATGTTGAAAGCCAGTGCCTTGACAAAGAAACTCTTAAGTATATAGGAATGTAAGTGTTAAAGCCTTTGAAAAGGGAAAAGGAATGTTAATGTGTAATTTTGTGCAATAAAATAATTACAACAAATGCTATCCGTACACAGCAGGTCAAGCAGGAAGTGCAGAGAGAGAAAGAGAAAAGTGTAGTTAATGTTAAGTCTATTTAATGACAACCTTAATTTTTGGCCCAGTTTCTCTCTCGGCAAGTCCTTCCTGGTTTGCTGTCTATTTGCAGCATTTCAGATTTATTTCAGATTTCTGGTATCTTCAGTGTTTTGCTTTGGAGTTCCTGAAATTAATAAGTAAGTGAAATAAATGGAGACCATTACATAAATTTGTAAGTATTATGGTATGCTTTTACAATTCCTGGGCAGATTCACTTAAAGCAAGATAAACATATATTAGAAAGGGTACAGGAGGCATGAGCTCTGAGAAAAATATCAAGTTAAAGATACAGGAGATAAATAATATAGCAGAAATAATGTAAAATGTTACATTATACAAATAGATGAGTATGGATTCCAGGGTACCAGGAGAGTTCAATTGTGTGAAGTACTGTTTTACAAAAAACAATGATTTTCTTTCCATAATTGAAGGTAAAGGCCACAGGTTTATAGTAATGCCATCTCTTTCAAATTCCTCTCCAAACTCCACATCATTCCAAAATAGATCTAATGTTTTTTATTATCATTCTATTTGATTCCTGGAATTCACTGATAGCACGCACCACGTTCATACTTTGACTTAAAGAATCGCAACTGCACTTTCAGGTAAAACGGGATGCCGAAAATGTGTTGCCCTCCCATTGTTATCTGCACACTGATAACACTTATTTTAGAAAATAATCACATAGGTGATCATTGTTGTGAATTACCTGCTGGACATAACACTTGAGTAAAGATCACATTGCAAACAAAAATGAAAATACTGAGATGCTAGGATCAAGTCTGTGCAGGAACTATCATCATTGGACCAAACCACTTTCTTTCCCAGCTGCCTCCTCCTGCCTGCCCAAGGAGTGTATGCCTGCCACACAGATTCCGGAAATCCAAAGCAACACACACAAAATTCTGGAGGAACTCAGCAGGCCAGGCTGCATCTAGGGTAAAAGTAAACAGACACTGTTTCGAGCTGAGACCCTTCATCAGGACCTGGTGAAGTGTCTCTGCCCGAAAGGTCGACCGTTTACACTTTTCCATAGATTCTGCCAAGCCTGCTGTGTTCCTCCAGCATTTTATCTGTTGCTTTGATTCTCTTGTACTGTTCAAGAGAAAACTATGGAGCCCTTCTTCTTAAGTTATATGCTACCATCAGTAATAGATTAAATTAATTTCTGATTATGGTGAAAATTGGGTGCATAACTTGGTTTAAATACAAACATATTCACTGTTATTTAAAATCAGGTGCAGTGTACAGAGGTATTTCTGAAAAAAATGTTGATTTGTATCTATAAAGCAATATTTTTTCTTTCATTGTTTGGCATCTGACAAGATCCCCCCCTCCCCCCCCCCCCCCGGAGTTGAATGCACCTTTGCCTATGTTTTATACCTGGAATTTTTTTGGGCAATAATGGCTGAGAAAAATTGTCCAGATTTGCAGATTTAACGCAAGCTCCATTAGGTGCCATCAGATGACATCATTGCCCATGCAGCAGTCCTTCACACTATTTCACAGAAAATACATTCATGGTGCTGGATGAATGACCATCACAACCACTGTCAAGCTTAGGTCGTAATATCACTCCTCTGTGCTGGGAGAATCACTCATATTAAACCCCGCAACTTAGTTAATTTTCTTTGATTCTTTCCCTTGCCTCCTCAAAGCACCAAACCGTGAACTACCTTACCACATCCCCAACCTCTCATATTCCCCAGCCAATTCATTTGGGTCTTGAGCACTCTCCAAGAGTCCAGCTAGGGATTCCTGACTGCCTGATCAAGGTTTCAGTTTGCCACACTACAGTGTCTTGATCTCTGGTAACCTCCCAACACATCATCATCCAGTGGTCTCCAATATCTGATGATTCCTTTTCCCTCACTCACTGCAGGACCAATCCTATACCAAAATAATTTATGGAACTTTATTAGTGCCTTGAAGCTATTAGGTGGTAATGAAGTTTTCGGGCTCAATATACAATGCATCAATCTTTTGGCATATCTTTTATTCACAGTTCAATTTTTCACTTACTATTTTAAAAATGTATTGTTTGGGGGAAAAAGATAGTGATACTATGCTTTGGAATTTCCAGACCTGTTTACTCAATTTTATTTTCTAGTGCTGATTAAATAATCTTTTGCTCCCAAGTTCATCTTTCATTATCGAAACTCATTAACTCTCTGATCAGGTCAGGTCAGTACTTAAAGCTCCAGTGGCATAGTCCTTAGTTCCCTAATGCCTGATCAAATCCCCATTTCCCAATTAGAAAAGCCCTGGTACTGTGATCATCACCTTTGAAAATGCATGGGTTCTTGGGGAAGAATGATTGGCAGAGCCACTGGTAAAGAGTGGAGCAAATGAACTGAAAAGAGACTGCTGTGCTGAGAAGCAGCACAACCTCAAATGGTTGAATGATCTCTATTTCTACCACCATGATTCTATGAATAACCAAGATCCAGTGACTTCTATTTAAACAATGCCGTATGTGTTGTCGTCCATTTTTGTTTTCAAGAAATTATCGATTATGAGTACATATTGATATTCAGTGATTTATATAAATCTTTATCCAAGCAGAAATTAGATCAGAGCACAGTCTCTCTTGGCAAATTAAGTATAGAGGCATTTGCTTAAATACAAAATTCGGGATATACTGTTTATTTCACAAATTAATTAGTTTAGTAACTTCCCATTTTAGCTATGTAATAATAGATTTAACATGTTGATTATATACATATGAAAGAATATTGCAGATAATTATTTTCCTTGAGTCAGCAGTCCATGGTCCGTTCATGGGTTTATCATGCGCCACCCACACAGCATTACACCCCAGAAACAATCTGTTCCGATCTGGGAAGTTGGTGCAATCTGATCACCAATAAACTGCTTTGGATATTGAAGTGGCTGAGTAAATCAAAGACCATTGGTAGATGCTATTTTGGTTGATCTGGCTTGTAGAAAGTAAAACAAATATCCTGAAGGATGAAATTTGGTCTCCACCTTGTATGTTAAGATATAACACTTCAAAGCAGCTTTTAAAATAAACATATTACCATGATATTATTAAAATTCTACATATCCTTTTTGAATTCCTTGAGCAGAATCATTCTTCATTTTGAATCAGTAATTGAGTTCCTAGTCATTTTCTATCTTTTCTTTGTTTTCTTTTATCCACATATTAGTACAACCCAATGACTTACAGCAGGGGTCCTCAACCTTTTTTGCACTGCGGACCGGTTTATTATTGACAATATTCTTGCGGACCAGCCGACGGGGGGGGGGGGGGCGGGGTGGGTGCGGGGAGGGTTGCCAACGGACAAGAGTAGCAGTCAATTACGTTGCTTATCCTGAGAAAGACTACCATGATCATGAAGCCTTGCGCGGGCACCAGTGCGCATGCGTGTACATGCCGATTATTTGCTACAAATCGTTTTTCGCTACTCTGTTCGGTGGGGGGGGGGGGGGTGGTGTTAATCATGACCGGAATATAGGTGATAAGCGGTTAATACACTCAATTTCGTTTCTAAAAGGGTTTATCTAACGAATTTAATATTAAACACACAGCGCATATTTTCCTCACATGAATATAGTGATAAGTCAATTATAACTCACTTATAAGTCAATAGCATCATAACATTTTAAGTAACGTTTGGATATTAAACAGACAGCACATATTTTCCCCGTATGAACATATAAAATCATTGCAACACACCAATATCGCCAAATCAGTGGGAGCCCTGGGCTTGTTTCCCTGCAACAAGACGGTGCCATCGAGGGGTGATGGGAGACAGCGATACTCGAAGGGGGTTCCTTATGTCCAGTCTATTCTGCAATTTAGTTTTCATTGCATTCATTGCAGAGATATGTTGGAAATGGAAGCAACGTTTTCAGTGCTTTCGTGGCTATCTCAGGATATTTAGCCTTGACGTTGATTCAGAATTTCGGCAGAGATGTTATGTCAAACATACTTTTCAGCCTGTCGTCATTTGCAATCTCGAGGAGTTGATCTCCTTCGCGCGCTGACATGGATGACACGCGGGTAACAAGCTCGCGTGCGTTCAAGTTCAACAGTGCGTGACAAGAAATGAGGAAAGGTGCAGCTGACTCATATCGCCAAATCATATCGTTTCCTCGCGGCCTGGTAGCGCATGCTTTGTGGCCTGGTGGTTGGGGACCACTGATTTATAGAATTTACTTTGTGTCACAGTTTGTGCTTTCAACAACAGTCTGAACTGAATCAATAAAAATGTTCAATATTGCAATGCCAAAGGGAAATACATGTTCAATACTCAGAAAACCATGCAGCATCTGCTAAGGGAGAACCAGAGTTAATATTTCACACCAACATACAAGTCATCAGTTTCACGTTTTTGATATGCAACATTAATTGTGTATCTCTCTCCACAGATGCAACCTCACCTGCTGAGTATTTCCAGCAATCCTTTGCATTCAAGTTGTGTTAACCTTGGAACTTCTACGTAAACTGGCTCATTTAAAATATTCTGGTTACTTTTCAGATTTAAATAATGTTGAGAGGGCATGATCAGAGATGTTAAGTTCTCTTTTTAAGTACCGTAAGTACGCTTAGTACCGTAAACAACCATTTCATTAATGCTTTTCAGTCAGTCATTTCAAAGTCCATAGTGGAATGGTTCCTGCTATGTTTTCCCAGATCTGACTCAATGATCTTTTGGGGGAGAGGGGGGGAACAGTACATTTATATTGCATGTGGCTCCAGTCATCATTATGCACACTGCAGGCAATTTAATAAATTTACAATTATAAGTAGCAAAACATTGAAAAATAATCAAGAATGATTTTTTTTCCAATCTGAAATATGATTCTTTCCGAAATTCACTGGGAACTAATCCAAGTATTTCACAGTAGAAGAGGAGAAATTAAATCGTTGCAGATTTGTCTCACTTCAGAGTGCACAGTTCCAGGTGTGATTACAGCTCCCGAGTCCAAGATTTATTTAATAAACATTAGTTAACTTTCTTCATACTCTGGCGATCTGGGACTTGTAACTGTTTTTCTTCTTCATCAGTCATTCTGGTATTCCTTGGTAACATGTTGTAAGAATACATTGCAAAGATGAGGAAGGCCAGTGTGCCAGTATATCCCCCCAGCACTAGGCAGAGAGGCTGGACAATCACAAACAGGCAGGCAACATTCAGAGAGGCTCGATTATCCAGTATTAACTTGTTGTTTTTGGAACTGGTGAGAACTTTGTAAACATAAATCAAAATGACCATCACATAGAGAACCTGGTCAATCATTGCACCCCCTTGTTTCCTTGAGCGTTCTGTAAACAACAGATTTCCTCTTCAGTCGTTACTGAGATCTCTTGAAATCCACGTTGATCTCCTTTATAATGACAGGTAAATGTTAACCCAACTGTGCCTGGTGTTTTATTGATTTTGGACTTTGTTGGTTATAAAGTGCAGCTTTATTGATGGGAGGAATACAATTCCCTTTATGTTCTTTTGCTTAGTGCACACTCTCGCCCCTTTTTATCATCTTTTCCTTACCAATTCAAATTCCTGGCCACCTCTTAATTCCTTTATTCCTTAAGACATAAGATTTTATTTGTCTCCTGTATCACTGAATTGGTCTATCCATTTGTTTAATTTCAAAGACAACTTCTATCTTAGTTTTGATTTTGACCTTGCATGTTCCTATCTTTTTGTCTTCTGTCTTCAGGAAAAAAATCACAAGTAAGTTTTAAGTTTTCGAGATTCAAGTTTAATTGCTTAACATCATTTCCAGTATAGAAGTGTAAAGGAGAACAAGCTAATTGTTATTTCAGATCTGATGCAGCACAAATAAAACACAATAAGAAAACGAACACAATTATAAAAACAAAATAACTATAAAGACATACAATAGCTTGTATAATACATTAATTGTATGTACCTTACATAAAGTGATGCTAGGTACAGGAGTGTCTGTACATAAAGTGACTGAGAGGAAAGGTTGAAGTTGTGGTGTGGGGATTGCTGTGGGGTAGGATAGTGGGTGATCACCGTTACTACTTGGGGAACGCAACATTTTTGAATCCTCCCTGTTGCTTCCTCCCTGATGGGAGTGGGACATACAGTCCGTGAGCAGGATTGGTGGGATCCTTCATGATATAGCTGCCATTTTTACGGTACCTTTCTGTAAATGCTGTATATCCTTGATGGCAGGTAAGCTGGTGCACTGGGCAGTTTTGATTACCCTTTGTAGAGCCTTCATGTCCACCACAGTGCAGTTTCCATACCATTTGGTGATGGAGCATGTTAGAATGCCCTCTACTGTGCATCTGAAAGTTCATTAAATTCATCTGCAAAACTGCATCTCCAATACAATTAAAAGGAATATTTTTAATTCATAGATTTGAAGAAAATATAGATTCTGCTGAATGATTTGATCATGATTTTGACAGATGAAGTTCGAGATCCTTTTAGAATTAACTAAGGGGCAACTATCACATCACTAACTGGAGCACGGGCAGTTTTGACAGAATTCACTTTAGCAACAATATTTAAATAACAATTTCAAATTTGAAAATCCCTTTGTGACAGTGAAGTGATTAATCAGATGTGTATGTCTGCCAGAGTTGTTTTATGTAATAAGCCATAGCATCTTCAGGGGAAGGAACGTTGACTCAGACCATGAGAGGCCTGCATCGGGCATTTTCATGCCTTACAAGGTGCAGATTGGCAGTCTGCGTGGGGCACCACTCCTCGCACAGACTAGAGCAATGTGTGATTAAGTGCCTTGCTCAAGGGCACAAACACGTTGCCACAGCTGAGGCTCGAACTAGCGACCTTGAGGTAACTAGACAAACACCTTAACCACTTGGCCACATGCCCAACACAATAGCATCTTCAATCACCCTTAATTTTCACCCACTTGGTCAATTATATGTCCAAGCTATAATGTCTATTGTCAAATATTCATTTTCAGTTAATTTAATCAGTGCAAATCTATAAATACTGTAATGATGAAGTTATAATCCTAACTCTAGTCCCAGTGGTATTGAAGTGAAGAAAGGAAATATTATCTTGAACAACAAATAAAACTAGATAGCTAATTTTGATCAAATAAGCTCCTCTTTGGAAAGAAATCTTTATCTTGCTGATCAAAATGATAAAGTAAAAAAAAATTAAACAAAATATTAAGCAGAATATTGATAGGTTTGAAGACAAACTTTTTCAAAATGTTCTATTTACTAGCTGTTCAAAGATATGTTAGTGTCACAATTTCTTCTGGTGAAAAACAGATCCCTTGGGTATTTCTCTGACCTCCCAAGCACTTCCACTTTCCTGCTGGACCAGATAGCATTAATTAGCGATTAACCATTAAAAAAATCATTTTCTTCTGAACAGTTCCTCTCCAGGAAAAGTCACATAAATAAATAAAAGACATATAAAACGTTTACTCTGCTATTGGAACTGCTGAAGTAAGATGTGCTTTAGTGCATTCCAGAAATGTGAAATGCATGTGTTATGTTATACAGGATAGAAATATTTGAGCCTGACTGAAGTTTTGGTTGCAAGGGTCCAACATTTTGACGTGGACATACTGTACACCCAGGTGTCACTTTATTAGGTACACCTGTACACCTGATATTTGTTGATGCAAATATCAGCCAATCATGTGACAGTAACTCAATGCATAAAAGCATGCAGACATGGTCAAGAAGTTCAACAGTTGTTCAGGCCAAACATTAGAATGGGGAAGAACTGTGATCCAAGTGACTTTAACTGTGGAATGATTGTTGGTGCATTGCTGGGTGGTTTGAGTGTCTCAGAAACTGCTGATCTCTTGGGATTTTCACACACAGCAGTCTCTAGAGTTTACAGTGAATAGTACAAAAAGTACAAAAAAAATTCAGTGAGCAGCACTGAGAGATGAAAGAATGGCCAGGCTAGTGCAATCTGACAGGAGGGGAGCATCTCTGAATGCACAGCACATCGAACCTTGAAGTGAATGGGCTACAGGAGCAGATGGCCATGAGGATAAATAAAGAAGACATTGCTACTCATATGGCTCCTTAGGGTAGTGCACTAAATGGCCACAGAATACATCTGATTATCAGCATATCATGCACTAACTTAAATTTTATAGCTAATTTATATATTCCCACACCCGAAGAGCAAATTGTTTTTATAATGGTTATGTACCACTCTTAGTGAAATCGGATTTTGTATTTGGTGGTTTAAGATACATTTTGGAGATTGTTGAGTAGTTATTTTAGCATTGACCAGCAGAGGGCATAGCAGCTGAACTTTAACAATCTCCACACTATTAGTATTAACTTCGCAAGTACTGCAACGAGTAAAATCATTTGGATTCCAGAACACAAAATAAAGCATCGATCCAAGCAACTTTCAGGAAGAAAAAGATTCTTCTCTATACTCTTAGCTGATAAAATATTTATGGTAGCGAAGTTGGTCGTGGAGCCTATTCCAGCTACCACAACGGCAATCTCACCAGTCCCATTTTAAAACCGAAATAAACTTTATTCATAATAAAAAATATAAGATTAAATCGTACAACGCTTCTCATTCTTCGTGTACAATGTGTTTAGTGCTAGATTACATTGTTTAAAACCAATAGCGCCATTGCTACACATGTGGCAATCTAGGACGATACTGCACACTACTACAATAATGGAGTAGCTTCCTCACCCAGCTCAACCCCTCCCTGTCCATTACCGGATGAATCCTACACTGTGGTCCTCCCGCCCAGCCCCATTCCATTAATGTCTAACGGTTTAGCCAATCTCTTTTGAAGACACCGACCAATCTAAGTGTATTTGTACCATCTGCACAGGGAGTGAATTTCAGATCAAAATTACTTTGAGCAAAATATAATCCACTTCCAACCTATATGTTATAATCGTGAAGATGTCCACTGACCCTAGAAGTTTCTTAGGATTATACAGTTCCAGCCATGCCTGACCAAAACATTGAAAGATACTTTGACAGTAACTAAGAGGGAGGCATTTATATCAAATACAAAAGAGTGTTGCAGTTACTAGGGTAGGTAATGGAAACAGAAGAGAGGAAATTGTGTGGACTGGGGCACTGTGCATTAAACAAAACATTGAAAATGATAGGGAAACACCAGACAGGATTGTGTGAGGAATATCAGGAAGAGGAGTCAGTAGAACATGTAGTTTTGTGTTGCAGGAAGTATGGGATACAGAGAAAGATGATGAGAAATAAATTAAGGGAGTTGGGGATGCAGGAATTCACATTAAAAGGGTTGCTGGGCATGGGTGAGAGAGCATGTCCGGGTATTTTTAGCGTTTTTAAGGGGTACAGGGGTTTTTTATAGAATATGACGAATAAACAGGAATAGGATACTAGGATGGTCAAAGATGGGAGGGTGAAGTGTAGGTTTGTGTGTGTACGATTGGGTGAAGGGATTTAGAATGTATGTCTAGTGCACATTCTGGAGCAGAGGGTGGCGGTAATGCACCATTAAGCTGGATGCCAACCGCCGTAAAACAAGATACAGAGAGAGAGAGAGAGAGAGACAGTAACTAACCCAACTGGCCAGTTTTGTATGGGAATGCCGCTTTGCTAATGTTATATTTCCCTCAATGATTACCGTATCGAGTTATTAATTTGCAATAATACCAGGACGCTGCAATGACAATCTTTCTGACAAACTAGCTGCAGTATCTGTGGCGACTCCTTGAACGGAATAACATACCAACAAATCCAGTCGGATTAAGGTTCATCGTCACCACCAATTGCCGGGGGGGGGGGTTAATTTAGCTTCATCACCTGACTGGAAAATATAGTTTACTTTTCCATAGCATCCGTTACATTCTGTTCAATTTTGATTAAAGATGCTTCTCGCTTTTGGGCTAATTAGAATCCGACATTCATCTCCATATCCGCTGCCCCCGCCAGTTCTTGCCAGTTATTTTTTTAATTTGAAGGATTTGCGAAATGACCCCATACTTATTTGATCACCCGCCAGGAACGGTTCAGCTAAGGTGTTTAAATGAGACATCTGCGGGGAACGTACTGAATAATCGCATCCAAACTCGCGGAAATATTTAGTGTTGTTTTTACAATCCCACTTTATATGTTAATGAACTTGTCTCTGTGTGAAGACTGTTGGAAACTCAGAGAGAGAAAAATCCCCCTGATAAGTTAGTCATTTTCGAACTGCAGTTATCGTCACGGATCAATTATTTTTTGTAATAGTTGATTTTCAGAGAATAATGTATCGCGAACTTCGGATTTTAATAATTGATGTTGTAAATCAAATCGAGTTTATTATCATATGCACAAGTGCAGATGTAATTAAAGGCACATAGCATTAAAACAGCATTTATAGGAAAATAAATTATGCATTTTTATAAAAAGTAATTAGAGCAAAAATATGTCCACTTTAGTGCAAAGTGTAATGTTGAAGAATCGAATCGTTGAAGCAATGTAGCTGTTCTCGAACCTGTTGCTGTGGGGACTTCACATAAAACACCTGATAGTATTTTTTGGGGTAGCTGGTGGGTTTTTGTCCAGCTCCTCTATGATAAATGATTAACGGCAACGAGCAGGTAATAAAACTATATTTCTTGCCGTGTTGTCTTAAATAAAAACTAGGCCTATATGGTACCCACAACTTCAATTGCTAATGTAATACTCTGGAAGTGGAGCCATTGTTGTGACGTGGGGAAACTAACCCAGTTTGATCACGTCGACTGTACCTCTTCCTAGAGCCCGAAATGTCGACTGTAACTCTTCCTAGAGATGCTGCCTGGCCTGCTGCGTTCACCAGCAACTTTTATGTGTGTTGCTTGAATGTCCAGCATCTGCAGATTTCCTCGTGTTTCCAGTTTGATCACGGCGATTACGGTTAAAGAGACAATTGACCAACTGAGTAGTGGGTTAAGGGACAATAATTGGTCGGGACATCAGGTCTGAACCATTGAGAAGGGATTATATTCTTCTATTTTAAGACACATATCTGAGAAGTTGGAACTTCTGATGGTGGGTTTGTCACTGCTACACTACGGCGTTCGTCGAGTTAATTTGTTCAAACCCCTGCGGTGGGATTTGAACCCGCAGCTTTGGGGCGAGAGTAACATACAGGATGAACCAATTGCACAATGCTTAAGGATGATTGAAGTGTACGAGGTCCTGTTAAATAACAACTAATTTACTTTTTAATATCAGTTTCGTCTGAGAACGATCCAAAATTTGAAATGGAAATGATATTCCCAGTACATGACAAAACAACGATAAAATGCAGGCAGATCCAGATGGAGCAAGTGCGTTTATTTGCTGAAGCCAATTATTGGCGACCACTTCAAATAAATAAAGCCAACGTGAAAAGCAAATCTGTGAGGTAATACATTGTAGCTGTAACGTCAGTGTCACCTTAACACACGTTTCCTGCAAACTGTGTAAACGCATTACACCATGCAGCTATAATCCCATATCATTACACTTTATTTGATTGTAATACATTCTGAATAAAAATCAGGGATGGTTTGAGCATTTGATAAATACCTGCTTTGCAAAGTCTACCCTGTAGGAGGCGCGGAAGAATTAAAAGTGGTCTTATATTCCTTGGTTTTACGATTACCACGTATTTTAAAAGTTGATGCTACCACCGCGTAATTTTTTTTTAAAAAGGTCGAAGGAACCGATTAATAGCGGTATCGTAGGGAGGGGCACTCTGAATTCAAGGTAAACAGGTCAAAAATCAATTGTGATAAAGTTAAAGTATATCGTCTCCAACTTTATTTTTATACAGATTCGCGAATGCTTGGTAGCGCAGCTTTGAAAACTAGAATTTGGCACAACAACCAGCTTCTATTCGGAGTTTAAAATGGGCAATCAGGAGTAAATAACATTATTCACCACTGTGTAACTCTTCAGATTGTCCATGAGTGACAGGGAACAGGAGAACTGAGCTGTCAAAAATTATAGTTCGGGATGTCCGGGCTTTTTTAGCATCGATACGGATACCGCATCATTTTGGGCTCAGTTAGATGCTTTTTGTTTTTTTCATACATTCTGTGCTTCATTGGACAAGGAACATAATTCATGATTGAGACGCTCCCGGTGATAATGTTCGATGGGAATGTTTGTGCTGTCGTTTTAATAATGCCTCACTAGTCTGTTTCCCGTGCCTTCCAGAGCGCTGACATTGACAAGCAATGTAAGTTATCTTTAGAAGCGAGGGCGGAGCGTATCATTTCAGTCCGTAAACTGTAATTAGATGATCGTCTGAGCTGTGCAATTAGACTAAGGAAAAGGTTGTGTTGAATAATCTGTATGTAGCAGTGTTCAGATGCAAAGGCAGAGTGTGGGGTGCACGGAGCCCTAACTCTGGTCCACCCATTTTCCTGCAGGACAGGCTGCCTTTAATCGCCGATCCTTGAGCCTTGTGGCGGTGTGACGTTGATGCTGGAAGCACTGGTTTGGAATTACTGGATACCCATGGAAGACGCTATGGACAAATTCGATGACATGGCTTCTGTGAGCGACTTTGATCCGATCCAGGGCAGCATCCCGGCGACTAAAGTGGAGATTACCGTGTCCTGCAGGTACGTGCACTGACGGGAAAGGTGATATTAAGAGCGGCTGCAGTTTTGAACAACAATCCGCAGGTGGTCCCAAGTTTTATTTTTATTAAAGGTATTGAGATTGTGAAATGAAATTTACCTTAGGGGTATTGTTGAGGAATCCAGTTGCTTTCATTGTGTGGGCTGCCTGACAGTCGTTGTAAGACGAATCTTTACTTATTGTTTAATTTTATATTAACTACGGCTGACTTGAATTGTAGCCAGCAGTGTTTAAGATCGCGAATCTCGAAGCATCAGTATGTAAACCTGCTGTGTAGTAGTGGGATCTACATAGCCGCTTTCTTACAGTTGTGTCTGTTGTAAAGCCTCTTGGTTCTTGAACTTTCAAGTTCGTCCTCCAATAACCAAAATAAAACCCTCCAAAATCGATAGTATATATCGAGAACAGAACGGTCATCTATCTTTAAGCTAACTAGAGTACGTTGATTATCTTACCAGAGTTTTGGCACCAATAAACAGCAACCGTTTAAGAAAAAAATGCACCCAATTAGATTTCTTGATAGCAACCATTGAGGGTTCCTATGCCATATCACCCTTTTTCAGGTTAGTTAGCGGAATGAAATATTAATCTAACGTGGACAAATGTATTTTTGTCTTTGGCACGTTTGAGTTAATTCCCCTGTTTTACGTCTCATCATACGGGGATCCCCGAACGATGCCTGTGGTTCAGAGAGTGGCGGCGGGCGTTTGATGGCTCAGTTGTTCCGTTCTTCTGGCATCCTTTCGCGCTCCTTCACGTTGCGTTAACTCCCCCGTCTGATTGGACACCAGTAAGGGAGGAGAGAATTCGAACTTGGAGACTTTGGCTTCATTGCAACAATGTCGGTGTTGGTGGAATCCTCCTTGGGGCGGGGGGGGGGGGTGACGGTTTGATTGATTCTTCTTGCAAGGAATTTGAAAGGGCAAACGACAAAACTGGCGATATCGTTGCAGGTGGCCCCCGGCCAAATGTATATTTTTATGTTAGCCCATATGCCAAGCCACCTTAAGGTTTGTGTCTTGCACCCTGTAATTCTTCAAAAATCTGTATTGTATCTGTAGAAATTGGTTCAACAAACGGGCTCAGTGCGAGTATTGATCAATTATGAATCAGACTCATAAAATTGACCTGAAAGGTTGAACTGAATTTCTGTCTCCATAAATACTGTTTAATTTGCTGGGGTTTTAAAATATTTTTCTGTCTATATTTCATGTTTCCAATATCTGCACCTGTGTAGCTCTCGAAGATCAAACTGTGACTGAGGTATTAATATTAACCATATTTTAGGTCCCTGATTGGGTCCAGTGTGGGCAATTTTAAGATTCTTTGTAATTTATGAAAATAGAAGATTACATTCATGTCATCAGCAGAAATGGTGGAACAGATGAAGCATAAGACTGACAACAAAGATGTTCTCCGCTCTGCACAAAATATACTCCACAGTTTCCCCATCAGATCAAAGTGCCTTTCCCTTCATTCTTGGGTTGTGTTGCGGGCAAGACCAATGTTTACTGCCCATCTCTATTGAAAAGACAGTGTTGAGCTGCCTTTTTGAACTGGCGAAGTCCTTGTGGTGAAGCTAGTGTAAGGATTTTGAAGATGCATCACTATTTCTGTATTACTATACATCCAAGTTAGCATAGTATGAATTGTGGAAAGATTCCAGGATATGAAGATATCCTCATCTAACTGTTGCCTTTAACTATTGAGAAGTGGAGATTGTGATTCTTGGAAGACTTCCCAAACAATTTATAGTCCATGAGGAATTGAATTTAGGCATTTATGTACTAATCATACAGATATCTTTGTCCTAGATATCGTAAATATTGCTGGAGTTCCAGGTAAATATATCAACACCCTCTTGACTTGTGCCTTGACCAGACTAGTCTTGGGGAGTCAGGTGATAAGGCATTTATTACAGAATAGTCAGAATCAGACCTGGTCTGTTCATCCACTTGCTTTGCAGGTAATAAGCAATCACTTGAAGGTTCCCTGATTTTTTTTTCCTTCCTGTTACAAACCAATGTAGTTAAAATTATACAGTATTTTTTCACTACAAATGGACAATGTGAAAACATTTTCAAATTCACTTCTCATTTGCTAGTTGTAATTGCAATCGGGAATTGGGCTCGTCGTTTATTCCAGATGGATTCCATGGCTGAAGAAAAGGTAGTTTAGGATGATTGACGTTGATGCTTTTAAAAATTAGTATTGTAATTGAAAGCAGTGTATATTGTAAATAGTCTGTTCAATATTAGGCAGTCACACAGAGTTGGTTAAGGAACTGAGTGAGCTCAGAATACTCGGCTCTGATCAAACATTCAAATCAGATGAGATCCAATTCTGTGATATATTTGAAACCTCTTGGCTGCATATAATTTGTACATTCAGGGCTTCTTTGGTGATTAGTGAGCAAGACCTAATTTAATCATTAATATCAGTGGACCATAAGATAAACTCTGCCTTCATGCTTAATACCTAAACAAATTTTCAGATATTTTGGGTGTACAATGTGTAGCTAACACTTAGTACTGTCTGGTTTCTTCCAATAACTGATGTATCACTCTGCAAGATGGCGCTGCTGAACCATGGTGACGTTCTGCAGGCTATGAACTATACTTGTAAATATACCTCTTTTGAATTACTCTCGCTGCAATCTGCATCATTTCCCTTCTAAGCAATGAACTTAATGATCTACAGATGTCACAATCTTCTGAAGGACGTGGCAGACCAAGCAGGTAAGTGGACACAGGTTCGTCACCCTGGCTGGAAGTGAGACAGGAGGGTTGACTCGAAGCCAGGCTGAAATGCTGAGGAATGAGGTCCACTCTACTCAGCATCTTGTCGACAAATGTGTAGTTGCTGGAGAACAAAATTGAGGACCTAAGGGCAAGATATGCTGTATCAAAGGGAAATGAGAGATTGTTGCGTTCTATGTTTGAGCGAGACATGGCTTTCTTCCATCACCCCAGATACAGCGATCAAACTGAAAGGCTTCACAATTTGCTGAATGGACTGAACAGCTGATTCGGAAAAGACAAGAGGTGGAGGTGTGTGTTTCACGACAAATTCTGTGGTACTCTGATATGGCAATTCTGTCAAACACATGTTCCCACAACCTGGAGCACCAAATGATTAAATGCCATCCACTCTATTTACCTAGGGAGTTCTCCTCTATAATCCTGAACACAGTTTACATACCACCAGCAGCTGACTATAATCAAGCACTTGAGATACTGCATGATGCCATCTCCGAACAAGTAACGATCCACCCTGACGCAGTTCAATTCATAGCTGGGAACTTCAGCCAGGCTTGGATGAAGAAAACCTGCCCAATTACTATTAACATGTACCCTGTAGCACTAGAGGCCCCAACACACTAGACCACTGTTATACTAAGATAAGGAATGCCGGCCGTTCAATTCCCAGACCACATATCAGTAAATTGGATGACTTGGCTGTCCTCCTAACTGCATTCAACCAGAGGCTAAAGAGCAAAGCTTCAGAGATTAGGACAACAAAGAGGTTGTTGCAGGAGGCAGAGGAGTAGGTACAGGATTGCTTTGAGTCAGTAGACTGGGCCATGTTCAAGGACTCATCTGCAGATTTGAATGAACACACGGTGGTTGTCACGGACCTTATTAAAACAGTTGTAGATGAGTGTGTCCCCACAAAATCATTCAGTCTTCCATAATCGGAAGCCCTGGATAAATTGTTTGATCCGCAATCTCTGATCTGCGCAAGGCCAGATTGGAGGCATTCAAGTCTGGTGACCAAAAAAGTTACAAGAGGTTCAGGTACGACCTCAAGAAAGCCATCTCCCAGGCGAAGTAGCAATTCTGGGCTAAATTTGAATCAGGGAAGGATGCTTGATAGTTGTGGCAGGTCTTGAATACTGTCCTCTCTTATAAAGTTATATCATGTGACATGGGTGACAACAAGGCTTCACTTCCAGATGAGCTTAGTGTCTCCGTGCTCGCTTTGACTGTCAAAATATGGAGGAGTTATCACACTCGCACAGCCCCCAGTGATACTGTGATATCAGTCTCTGAGGCCAACATGAGAGCAGACTTCAGGAAGGTGAACCCATAGAAAGCAGCTGGCCCAGGCAGGGTACAGAGCCAAGTACTAAAGGCCTGTGCTAATAAACTGGCTGGAGTGTTCACTGGGATCTTTAACCTCTTGCTAATTCAAGCAGGCCTCAGCCTAAGAAGAATATGGCAACCTTCCTCAATGACAACCGTCCAGTAACACTCACAAAAAACTGTGATGAAGTGTTTTGAGACAATGGCAATGAAACATATCAACTCCTGCCTGAGAATTTTCTCCAATTTAGCTACCAGCACAACATGTCCACAGCGGATGCCATCTCATCTAAACTGCAAAGATGCATACATCAAGCTGTTCTTGATGTATAGTCGATCCTGTTGATGTACATCAAGAGTATTGACTATAACTCGGCATTCATTACTATCATCCCATCAAAACTAATCAATAAGCTTCAAGACTGTAGCCTCACTACCTCTTTGTGCTATAGGATCTTTGATTTCCTCATTTGCAGACCCCAGTCAGTTTGGATTGGCAACAACATCTCTTCCACAATCTCCATCTGCACAGGTGCACCGCCAGGCTCTGTGCTTAGCCCCTGCTCTACTCCCTTTACACTTATGACTGTGTGGCTAAGCATAGCTCCAATGCCATATGCAAGTTTGCTGATGACATCACTGCCATAGGCCGAATCAAAGATGGAGAGGAATCAGCATATAAGAAAGAGATTGAAAACCTGGCTGGGTGGTGCCATAACAACAACCTTTTCTTCAATGTCAGCAAGACCGAGGGGCTGATTACTGATTTCAGGAGAAGGAAACCGGAGGTCCACGAGCCAGACTACATCAGAGGACCAGAGGTGGAGAGGGTCAGCAATAAATTGCTTGGTGTTATTATTTTGGAGGACCTGTCCTGGGCCCAGCATGTAAACGCAGTTATGAAGAAAGCATGGCAGCACCTCCATTTCCTTAGGAGTTTGTGAACAGTTCCCCTGTAACTGGATCCTCAACTTCCTAACTGGTAGACCACAATCTGTGCGGATTGGTGATAATACTGCCTCCTGGCTAACGAGCATTACTGGCTTAGCCCACTGTATCCACGACTGCATGGCTAGGTATAGCTCGAATGCCATCTATAAATTTGCTGATGATACAAGCATCTCAGATGGAGATGAGAGGGTGTACAGGAGTGAGATATACCAGCTAGTTAAGTGGTGTTACAGCAACAACCTTGCACTCATTATCAGTAAGACAAAAGAGCTGATTGTGAATTTCAGAAAGGGAAAGATCCGCATAGAGGGATCTGAAGTGGAGAGAGTGAGCAATTTCAGTTTCCTGGGTGTCAAGATCTGTGAGGATCTAACCTGGTCCCAACATATCGATGCAGCTATAAAGTAGGCAAGACGGTGGCTATGTCACATTAGGAGTTTATAAAGATTTGGTTTATCAAAAAAAAACACTCAAAACTTCTATAGGTGCACTGTGGAGAACATTTTGACAGGTTGCATCACTGTCTGGTATGGGGGAGGGCTACTGCACAGGACCAAAAGAAGCTACAGAATGTCGTAAAATTAGTCAGCTCCATCTTGGGTATTAGCCTCCGTAGTACCCAAGATATCTTCAAGGAGTGGTGCCTCAGAAAGATGACCCCTATCATTAAGGACCTCCATCACCCAGGCATGCCCACTTCTCATTGTTACCTTCAGGAAGGCACACACTCAATGATTCAGGAACAGCTTCTTCCCCGCTGTCATCCAATTCCTAAATGGACATTGAACCCATGTGCACTACATCACTTTTTAAACATATTATTTCTGTTTTGTACTACTTTTAATCTATTTAATGTAAATATACTGTAATTGATTTACTTATATTTTTTCTTTCTATATAATCAGGTATTGTATTGAACTGCTGCTGCTAAGTTAACAAATTTCATGACACATGCTGGTGATAGTAAACCTGATTTTGACTCTGATTCGGCATGATATCTAAAACTTTGACAAAATCCTATAGATGTGTAGTGGAGAATATATTTACTGGCTGCATCATAGTCTGGTATAGAAACATCAATGCCCTTGAATGGAAAATCCTGCAACAAGTAGTGGATATGGCCAAGTCTATCACAGGTAAAGCCCTCCCCACCATTGAGCACATCTACATGAAATACTGTTGCAGAAAAGTAATATCTATCATCAGGCATCCCCATCACTTTTCTTGCTGCTGCCATCAGGAAAAAGATACAAGAGCCTCAGGACTCTCACCATCGGGTTCAGGAATAGTTACTAACCCTCAACCACCGGGCTCTGAACCAAAGGGGATAATGCAACTCAACTTCACTAACTTATCCTTGAAATGTTCCCACAACCTATGGATTCAATTTCAAGGATTCTTCATCTTGTGTTCTCAATATCTATTGCTTGCTTATTTATTTATTATTTCTTTCTTTTCTATATTTCTACAGTTTGTTGTCTTTTGCACAATGGTTGCAGACCCAAGTTGGTGCGATCTTTAATTGATTGTATTATAGTTATTATTTTATTATGGATTTATTGAGTATGCCCACAAGAAAAATTGAATCTCAGGGTTGTATATGGTGATATATATGTACTTTGATAATAAATTTATTTTGAACTTTGACTTTTTATCTATTGCAATGAATATTGTTATTTTCATATTTATTTTGATGTTTATTTTCTTCAAAATAAACCTATAGTCATACTGCCACTTTTGTATTAAAGTGAAAATACTTTAAAAGATAGTTTTTGTAAAATCAGTGCAAAATGATATTCACATAGCAAATACAGAGTCCTGGCACACCACAATGTTTAACTCTAGCTTTCAAAAGACTTTCATTGATACAATGGAGCAACTAAATAGTATTAATCATGATCAGCTCTTCATAAATACTGAATACAGAGAACTTAAATACATAAATACGGAGAACTTACAGCACAGAACATTATTTAGCCTGTGAGTTTGTATTAGCTCTATGGAAGAGAATTTCAAGTAGTCCTACTTGCCTGTCTCTTCCCAGTAGCCCTGTAAATTCTTATCCCTTCCCTATGAAACACGAGAAATTAAATTGCTTCTGCTTGTTTTGTCATTGACAATTACTCTACGTACTTTGCTTTTTGACCCTTCTACTCATGACAGCCATTCCAATCTGCCTTTTTTGACTAGACCTTTCATGTTTTTATACGTGTTTAATACACCCCTTGTTAATTCCAGTTTCTCCAGTCCATCCATGTAACTAAAATCTTTCTCCTGATATCACTATCGCAACCCTGTTTACTCTGTCTAAGGGCTTTACTCCTAGCTGTACATAGTATTCCAGCAGCAGTTTATGTTTAAAATGCTTCATCAGATTTAGTTGTTCTTGTACTCTACGCCTATAATTTCTTTAATACTCTGCCTTGCTTTCCCATTTCTTGCACTCGGTCCACTCAGATTTCTCTGTCCCTGAACCCTCCTAAGTTTTGTGTTGTCTGTAGATTTGAAAATTATCACCTATACACGCAAGTCCAAGACATTCATGTATATTTAAATGGAGCAGTGGTCCCAGAACCAACCTGTGGGGGAGGCTACTGTACCTACTTTCCTCCAGTCCAAAACATAACCTTTTATAATAAAGCTAATTCACAAATGTTAAATTGGAATAGATATCCGCAATTTGCGTGTGACTTCAACCTTAAACTATATATTTGGATGCATAAGTTACCATAACCATTATTTCAAGTAATTGCATCTTGGAAACTCACAGTTTTGCAGAACTTGAAACCGGGACAGTTACCAATGATACAAAACCTAACAGAATTTTACTTCTGTTAGGACTTTTTAAAAAATTGGACGCCTATAGTAATGAGTAGAATAATTTAGTTAATTATAGTATATTAGTTTCTTATATTTTTGTGCAATTTTGCTAATTTCTGTTTCTCCCAGTATAGTTAACTTAGTTAAACGATTCAAGCAAATGTTAAAAGATTTACCTATTAATTTATATCATTTTAATTTTTGTACATTTTTAATTTTGATTCTTCCATTTCTTGTCCTTCACATTTTGAATTGTCCATAAGCTTGCCATAAATGCAGATGTTCTTGATTCTGGGATGTTATTACAGGTGTGATGCTGTCTAACCCACTTTGACCCAGCTATAATTATACACACGGGGATGACGGCTTTACCTGTATGCATCTAAATTTAGAAATTTCCCCTTTTATAAATGTTTTGCAAAAAGTTGTGTTGCTCATAACAAAAATGTAAGAGATTCTGCAGATGCTGGAAATCCAGAGGAACACCCACAAAATGCTGAGGAACTCAGCAAGTCAGGCAGCATCTATGGAGGGGAATAAACAGTCAGTATTTTGGACCAAGGTCCTTCGTCAGAAACATATTTGTGAGGTGTAATATTATTTTATGGGACATCAATTAATCTAAAGACTAGAAGTGGAATTCATGAGTGGTACTTGACAAAGAAGGGTCAAGAGAATTCAAATCTATCACTGATAGTAAAAGTGATCTTAAAAGTCATTCCAAGGAATTGTGACAAAGATATTGAAATATCTATGAATATATAATTATCTGAATTACACATGAGGTTGGGTAATAAATGATTCATTGGTAAATATTTACTTGAACTGTAAGTCTGTACTAAATTATGCTTGATATGCTAGTTATTTTGTCCTGACGAAGGGTCTCGGCCTGAAACGTCGACTGCGCCTCTTCCTATAGATGCTGCTTGGCCTGCTGCGTTCACCAGCAACTTTGATGGGTGTTGCTTGAATTTCCAGCATCTGCAGAATTCCTGTTGTTTTTATTTTGTCCCCTTGTTTTCTTGCTTTATTATAGACAAGTAAATGAACAGAAATGTACAATTCGCAAAATATCTTCACGACGAATAGTGCCATTTATTCAAGAGTATCTGAGAATAAACTATTAGGCTATATTCTGATCGTATCCAAGATATCCTGAAGTGGGAGGGTGAGGAGCCAGAGGTCGTGGTACATATAGGTACCAATGACATAGGTAGGAAAAGGGAAGAGGTCCTGAAAGGAGAATATAGGGAGCTAGGAAGGGAGTTGAGAAAAAGGACCGCAAAGGTAGTAATCTCGGGATTACTGCCTGTGCCACGCGACAGTGAGAGTAGGAATGCGATGAGGTGGAGGATAAATGCGTGGCTGAGGGATTGGAGCAGGGGGCAGGGATTCCAGTTTTTGGATCATTGGGACCTCTTTTGGCGCAGGCATGACCTGTACAAAAAGGACGGGTTACACTTGAATCCTAGGGGGACCAATATCCTGGCAGGGAGATTAGCGAGGGCTACTGAGATGACTTTAAACTAGAATGGTTGGGGGGTGGGAATCAAATTAAAGAGGCTAGGCGAGAGGAGGTTAGTTCACAACAGGGAGATGGGAACCAGTGCAGAGAGACAGAGGGGTGTAAAGTGAGGGTAGAAGCAAAAAGTGGTAAGGAGAAAAGTAAAAGTGGCAGGTCGACAAATCCAGGGCAAGTATCAAAAAGGGCCACTTTTCAACATAATTGTATAAGGGCTAAGAGAGTTGTAAAAGAGTGCCTGAAGGCTTTGTGTGTCAATGCCAGGAGCATTCGTAACAAGGTGGATGAATTGAAAGTGCAGATTGTTATTAATGATTATGATATAGTTGGGATCACAGAGACGTGGCTCCAGGGTGACCAAGGATGGGAGCTCAACGTTCAGGGATATTCAATATTCAGGAGGGATAGACATGAAAGAAAAGGAGGTGGGGTGGCGTTGCTGGTTAAAGATGAGATTAACGCAATAGAAAGGAAGGACATAAGCCGGGAAGATGTGGAATCGATATGGGTAGAGCTGCATAACACTAAGGGGCAGAAAACGCAGGTGGGAGTTGTGTACAGGCCACCTAACAGTAGTAGTGAGGTCGGAGACTGGGGTGATATACTGCGTCCGGTGCTCCCGATGTGGCCTTTTATACATTGGTGAGACCCGACGCAGACTGGGAGACTGCTTTGCTGAACATCTACGCTCTGTCCACCAGAGAAAGCAGGATCTCCCAGTGGCCACACATTTTAATTCCACATCCCATTCCCATTCTGACATGTCTATCCACGGCCTCCTCTACTGTAAAGATGAAGCCACACTCAGGTTGGAGGAACAACACCTTATATTCCGTCTGGGTAGCCTCCAACCTGATGGCATGAACATCGACTTCTCTAACTTCCGCTAAGGCCCCACCTCCCCCTCGTACCCCATCTGTTACTCATTTTTATGCACACATTCTTTCTCTCACTCTCCTTTTTCTCCCTCTGTCCCTCTGAATATACCTCTTGCCCATCCTCTGGGTCACCGCCCCCTTGTCTTTCTCACCAACCCTCCCCCTCCTTGTCTTTCTTCCTGGACCTCCTGTCCCATGATCCTCTCATATCCCCTTTTGCCAATCACCTGTCCAGCTCTTGGCTCTATCCCTCCCCCTCCTGTCTTCTCCTATCATTTTGGATCTCCCCCTCCCCCTCCAACTTTCAAATCCCTTACTCACTCTTCCTTCAGTTAGTCCTGACGAAGGGTCTCGGCCTGAAACGTCGACTGCACCTCTTCCTACAGATGCTGCTTGGCCTGCTGCATTCACCAGCAACTTTGATGTATGTTGCTTGAATTTCCAGCATCTGCAGAATTCCTGTTGTTTTTGATAGATTTCAATCAGATTCTCCCTCATTCTTCTGAAATCCAGTGAGTACAGGCCCAGAGCCATCAAACACTCATTTTAAGTCTGTCAATCCCAGAATAATTTTTGTGAACATCCTTTGAACCCGCTGCAATGTCAGCACATTATTTCTTGGATAGAGAGTCCAAAAGCTGCTCACAATACTCCTAAATGAGGCCTCACCAGTGCCTTACAAATCCTGAACATTTTGGGTCTGAGAATGCTCAAAATTTTTTCCCATATAAATTAATGGTACAGTAATTGCTTCTTCACTTTACGCCATTTTGGCACAAAAGGTTTCATAGGAACGCTCTACCTTAGCGGGGGAAATATGGGATAAGGTCAGTCCCGTATGGGACAAACCAATTTAGCTCAATATACCGGATGTCCCGGCAAACACGGGACAGTTGGCAACCCTATGTTTAAGTTCAACAGTACGTGACAGGGAATGAGGAAAGGTGCAGCTGACTCATATCGTTTCCTCGCGGCCCGGTAGCACATGCTTCGCAGCCTGGTGCTGGTCCGCGGCCCGGTGGTTGGGGACCGCTGCGAGGGTCACAAAACTAGCCATCTCCATCTTGGGCACAATACTCCCTACTATCAAGGACATCTTGAGTAACGCTGTCTACCATCCAGGACATCTTGGGTGACACTTCTCTACTATCAAGGACACCTAAAAGACATTAAGGACTTTCACCATCTGGGACATGCCCTCGTTTTGTTACTATCTTCAGAAAAAAGGTCTAGGAGCCTGAAGACCCACACTTAATAATTTAGAAACAGTTTCTCCCACTGCTTTTCAGATTTCTGAATGGTCTATGAAACCTACCTGATTAATATTTTTTGCACTATTTATTTATTTTGTCATTTTTAGTAAATTTTACATCTTTTCGCTGCTCCTGCTGCTGCAAAACAACAAATTTAGTGTCACAGAAGAGAATGATGATAAACCTCATTCTGATGCTGGTGTCCAGAAGTTTGCGTTTACTTGTGCTGGTCTTGGTTTTCTGCAGTGTTTCGGTATTTATTTCAAATAGTCCACAGATGGTGAAGTGTCGAGCCTCCAACCTGGAGCATCCCTGACAGCAGCTGATGCTTGGGGCATTGCCTTCTTGGAAAGAAGTGTTTCTTCTTCTCACACGGCTTTCTCTGATTTTTAGGAGCTTCTAAATGGCCACATTTAGTTAGTAATAGCATTTTGTATATCTTGACCTAGATACAACACGATGCAGACTCCCGATGATAATTCAGAGACAATCTAGTAGACTCAGCATCCAGTATGTCAGTAAGCTTTACACTTTCAATGCATAGCTATATGTTTGGAAACATCTTCAATTGAATGTGAATGGCTTTAGTTCTGACTGCCAGAATGATTGGGCCCATAATATTCAAAATAAGGATAATTTGTAATTAAGTTAAATTATCAGAGACATTATGTTCAAACATTCAGTTATCAACACTCCAAATGCTTATCATTTTTGTGTAGTCTCTGTACCCTTAGTTTATTTTTCAAAATCTGTTTGCAGAGTGTGGCCTTCCCACTGGTAATGGCAGCATTTGTTGCCAATCTCTAATTGCCATTTACATTAATGGGTTTGCATTCGTGTACAGACAAATCTGAGTAAAACTAATAGATTTCTAATTCTGAAGGAGTTTTACTGAACCTCCTAGGTTTTGTATCAAACTAGTATAACCCAGGTTAATTAAACCCAAAGTTGTAATGTTAGAAAGTTCTGCCTGCTGAGGGATGAAAACGAGGTTTACCAATTTTTAAAAAAAGAGAGTTTGAAAAAAACGCTATGTGAGAGTGGGGTAAGTTGGACACAGGATGGACAAGGAGAGAAACGCAGCAATGATTAGAAGCTGAAGACATAAACTGTTAAGAATGGAATTAGCAGTAAGTGTCTATACCCTGCTAATTTGAAACCCTCAGGGTGAAACCCCTGGAAGAGGGATAATAGCAATAAAAGATTTATTGAAGCTGCAGCTGTAACATGCAGCAGCTTTAATGAGAAAATATTGGCAGAGACGAGTATCCAAAATCCCTACCGTGTAGTCAGGGATTAGTTCTGCAAAATCATACCAAGGCATTTGGTCAAGATTTATACAAGTTTGTGAATTGACTTTCTGTGGATGATAAACTATTTCATTCCAACGAAACCAAGACACAAGATGGCGAGCCACCCAAGATGAACAACCAGCATGGAATGAAATGTGTAATGACGCAGAGGATTTAATACGTTTGGATGTATAAGTTTATTTTCATTCGAAGAATCCGAATTTGATGTTCTGCAAGAACTGATTACTTTTGCAAAGACTTTAAGTTACTAAATGAGATTTACTTTGTTTAAGAGTTGTGATGTTGGAGAATTGTCGTGAAAGGAGTTGAACTGTGTATATATAATTTTTGAATTAGAATTTAAACTTGTAAGTATATTGCCTGGAACTGAAATTGAAGTTAATTATAATACTTGAGAATAGGAATTATATTTGGTTTTCTAACTAACTATGGATAAGTAAAAAGGAAAGTTTAGTCTGTAAACTTTTAAATACGGAATAACACCAGATCAAATTAGTTAGAGAGATTAGGGTAGTAAAGGAATCTCACCGATTCTAATTAAAAAGAAATTTGTTTTGGTTTGATATCTAGGATTTGAAACCTAAACAGAATGTTTGAATTTTGAATTGTTCTTGCTCATGTAAATATTTTGTACATATTCACGAGGAAATCTGCAGATGCTGGAAATTCAAGCAACACACACAAAAAGTGCTGGTGAACGTAGCAGGCCAGGCAGCATCTATAGGGAGAGGTACAGTTGATGTTTCGGGCAGGGACCATCTGTCAGGACTAATATCTCTTTTCTCAGTTAGTTCTGACGAAGGGTCCTGGCCCATAACATTGATTATACCTCTTCCTATAGATGCTGCTTGGCCTGCTGCATTCACCAGCATTTTTTGTATTTTGTACATATTGTTTTTTTCCTTATAAACAAACCCTATTTCCAGAAGTGTGTGGTTTCTTTTCACTGCATCCTTCTGATACCTAGAATCTTCTGATGGCCTATTAGCACCTAGTGTTATTTGATTTTCTCAAAAGAGTGCGGCAACTAGTCACACGTGATGAGGCTCGTGCTATACAGATGTCACACTAACACCTGGTATACCAACCTGAGGTCCACAGACCGCTTAGTTAAAGGTAAGGGTCCATGGCATTAAAAGAAAGGGTAGGAACCCCTGATCCAGCAGTTTCGAGGTTACTATTAGAGTGACTATGCTTTAAAAAATTCAAGTAATTAAAATAAAGTTATAATCTTCAAAAGGATTGCGTGCTTTCCTAAAGTACTTGAGCATAAACTCTTCTCCTGTCATCCGTCCTTCCTGATTGGCTAGTCCTCAACCAGTCAGGTTTCCACTGTCTCACCTTGTTTAAAATCATATTTTTGTTCTTAGTTAAAGTGAGACCTTTGTCTTTGTTGAAATTCTTATTCTCTAGTGTACTTCAATGGCTTCCTTCACTAGGCGGGTCCAGAAGCCAATGGCATGGCATAGTAGTTCGTAATGTTCAGTTCTTTAGATGTTGTGGTGGGGTTCAACTCAACTTTTTTAATTCTGAATGTTAATACAGGTATTTAATCACTGTGCTATTACACCTAATCATATAGTTATATATTCCAAGTACCCTCTTTGGGTAAGATGTTCCATAGGAGTACTGGGGGGGAAAATAATGTTTCTGAAGATAATTCTATGTTAATATTTGCTCTGGATAAAACTGATAAGGCAACATTTGTTTTCTGTCCCAATTCCCAAGAGGAGGTGGAATGAATTTTCTCCTTAAATCCCAAGAGTAATTGTGATGATGAGGCATTGATAGGAAAATTCCAGAATATTAATTCAGCAATGAAAAGAGAATAGTGGTACTCGTTGGCTTGATGTGACACTAGCAGAGAAATTTTGGAAAGAGTCAAAATTAACATTTCACGCCTAAGATGGTGATCAGACAAGGTTCAAATGCAAGCTCTCAACCCTGATATGTTGACTGGTTTCTCTTTCCATTGATGCTAGCCATTTTCAGCATTTTCTGATCTACTTTCAGATTCCCACTGCCTGCAGATATTCCTTTGATTCTCATTTCCCTGAAGTTATTGTTCTTGGCTTCCTATGCAAGAGAGTGGTTGGGAGGTGCTGTTGAATTAAGCTGATGAGTAGCTCTAGAACTATCTGCAGCTGCAGTAAACTAGAGTTAGAAGGTTTGAGCAGAAAGGCAGAGATGCTGCTTAAATAGATTGCTCTATTATGAGATCTTTGAGTTTCTTTGCACGAGAGTTTTTTGTACACATATTGTTTTACATGTGAAGAGTCGCTCATTGTACAGCAGTCAACCAGCACTCTACTGTTGTTAAAGTAATCCGTTAGTCTTGCGAGACCATGGATCTGCACCTGGAAAGTCTTCACTCTCCAGGGCGCAGGCCTGGGCAAGGTTGTATGGAAGACCGGCAGTTGCCCATGCTGCAAGTCTCCCCTCTCCACGACACCGATGTTGTCCAAAGGAAGGGCAAGGGCCAATACAGCTTGGCACCGGTGTTGTTGCAGAGCACTGTGTGGTTAAGTGCCTTGCTCAAGGACACAACACGTTGCCTCGGCTGGTACTCGAACTCATGACCTTCAGGTCACCAGTCGAATGCCTTAACCACTTGGCCTCTGTTGTTAAGTTGTGGGTATCATTAGTCCTGTTAAATTTCAGACCAGTAAGTTCTCTCTGGATGTAAAGGAAATGTGATGCAGCTGGTGTTGGAAGTGGTCAAATAGTTTCTTAATGGAGATGATTCTAGTATAGCCGAGCCTGATTCACTGAATGAACACTGAATGATAAACATCCGATAGTTCAATGCAAATTTTTTATCAGATTATGTATACATCACTACATGTTACCCTGATAACGCCTTGTAGTGATTCACAGTAGAATAAATAAATACAATAGAATTAGAGAAAAAGTACACACAAATATTGACAAACACCCAATCTGCGAAAAAAGACAAACTGCTAATACAAAAAAAGACTAATAAATAAATATATAAATACGTTTTGCTGGGAACATGAATTGTGGAGTCATTGAAAGTGTGTATGTCATATCTGTAGATGGTAGTATTGCACGAAGTGTAGATGATGCCTGTCTCCAACTGATTGTGCCACCATAATCACATTGAATAGAATAGATGGAGAAAAGATGTAGCAAAAAGAAATATGAGGCACTTCATGCCATCACCAGAGGTAATACTTCTCTGCAGTGATTACAGTCAAGCTGGGGAGCAAACCAGATCCAATGTAGAGTGTGACAAGCTTCTCAGGAGCAGCATCAGGTGCTTAGATTGGTGCTACGTAGTGAATGAAATGTGCTGTAGGTGGGACTTAGTTATCCCATGAACAGTGGTTAGGTTTGGAGTTCTGCATCCCGCCGTACTCGGTCATGAGCAGTACTGAGTAATTAAATAGGTTGTAGGGAATTTGAAGTACAGTGCAAGCATTTTCAACTATCTTCAGCCAACAGAACCAAGTGGGCCTCCAAGTTGGGTCCTTCCTTAGATATGATCCCATGCAGAAGACAGTCCATCCAATACTCCGCCTAATGTCAAGAAGTGGTTGAGTGCACTGGATAGAGCATTTGTGATCTCTCTGAACACCAAGGCTTCTGAATGAGCTGCACTTTTAACAGAGTTGGTGTTGTACAGTTACCTGCCTGACAGTAAGATAAATTACTCAGGTACTTCTGGTCCACTTGAAACAATGCAAGTCTAACTAGATTATTTGCCACTTCTTTGTTCTAGCATTGATTATCAGTGAAAGGATGGAATATGTTGCTGTATGAGGAAGCTCTTATTCGTAATCTGCTCAACACTGCTCAGGTTGAATTCTATCAGGACTACCCTGCTGAAAATATCATTACAATCTGGCACCAAACAAGGACAGAACAATGAAATCCCGAGGCAGGGCAAGAGTGACTGCCTTTGACATTAAGACAGCATTGAAGAATACTGGGTAAGCTGAATGGGAAGCATGAAGACAATTCTTCACTGGCTGGAGTTATACCTCACCAAAGGAAAATGTTTGCGGTGGTTGGAGGCTGATTAGAACCTGTGCCTTGCCACAGGATTTCCTCGGGGCATTGAACCGAGCTTGATTAGTTCAGCTGCTGCTTCAATAATTTTTCTTCCATCATTTAGACAGAAGTGGAACCATTCAGAGATCTTGCAGAGTGATCAGATAGACCACGGCTAAGGGAATGTGGCAAATAGGTTCCAGAATTGGCTCAAATGTAGAAAGCAAATCGCTACTGGTTATTGGATGCTTCTGACTGGTAGGCTATTGCAGGATTAGTTAACTCAGCTGGAATGCTACACACATTTCTTGTCATCATGTAAACTGGAGAGGTGCATTTGTACCAAAGAAGAGATTTATGAAGCTATTGCCAAAGCCAGAAACTTGTATCCAAGAGCATAGAGGCACAGTTTCTTGTCCTCTGTGCTCTTGTTCTTTCATTGATCCTGTTTACAGTTGCTATTCTATAGATTTGCTGAGTATGCCGGCAGAAAAAAAGAATCACAGGGTTGTATGTGGTGACATGTATGTATTCTGTTAACATTACTTTGAACTTTGAAATATGGATAGCTGTGTTGTTTTCTTTGAACAGGGAAAGCTACAGTGAGACTGTTTACATTTGGTGAAGGGCCTAAGTAGTGTCAACCATAAGGATCTATTTCCCTTAGAGAATCAGGGTGGTGTTTGACTTGGAAAGGAATCTGTAAATTCTCATGCACCTGCTTCCTTTTTCCATCTTGGTGGAATGTTTGGGAGGTAAAGTCAGGCTATCAGTTACCTGGGCAAGTAATGATGGTGACAATCAAAGACAGGGAAAAGGGTGATTAAATGTTGCCTTTGCCAACAAAACCACCCGCCTGTGAAGGAATAAAAACAAAAAATCTTGCAAATGCTGGAAATCCAAAATAACACACACAATGCTAGAGGAACTCAGCATGTTAGGCATCATTCATGGATGAGAATAAACAGTCAACGTTTTGGGCTGAGATTCTTCATCGGGCCTAAGCATGCCTAAAATTTGCTTTTATGAATATAACTACAATTTTCCAATATTATTGACAGTTGGCTGTTCATGAATATTAATAATCTCCTTAATGGTGAATTAAAGGTGAACAGACTTTGTGTGACCCAGGGCCTGTCTTTGAAGCAGTAGCTGAAACTGAGTCTAAAGAAAGAAGTGTTTCAGTTGTAGGATAAGTAGTTTTAGTAGATCAAGTCTCAAAGAATATTCTAGGTTTCTCTGTTGTCCTCACCCTTTAATGGTTTAAATATTGCCAGATGTTATTGCCACCATTTTCTTTCAAAACGCTATGATGAGGAGTGTGACTACCAAATCATCTGTAGCATTTTGTTTACATTATTTCTTTATGAGGAATGTGGCAAAATCAAAGGTCACATTGTATTAGCTAAATTGAACTGGGAGTTACATAGGGGTTGTTGGATGGAACGACTGATTATTTTCTTCCGGTAAGTGGAAAAGAATTGGTTTTGTAATACTTGTCCAACTTAGATTTACGGGTGTTTTTTGTGAACAATTATTTCTGAGATGCTCCTCACGTTGCTATGCATGTATTGGTATCATAATGGTTCTGGAAGAATGACCTGCAAGCTGCTTGTTTTTGTGGTTAAGTACAGTTAAGTGCTCTGGTATACTCAGCTATTTTCATCATCAGGATGGAGTGGACAAACAGAAATATCAGGATGTTATTCTACATATTGTTGAAAAAAGATCTGCAGGTGCTGGAAATCTAAAATAAAAAACCCAAAAGAATTTTGGAAAGCACCAGATATTCAGAAAGAATTGAAGGAGAGAGAAATGAGTTAACCTTTCAGGGTGAAGACCATTTGAACACCCTCTAGGCTGAGATATTATTCATTGGTCTGGAGCTCCTTTATATCTTGAGAAGGAAAGCAAACTGATGTAATTTAAGATTAGGCAAGTGTTTTACTGTTATGAAGAAATCTCTAACTCACATAATCAAATCGTTAAATCTTGTAACTAAGGAGGCCATTTGGTCTTGGGTCTTTCTGGTGACCAAAGTCCAGCTAGACTGTCCAATCCCAACATCTGGCTCTTGATCATTGGCCATGATATCCTTTTAATCAAAATCTTCAAATCCTTGTCCCCTGGTTATTGACCACTTTGCCAAGGGAGATAACTCCTCCCTATTTACTTCACCGAGATGCTCCCCCCCCCCCCACTATAATTGTATATAGGCTGATCTTGGGAAACAAATGGGTTCTGTTTATACAAATATCCACATGGATATTGTCTGTAAGTTGTAAAATACACAAAAATCACACAATATTGTAACCATTTCTCCACTGTTTTTTATTGAATGGCATCAAAAGCACAGAAATGATGAGAAACAGCAATTATTAAACATGGGGAGAGAGAGAGGAAACTAATTCTGCCTTTACAGAAACAAACCTACAGTAAGTATATACATTGTAAGTTTTAATGTTGTGGAAGCTTGATCATATGTATGGTGTGTCCATGGGTCTGGCATTCTTAACCTGGGGTTGGTCTGTTCTTCCTCTTCTTGGGCCCATAGCTCCCAGTGGAGCATAGGCCATTGATGACCTCATTGTCCAAAGTTGGTGGTGTGGCTGGAGTTCATCAATGTTTCTGTATTCCATTGTATTCACTGTTCAGGGGTGAGCCTATACAGCTTCACCAGAGCCCTGTTGGCCAGCATTACCCATGTCCACCTCTTGCAACAGGGACATAGGGTTGGACTTCGAGAGGCGGGAATAGTCTGTAAGTGGCAGTCAAACTAAATTTGCTCTTAGACTCAATTTGTAATATAGAAGAGGCCATCATTAACTAGAGTTTTCCTATCCTGGGACCTTTCTTCTGAATCTCCCCCACACCCTCTCCTCAGCCTGTAATGTGGTGACCAGAATTGTGTTCTATACTCCTGCAGTGGCTTAGCCACATAGTTCCATAATAAACTTCCTGTTTTTATATTCAGTGTATTGGCTGATGAAGGAAAATACACAATCTCTATTCCTTATCATCCTAGCTACCTTCAAGCCATACATTCCAGTTCTCTACATACTTCTGATTGTGTTTCCCCAGGCTTGTTTGCCTTTGAATGTATTACCTCACATTACTGTAATTACAATCCTTTTGCCTCCTTTATATCTATCTGATCTATCAATTCATATCGTATGCTTTGTATTTTTATTTTTCTCACTATTAAATACAGTTGACCTTCACTAATCCGACTACCCGGTTCCTTCGATAATCCAGCACTGATTATGCTTAATGTGATCCTTCTGTAATTTTCATTAATCCGGCACTCCTCAGGTCCCAATGGTGCCAGATTAGTGAAGGTCGACTTGTATTTGGTTTGTGTTCTAACATACGAAAATCTCTAAATCATATTCTTCTTTTTAATGTTTTACAAAAAGTATAAACTCTCGAAACCTCAGTCTGAACAGTCTTTCAGTAACATAGTGTCTATGTTCTTGCCAGGGGCCCAATTTTGGATCAGGATTATTACTTGCCACTAACCTGGACTTTTACTTTGCTCACTAATTTTCTGTTTAAACCCTTAACATGCACCTTGTAAAAGTCCATGTAGACCATGTCAAATGTGTCAATTCATCGACTGTTTCTCTCTCATTGAAAATTTCAGTCAAGTTTCCCTTAATAAAAAACATGTCAGCCGTTTTAATCTATGTGATTATCAACACAGCAACATAATGTTTTGTAGTAATTTTCCCACAGTTGGTTGTTGGCTGCTGGATATAATTATTTAGTGTAATTCCCTTGCCTTTTTTAAACTGTATTAGCAATCCTCCAGCACCACAACAATAGCTACAGAAAATTATGCTCAGAGCATTTGATTTTCCTCCCTGGCTTCTTTTAACATCTTAGCGTGGATGTTGATCTAGTTTTGTGATCTTTCAGTTCTTAAAAGCTTTAAGATATACCTACTTAAATTTCCTATTATGTTTACCTCATACAGCACATTGTACTCCCCCTACATAACTAGAGTATTTGTATTGAATCCCAATCTTATGAGTTCCGATACAAAAGACTCATTACGAGCCACTTATAGCCATCCACACTTCTGATCCGTAAGCATCCTAGCCCTTCACTTAGTTATTTACTTGCTCTTTCTTTATTTATAAAATAGCACTAAGGTTTCTTTGCTTTCGCTTGTGTTATTTCACATCTCATTATTTTCCCAATTTCTTTACATCTCATCCTGTACTTTCCAGGCTTTCTGGTGTGAAATGGAAAATACATTATCTTGTACTTGCCTTTGACCTTGGAATTACATGGTTAAGATGTAGGCAGATGAATGCTGTGCTCCTTCCTTTCTCTGTGACAACAGCACAAGAATGAACCCATTTCACTCGTACTTGGCATTATGAAAAGATGCACACCATATAGAAATATAAATATAATAGTTACTCAATCTCAATCTGAAATTTGTTGTTAGTGATGCTGCCAACTGCTTGAACATATCATTTAATGTCAAAATTATCTCCACCTCATGTAAGAATATACACCCCCCTTTGCATTCTGTGGTTTAATCAAATGACCATCTAAGTGGCTATAAATTTTCTGTTTCAATCAATGATTTTGTAATTGTACAGGACTGTATATTAGTAGATTGGTTTATGATTTTCACATATACCAAGGTACAGTGAAAATCTACTGTTCATACCATTCATACAGATGAATTCAATACAATAGTGTGTTGAGATAGCACGAGATAAGATATCAACAGAAAAAAGGTGTGTGTGTATATATGTATATTTTTTTTTAACTGCATTTCAATTTTTTCCCCTGTATTATCATGTATTGCATTGTACTGCTGTCACAAAGCTAACAAATTTCATGAATATACTGGTGATATTAAATCTGATTCTGAGTTGCAGGTAGACATTAAGGTACATGTTCGTAATAAGGCAGACTGCAAGGTGAAGGATCTATCTATGAGAACTAGTTCAAACGAGTTCAATAGTGTTAGGACTCCAGGACAGAAGCTGTGCTTGAGGCCAGTGGCATATGCTTTCAGGTTTTTGTAACTTCTGCCTGCTGGAGAGGGCGATAAGAGAGAATGTCTGGGTTGGGTAGCATCTTGGATCATGCTGACGACTTTACCGAGGAGTGTAGACAAAGTCCTTTAGAGGGGAGGCTAATGTGATGAGCTGTGTTCACAGTCCTCGGTGGTTTCTCACAGTCAGGGGCAGAGCAGTTGTCTTATCAAGCTCTGGAGAGGATGCTTTCTACGGTGCAACAATCAAAGCTGCCGATGGTTGACGGGGACATCCCAAGCCTATTACATTTTATCTCGAGTGAAGTTTCCAAACCCTGCCTCTCCTCATCATTTTCATCAATAATATCATCTTCTTTCAACACTGTATATTCCTTCTCCCTGACTCTGCTTAACTTATCCTTTTCAGCTGGCATCTATGTGTTCTCTATATCTATTTTGTCTCTCTCAAGCATTCTGTTCCTGATTTTTTTTATATTAAGTTGCCCATCCAAAACTGACCGTATTCAACTGGCACGATCTTCTTTCATGCCTTGCTGTAGGGTGCTGATCTATATTGGATCTGGGTTTGTCATCACCTTGATTTTAGAATTCTAATCGTTTTTAAATCAGCCCACAGCCTTGCCCTCCTCTGCTCAGCAATATCCTAGGTCTGTGATTCTGGCTGCAATATTTAACATATTAAACACACCATATTAATGATTTTGGATCTCCCCCTCCCCCACTTTCAAATCTCTTTACTATCTCTTCCTTCAGTTAGTCCCATTGAGGAGTCTCGGCCCGAAACGTCGACTGTACTTCTTCCTATAGATGCTGCCTGGTCTGTGGCATTCCACCAGCATTTTGTGTGCGTTGCTTGAATTTCCAGCATCTGCAGATCTCCTCGTGTTTGCCATATTAATGTAATTGTTTTGCAAAAGAAATTGAAGCCTCTTTTGTACTAGTGGATATTGTTTACCTCTGTAGCACAGAAACAATTAAAATGCACTCTCGACAATTCCTGGTTCTAATTTTAGCTTACTTGGTATCATGCATTCTTCACGCATGAGACAAAGTAATGTGAAATAAATTAAATAAAATATCAGCAGTCATTTCCTATATCTCTGGTCTTGAATTAACCCGACTTCTATGCAGCAAAATGATAAGTAACTAACAATGAAGAAAATCTCCCAAGAACATTGGTAATTAGTGGTTTAATTGACCCAAGGATTAAATAAAACACCCCAGAGGATTGTCTTGCACTTCGATGAATCCAGGATTAATCTTCTGGAGAGCTGTATTGGCAATCCATTAGAACATCCAGCTTGTTTTTATTTGAATTTTTTTAATGGCTGCTTATTAGTTCAAAGTTCATTTATTATCAAAATGCAACTTTGAGATTTCTCTCCTTTCCCACAGCCACAAAACAAAGAAACCCGAAAGAACCCATTTTAAAAAAGACTGTCAAACACCTAATGCGGAGAGGGAGAGGGAGAGGGAGGGAGGGAGAGGGAGAGGGAGGGAGGGAGGGAGAGGGAGAGGGAGGGAGGGGGGGAGAGAGAGAGAGAGACAGCGCCAGCGGGAGAGAAGAAAACAGATCATGCAAACAGTGAAAGGAAGCAAATAACATTCAGAACTGAAGTTTTATGAAAGACACCACAGCCAGGCATCACGACATCTGGAGCAGACCACAGCTTCAGTTCAGCACAGAGCAGCGAGCAGAACCGGCCCTCCGCTCCTTTTTAATCTGACCTGCTGCTTAAATTGTCCAAATGCTGGGTCATTCCCCGCTGTCAGGGAGCTCTGGGGCCTGGTCCCCGCTGCCACAATTTGGCCCATATCCAACCTTTCCAATTCAGCCCTGTGCTTAAATCAATCAGACATCAGGACTCCACTCCCCTCAACTTACCTCCACCATGTCTCACCTTTGCCACTTCCTCTTCTCACCTAGCCTCACCTCTGTTTGCCTCCCCATTATTACTGGTGATCATTATTAATAAAGTGATTAGTAATGTCATTGGAATTTGGAAAGAAAGTATTAAAGCTTTATGGCTGGTCAGACCATATGATGAATCCTTCAGAAATCTACTGCCAGGAGCAATAGCTTTCTTTGTTTTTAAATGATAATATATTTTTTTCCTCTGAAGTAATGACTACTTCCACCAATCATATGAATTAAGAACAAAATCAGAGGGCCGGCTGGTGGTGCAATGGAGGTTCCCGGGTTCGAACCCAGTCGCTCTCTCTCTCGCTCAGTGCCTTGTAAAGGCATGAAAAAGACATCGTCCTGCCAACATCGCACATGCCAAAAAATAAGAACAAAATCAGAATTGAGTTTCTTATCACACTTCATATGTTGTGAAATGTTTTGAGGCAACAGTACATAACAATTACTGAAGATTACAATATGAAATATTAAAAATAGTGCAACAAGAGAACCAAAAACCAGGTTAAGTTGGTGCTACCAAACATGTGTAACAGCTCACTAGTAGCTCAAAAGGCAAGAGATTTGACTAAAAATATCACTAGAAACACCTTTTCTGAGGTAATTTGTGTTAAATTATCACTGTAAACAGAGGGGCGAGCGACGGCGAGTCGAGTTTGGAGGATGACCCAAGATGATGTGTTGCAGAATCGATACAGGTGGAGTGAGCCATTCAGAGTGAAGGAATCCGGCCAGCGGAGTTCTGATACCTGTACAACTGGCCCGGATGTGAGGTTGGATCACTCAGGACTTTGTGAGGAGAGATCAGGGCAGAGGAGTTCCAATGCCTGTAAAACTTGGCCCAGGTGCAAGGTTGGATTGTTCTGGGCATTGAGCGATTTGAAGAGCTTCAGGCTGGGTGGCAACATTTGGGCCCAGCGTGAGTCACTGAGTGATGTGGTCTAGGCCCCGAGCCCTTTGTAGTAGCCCTGTCCTAGTGCAAGGTAAGATCTGCTGCTTAGACATTTTAATGCCAGCCTCAGATTGGACGCAAGAGCTGATTTCGATTACTCTTCGCGATGTTCACTCCTTTCTTCAGGGCGCTGGAACCTTTTGCTGTTCTGTTGTTTGGTCAATTTCAATGGCAGCCCAGATAGACTGAGAGGACAGCGTGTCAGGATCCAAGACCAGAGCCGATTTCATTTGCTGTCAGCAATGGTCACACCTCTCTCTATGAAGACTGCACCAGCTGCTGTGCTCAGTGCCCGCTAATATGAAAAACTGAGAAGCAAGGCTTTGGGCTTACTCTGGGCTACTCCCGGATTCAGATCTGAGGACTCAGTTAGGTTCAGAATATTGTCATTCACTTCAATTGTTTGCATGATATTTTTTCCCTTTCACTTGCGCATCAAGTGTTGGTCTTATAGTTTTATTTTTTTTTATTTGGGTTCTTTTCGGTTTCCTGCTTTGTGGCTACCTGTGAACAAACAAATCTCAAGGTTATATAATTTATACATTCTTTTATAATAAATGTGCTTTGAATCTTGGATCCTAAATAGTGTGGTAGTGTACATGGACCATTCAGAAACCTAATGGGGAGGAGTGGAGGATGTTCCTAAAACACTGAGTGCGCACCTTCAGGCTCCTATACCCTCTCTCTGCTGACATGACAAGAGGGCATATCTTGGGTAGTGAGGATCCTTA
The DNA here is from genome assembly GCF_963921235.1 of Mobula hypostoma. NCBI lineage: Eukaryota > Metazoa > Chordata > Chondrichthyes > Myliobatiformes > Myliobatidae > Mobula > Mobula hypostoma. The sequence goes on along the minus strand of NC_086109.1, from coordinate 27,831,431 downwards.
ATGATGGGTGCCACCTTCTTGAGGCACTGCCTTTTGAAGGTGTCCTTGATGGTGGAGTGGGTGTAGCCCATGATGGAGACGGCTGAGACTACAATCCTCTGCAGCTTTGTCAATCCTTTGCATTGGAGCCTTTGTACGGAGTGGTGATGTAACCACTCAGAATGCTCTCTGCAATATACCATTAGAAATGTGCTAGGGACTTTGGTGATATTCTAAATTTCCTCAAACTCCTTGTGATGTATGGTGTGCCACCTTTGTGATTGCATCATTATGTTGTACCAAAGATCGATCCTCTGTGATGCTGATGCCCAGGAATTTGAAGCTACTCACCCTTTCCACTGCGGACCCCTCGGTGGGGACTGGTCTATGTTCTCCTGACCTCCCCATCCCAAAGTCCACAATCAGTTCCATGGTCTTACGAATGGAGAGTGCAGGAGTGCAACATGAGAGGGAGCTCCTTCACTCAGAGGGTGCTGAGAGTGTGGAATGAGCGTCCAGCGCAAGTGGTGGATGTGGGGTCAATTTCAGAGAAATTTGGATAGGTACATGGATAGGAGGGGTATGGAGGGCTATGATCCATGTGCAGGTTGATGGAACTAGGCAGATTAATGGTTCGGCATGGACTAGGTGGGCCAAGGGGCCTGTTTTTGTGTTGTGGTGTCTTTATGACTTTGTTATGATGCCACTGAACCAGACAATCTATCTCACTCCTGTACGCCGCCTCATCACCATATGAGAACCTGCCACAACAGTTGTAACGTTTGTGTATTTATAGATGGCTGGTCTATTACAAGTAGGCTGCTTGGCCTTTCAAGACGGCTCTGCCACTTAATTAGATTTGATTGCTCTGCTTGTAATCTCAGTTTCGTGTTCCCATTTACTCCCTTTTTTCTCAAGCAAATATCCATTTCTAACTAAAATTATGCAATAATTTTGCTCATTGAAGAAAGAATTCTAAAGGCATACAAACAAAATCCCTTATTTTTATAAGTGAGCTCTAGTTCTAGATTTTTCTATAAGAGGAAACATCCTCTCCATGTTTGCCCTGCCAAAGTCACTCAAAATCTTGCTTGTCTCAATCAGGTCCCTTGTCAATCTTTAAGAAGATACAAGCATAGCCTGTTCTACCTTTCTCATAAGATAGCCTGTTTGTTCTTGGCATTAGTCCAGTAAACAATTTCTGAACTGCTTCCAGTAAATTATCACCTTTCTTTCAATAAGCTGACTAATACTCTACAAATACTTCAGACGTGTCTCGTCTATACCCTAAATAATTGAAGTAAAACATACTTTTGCATTCAGTTTTCATACCATTAATCAGTAATATTTTCACTTTGCTAATTACTTGCTGTATCTGCATACTAGTCTTTTACAAGTTGTGCACTGGGATACCAATATTATTTACTTTTCTTCTATCTCTCATCATTTAATTTTTTTTCATTTTTCCTGCCGAAATGGATAGTTTCACATTTTCTTATTTGTACTCTCTCCGTTTGCTGGTTGTGTGTGTGTCCATCTATCCCTTTATAGCCTGTGGTTCTCTTCACAATTCACTTTTATGCTTACCTTTGTGCCATCCACGATTTGGAATTGTTATCTCTAATGTTTTCAAGCTGATTATTTATAAAATTGCAAAAGGTTATGGCCACAAAAACCAGTGCCTATCGCACATCACTTATTGCCTACCAGAATAGAACACTTCATGCGAGTTCTCTCCTACAATTCCGGGAAGAGCACTTTGAAAGTTGCCTTATGACGAACATCACATTCTGTTCTTTCAAAATAATTCTCAGTCCAGCATGAAATTTTGCTTTTCAGAAAAGGAGAACAATGTTTGTACTCCATTAAAAATAGGAATTCCGAGAAATAGCAGATAAAGCAACAGGTGTGGAGATAAAATGAAAGAGAGAGAGAGAGAAATGATTTAATGTTTAAAGTTGAGGATTGCATATGAAATTTTGGACAAAAGCTCACTGCCCTTAAACATTAACTTATGTTTCTCTCCACAGATGCTGCCTTGCTGCTGGGTCCATCTAGCATTTAATGTTTCACTTTCAGACTTTTAACATCCATAATTTTTTTTTTGCTTTTCAATTCTTATGTTCCATTTTTTTTGTTTGGAGAATATTAGATTAATTATGTAACCAAAATAAAGCTTATAACATAGACTCCAGGCTGAAATGGACATAAACATTCAGTAAGTTCTTCTTTGTATCTGTTCAAATTCTTAATGCAAAAATCACAAGTGTTTGATTTGGCAGGATTTTTTATTTTTCATTTTCTGTAACAGAGATGAATTTAATTATGTTGACAGAGGGGTTGCTGTTGAAATTGCATATTTCTCAGCTGAATATAAAGTAGGATGGAAGGGGAAAGCATTTTGACATTATATGAAGAATAATTCCCTCATTGCTGTCTCTGCAACTTAAACTAAATTGTTTTCATGCTATTTTTCTAGGTTTGGTAATGTGTCCTTCACAAAAACATTAATTCTCATTAACTCCTTTTGTTTGCAACATACACAAAAAGCTGGAGGAACTCAGCAGGTCAGGCAGCATCTATGGAAAAGAATAAACAATCAGCATTTCGGTCTGAGACCCTTTATCAGGACTTTCATCAGTCCTGATGAAGGATCTTAGCCCAAAGCGTTGACTGTTTACACTTTTCCATACATGTCACCTGACCTGCTGAACATTTTGTCTTTAATTTCGGATTTGCAGCATGTGCAATTTCCTTTAATTTCATTTGAAGAAAGGATAATTCATGATGGTGTTATTTGGAAAAAGACTGCTCTCGTGTGCCAATCAAGGCAGAAATTTGCATCCTTCCCACTCCACTCTATATTTTCTTTAAAAGATGTATTCTACCCTTAAGTGCATCACAAAATAAATAATTAACTACCACTGCCAAGAGAGAGGTTGAAATGTCAAATGCAGTCGTTTTAGACAGCTAAAAATTTTGTACTATTTATATTAAGATGTGAACATTAAAAAGCATATGTCAGGTAAATCTATTCTAAATCACACAAAAATTCAAACAAAAGTGTCGGAATACAAAACAAGAAGAGTAGAAGCAGATCACCAGGGTCTTTAAGCGTTCCCTCTTGTTTAATATAATATGATCATGGCTGATCTATGCTGGCTCCAATTCATTTCTGTGCCAGTTTCCTATAACCCTCAGTGGGAAAGGCAGCATCAATGAAGTCGATGTTTTGGGATATGATGAAGGATCTTGGTCCGAAAACTCAACTGTTTATTTCGGTCTATTGATGCTACCTGACCTGCTGAGTTCCTCAATCATTTGTGTGTGTTGCTTAAGATTTCCAGCATCTGCGGAATCTCTTATGTCCCCCAACATTCATTTCCTAGATCATTAAACAATACTGTCTTGTCTATCTCCAGTTTTAGCAATATTTATTGCTCTGGCTTCCACCACACACTGCAACAGAGATTCTCAGGTACTTGTAGTTCTAGGAGAATAAATCTTTATGCACCTTGGATTTAAATGACTGACTCCTTATTTTGTAATTATACTCCCTTGATAGTAACTCCCCAACGAGTAAATATATCTCAATGTATACTCTGCAATCTTATATGTATGAATAAAGTCGTCCTTCATTCTTCTAAAATTTAAAGAAACTATATACCCTCTTTTAATAGGACTAACTTTCTCATTTTAGGAATGAGCAGAAAAATAGGATATTAAAAGATGATAAATATTTAGTTCTTACTAACTATTGATTTGCCCTTCTGTGAATGTGAAGCAACTTTCATTTGAATTGGTAAACTATCAGTGGTATTTAATTTAGTTATTTGAGAAGAATGAAAACATTTACTGATTTGAAGATTGATGAGGCCAAATCTAGAGATTCTGAGCACCTACCTGCATTAAAGGTATCAATAAGCTTGAAAGAGGGCAGAAGAAAATTACACAAATTTTGCTGGGATTTGAGGACCTGAATTACTGGGAGAGGTTGAATCGGTAAGGATTTTATCCCCTGGAGTGCAGGAGATGAGGGGAGATCTCATAGTGGGAAATAAACTTATAAAGGTATAGACAGGGTGAATGTATGCAGGCTTTTACCTTCCGGCAGTGTGTGACTGGAACTACAGATCATAGCTTATGGTGAAAGGAGAAATATATAAAAGGAATCTGTGGGGGGAACTACTTCACTCAGGGAGTGGTGAGAGCGTAAAATGAGTTGCCAGCAGAAGTGGTAGATGTGTGTTCAATTGTCACATTTAAGGAATGTTTGGATAGGTACATGGATGAGAGAGGTATGAAGGGTGCAGATAGATGGGCTTGGCAAAAAAACAAACCAGCATGGACTAGAAGGGCTGAACAGCCTGTTTCTGTTCTGTAGTGATCTATGACTATGATTTGTATGTGAGACCTGTTGATGAGGTATAGAATGTATTGCACTGGAGATCTTAATTCAACAGCATAAAAATGTCAGCAGAGCTCTAGTAACTGGAACCAAGCCTTCAAATTATTTTATTTTTAATTAGTGCTGCTAAAGAGTAGTTTTTATGATGTGGAGCATCACACTTTTCACTTAGAAAGGACTCTGAGATTACGCTGGAATACAAGCTTTACTATAAGTCAGCTATCACATTTTCTGCTTAATTCTCCACCACACTGAAAAATCTAATTTTGGTATTTGCTATCCAGTTTGCTAATTTTAGTTCAATTAATTTTCTGTCCTCCAGCAAAAGAAAACCTCAGTAAATTTTCATTACTGCATTTAATAATATTGATAATTATATCATTGTTTACCACCATATAAACCATTGGAAGTCTGCTAAAAGCCTTGATGGTTCTTCTGATATTCCTTAGAAATTGATATCAGGCAATTATTAATAACAGTTGCCAAACACAACATATAGAATAAATGTAATTTATTCTGTTTGCTTATTTTACATACATTATGTTGCAATTTAATAAAAAGAATCCACCTCCCTTGCCATTCAGAAAAAAATCGGTCTTTTTTCATAATGTATTGATATCATTAATATGGCCAGTGCCATTGTAAAAAGGGCAGTTTATTAAATTAATAGCTGCAGACATCACCAAGTGCAGCTTCTCATGTCTTAGAAAGGAAGAAGTAGAATGATAAAGAATGGTTCCAATACATTTATTTCAAATTCCTCTTCATAAATATCAATGGCATTAAAATTCTAAATCATGCTGAGTAGTGATTTTCTATCTGCATGTGGGTATTCTGAAATTTTGATGAGAAAATGGCAAGCCGTTCAAATGCAGTGGAGCACTGCGTGATGGAACAGCCTTTAATGACAATCCTGCTGTCGGTAGTGAAAATATTAAAATCCTTGAAGATGTTGCAATATAAAATTCAAGATCAATAATTGTTTGCCATTCATCAGTACACAAGTGTAAAAGAGAACAAAATGAATATTAATCCAATGCTCTGGATCCAATGCAGTATATAAAAAAACATATTAAGAATACAATAAAACACAATGAATATAAATTCATAAGATTAGCTTATACACATAAACTGTATGTACATAAAGTGATGCTAGGCACAGGAGTGTCTGTACATAAGGTGACTCTGACAGGAATTGATAAAGTAGTGGTGGTGGGGTTGTGGTGGACAGGTTAATGGCGGAGGTGTTGATCAGCCGGAGGGCTTGGGGGAAGCAACTGTTTTTGAGTCTGGTGGTCTTAGTGTGCATGCTGTGTAGCCTCTTCCCTGATGGGATTGAACAAGCAGTTCATGAGCAGGTTGGATAGGATCCTTCATGATATTGCGCCATTGAGTACCTCTGCAAGGAGAGCTGTCGTAGGAACGCAGCATCCATCATAAGGGTCCCCCACCACCCAGGGTGTGAATTCTTCCCATTGCTGCCATCAGGAAGAAGGTATAGAAACCTCAGGACTCTGACCACCAGGTTCAGGAACAGTTATTACCCCTCAGCTATTAGGCTTTTGAACCAGAGGGGACAACTTCACTCAACTTTATTTGCCCCATTACAACCACAACCGATGGACTCGTTTTCAAGGACTCTTCATCTCATGTTCTCGATTAAATATTGTTTGTTTGTCTGTTTGTTTATTTATTTATTTATTTATTTATTATTGTTGTACTTGCACAGTTTGATGTCCTTTACACAATGATTGTCTGCCCTGTTGGTGTAGTCTTTCATTGATTCGATTATGGTTATTGGATTTATTGAGTATGCCTGCGTGAAAATTAATCTTAGGGTTGTATATGGTGACATATCTGGAGTTTGATAATAAATTAACTTTGAACTTTGAACTGTTTCTGGCATCTTTCTGTACATATGTCCCTGACGGCAGGTAGGTTGGTGCCGGTGATGTGTGGGCAGCTTTGACCACCCATTGTATTCAGTTTCAGTACCATATAGTGGGGAGCTTTTGGTCAAGGTGATGCCTGCATACAATGCTCCTTCAACATCTGGATAGATCATGAAACCATATTTTTCACTTTTCTAATGCATTTTATGTCTGTGTTTTTTTTTGTCTTGGATGTGATTCTGGAGCCTGCGATTTGGTGTTTGGAGATTGTTTATGTGTTCCAGCTCTCTGCAGCCTCCGAGAGAATTCTGGGAGGCAGGGGCAGCATGTGCAAACCTTGTGGCGGGCAGGCCATGGGACAGGGTGCGAGCCGATTAAAGCTTCCTTTGTTCGCCAATTAAATCAATGAAGGAGATTGAAACACTGAGGCGAATGAGGAAGCTTAGAGATCGTTTGAGTGCTTCAGTGCCCTTCAGTCTGCGAGAGGATTCCAGGAGACAGAGGCAGCGTGCACAAACTTCATGGCGAGAAGACTATGGGACAGGATGCAAGCCAAATATAATCTTCCATTTTTTGTCGATTAAAGCATCGAGGTTAATGCCAGAGGCTTTTTCCCAGGGCTGAAATGGCTAACATGAGGGGACATAGTTTTAAGGTGCTTAGAAGTGGGTACAGAGGAGATATCAGGGGTAGCTTTTTCACACAGAGGGTGGTGGGTGCGTGGAATGCACTGCCGGTGACGGTGGTGGAAGTGGATACAACAGAGTCTTTTAAGAGACTCTTAGATAGGTACATGGATCTTAGAAAAATAGAGAGCTATGTGGTAGGGAAATACTCGGCAGTTTCCAGAGTAGGTTACATGGTCAGCACAACATTTGGGCCGAAGGGCCTGTAATGTCCTGTAGATGTCTATGTTTACGAGTCAAGTCAAATCAAGTCACTTTTTATTCACATTTCAACCATAACTGCTGGTACAGTACACAGTAAAAACGAGACAATGTTTTTCAGGACCATGGTGCAACATGAAATAATACAAAAACTACACTGAACTACATAAAACAACACAAAAACTACACTAGACTACATACCTACCCAGGACTGCATAAAGTGCACAAAACAGTGCAGGCATTACAATAAATAATAAACAAGACAATAGGCACAGTAGAGGGCAGTAGGTTGGTGTCAGACTAGACTCTGGTGTATTGAGGAGTCTGATGGCTTGGGGGAAGAAACTGTTACATAGTCTGGTCATGAGAGCCCGAATGCTTCGGTGCCTTTTGCCAGATGACAAGAGGGAGAAAAGTTTGTCTGAGGGTGCGTGGGGTCCTTCATAATGCTGTTTGCTTTGCAGATGCAGTGTGTGGTGTAAATATCTGTAATGGAGGGAAGAGAGACCCCGATAATCTTCTCAGCTGATCTCACTATCCGCTGCAGGGTCTTGCGGTCTGAGATGGTGCAATTTCCGAACCAGACCATGATGCAGCTGCTCAGCATGTTCTCAACACAACCTCTCTGGAATGTGGTGAGGATGCGGGGTGGGAGATGGACTTTTCTCAGCCTTCACAGAAAGTAGAGGCACTGCTGGGCTTTCTTTGCTATGGAGCTGGTGTTGAGGGACCAGGTGAGATACTCCGCCAGGTGAACACCAAGAAATTTGGTGCTCTTAATAATCTCTACAGAGGAGACGTTGGTGTTCAGCGGAGAGTGGTCGCTCCGTGTCCTCCTGAAGCCAACAACCATCTCTTTTGTTTTGTTCACATTCAGAGACACGTTGTTGGCTCTGCACCAGTCCGTTAGCCGCTGCACCTCCTCTCCGTATGCTGACTCATCGTTCTTGCTGTATGAACTCATCGTTTATGTTGTATGCAGAAAATGAACACTGGCTCCTGTCTTTTAATTGTGCTGTGACCTGAGAGGGGAGACCCTGCTGCTGTGCCTGAAGAATGTTGCCCAGGTTTTCTGCACTTTGGATGTGGACTTGGACAGTAGAATTTTTTTTTCGATCTTATAGATATTTTGTATTCTGTGCTTTTCACCAGATCTTTCTTGTTCTTTTTGTGCGGGAGGAGGGATTTGGGGTTGATCTGCCTGTTTCATTTCGTTAATTTTTTTTTGTGCAGGAGGAAGGATTTGGGGTTTGATGTGCCTGTTCTGTTTTGTTTGATCTGTAAACTGTAAACATCAGGAACTGTAAACTGTTAACAAACTTGGCAAATGCAGATATAAATAAATAGCAATAGATAACGAGCATGAAAAAGCGAGATGAAAGAGTCCTTAAATGAGTGTAGCTATCCCCTTTTGTTCAAAAGTCTGGTGGTTGAGGGGTCGTAACTTTTCTTGAATCTGATGGCAGCAGCGAGAAAAGAGCATGGCCTGGGTGGTGAGGATCTTTGATGATGGATGCTGCTTTTCTACGGTAACATTTCCTGCAGAAGTGCTCAATAGTTAGGAGGGTTTTACCTGTGATGTACTGGTCTGAATCCACTACCTTTTGTAGGATTTTCTGCTCAAGGGCATTGGTATTTGCACACCAGGCCGTTATGCAGCCAGTTAGCACACTTTCCACCACACATCTATAGAAGTTTGCCAAGTTTTTTGATGACATGCCAAATGAAATTGACCTAGGCACTTCCATTTGCAATTCTTTGGCTCATGTCTAACATTTTCCTGTCACCTAACACATGCCTAATGATATTGTTAGTCATGCACTGCATGTTTCCTCCCTTGTAGAAGTGTTAAGTTCAACCTATGAAGGAGTTTGGGGCAACAGATGATGGCATATCCATCTCTGAAGAAACCAATCACCCCTGACCCCAACTCTTGGTCTTCAGAAACATTACATCAGTCAAAGTTAAAAGTCAAGTGGAGTCAATTGTCAAATGTACAAGTACGTGTGTGTATAGGTGCAATGAAAAACTTGCAGCAACATCAGAGGTATCTCGCATCAGGCAAGCTACATTCACAAGAACATAAAGATTTTTACCGGAAAGAACACAATTAAGACAAAAAGTAGCAAAAAGTCCATTTTAGTACAGGGAGATCAAAGTGGTCATAGTGAAGCTAAACTCTCGTGATCAGTGTTGTGTGCCAGTTGGTTCAAGAAATGACTGGTTGAAGGAAATTAGCCACTCTTGAACCTGGTGGTGAGGGACTTCAGGCTTCTATATCTCCTGCCTTTGGCCTTCTTGGTTGAAGTTACTGTTGCCTCTAAACTGCACAGGTGTCCGGAAGCTCAAATGCTCCTGCGCGCATAGCCTTTGTTGCCGCACAGCTGGAATTTTATGTTAAATAACATTTTTCCAATAGCTGCACAGTTTTTAGGCCATCTAAACATTTCCTGCTCAGAGCAATGGTTGTAAAGAAAAGAAATATGACGGAGATTTGGAAGAGGTAATAGTACGAGAATTTCAATCTAAGTAGCCTGGAGAAGTTATTGCATTACATTTAATAGATGTTACACACTGCAACCACGATGGAGAGAAATACTGATCAAGATGGGAAAAATCCAAGATAAAACAAATCTTAAACAGAAGAACATCTGCAGATGCTGAAAATCCAAAACAACACACACACACACACACACACACAAAAAACTGCTGTTTTGGGGCTGCACTTTTCTCAGGCAAGTAGGAAATGAGTTATCAGGAGCAAGAGAAAATCTGCAGATGCTGGAAATCCGAGCAACACAGGCAGAATGCTGGCGAACTCAGCAGGCCAGGCAGCATCTATGGAAAAGAGTACAGTCAAAGTTTCAGGCAGAGTTATCAGGTTTTAGGTGCATACGTTGTTGTTGGAAGAAAGCCTTTGAGGAGCCAGAAGGCCCTTCCATTCTTCATTTAAATAAAACCCTCAAGGTTGCCTTTTATTTCCTTTTCCTTTGTGCATTTCCCTTGAATAAATTAATTCTAGTCACCTTTCTAGTCCTTGTGATAGTGCGTGTCTATTCTAACGAACAACTCTGGTAGGTTAAACAAGTTCCTCATTTCATTTATTAGTAGCTGCCCTAGTTCTGGACTTCCCTACAAAAGGAAGTGTTCAAGCTGATCAAATTCAAAATCCATGTGTTCATTTCTGGGAAAAATTACACAACCTACTTAATTAATCCTGGCAACGATAACCTCTCAGTCCTAAACTGGTTTCAGTAAATATTGTCCCACTTTGTCAGGGGTTATTTATCATCCACGAATGAATTTTTATCCCATAATTGAATGAAAAACTCTGACTGTTTATCTATTATCATTCATATCTATGCAAGTGCTGATTGGCAATTACATTTTTAATTAAAACATTCATCCTAGTCCAGCATTATGAAAAAAATTATGATCAGTATCTACTTGCAAAGAGCTGAATCCATTTCAAGTTGATGTAAAGCTTATTTTAATATCCATTTATCAATGATAAAAATGCAACAGTCCATACTGTACCTAATTTGACTTTAATTTGCTATCTTTAATTGGCCAAGCTGAATAAACTGCCCACTGATCTTTGTTCTAATTGATGTTCTTGTTTAATTTGTTTTTCTTATGAACGCTGCTTATGTGGTGCCTGTGATGCTACTGTGAGAAAGCTTTCCACTATGCCTGTGCAAACATGTACTTGTGCAAATGACAACTTGACTTTGACTTAATAGAACTTTATTCCATGAAGTGTAATAGACTGAAGGGTGACTTTATAGGTGTGTAAAATCATGAGGGGCATAGATAGACTGAATAGTCACAGTCTTTTCTCCCCAGGGAAAGAGAATTAAAAAAAAAACTAGAAGGAATAAGATGAGAGAGGGAAGGTTTAAAAAGGACCTGAGGAACTACCCCTTCATTCAGAAGGTGGTGTATATGTGGAATGGTTGGCAGAGAAAGCAATTGAGGCAAGTACACTAATAACATTTCAACAACGCTTGGATATTGATTAAGGGTCTCGGCCCGAAATGTCGACTGTTCACTCTTTTCCATAGATACTACCTGGCCTGTTGAGTTTCTCCAGCATTTTGTGTGTACAGTGGCATGCAAAAGTTTGGGCACCCTGGTGAAATTTCTGTTACTGTGAATAGCTAAGGGAGTAAAAGATGAACTGATTTCCAAAAGGCATAAAGTTAAAGATGATACATTACTTTAATATTTTAAGCAAGAAAGCTTTTTTTATTTCCATCTTTTACAGTTTCAAAATAACAAAAAAGGAAAAGAGCCCGAAGCAAAAGTTTGGGCACCCTGCATGGCAGTACTTAATAACACCCCCTTTGGCAAGTATCACAGCTTGTAAACACTTTTTGTAGCCAGCTAAGAGTCTCTCAATTCTTGTTTGGAAGATTTTCGCCCATTCTTCCTTGCAAAAGGCTTCTAGTTCTGTGAGATTCTTGGGCCATCTTGCATGCACTGCTCTTTTGAGGCCTATCCACAGATTCTCGATGATGTTTAGGTCAGGGGACTGTGAGGGCCATGGAAAAACCTTCAGCTTGTGCCTCTTGAGGTAGTCCATTATGGATTTTGAGGTGTGTTTATGTTCATTATCCTGTTGTAGAATCCATCCTCTTTTCATCTTCGGCTTTTTTACAGACGGTGTGATGTTCGCTTCCAGAATTTGCTGGTATTTAATTGAATTCATTCTTCCCCCTACCAGTGAAATGTTCCCTGTGCCACTGGCTGCAACACAAGCCCAAAGCATGATCGATCCACCCCCCATGCTTAACAGTTGGAGAGGGGTTCTTTTCAAAAAATTCTGCACCCTTTTTTCTCCAAACATACCTTTGCTCCTTGCGGCTAAAAAGTTCTGTTCAGAAGGTTCAAAGGAACATCTAAACAAGCCTCATGCATTTTGGAATCAAGTCCTGTGGACTGATGAAGTTAAAATAGAACACATTACACTGATTGGAAAATCGGAGAATATGTCGCCAAAGCCAAATTTGAATTGTCTAGCCTAAAACATTAAACTATCAGAAACTTGGGAAAGACCAGAAACCAGCAGAAATGGCAATCTGAGGGACCGATGAAGAATATAGTGATAATTAATAAAATTAACATGTATTTGAAAACTAAGCCTGGTTGGCAAAGTTTATTATGAAATTATAATGGAATGTGGCAGGCATTATAAAAGACACCATCCATCTAAAGAGGGAGAAATAATAAAGGAAAGTGCTTCAGAAGAGGCAGACTGAATTATGAATTGGAGAAATACCCTCAATTGACTCCAACTTCTTGCATTGCTTTTCATTATACTTGTGTTTTCTGGTTTAATATGGCTTTACTGAAGATGGGCAATAGTTTACTGCTGGTTCAGAAAGCAAGAAATACAACTAAATACTTTATTAATGACACTTTTTTTTGTGGAAAATTGTCGTAAATGATCACCGCAAACAGTGAAGAGGCAAGCAAAGGTGTAGCTGACTCGAAGGTAGAGTCGTGCATGTGCAATACAAAGTTGGAACGAGGTTAAGGTGTGTCGGAGATGGATTTGGAGCGAGCGAAGCAAAGAAAAGTCAGAGTGCAGGAGTTTCGACGCCCAGCCACCTAAACCGGGAGAGAGGTTTGATCAACTTAAACTCCGGGTTGACTTGGAAAGGTTGGGTACGAGTCAGAGTGTGGCGGCGGGTCCAGGCCCAGAGTGCATCGAAGCAACAGTGCCCAGATCCTAGTGCGAGGACAAACCGGTGCTTGGATAATATAAACGCCAGAGTGGATGGATTGAAAAACTCGGGTGTCAGGACAGGAGTCGAGGGTCGAGATGGGTCTGTTTACTGCTCTGTGACGTTTACTTTGCTCTCCATGGCACTGAACCACTGCTGTGGCTGCTCCAGGCTTCATGTCTCTGAGCACCGTTTTGCTCCACTCTGTGATGAACTGAGGCTAAGGCTGTAGGCCTGCTCCAGGCTTCATGTCTATGGACTCACTTTAGTTTCGAATGCTGTTGTTTGCACAAATTGTGTTTGTTGTTCCCACTTTGTGCAGTGGGTGTTTGTTAGTCTTTTCTTTTAATGGGTTCTTATGGGCTTTTTGTTTTGTGGCTGCCTGTAAGCAGAGGAAACTCAAGGTTGTCTAATTTAAACATACTTTGAAAATAAATGTACTTTGAACTTTGACACATGCACAAACACATTTACACACAATTAACTCAACTTTAGTTAAGTTCCTCAACTTTCTGCTAAACTTCATTCACTTCAGCTGAGAGATACTGTGACCTGGCACCGAATCCCAGCCACGCCTTTATTTCTTCATAGGGCATGATGCATCTCCTGTGTTCCCAGATCTCTTGTCATTTACACCTTGTTCTTTTGCTGTCTTTCTGATCAGGGTAATTTCACTGGCTGTACATAATGTTTCACAACAATAATTTTTGCAAACTTACTGGAGTTCTTTGAGGACATAATGAGTGCAGTGGATAGAGGGGAATAGGTGGATGTCGTATACTTGGATTTCCAGAAGGTGTTCGATAAGGTGCCGCACAAGCGACTTATAAATAAGGTATGGATGTATGGAGTTGGAAGAAGTGTATTGGCATGGATAATGGATTGGTTAACTGATAGAAGGCAGAGACTTGGTATAAATAGGTGTTTCTCCAGTTGTTAGTCAGTGGTGAGTGGAGTTCCACAGGGGTCGGTGCTGGGCCTGCAGCTGTTTACCATTTACATTGATGAAATGGAAGAGGGGACTGAGTGTAGCGTAGCAAAATTTGCTGATGACACCAACACGAGTGGAAAAACAAATTGTACAGAGGATGTGGAGAGTCTGCAGAGGGATATAGATAGGTTAAGTGAGTAGGCCAAGGTCTGGCAGATAGAATACAATGCTGGTAAATGCGAGATCATCCACTTTGGAAGGAATAATAGAAGAGCAGATTATTATTTAAATGGTGAAAGATTGCAGCATGCTGTTGTGCAGAAGGACTTGGGAGTGCTTGTTCATGAATCGCAAAAAGTTGGCTTCAGGTACAACAGGTTATTAAGAAGGCAAACGGAATGTTGGCCTTCATTGCTAGAGGGATTGAATTCAAGAGCAGGGAGGTCATGCTGCAACTATACAGGGTGAGGTCGCACCTGGAGTACTGTGTGCAGTTCTGGTCTCCATATTTGATGAAGGATATACTGGCTTTGGAGAAGGTGCAGAGGAGGTTAACCAGGTTGATTCCAGGGATGAAGGGGTTAACCTATGAGGAGAGATTGAGTTGCCTGAGACTATACTCTCTGGAGTTCAAAAGAATGAGAGGGGATCTTATAAAAACATACAAAATTTTGAAAGGGACAGATAAGATAGAAGTAGGAAAGTTGTTTCCATTGGTAGGTGAGACTAGAACTAGGGGACATTGCTTCAAGGTTCAGGGGAGAAGATTTAGGATGGAGGTGTGGAGAAACTGTTTTTCCCAGAGAGTGGTGAATCTGTGGAATTCTCTGCCCAGGGAAGCGGTTGAGGCTTCCTCACTAAGTATATTTAAGAAACAGTTAGGTAGGTTTTTACACAGTAAGGGAATTAAGGGTTATGGGGAAAAGGCAGGTTGATGGAGCTGAGTTTACGGACAGATCAGCCATGATCTTATTAAACGATGGGGCAGGCTCAATGGGCCGGATGGCCTACTCCTGCTCCTATTTCTTATATTCTTATGTAGCCCTGTTTGTTGCAAGGTTTCCAGGGCTCTCCACTATGGACAGCATGAAGAAGGATCCTGTCTGAGACACCAACTCTTGACCTGCTTGATGTACTGTCTATTTATAGAAGTCATTTTATTTTAATTAGTAAATTATTTTTAAAAGAGTTTCTTCTTGTAATTGAGTTTCTAGCTTATATTCGCCTTCCTCTGGTTTGGTATGTTGTACCTGCTGCTCATGGCACAGTAGACTCTGCAATAGGAACTTATTGTTATAAGACTAAAGAATTTTGTTCATAACTGTGACATTGAGGTTCTTGAGACTGTCATTTTAACTTCTGCATCACTGGCCTCCTACTTTCTTTCAATGATGCATGGCATAAACTGACAGTCATGTCTTGTCTTTGGTGTGCACATTGCCTACACTGACTTGAGGTAAATCATTTTGAAGCCCTGTTTTAGACTTGCAACTTACTGCCTGATTGTCTCATCACAATACTTTGTGGTATTTGCCTGTGATCTATTATCTCCTCAGCTACTTTATTTTTTTTAAATGTCATATTGCTTCTACTTTGACTGGAGTGGGTATTAATTTAGTCTACTGAAGCAATTTTTATATATTTGCCCATCTTAAGTATATTGTTTCTATGTTGATTGCATTATGTTGTTGGTTTTAACGTGGGTTTGCAGTGCAAGCACTTCTTGTCCACTCTCGATTCATGGTGCTTTTTATTCCGTGATAAAACGTTTTGGGTTAAGTATTGCATACTAGAAATGGCCAATTAGATGTTTTCTTTACTTTTTTGTTTTAATGTAGCAGGGAAATACTTTGGCTCAATCAACTTTAATCCCCTTATCATTCCTATCAAATCAAATGAAGAGCACTGATGCTAGTTTGTACAAGACTGAAGTAAAAGGAATAACAATGAAATCACTTAAATTAAAAATCATTGGCTAAAGTAACATTTGGCCTTTTTAAAGTGTTCTTTGTAACTATAATTACATTTTTTCCAAA
The DNA here is from genome assembly GCF_963921235.1 of Mobula hypostoma. Classification (NCBI taxonomy): domain Eukaryota; kingdom Metazoa; phylum Chordata; class Chondrichthyes; order Myliobatiformes; family Myliobatidae; genus Mobula; species Mobula hypostoma. Next base: position 27,815,569 of record NC_086109.1, on the reverse strand, counting down.
ACATGTATTTAAATTTAGCAATTTTATTGAATACACTTCAAAATTAGTGCACACAATAGTTCTTAATATGCTGCATTTACAACACAAATACTCAAAATTGTACAGAACTTGCTTGTGCTTTCAGCACATTGTCGTCCTCTGACATTAATAATAGGATCCACAATAACAAAAAATATGAACATTGTAAAATGGATTTCGTACTAGTAGTGCAATCTCTCAAGTTGAGTATGATGCTCTCCGAAGGGGCTGCATGCTCAGGTGCTGTAGAGGCTGATCTGGGATTCATATATTCTGGTGCAGAGTGGGCAAAAGGAAATGGTGACTATGGTTAGTGTTTGGGTCTTTTGGTTGTTCAGTCTCTCCTTTAACAGCTGCTGCTTGTTTCCTGTGGCACATCAGATTTTGATATTCTCTTTGAAGTGTTTCCTATGCCCATTAGGGGCTCACTGACTTTCCTTCAACTAGGAGTAAAGGATTTTTTTGGAGAGACATGAGTTTGGCATCCAGATGACATGACCTATCCACTGGAGTTGGTAATCCTTGCAACCAATTCCTTCTGTTGTCTGAAGAAGTACTCACTGAATTGCAGTGTGATTCCTGCACATCTAGGGGTACAGCATTTCGTAGCATGCTAGTTAAATGAAAAATGACATGAACGAAGCCAGGCCCTTGGATTTGGCTTTCAAAGATTTGACAAAGCCATTTGATACAGTAGATGATCATGCTCTGTGGCATATGCCATCAAGACATGGCTGCCCTGACAAGTACAGGTTGACTACCCCTTAACTGAAATTCCAAAATCGGATTTGTTTTTGAGCGTCGATATGACATCACAAATTGAAAATTCCACAAGCTGCTGGGAAGGTTTCTGTAACTGCACCGGTGCAATGTAATAATGCCCACACAACATACAGATGTCCTTGAAGATTTATTTTTATTTCTCTCTCTCTCTCTTTCTTCCGTAGACACCATGAAAACTACAAGAAAATAAAGGACATAAAGTTTGAAACATGCATCCCTCAGTCTTTTAAAGTCTCTCAAGCTAGTGTCCGCCGATAAACAGGCTCAAACGCATTAGCGCATCAGAAGTGTGCTGAAATCAAATAAATCACTAAAACGTATCACACTGTTCATATAAAGACACCTCAACAACATTATATAAAGCAAATTAAGAAAAACGGTTACCATGTGTATCTCTTGGACCACATGCAGAATGAGGTTATTTTAGGGCCATGTGTCTTTCTCTGCTTCCATGTTCGTTCTGACCCATAATACCACAATCATGCTTTTATCAAACTCTGGTCATGTGACCTGTTAACTCTGGTCATGTGACCCATTAACTAAACCTTACATTAAATATTTTAAGGTGATAAATTAATCATGAATTTATGACAAAAACATATAAAATAAACATTTCAATGAAACATGCTACAGTTTCCATGTGAAGCACAGGTCTCTCTGCGCACCACAGGTGGTTCTGAGAAGGGGCCTTACATATGTAGTGAACAGGTATTTAATGAAAACCAGAAAAACATTGCATAAAGTGGATGATGAAGATCTCGATCATGTGTCATCAGTGTTGGAGTGAACATAATGGAACCCTGATCATGAAACGGACAAAGATCTATCACAACGATCTGGAAATTGAAGGTAATTGTGAATATTTAGAAGGCTGGTTGCGAAAATTTAAGAGGAGGCATGGCATTGAATTTTCAGTCTGCCGATCATGAAAATCTAACACCAGAAAAAGTCTATGATGCTGATTGTTTTAATACTTTTTACAAAACATAAAGAAAAGTAAAATACAAGTACAGTGTGCTGTAATGTTTTAATCAAAGCATGGCATTGTAGGTGGTGACTGAATGCCTGCCTTTGTTTGTTGTTGTTCAATAGCTGATTCAGGTATTGTCCCGGTGCCACTGTGCTGTTTTGTTACCCTGCACACATTATATATTCATTATATTAATGTTATGTAATAATTTTTACTGTTAATTACATATGTGTGATGAATAACTGTAAGCCAAAGCCTGCTTATGGTAGTCCATAAATTCAGAGTCAGAAATTACTATCTCATCTCTATATATATATTCAAAAATCAGGGAAAATCTGAAAACTGAAACACTTCCAGCCCAAACCTTTTTGGATAAGGTGTACTGAAACTGTATTTATAAATACAGAAGCTGCTGCTTGAATGCATGCCAGCCACAGCATTCAGCAAGAGTGGCGCTGAATTTCACTGTTAAGAAGAAGTCAAACAGGGCTGCATCATAGTACCATCCCCTTCCTCATTTTCCATCCTTATTGCTGCCCCTTCCTTCACCTCATGAGCCAAGATCTGTGCCACAGGGAATCCAAATTGTGTATAGAAAGGATGTCAGTCTTTCCAGCCTCAACCACTTCAAGGCCAAAACAAGGTCAGCACCACCAGCAATATGCGGATTGCAACATGCTCTGAATTTCTTTACTAAGGCATATAGGGTCCTGGGTCTTCTCTTGAGTATAAAAAAGTTACATGTCCCATATCAGACACCGCCCAACCAGTCACTTATCCAGCCCTCCATAAAAGTTGACCATATTGCTCTTGAAAATTTAGACCACTTTCCCTCCCTTGGCAGCATCCTCTCCTCAAAAGCAGACATTAACTCAAAGATCAACCACTGCCTGAGTAGTGCTAGTGGAGCCTCTGCAAGATTATAGAAGAGTCTTTGAAGACTGTGACCTACAGGTCCAAACAAAACTTCTGGTCAAAGAGCAGTTTTTCTGCCTATGTTACTGTGTGGAGTTGAATCATGGACTACCTACATTAGGCACCTGAGAGATCTGGAACACTATCACTGAAGATCCTGACAAAAGATTTTGAGGATCATCTGGAAAGACAGGCACACTAACATCAGTGTACTAGAGGTGGCCAACATGAACAGCATTTCCATCATGATAAAGCAGCAGCAACTCCGATGAATAGGCATCATCAGAGACCTATTCCGATAGGTCTCCCCAAACAGATCCTTTACTCCCAATTGAGGGAAGAGAAAGTGGAATTATTTTAATTATGATATCATAGTTTTAAGAACTGCAGAATCTACTTTATAAATGTTACCATGTTTTAAATAATTTAGTTCTGGGTAGTAGCAATGTTCTTGTACAGTACTAGCAGAATAAGAATATCTTCCATGAGGTTTATGACTTCAAAAAAGACATGTTTTCAAAGGTGAGACTATCTGCCTTAATCTCATCACCTTTCAGAGAATGCATTAGGGTTCAAATGTTTGTTGCTGTCATTGTCGTTAGTGACAGCAATCCCTCAAGCCCTAAAAGTGAAATGGTTCTTGGACAGACAAACTGAGCAACAATCAGTGGCAAATAGGTCATAGGTCAAGAATTCATTAAGTACAAAATATCTATATTTAGCCACAGACAATAGTTAATGAGCAGTCCACAGCTTTCGTTCCCTTGGGCCTTTTGTACACAGTGATGTTGTCTTCAGCCTGTGCTCCGTAAACCTGTCGTCCATCAAATTCTTAAGCTTATGTGAATTTCGTCCACGTACTTGGCTTTATCCCTCAATCCTCAGGCACACTATTGATTCTAAACCATTCTTTCTGCAGACTTCTGATATTGTGAACAATTGCATATAACCTCCCGTGAAAAACAAACTGCTAGCAGAGCATCACCTGTGGAGGCAGAGGGGTGCCTGGTGTTTTGGGTCAAGATCTTGCATCAAGTCTAGTCCTGTGTATGCATTGTACTCACAACCTCTTGTCTCTGTCCATTTAATAATCATATAGGTTTGCTTGGGCTCATTTTTGTTTAAAACAAAGTTGATGCTTTCACTGTTTTGTTGTAAGAGTTCATAGTTCAAAATTTATTATTAAATATGTGTATGTCACTATATAAGACCATAAGATATGGAGCAATATTAGGCCAATTTATCTGCTCCGCCATTTCGTCATGGCTAATCCAATTTTCCTCTCAGTCCCAATCTCCTGCTTCTCCCCGTATTCCTTCATGCCTTGACTAATCAAAAATCTATCAACCTCTGTCTTAAATATACATTAAGACCTGGCCTCCACAGCTGCCTCTGGTAAAGAATTCCACAGAGTCACCACTTTCTGGCTAAAGAAATTCCTAATCTTCTCCAGTCTAAAAAGTTGCCCTTTATTCTTAGGCTGTGTCCTCTGGTCTTACACTCTTCCACCATCGGAAACATCCGCTCCACATCCACTCTATCAAGACCTTTCACCATTTGATAGGTTTCAATGAGTCATTCTTCTGAATTCTTTTGATTACAGGCCCAGAGCCATCAACCACTCTTCATATTTCAGGTCATTCAATCCTGGAATAATTTTCATGTACCTCCTTTGAACCCCCTCCAGTTTCAGCACATCCTTTCTAAGATCAGAGACACAACCTGCTCACAATACCCCAAGTGAGGCCTCACCAGTGCCCTATAAAGTCTCAGCATTACATCCTTGCTTTTAATTCTAGTCCTCTTGAGATGAATAGTAACATTGCACTGGCCTTCCGCACCACAGGCCAACCTGCAAGTTAACCTTAAGGGAATCCTGCACAAGGGCTCACCTTGGTTTTTTGTATTTTCTCTCTGTTTAGAAAATAGTAAACCTTTTATACTACTCTTAGATTTATTTTCTCACAGCATTCACAGTAGAACAAAGAATCTGAATCAGGTATCATCGGCATATGTCATGAAATTTGTTAACTTTGTGGCAGCAAGTACAATGCAATACATGATAAAAGAGAAAAAACTGAATTACAGTAAGTGTGTGTGTATATATATATAGGTATATATAAATAATTAAATTAAACAAGTTGCGCTAACAAATGGGAAAATTAAAAAAAGTAGCAGAGTCATGTTCATGGGTTCACTGTCCACTCAGAAGTCAGGTGGTGGAGGGAAAGAAGCTGTTCCTGAGTTGTTGAGTGTGTGCCTTTAGGCTGCTGTGCCTTCTTCCTGATGGAAGCAATGAGAAGAGTGCATGTCCTAAGTGGTGGGGGTCCTTAGTGATGGATGCCGCCTTTCCGAAGCATCACTCCTTGAAGATGTCCTGGACACTACAGAGGCTAGTGCCCATGATGGAGCTGACTAATTGTGCAGCTCTCTGCAGCTTACTTCGAGCCTGTTCAGTCGCCTTCCATCTCCCAATCCCAGACAGTGATGCAGCCAGTTAGAATGTTCTCCATGGTACATCTGCAGAAATTTGTGAGTGTTTAAGATGACATACTAACTAAATCTCCTCAAACTCATCATGAAATATAGCCGCTATATTGACAGCCTGCCCCGGTATTCCTAGTGGCCAGCGCAATTTATTCTTGTTTGAAATGCTTTTGTGGGCTAATGGTGGGATGATCAAGTTCATTTATATATTTTAGCTCTGTTTATACAGTTATTCACTTGTGTGTTTGTGGGTCACCCTGACTGTAACCGGGGTGTGTAATAATCATCCCACCTGTCTGTATGTGACTGAGTGGGTTCTCTCCCCAGATCTAGCACCCAGTCTGTATTTGTGCTTATCCCAATAAAAACAGCAGTTGAGTTAAGTGAACTTTTATCGTCTGTCGTCATCGCTTGCCACATTGGTGTAGAAGTGAGATTAGAAATTGACGGTGAGATTGAAGAGTTGCGACGTCGGATGGAGCACCTTAAAACCTGGGGAGCAGTATGCCTCGCCTGCATCTCCAGGCCGGGCTCTCGAAGGCAGGACGCTGACCTGGAGGGAGGATGTGGGATCCGAGCATTGTGCCTTCCCTAGGAATCCCGACAGAGCAAGTGTAACCAGGCTCCCGAAGCCCGGAGACACGGCGGAACACATCACCCACCTCATCATGGCCCCCACCAAGGAAGCCAAGACGCCGCAGCCATGGGAGGGTGGGCATTGTGGCAGGCACCAGTGATGCCCCCAAAGGGTAAGACCAGCTGGCCTAAAGAATTAACACAGGGTGCACCCTGAACCTCCCCAGATACAATGATACCAGCAGCCTGGAGCCCTACCTGACGCAAGGCAAACTTGCTGAGACCCAGCGATTCAGTGGTGCACTTTGCCCTGTCACTGGAGGGGGATGTCCTACAGGCCCTCTTCAATCTAACGCCGACTAAACAGCGTGACTACGGGGCCTCGTAGCAGCTCTGGACTGGCATTTTGAGCAGAGGCCATTGAAGGAAACAACGAGGGAAGAACTGGGCAGCAGATGGCGCTGTATGGGAGCAATCCTGGTGGCACTCACAGCAGATCTCCGCCACTGTGCTTGGCATAGCTACCCCCAGTTCCTTCCTGTGATCCAGGAAGAGCTTGCCCTCCACTCCTTTGTAAAGGCCCTGATGCGGGAGCACCTGAGGGTTCATGTTCTCCTGACATCACCATCAGTGCTGGCAGAAGTGGAGAGGGCAGAAAAAGTTTTAGCCTTCCAAGGCGTTACAGCATCACCCCACATGCCACAAGCCCAGGCTTGTGTAACTGGGATAGAGCAGGAGCTCATGAGACCAGCACCACACCTGCCCCGCCACGTGCCGTGGGCGACGTCTATTGCTGGTGTAGTGGGGGGGCCACGTGGCCTGGGACTGCCCTACACCAGCACCACACCACAGCCCAGTGCAGCCATTGGGAAACACCGAGCGGGTGGCGCTGCCCGAGACTTCCAGCAGAATGCCTGCGTTGTTGCCTCTCCGGGTGGGCTGTTTGGGCGAAGAGCAAGGTTTATATGTAGACTGTGTGCTAGAGGGCATCAGATGTTTTGCATTAGTGGATGTAGGGTCTACCATCACCATCATCTGTCCAGATTAGTGGCAGACCCAGTCAATTCAAAGAGAGAGATCCCTTCGCACAGGTCGGAGAGAAGAGTTTAAGAAGGGAGCGTTTCGCAAGGATCGGCGCATTAGTGGTGGGCTAATCAATTCGCGGAGAGAGTGAATTTCACACAGGTTGGGGAGAAGAGTTTAAAAAGAGGAGCGTTTTGTGGGGATCGGCACATTAGTGGCAGACTAATCAATTAGCGATTCATTAGCAGGAGCAAATAAAAGTAAAGCAGGGTCAAATCAGAATGGCCATTGTGTGAGGGGACCAGTGTAGGCGTGGGAACTTGAGGCTTTGGCGAGAGGCACAGGTATGTAGCAGTTAAGGCTTTTGTAGTGGTTGAATAAAAAGTCACTAAGTTACATCTAATTAAATAAAGGTATGATGTAGCGTCAGGTGATGTGCTGTAGCTGCATGACGTGGGAACTGATGCACCCTACTGTGATTCCTGGTGACCACATCTGCTGCAAGTGTTGGCTGATCGAGGAACTCAGGCTCAAAGTAGATGACCTGGAATCGGAGCTTTGCCACCTGTCCCACACCCCTCCTGTGGTGCATCACCCTTGCCATTCCACATTGACAATTACTGTACTGTGCAATCATTTCAGGCACTCTAGCTTAATATATCTGCCTAAGACTTTTGCACAGGATTGTAGACATGTTCAGTGGTGGGGAGGACTTTACCTTTGATGGACTGGGCTGCATCCACTACTTTTTGCAGGCTTTTCCATTCTTGGGCTTTGAACATAGAACATATGTTTCCATACTAGGCCGTGATGCAGCGATGCAGCCAGTCACTATGCTCTCCACCTTGCATCTGTGGCAATCTTTGCAAACTTGTAAGACAGTAGAGACGCTGCTGTGCCTTCTTTGTAATGACTCTGAGCTGGACCCGGGACAGGTCCTCTGACATGGTAACGTTGAGGAATTTAACGTTACTGAGCCTCTCCAACTCTGACCCCTGATGAGGACCAGCTCACAGACCTCCAGCTTCCTTCTCCTGTCATCAGTAATCAGCTTTTGTTGGTGTTGAGTGAGTGGTAGTTGTTGTGGTACCATTCAGCCAGATTTTCAATCTCACTCCTAAATGCTGCTTCATAACCACCTTTGATTCAGCAGTGGAGTTGTCAGCAAATGTAAGAATGCTTGACTTCACAATCTAAGAAGTATACGGTGAGTAGAGCAGGAAGCAAAGCACACAGCAGTTTAACTCATTTAAATCTGAAGTAAAAATCTTAAGTGTGGTGATGAGTTGTATAAGAGCTGGGTAAGGAATGGTACTTTATGCCTGTTGAGTCCCCAATATGAACAATAATGTGATACAAGTGTTTACACCAAGCTGTCAGAGAGATGGATATCCCTATAATTCTTGGTTCTACCACTACACAGGTTGACAGAAACACAAAAAAATAGATTTTTAAACTGACAGGAAGTCTTTCTTTCAGTTTCATTTTTGTTCTCTAATTTGTGATAAAGCAATTAAAAGCTAGGCTTGTACAACCACGATTTTAATGCTGTGTTATAAATCTTAGTGGTCAAGCCGTTCTGGTGCAGGTCCAGAAGAGTAACATTTCACACAATACAGAAGGGCACATTTAGAGAGCAGTTTCTTCAGCGTTATTTTCGCTATTGATTGCTTTTGTGCCATGGCATTTGGTAATATAACTGCACCTTCAACACGGGATTCTGCAGAATGACTAAAACTGTGCCAGTGTGCATTCTGCTACGACACCTATCATACAGCTGATCTTTGTTCACATTAAGCTATTTAAAAAGCATGGGGTAAAACCGTTTGGAGCCCAGCGACAAAATGGTTTTCTATGCACGTTGAACAGATTCAGACCACAACTGTCACTCATTGTTGATGTAAATGTGTTGGATGGATCGTAACAACAAGGTATGAAGAGTGGTGATATATATGCCACCTCCCCCTCATACCCCATCTGTTACTTATTTTTATACACACATTCTTTCTCTCGCTCTCCTTTTTCTCCCTCTGTCCCTCTGAATATACCCCTTGCCCATCCTCTGGGTCCCCCCACCCCCCGTCTTTCTTCCCGGACCTCCTGTCCCATGATCCTCTCATACCCCTTTTGCTAATCACCTGTCCAGCTCTTGGCTCCATCCCTCCCGCTCCTGTCTTCTCCTATCATTTTGGATCTCCCCCTCTCCCTCCCACTTCCAAATCTCTTACTCACTCTTCCTTCAGTTAGTCCTGACGAAGGGTCTCGGCCTGAAACGTCGACTGCACCTTTTCCTAGAGATGCTGCCTGGCCTGCTGCGTTCACCAGCAACTTTTATATGTGTTGCATATATATGCAGTATTCAGTTTTACAATGTGACGATAAATTTTTAGGTCATGGGTTGTCACAGTTGTGTCTGGGATGCTGGGCTTCAGGAATGACTAAACTGCCATTATACCTCTTTCTTCATGCACTGTGAATGTTTAGCATTCAAGATTGAGGCCTGTTTCTTGAAATCAAGGGGATTGTGGGTGCAGTAGGAGGTGTGGAAGGCCAATGGTTGGAGATCCAAATGGGCCCAGTGTACAGGAAGGATGGAAAGCATACCAGGCTTTAGCTATTTTAACCATGTTTTACAGGAGCACCATTGAGAATGTCCTAACCAACTGCATCACCATCTGGTATGGAAATTGCAAGGCATCTGACACCAAGTATCTACAAAGGATTGCAAGGGCTACTGACGGGATCATCAGGTCTCTCTACCACCTATCAGAGACACTTATCAAGAGTTCTGCATACACAGAGCCCTTCACATTGTCAATGATCCCTCCCGTCCATCCAACAATCTTTTAGACCTGCTACCATCAGGCAGGCGGTACCGCAGGATGCCGTGGTTTCACAAATGAGAAGGGGGCGCCGAAGATTCTTCAAGAAATTTTAAACTTTAATATACAAAGTAAAGCTGAGACAGACAGTGGACTGGGCTGTGTAAGTCTGTCACTGACTGCCCATTTGACGTTTTCACATAGTATTCTTTATAGCCCCCTTCTGCGTTAACAGCATTAGCAAATGCTGTAAGTTACACACTAGCTAATAAATCAATTACTCTTATCTCTCTTACTTGGCTACATTCGTTTTTCTCGAGGGGTTAAAAGTACACAGGTTTCATTCAATGGTTACATCCCAAATACCATAGTAATCCCACGCACTCAGTAACAGACACTTAATGCATAGTAAAGGCATGGTCAACATCTGAATAAACACCTGATACGCAATAAAAGCACACTTAACATAAACACTTAGAAAACAAAGGTAAAATGTTTTCCAAAAAGGATAAAGACAAGAATTGTTGGGATGGGAAGCAGCTCCCTCGCCTGGGCTGGCAGACTAATGAACTCCCCATCACCACCCAGGTCTCATCACATATGAAGCACCAGTTGTGTTATATTGTTTACTTTTTAACGGGTTGTAAGTGCACCTTATTATTTAATTAATTTATAGGAAGTTATATGTACTGTGTGTGAGTTACATGTACTCTGTTGTGCACCTTGGTCTGGAGGAACATTGTTTCATTTGGTGGTATACCTGTCTATGATTGAATGACAATAAACTGAGAGTCCCAACAATAACAATAGGGAATCTGGTCTCAGGGCGGTGCCTGATTAGATTTGGCCCAGGACCTATGACTTCAATGGGAATTGTAGGGCTGTTGTCTAGGTTCCTTTTCAGTTGCATATTCTAGTTTGCAATTAATCATATGCATTACTTTATCAAATTCTGGTTTGGTAAAATTAAGTATTAATTTATTTCCCTTCACAGTTTTTAAATGTACATCAGTGTCAGAAACTTCAGGGGTATTCAAGATTTTGAGGAGTAAATTTAGGTTTCAAGGTTTCATAGGTACGTTTAATATCAGAAATGTATACAATATAGATCCTGAAATGCTTTTTCTTTGCAACCATCCACAAAAACAGAGGAGTGCCCCCAAAGAATGAATAACAGTTAAATGTTGGAACCCCAAAGTCCACCCCAGCTCCTCTCTTTTGCGCGTAAGCGTCAGCAAACAAAGAATCTCCCTCCCCGCACCGGCACCCACCACCAAGCACACAAGCGTGCAGCAAAGACACAGACTTGCAGTACCACAAAGACTACTTGTTCACCCGGTATTTGACATACCACAGGCTCTTTCTCTCCCAATAAGGGAAAAAGAGAAGTGTCCATTTCACAGCAAGAGGGGAGACATAACAAACAACTCGCTGGTTTACAATGTTAAAAGTCTGTTGCGTCGCTTTTTCTGTGCTCTGTGCCCAAAGATCTCAGGTCTCTGGGCACACAGCCATAGATCTTCCAACTCCCACAACACATCGGTCTTCTGCCGGGACACCGACCTTCGATCTACCTGTCTCCAGAACCACGTGGTCTCAGACCCCCGAAGATGAGCTAAGCTCTTAGGCCACATCCTTGGCATGTTGAATAACAGCCAGTCGTGAAACCCCAAGAGTGGGTCCCATTCCTGCAAAGAACCAAAGTCAGCGTGTAACTCCAGATCAGGGTCTTCTAAAGAACCCTGAAAAGGAAAAATAGAGATATTAAAGATGGAAGTAGAGCTGTTTCTGAAGATGTGAGCAAAGGAGTCGCCGTTTAGTGCCATCATGACTAAGCTCTGCCCTCCAATTTAAGACAGAGAATGAGGAGGAACCACTTTTCCTAAAGAGTGTGAATCTGTGGAATTCTTCGTCCAATGAGGCAGTGGAGGCTACCTCAGTAAATATACTTAAGACAAGGTTGGATAGATTTTTGCATAGTAGGGGAATTAAGGGTTATGGGGAAAAGACAGGTAGGTGGAGATGAGCCCATGGTCAGATCAGCCATGATCTTATTGAATGGCAGAGCAGGCTTGACAGGCCAGATGGCCTACTCCTGCACTTATGTTCTTATAACAGTTGGCTTGTTCAAGAGTATGACTTTGGTTGCTAAAGATATTCAGCGGCATTTCAAAGGTAGGACTCCAGAGTGCTGTTGGAATACCTTCTGACAGTCAGATCTCACCAGTGTAGTAATCGTACACTTTGTGAAAATTAAGTGGGTCCTGCACATCTGAGGTAAGTTCAGGCAATGAATGACCATGAATGGAATACCTATTCAACATTACCATTGTGAATGAAATTTGCAGATCTTATGTAGTCACATTGAGGGTGAAACTTGATTTTTAGCAGTAATCCAAAACTGATGCAATTCAGTAAGTCAAGGAGCACCAGGACTGATTCAGACCAAGCCCCTTCATCAACTGTTATCTCTGTCTATGGATGGTGCCTAACTTGCTGAGTTCCTCTTGTGTTTTGGATGTGTTGCTCAAGATTTCCAACATCGACAGAATCTCACTAAGTTAATATGTACCCCATTTTGCACCCTATTCAAACTTCACATCACATCAGTCTTATTCTGATTTCTTTTTTTCCAAAAAATCTCCAATTAATGCAAAAGAGAAAAATGATGAGAACAATCAGAAAGATGGGCTGCATAATGAGGAAAGAGAAACAGCCTTAATATTCAAGTCAAATATCCACAGTTAAAACATCTTCAACCTGTAACATTAACATTGTTCCTCTTACCAGCGAAGTGTTTCCAACATTTTCTGCTTTTGTTTTAGACTTCCATTATCTATGATGTAAATAATCTGCAGCCTTAATTAACTTGTCTCTGATTCACAAATTATAGTAACTATTGTCATCAAACCACAAATGAATGAAGGCACATAAAAGCAACACACACAAAAATGCTGGTGGAACACAGCAGGCCAGGCAGCATCTATAGGAAGAGGTACAGTCGACGTTTTGGGCCGGGACCCTTCGTCCAGACGAATTTCCAGCATCTGCAGAGTTCCTCATGAAGGCACATAAAAAATTAGCAAGGTGTACATGATGTCTGCAGATGCTGTAAATCCAGAGCAACACACACAGAGTACTGGAGGAACTCAGCAGGTCAGGCAGTATCTATGGAAAAGAATGAAGAGCGATGGTTTGGGCCAAGACCCTTCTTCAGGACTGAGAAGGAAGGGAGAAGATGCCTGAATGACAAGGTGGGAGGAGGGGAAGGAGGGTAGCTGGAAGATGATAGGTGAAGCCAGGTCGGTGGGAAAGGTCAAGGGCTGGAGAAGAAAGAATCTGACAGAAGAGCAGAGTGGACCATGGGAAGAAAGGGGAAGAGGAGGGGAACCCAAGGGGAAGGAATAAGCAGGTGAGAAGAAGTGAAAGGTCAGAGTGGGGAACAGAGGAAATTTCGCAAACATGAGAAAATCTGCAGATGCTGGAAATTCAAGCAACACACACAAAATGCTGGTGGTACGCAGCAGGCCAGGCAGCATCTATTGGAAGAAGTACAGTTGACGTTTCGGGCTGAGACCCTTTGTCAGGGCTAACTGAAAGAAGAGATAGTAAGAGATTTGAAAGGGGGAGGGGGATATCCAAAATGATAGGAGAAGATGGGAGGGGGAGGGATGAAGCTGAGAGCTGGAAAGTTGATTGCCAAAAGGGATACAAGGCTGGAGAAGGGGGAGTATCATGGGATGGGAGGCCTGAGGAGAAAGAAAGGGGGAGGGGGGCACCAGAGGAAGATGGAGAGAAGGGAAGGAGTTGTTGTGAGAGGGACAGAGAGAGAAAAAAGAGAGAGGGAAAAAAGGGATAAATAAATAAGGAATGAGATAGGAAGGGGAGCAGGGGCATTAACGGAAATTAGAGAAAATAATGTTCATGTCATCAGGTTGGAGGTTACTCAGACGGAATATATGGTGTTGTTCTTCCAACCTGAGTGTGGCTTCATCTTGACAGTAGAGGAGGCCATGGATAGACATATCAGAATGGGAATGGGACATGGAATTAAAATGGGTGGCCACCGGGAGATCCTGCTTTCTGGGGTGGACAGAGTGTAGGTGTTCAGCGAAATGGTCTCCCAGTCTGCTTCGAGTCTCACCAATATACAGAAGCCTGCACCGAGAGCACCGGATGCAATATATCACCCCAGCCGACTGACAGGTGAAGTGTCGCCTCACCTGGAAGGACTGTCTGGGGCCCTGAATAGTGGTGAGGGAGGAACTGTAAGGGCAGGTGTAGCACTTGTTCCGCTTACAAGGATAAGTGCCAGGGGGTAGATTGGTAGGAAGAGATGGGGGGTCGAATGGACAAGGGAGTCACGTAGGGAGTGATCCCTGTGGAAAGCAGAAATTTGGGGGGAGAGAAAGATGTGCTTGGTGGCGGGATCCCGTTGGAGGTGGCGGAAGTTATGGAAAATTGTATGTTGGATCCGGAGGCTGGTGGGGTGGTAGGTGAGGACAAAGGGAATACTATCCCTAGTGGGGTGGCGGGAGGATGGCGTGAGAGCAGATGTGTGTGAAATGGGAGAGTTGCATTTGAGGGCAGAGTTGATGGTGGAGGAAGGGAAGCCCCTTTCTTTAAAAAAAGAAGACACCTCCTTCATCCTGGAATGAAAAGCCTCATCCTGAGAACAGATGCGGCAGAGATGGCAGAATTGCGAGAAGGGGATGGCATTTTTGCAAGTGACATGGTGGGAAAAGGAATAGTCCAGGTAGCTGTGTGAGTCTGTGGGCTTATAGTAGACATCAGTAGATAAGCTGTCTCCAGAGATAAAGACAAAAAGATCAAGAAAGGGGAGGGAGGTATTGGAAATGGACCAGGTAAATTTGAGGGACTTGAAATTTATTTTGCTTCCTGGAAACTAGCAATTTTATCCTGTGTTGTGGAAGAAGACCGCACCTTCACAGAAGAAATGATCTTTTCTTGCACTCATCTCCCTTGTGGTTTTTTTCCCAATGAATTTGGTGAAAGTAATCTAATATGCTCTGCAATGAAGTGATGAAAAGCTATGTTTGCCACTGATTACAGAAGTGTATTCTCAGTAGTAAAGCCACTTTATTCAAATTCTGTCCTGATTGTGCTCTGAGATTTACTGCATCTGACTGCATTCCTCAATCAAGTTGCTATCTTATTTGATAATAAAGTAATTCTTTACCTTTCAGCTTATTTTCACAATTAACAATACTGTCCTTTTCTGCTTTTGGCATCCCTGTGTTATAATTGTTCCTTTAATGTATTTATTGATGTAATTTTAAAAGTCTGTGAATTTTTGTTATCTTAAAATCACATGGGGAAGATCTTTATTTTGTTGAATGTTATTTTTTTACATAAATTCTGAAAAAGTAATTACCGTGTCTACAATGAACAAGTGATACCGAGCAGTGATGTTTTCTATATTTCTTAATCACTCTGTAGGATACTGGAAAGATTAACTAAAACTATCAACAATTGTACTTTATATACGAAGTAGTTAACCAAACTAATTAGCATCCTTAGTAGCTCTCTATCAAGCATCTGTCTATAACCTGCTATCCACCAGTGTGTTGCACTGCCTGCCTGCTGGTAATCACATGAAACGTTCCTTAAGTCAGAAAAGAACTGTTAATAGAGAAGTAATTAATTATTCAGGTCAGATTTTGATCAGTATGAAACCTTAATTCTTTTTATCTCACCTCAGATCCTGACTGGCCTCCTGAGTATTTCCAGCTTTTTCAGTTAATATTGTATCTTCGCAAGGTCCAGTTGACGACTTTGACTGCATTTTCCAAGATCGGCATCAATGCACCTTATTAGATCTTCCACTGATCTCACCATGAACACAGTTTTCCTTGAATAATAAAGTTTGCCTGCCAAGTAACAGTTATCCTCACCTTAAACAGCTTAAGCCTGATGGAAAATTTGAAACGATGTCTGCCTATCGCAACTATCACAAGTGATTCTTTGCTTGAATTGCAGTGTGTTCTGGATGGTGGCCATCAAAAAGAATCAGCTGAAATTTCATTCTTGTGATGTATTTTTCAAGCGTACAGAATTTCTTCATTGGAGCTAGCAAATCTTTCTCTGCCATCTTGCCACAGTGAGCTGTAGGTTTACAAAAGCTGGGTGAAAGGTATTCTTGCTATCTCCCTCTTACACACTCCCATCCCAATGCATAATGTCATAAATGGCTGGAGTTCCAATATCCAGGCAAAAATAAGATATTTAACTCTAATTCCAGACATAACTTCCTGGAGGAAGCATTTTAGGAAGAGTTCTTACATAAAATCCATCTATTTCTTCGGTGAGTTTAATGTTTCAGAATTTCTTTGTTTTTCTTTTTTTATTCTAAATACTGCTTCTTGCTTTGCACACCCAGCTATTACAGAGGTAAAATGTTAATCTTTGAATCATCACGTGGTAGCAGTTAGTTTTAAGCCGCTCCAGCTGTAAGTTTGGGGTTCAATTCCCACTGCTGTCTGTAAGGAACTTGTACGTTCTCCCGTGAATATGTTAGTTTTCTCCCGATGCCTCCCCCCACATTTCAAAGACGTCCGGGTTAAGGTTACTAAGTGTGACCATGCTGTGTTGCCACTGAAAGCATGGCGACATGTGTGGGCTGCTCCCAGTAAGTACCCGACACGTTTCACTGTGTGCATCGATGTACGTGTGACAAATAAAGCTGTGATGGCCTTCCTTTAATATTTTTAATTATATGAAAGATTTACTTGATTAGTTCAGTATCTGGTACTTAGGTGACTAGCAGTTGTAATTATAACTACAATGTTGATTGCTGCTTTGGTGGTTTCTTGCTTTATTTTTAATCTTGTTACACTTCCAGTAATTTCAGAGAGAATTGACTATTTGTAATCTTCTGTAAGCTTTGTAACAATTTGGAGGTCATTGTCAGACCTTCTAAAAAGATGTGACATGACACCTGTAAGACCAGGCATATTTATTAGAATATGCTTACCTTTCAAACATGTTTGTTTTTGAAGTTCTGATTTTCTTTGCAATGAATTATAACCTCTGCAAATGGCACTTTGGTGGATTTCTCTTTTTCTGAAAAATATTCTCCTTGGCCAACTTATTGGGGTCAAAGGTGACATGTTTGACTCAAGTTCTGTTGGTTCTGAGGTAGTCAGTATGGCCAATGCTCAGTCTGCAGACTCCCGAGGCAGGAGATGTGTGATGGTGTAGGTAGGTAGGGTTCTGCTCTCCTGTCGCTAATTATGCTTGGTCATCTCGTTCTCCTGTTGGGGGAAAAAAAGTAGCTTCAAGTATTCTGTGCCTTCTATCAAGCTCCTTGTCCAATTTGAATCTTCATCGTTTTGGGGTACTCATGAATCAATAAGGATAATTCATATTTTCCTGGTGCTTATTATCCTTGACATTTTTTCTGTTCACTTGGGAATTTCTAGCTGTAATGAAGTTCAGAGTTGGCTGCCTGATTTAGCCACTCTAATGTTTTGGACTACACTTTGGCACTGGTTGAATGTGGTTAGTGTGCCTGAGGTTGTGGTTTATAAGGGGGTACTGGTGATGGCCACAAACGCTGCAAGTGGATTTGGAGAATTTTGCTGGGATAACATTAGTGGTACCTCTCCTGTACTTAGAGATCCTTGCTCTAAGTAGTCCATGTCTCTGAAGCATACAGGAGGACGGGATCATTACTGTCATGTAGACCATGAGTTGAATGCGTCATAGAGGTCTTTAAACACAAGAAATTCTGCAGATGCTAGAAATCTGAAGCAAAACACACAAAACACTGGAGGAACTCAGCAGGTCATTCACCCTCTATGGAAATGAATAGACAGTCGATGTTTCAGGCCGTGACCCTTCATCAGGGCTGGAAAGGAAGGGGGAAGATGACAGAATAAGAAGGTGGGGGGAGGGGAAGGAGGGTAGCTAGATTGCGACAGGTAAGGCCTGGTGGGTAGGAGTGGTAAAGGGTGGAAGAGGAAGGAATCTTTAGGAGAGGTGAGTGGACCATCCAAGAAAGGGGAGGAGAAGCGAAACCGGAAGAGGTGATAGGCAAAGGTTAGGGGCCAGAGTGGAGAATAGAAGAAGAGTGGAGAAGAAGGGATTTTTTTTAAACTAGGAGAAGTCAATATTCACACCATCAGGTTGGAGGCTACCCAGACAGAATATGAGGTGTTGCTCCTCCACTCTAATGATGGCCTCATCGTGGCACAGGAAGAGGCCATGGACTTGCATGTCGGAATGGGAATCAGATTTAAAATATTTAGCCACTAGGAAGTTCTGCTTTTGGCGGATGGAACGGAGAGGCTTTAAACACTCTTTCTTAGGCGCCTTCAAATTCTGTCTCCCACAGAAACTTATCTGTGAGCCCGACATGTTTGTCCTGAGCAGAGATGTTCAGGCATGCAGTCCCAATACGTGACATGCATTCCACTTCACTGGGAATATGTTTCTGTAGCCTCTAGCATTTTCAATGCAGCTATCATTTAAGTTATTAAAAGACTATCCAAACCATTTCAGTAACTTGCACAAAATTTTTGTGGTAAATTCCTCCTTTGCACCTGAACAGTATATATTTCCTATGTCATATCTAAACATCCTCACCATGTCTACAGCAACTCTCTTTTCCAGTTGTGATGAAGGGTCATTGATTCTATTTCTGTCTACACATAGATGTCGCCTAACCTTTTGAGTATTTCTGATAAAAGACTGGTCTAAATATTGTGGTTGTTAATGAGCTAACGGTGTTCATTTTGATTAAAAATGAAACTGTTGCTGCTAGCTGCTGGCAGAGCGTTGCCTATCTGGTGACACCTTGGATGTAATTTTGTTTCAATTGTGTTTCTTTCTTGTAAAGATTCTGTATAATTTGTTTATATTGCAGAGTCATGTGTTTAGCATTACTCACTTCTGCAGCCCAAAGAGGGTAGCCGAAATCTGGTATGCCCACCAATCAGAAAGATATTACCTCGGGCTTTGTCATATTCCCAGGACTTAGCTGAAATTGTTCAATCTTTTCAAGACGTTCAAACAAAAAAAAATCCAGAGGCACCCAAAAAGATTCAAAGAATTCAAAAGGTAAAAAAAAAGATTTTAAAAATCGTAGACCCCAAGACATGGGGAGCAGAATTAGGCTTTCTGGCCTATCAAGTCTGCTCCGCCGTTCTATCATGGATGATTTATTCCAGGCGTTCTCAACCTGGGGTCCACCGATCCTTCGGTTAAATGTAGGAGTCCAAAAAAAATGGTTGGGAACCCTTGGTTTATTATCCCTCTCAACCCCGTTCTCCTGCCTTCTCCCCAAAATCTTTGACACCCTGACTAATCAATAACTTATCAACCTCTGCTTTAAATATACCCATTGACTTGGCCTCCACAGCCGTCTTTGGCAATGGAGTCTACATATTCACCACCCTCTGGCAAAAGAAATTCCACCTCATCTCTGCTCTAAAGGGACGCCCTTTAATTCTGAGTTTTTGTCCTCTGATCCTATACTATCACAAACCCATGACAGAAAAATATCCTCTTCACCTCCACTCTATCTAAGCCTTTCAATATTTGACAGGTTTCATTTTCATTGAGATTGCCCCCCCTCACTTTTTCTAAACTCTAGAGAGTATAGGCCCAAAGCCATCAAACCCTCTGCACATATCAATCCTTTCCTTCCCAGGATAATTCTCATGAACCTCTTTTGAACCCTCGCAAATACTGGCACATTCATTTTTGGATCAGAAGCACAAAGCTGCTCATAATACTTCAAGCGTGGTCTGGACAAAGCCGCGTACCAAGGATCAGCATTACATAATTGTTTTTATATTCTACTCCTCTCGAAGTGAATGCCAACAATGCATTTTAGATTAAATTAGATTAGATTCAACTTTATTGTCATTGTGCCGAGTACAAATACAAAGCCAATGAAATGCAGTTAGCATCTGACCAGAAATGCAAAGAATAGTGTTATTTACAAAATAACTGCAAATAAAAAGTAAGTGCTACAGCACACAAATATAAAAGTACTGAGACAGTACAATATGGGTGCAATACTGCTTAGCGCTGTGATGTGAGGTTCAGCAGGGTCACAGCCTCGGGGAAGAAGCTCTTCCTGAGCCTGCTGGTGTGGGAGCAGAGGCTCCTGTAGCGCCTACCAGATGGGAGGAGAGTAAAAAGTCCATGGTTAGGGTGAGATGCATCCTTGATAATGCTTTTTGCCCTGCCCAGGCAGTGTTTATGGTAGATGTTCTCCATGGTGGGCAATTGGGTGCCGATAATCTGCTGGGCAGTTTTCACCGCACGCTGGAGTGCTTTGCAGTCTGATACGGGAGAATTGCCATACCACACTGAGATGCAATTAGTGAGTATGCTCTCAATGGTACAGCGGTAAAAGTCCATCAGCATCCTGGGACAGAGGTGAGCTTTCTTGATGCTCCACAGGAATTAAAGGCGCTCAGGAGCCTTTTTGATCAGGATGGAGGAGCTCAGGGACCAGGTGAGATCATTGGAAATGTGGGCACCAAGGAATTTGAAGCTTGATACACACTCCACTACAGCTCCATTGAGTGGCTCCTAGCATGCCTGAAGTCCACAATAACCTCCTTGGTCTTCTGGGTTTTAAGGACCAGGTTGTTGTCGGCACACCACACAGCCAGGTGCTGAACCTCATCCCTGTAGGCCACCTTGTCATCCCCTCTGATCAGGCCAACCACTGTGGTATCGTCTGAACTTGATTATGGAGTTAGAACCATGTACAGGAATGCAGTCATAGGTGAAAAGGGAGTACAGAAGAGGGCTCAGCACACAGCCTTGAGGCCTTCCTTACCACAGATGTTAAAACTGTTTTAAATATTTTAATTATCTCAGGCATGTATACACAAAATTCCAAAAGTTATTTCAGTTTTGAACCCTCGCATGATCTAGGCTAGTAACCTGTTTGTAATTGTGGGAGGAAGAGACTCAACAAAATATTAAACAGAATCTATTCTTAAGAAAAAGTTGCAAAAACATTTTCTGATGTCTTTGCATAAATTCTTTAGTTTTGGGACATTATAGGTGTGGAGGATCAGACAACTGCCAAGCAAAAGGAGAAAAGGAGCTGGAGATGTTATCACCATTTGTCTGAACTTGCATAAACCTTTTTGGGAAAAAGACAAATATAGGAACTAATCTTGGTATTAATTTTTGTCTGATATGTACAGTATAGGGCCCTCCAAGATTATGAACGCCTGATTTATGGACACAGTACATATGAACATGAGGGAAACTTGTAATTATGTATTTATTACAGGTCTCATTAGAAAGAAACTCCTTCAGTCTTGCCTCTAGAAAATTTTAAACTTGCTTTTCTAAATGCCATTTATATTCACAGGGAAAGCATTTATAAGAATTCTGAAAGCATTTGCATCAGAAGATTTAAAAAAAATCTTAACTATGGATTTGTTAAAGGAAATAGAATCGAAGGACATTGAGAGTGACAGAGCTTCCCAAACTATTCTTTAGTGCTTCCCCCCCCCTCCACGTGAGAGGTACTTGTTTTCGCTGAAGCCTCCACTCCCTGCTGTTCTCCTGTCAATTTATACGCATTGAATAAAATTATCCAAAGCCATCTCAGCGCCACCTGAGGGGTGCATGCCCCAGTTTGCAAACCTTGTATCTATGTGGATGCATTTAGAATTTGGGGACAATTGCAGAAGAAAATCTTTCACTACCACTAATTTGGAAGTTTGCCAGTCATATTTGCATCACTAAAATATCACTTAAGCAAGAATAATGTACAACAGACATGTTGCTATTTTCATGTTAGTATGCTTCCATTCCAAATTTGCCCATTTAGGTGTGCCCTTTTATAAGTGAAAACATTTGCACTTGAAAACAATGTATGAAATGAGAATCACATGACACCTTAGAAAGGTTAGCAAGGTTTTGAAGAGGGTACAGGGATTTAATCAGGGACTACAGGAATGCGGGGAGAGAAAAACAAACTGAGGTGGTTCTCCTCAGAAATAGAAATTCTTAGGACTATTTAATATAGGCATTAAAAGTGGTGAATGTTTTTTTGATGGAGGAACCCCATCTGCATTGTGGAAGTGATGACATAATTTTAAATTAATTGGCAAATGAGCCACGGATGATATGAGGGAATCTAATTACTCAGAGTTGTAATTTGAAGTGGTATCTTGCTGAAGCAGATTGGATTAAAAAAAACTTTCAAAAGAGAATTGCACAGATAATTCAAGGGGAGAGATTTGTGACGGAAATGGGCAGGGGAGAGGACTAATTCAATAGCTGTTAATTTGACAGGGGCAGAGTAGGCAATCTCATCTTCATGAAAAATCTAAATTGCCTGTAGATAAATGGTTAATCGTACATTCTAATATCTCTCCTTGTTTGAAGTGCAACTGACTGAGCAAACACATAGTCACCCTGAGAGGGAACTTCTTCGTTCAGAGGGTAGTGTGAGTGTGAAGTAGGCTGCCAGTGGATGTGGGTTCAATTGCAACATTTAAGGGAAGCTTGGATACGTTCGTGGATGGGAGTGAATTGAGGGCCATGTTACAAGTGTGGGTCAATGGGACTAGGTAGAGTAACTGATGGGCACAGGTGAAATGGGGTATAGGGCTTGTTCCTGTGCTGTAGTTCTCTGACTCCATGACTCAAGAGAATGGTGGGTAAGCATTCTGCAGCTGTTGTTTGTCACGCATAATCAGAATCAGGTTTAATATCACCAGCACATGTTGTGAAATTTGCCATTTTTACCACAGCAGTACATTGCAATACATAATAGAGAAAAAAAGATATGTATTAGATTAGATTCAACTTTATTGTCATTGTGCCGAGTACAGATACAAAGCCAATGAAATGCATTTAGCGTCTGACCAGAAATGCAAAGAATAGTGTTATTTACAAAATAACTGCCAATAAAAAAAGTGCTACAGCACACAAATATAAAAGTACTGAGACAGTATAATATGGATGCAATACTGCGTAGCGCTGTGATGAGAGGTTCAGCAGTGTCACAGCCTCGGGGAAGAAGCTCTTCCTGTGCCTGCTGGTGCGGGAGCGGAGGCTCCTGTAGCGCCTACCGGATGGGAGGAGAGAAAAAAGTCTATGGTTAGGGTGAGATGCATCCCTGATAATGCTTTTCGCCCTGCCCAGGCGGCGTTTATGGTAGATGTTCTCAATTACAGTATATGGTGTATGTGTGTGTGTATATGTGTATGTCTAAGTGTGTGTTTGGGTGTGTATAATAAATAAGTTCGTGCACAGATAAAAAAAATTAAAAGAAATAGTGAGGTACTGCTCATGGGTTCAATGTTCATTCAGAAATCTGATGGCAGAGGAGAAGTTGTTCCTGAATTGTTGAACGTGTGTTTTCAGACTCCTGTACCTCCTTACTGATTCGTCTAGGTTTAAATCGTCTATTGACCTACGTAGCTACAATTTTAGTTATCTCGAACAACAGATTTTAGAACTAATACTTGCCCTACTCTTGCAGCAATTGTCACTATTTGTTCAGATGTTACATTGTAGCTTTTGGACCTTATGATAAATCAACAGTGTGAGAGTAGTTACTAGGCATCCTGCTCCAAGCAGTTATCCAACCCTATGATGGCTTGTGTTTCATTTTTTTTGCTTCATTAACAAGTCCTTTCTTACCCTGAACTCACAACTTAGCTTTTGTTGGGAAAATGTTTTGTGCTTTTTGCCAAGACCATCACAGACCACACTGACAGGTTTACATTCATATAAATGGCAGTTCATTGTATCATTAATCTACAGCTAGTCTTAAAGGCTGAGTAGATTCAAATCAAATCCTACTTGAGAGGCACTAATATTGAAATAATATTCAGAGCATCCAAATAGCACAGTAGAACTCAAAGTATAGAATTACTATGGAAACATTTAATGACTGTGTTATCATTTGCCATAGAGTATTTTCACAATAATTCTGATGTTTTAAGAACCACTGAACTACAAAGTTGCTTAGAATCTATGGCAGGAAAAAGGCTTGCTGGTCATTATTGGCTTTTATGATCCACAGGGACTCTTCTCACTGAAGCATATAAATATATTTCTGACTCTACATATTACACGTTTATATTTGAGTCAAGTATAATTGGCATTTGAATGTTAGAAACTAAGAACTGTGGTATTGCAAATGATCAGAGGGTGGCTTTGTATCCCTTTACCTTAATAGCTTTTTTTCACCATAACTAAGATTTTCTTTTGGAATCAATCATGTAACTCGTTTCTGCACTATCTCCAGCAGCTGAATGTCTCCCTTGTTTGTCAGGGTCACCATTTGTTCTGACAAGAATGCTCTCCAGTTTAATTGTGACTTGCATTGTCTTTTTGCGTTTTCACCTCTATTGATCAATGGGCAAGTTAGGAGTGCTAAATGTTGAATCTAACATTCTTTGATTCTCATTTCAGTTTCATTTTTAAATGTTGTATGTCATTCTTAAAATATGCCTATATTTGCCTATTTTCATTCCTATCCTCAGTATTTAGTGATGAGCTGCTCCAAATCTAGTTTGATTAATTCACAGGTTTACATACTTTCATCATTCATTCAGGTGCCTTGCCGTTTGGCGTGGGCGATCACGTCTCTCCATCCATCACGGTCTCTGACCCTCCGAATTGTAGTTGTTGCCTCCCCTGTTTCTAACCATGATGTTATTCCATCTATCATTTTCATTCTCTGTCTGCCTCTGCTCCTTTTCCTTCCAGCTTTCCAGTTGTAACTAAATGTTCTAATGTCTCTCTTCGCATGATGTGTCCAAAGAATTTTGATTGCTGTTTTCTGATTTTTTTTACGTAACGTATGTTTTGTTTTTGTTCTCTGAAGAATTTCTTCGTTGGTTATCCGGTCCGTATGTGATATGCATAACATTCTTCAGAGGAACCACATCTATGCTGCATTGATTCTTTTCTACTTCCATTAATTTATTTACATACTACTTCCATTAATTTCATGCTTTGTCTAATTTATTAATGAGAAGTTCAACCAGTTTACATTGTGTCTGAATCGAGTCATTTGTGGAAACAGTAATGATTCACGTAGAGAGTTAGAGAATATAATCATGGCTTTAAATGCTCCCTAATCGATGTTTTGTGCATCATTTGGATGGCATTTCATTGAAATAACTGTGGTGAGCACAGTGATACTCGACTTATAAGAACACAAAGAGACTTGAGATGCTGTGGCTATACTCAGAGGAAAAGAGATTGCAGAGAACTTTACTTTTAAGAAAGAGACAAATTCTTACCTCTGGCTGCCATCAATTAAAATAGTTAATTTAAAATAGTTGCTTGCCACTGAGAAAAGTTTGGAGAAATTCATTTAATTCAGTTCACTTTATTTTCCATGAGGAACTTAGTTTGTGCAGAGGTTAGGACAACATTATGGAACGTAAGATACACAGCACTACACTACATGTAGTTAAACACAATATAAAATGCTCCCAATAGATAATAAATACTAAGAATGATTGCATGTGATTTAAAATATAAATACATATAAGAAAGCTGATTGTTCTTACTGTCAAAGGTGTTAAGCATACTATATATTCAAACTTGGGTGTTGAGGAGGTGAATGGAGGAAGGCACAAAATTGAACAAGGCTCTTAAGGTGCTGATGGGCAGGGACCTGTAGCAGCGTCCAGATGGTATGAGAGTGTAGTATGTGTGAAGTGTATGTGTAATGTCTTCTACAGTTTGTTGAGCTTCTTTATTGTCCATCTGTTATGGATGCTGTTGAGTGATTCTTGTTCCTGGCCAATGATTTTACTACTTACTCTGACAATTCTACTGAGTGGGCTGAGGCTGATAGTCTTCATTCTCCGAACCATGCTGTGATGTAGGTTAATGTTGATTCAATAAAGCATTTATAAAATGTCTGGAGAATCAAAGGCCAGACCTGAAATTTCTGCATCTCCCTGAGGAAAAATAGCCATTGTTGCCAGTTAGAAAATATCAATCCACCACTGGTCTTCAAGGAGATTTTGTTATCTGTAGTTATGGCGAGTTACTTGTATTCTCCGACACACTTCCAGCGACTGGCTACTTATTTCCAGGGTTGGGACAGTGTACTGTTGTTTTCTAAATTTGATTTCTGCATTACACAAAAGTTTACAGGACCATTGATATTTTGGCTATTGAAGTTAGACAAATTTTCAGGGGGATAAAAACCAGAATAATTACTTAATGTTGAAGATGATGCAAGGCAAATTTGAGAAGGTGGGAGGTGGTGTGAACATGGATGCAAAACAGGATTATTTTGGGACGGCTCTAATGAAGAGCAGTTACTGACAAAATCGGTCAAGTCGCTCCTCATGTCCCACTGTTGTGGTTCTAATTAGTGCCATCTATCTCATTTTGTTTCACTATCCTATTGCTGTGAGCTCACACTTCAGGATTTGAAGCTACAGGATTTAGAGCTACTGGGACTTGATGTTTCAATCCCTATGGTAAGTTGGCACTCTTGATGTTGGCATTGGGTTTGGAGTGGTGACAAGGAGGGAGGGTAGGTACATCATCAGGGTCATCAGGTGGGCACCTTCCTTCTTTGACATTTCGTTGAACAGCCCACAATGTCTCCAGAAGGCTCAATGGTGCTACCTGGCGTCCCTGATACACCACCCTCAGTTCTATACCCTCATGTCTTCATCTTGCAGCCCAGTTGTTGTTTTTCCTTTTAATCCAAATCCAATTGCTGCTTTCTTCTGCTGCATTTGACAAGGATTTGATTGCTTGTTGGAGTTCCAATGAAACACAGCAGGAATCTGTGAGTCTACTTGCACAGGCATTATTAAGTAAATGAATCTCATGCCTTTGTTGACTAGTAGGTAATGAGAGTCCTTAATCCTCATTTCAGTATAACATGTTTAAATAAATGGGTTTTGGAGAATTTAGTCCTTTATTTTCAACCAATAACTGATGTTTTTTTATTAAAATAAAATCTGGCCATCTTAGATCTCCCTGTTTTGTTTTTATTTATTTTTGTGATTTTTGCCATCAGCTCTCTTTAGGTATCAGTAATAGCCTTGGGAAGATGGCGGTGAGCTGCTGCCTTGAACCACAGAAGTCCTTCCAAGTACTGCAGGGAAGAAGTTCTAGGATGTGGAGCCAGTCACAATGAAGGATCAGCAATATGTTTTCAAGTCAGGGGTGTGTGCGACTTGCAGGGAAGCCTGCAGTGGAATCTTGATAGTTCTTGGTGTG
This sequence comes from Mobula hypostoma, assembly GCF_963921235.1. NCBI lineage: Eukaryota > Metazoa > Chordata > Chondrichthyes > Myliobatiformes > Myliobatidae > Mobula > Mobula hypostoma. Next base: position 27,788,755 of record NC_086109.1, on the reverse strand, counting down.
AATGGTAAATATTTCAGATTCCACTGTCAGTGAATGTTTCCTGTAAAGGAACAACACTTATTGTAATGATCCTTAAGGGGGCAACGATAACGAATTGTCACTGTCACAATGACACCATCTTGACAAAATTTTAATGAGATTTTAGAATGTAAGCAATTTTAAGGGCAATCTCTCTGCAGCACTGAATTTCTGTCAGCAAGGCTAAAATACACTACTTTCAATATTTCAATTAAAACAATGTCAGGAATTGAATTGTTGTTCCATAATTAAGTGCTTTTTTTTATTAATGAGCTAAACAGTATAATGTAACACACACAAAATGTTGGTGAAACTCAGAAGGTCGGGCAGCATCCATGGGAAATAAACAATTGGTATTTCAGCTGAGACCTTTCATCAGGACTGCAAAGGAGGGGGGAAGGAGCCAGAATAAGGAGGTTGGAAGGGGGAAAGGAGTACAAGCTGGCAGGTGGAACCAGGTGAGGGGATGTGTGGGGGATAGATGAAGAGCTGAAGTAGGAGGAATCTGATAGGAGAAGAGAGTGGATCATGTGAAAAAGGGAAGGAGGAGGCCCACCAGAGGAAGATGATGGGCAGGTAAGGAGAAGAGCAGGGATGAGAGGGGAGCCAGAATGGGGAAGGCATAGAAATTACTGAAAGTTGAAGAAATTGATGTTCATGCCATGAAGTAGGAGGCTACCCAGACAGAATATGAGGTATTGCTCATCAGGACAGCAGAGAAGGCCGTGGATCGATGTATCAGAATGGGAATGGGAAGTCAAACTGAAATAGGTGACCATCAGGAAATCCCACCTTTTTGGCAGAAGGAACGAAGGTGTTCCATGGCTCCAAGATGTCTGCATTATGTGCATCAATCAGCCTTCTCCTGCTGAAGGCTTCGAAAATGTGATGGGTTATGTTTACATTTTGCTACTGTTTGACGGTCAGACAGGAAGGTGTGCCACTTCCCTTGAAAATGCACAAGTGCCTTCCGTGGATCATCTGATATTAACCAGGTTGTTTCAAGAGTATGCCATTCAGTCAGGTCGTATCTAATATCTGACCTGCCTTTTCCCCTTAAACCCTATTGATAGATCTTTGACAATCAATCTTAGATCAAAAATTAACAATTAATCATACATTAGTTTTGGAAAGGAGTTTCAAATGTTTAATCTTTTCTGAAAGCTGATGTTCTCTAACCTGTCCTGAAATGCTAACATCCGGAGGAGGTACAAGAGCTAAAAGACCCGCACTCAATGACAAGGAAATATACTTTTCCTCTCCACCATCAGATTTCTAAACAGTTCAAAATCCCATGAACATTACTTCGTTAATTTGTTTTTTGTTGCGCTGTTGTTTATTTTTAGACTTTATTGCTGAAACCCATACTGCCAACCAACAGCAATGGTTTGCCTCTGTCTAACAAACCAGTTCCCCTCAATATTTTGAAAGCTTTGATCAAATCAGAATCACAGTTTATTGTCACTGACTTGTTTTATAGCAACAATACATTGCAAAGAGACAGAATTACTATAAATTATAATAATAAATAAAGAACAGTGCAAAACAGAAATAAACAAGGTAGTTTTCATGGGTTCATGAACCATTTAGAAATCTGATGAGTATCATAGGAAACATGGATAATAGTGCCGAAGATGAGGCAGCTGGTTTACATAGGCAATGCGTAGTAAGGAGAGGCTGTTGATAGGGCAAAATTGCAGTCAACAGGATGAGTTGCAACGTAAAAGGTGGACAAAATCGAAAAGGGTGAATACAGGGCTGTAGGTGTATTTGAATGTGCACAGTATAAGGAATAAGGTTGATGAACTTGCAGCACAGTTGCTGATTGGCAGGTATAATGTTGTAGGCATCACTGAATCATAGCTCAAAGAGGATTGCAGCTGGGAGCTTAATGTTCAAGGATACATATTGTATCGAAAGGACAGGCAGGAAGAAGGCAAAGGGGGCGACATTGCTCTGTTGGTAAAAAAAATGAAATCAAATCATTAGAAAGAGGTGACATGGGGTTGGGAGGTGTTGAATTATAGTGGATTAAGCTAAGGAACTGCAAGAGTAAAAAGACCCTGATGGGAGTTGTATACAGATACCCCAACAGTACTAAGGATGTGTCCTACAAATTACAACCGGAGATCGAAAACGCATGCCGGAAGTGTAATGCTACAATAGTCATGGGAGACTTCAATATGCAGGTAGATTGGGAAAATCGGGTTGGTGCTGGATTCCAGGACGGGGAGCTTTTAGAGTGCCTAGGAGATGGCTTTTTAGAGCAGCCCATGGTTGAGTCCACTCGGGGATTAGCTATTCTGGATTGGATGTTGAGCAATTTGAGAGCTTAAGGTAAAAGAACCCTGAGGGGAGAGAGAGCATAATATGATCAAATTCACCCTGAAACTTGAGAAGGAGACGCTGAAGTCAGATGTATCAGTATTACAGTGGACTAAAGGGAATTACAGAGGCATGAGAGAGGAGTTGGCGGGAATTGATTGGGGGAAAAAGAAACCATGACAGGGATGATGGCAGAGTAGCTAGAATTTCTGAAAGCAATTTAGAAGGCACAGGATATATACATCCCAAAGAGGAAGAAGTATTCTATAGGAAAGAAGACACAACCATGGCTAATAAGAGAAGTGAAAGCCAATGTAAAAGCCAAGGAGAGGACATGTAATAGAGCAAAAATTAGTGGGAGGTTAGACGTTTGGGAAGCTTTTAATAACCAATAGAAGGCAACTAAAAAGTTGTTAAGACAGTAAAGATGGAATCTAGCCAATAATATTAAAGAGCATATCAAAAGTCTCTGCAGATACAGGTTTCCCCCGCCATCTGAAGGTAGAGCGTTCCTATGAAACGGTTTGTAAGCCGAAATGTCATAAAGCGAAGAAGCAATTACCATTTATTTATATGGGAAAATTTTGTGAGCGTTCGCAGACCCAAAAATGACCTACCAAATCATGCCAAATAACATATAAAACCTAAAATAACAGTAACATATAGTAAAAGCAGGAATGATATGATAAATACACAGCCTGTATAAAGTAGAAATACTTTTCCACAATCATTACTGAACTGTTCTCCATAGCAAAAATCTCACACAAGCGCCGTCGACAGAAAATCTCACACAAGCGCTGTTGGCAAAAACACGGCGCAAGCGCTCTCCAGTAAACTTTAAGCTATGAAGCTGCCAAATCATACCAAATAACATGTAAAAATACACAGCTGATATAAAGTAGAAATAATGTATGTACAGTGTAGTATCACTTACCGGAATTGGGACAGCGCCAAGCACACTGATGATGGTGTGTTAGGCTGAGTCGTTGCAGGTTGGTTGGTGCAGTGGCCCCCACCCTCCAGGCCGCCAATTGATACCGAACCGCGAAGCATGCAGGGGTGCAGCGGTAGCTGGGAGGCACACAGCATATCTTTAAGAAAAAAGCCGAAATAAATATGCCCATTTCCTCTTCCAGTTTCATGTCGGCCCAGATCAGTGCCGATTTCCGATTGCGTCGTCTCTGATCTGGGCCGACAATTACATGTTAGGCGGCACCTAATTAATTAGATGTTTATTTCGGCTTTTTTCTTAAAGATGTGCTGTGTGCCTCCCGGCTACTGCTGCATTCTCCACGGCTACTGCTGCATTCTCCGCGAATCGGTACAGTATCTGTCCGCAGCCTGGGTGTTGGGGTGGTGGGACTCTGGGGTGTCAATTTGTCGTCTGTTTCCATTAGGGCAGGCAGCTCATCTTCTCCTATGACTGCCCGCCTCGATGTCGAAGGTCGAGGTTTGTCGTCTGCTGTGGCTGATGTGGAAGGCTTGTTTGACTGCTGAGCCTCGCGCATTTTTCTATCATACAGTTCTTTGTAAGGACTCAAACCATCTTGCAAATATCCCCTAAACCTACGTATCATTTCAAAATTAAAGTGAATTGCAGTGAAAATCTCACATAGTTGCTTCACTTTCACTACTGCATTTGGTTTCGATTGTTATCCTTTCCTCTTCCAATTGCATTTATCAGTTCTTGGTCATGGGATGCCAAAACCTCTTCAACATCATCTTCATCTGCTTCCTTAAGCCAAACTCACTTAGTCCTTACTTTGTTCACCACGATCGAAACGCTTAATTATGTCTAGTTTTACACTAAGTGTAACACCCTTACAAGCTCTTTTAGGCTTTTCCGACACCATAGAACTCATCTTGCAAACGGCTGCTCACAGGCTCGGGTTTAAGCAATGCCGTTCCGAATCCATAGGAGAGCAGCTGCTCGGGGTGCGCGCTGCCTTTTATCGCGCGCTGATTTTTTTCATGCACTGAATTTTTTATCGCGCACTGATTTTTTTCGTAACAGTGAAAACACCTTCTGAAAGCAAAAACAGGGTACTAATGTAGGTCTTTCATAACAGTGAGGTTTCGTAAAGCAAACGTTCGAAAAGCGGGGGACACCTGTATATAAAGTGAGGCAAGAGTGGATATCGGACCACTGGGAAATGTTGCTGGAGATGTAGTAATTGGGGACAATGAAATGGTGGACGAACTGAATAAGTATTTTGCATCAGTCTTCATTGTGGAAGACAGTAGTATTATGGAGGAAGTTGCAAGTGTCAGGGGTCATGGAGTGTGTGAAGTTGCTATTACTAGAGAGAAGGTTATTGGGAAACTGAAAGTTCTGAAGGTAGATCAGTTACCCAGACCAGAAGGTGTATCTCCAGGGTTCTGAAAGAGGTGGCTGAAGAGATTGCAGAGGCATTAGTAATGATCTTTCAAGAATCACTAGATTCTGGAATGATTCCAGAAGAGTGGAAAATTGCAAATGTCATTCCACTCGTCAAGAATGGAGAGAGTCAGAAGAAAGGAAACTATGGACTTTTAGTCTGACCTCAGTGTTTGGAAAGATATTGGAGTCGATTATTAAGAATGAGGTCTCAGGGTACTTGGAGGCACATGATAAAAGAGGCTATAGACAGCATGATTTCCTCAAGGGAAAATCTTGCCTGACCATTCTGTTGGAATTATTTGAAGAAATAACAAGCAGTTGAGACACAGGAGAATCAGTTGATGGTGTGTAATTGAATTTTCAGAAGGCCTTTGACAAGATGCCACAAATGAGGTTGCTTAACAAGCTATGAGCCCATGATATTGCAGGGAAGATTTTAGCATGGATAAAGCAGTGGGTGATTGGCAAGAGGCAAAGAGTGGGAATAAAGGGGGCCTCTTCTGGTTGGCTGCCGGTGACTAGTGGTGTGTCACAGGGGTCCGTGTGGGACCGATTCATTTATGTTATATGTCGATGACTTGGATGATGGAATTGATAGCTTTCTTGTAAAGTTTGTAGACGATATGAAGATAAGTGGAGGGGCAGGTAGTTTTGAGGAGGTAGAGAAGCTCTAGAAGGACCTAAACAGATTAGGAGAATGGGCAAAGAAATAGCAGATGGAATATAGTGCTGGGAATTGTATGTTCATGCACTTTGGTAGAGGAAATTGAAGTGTTGACTATATTCTAAATGGGCAGAAATACAAAAATATGAGGCGCAAAGGGACTTGGGAGTCCTTGTGCAGGATTCCCTAATTTTTCAGGTGAGTCTGTGGTGAAGAAAGTAAATGCAATGTTAGCATTCATTTCAAAAGGACGAGAATATAAAAACAAGGATGCAATGTTGAGACTTTATAAAGCACAGGTGAGGCCTCACTTGAAATATTGTGAGGAGTTTTGGCCTCTTATTTTAGAAAGAATGTGCTGAAACTGGAAAGAGTTCAAAAGACGATCACGAAAATGATTCCAGGATTCAATGGCTTGTCACATGAGGAGTATTTGATGTCTCTGGGACTGTATTCAATGCAGTTCAGAAGAATGAGAAACTTATCGAATGGTGGAAAGCTTTCAGAAAGTGGATGTGGAGAGGATGTTTCCAATTGTGGGAATGTCTAAGACCAGAGGCCACAGCCTCAGAATAGAGGGATGTCCTTTTAGAACAGATGAGGAAGAATTTCTTTAGCCAGAGAGCTGTGAATCTGTGCAATTCTTTGCCACAGGCGCGTGGAGTCCAGAACTTGATAGATTCTTGATTGGCCAGGCATGAAGGAATACAGGGTGAAGGCAGGAGATTGGGGCTGAGAGGAATAATTGATCAGCCATGATGAAATGGCGGAGCAATCTCAATGGGGAAAATGGCCTAATTCTGCTCGTATATCTTATGGTCTTGTGGTTTTACGCTGTTTTCATGGGGTACTTGCTAAATTTCAGGGTATAAGTCCTTGTTTTTTTTAATTTGTTAATGTTCCTGAATGTAAAGCCAGTATAAGCCACCCATCCTTATTTGTCCAGAAGAAAATAATGTTGTCCCTCTTTCTTGAACCTTTGCTATTTTATTGATACTTCTCAATGCTGTTTGGTCAGGAGTTCAAAAATTTTGATCCTGCCCCAATGAAAGAAATGCAACATTTTCCAAAATTGAGATATTGTGTCGCTCAAATGCTGGCTAGACAGAGAATAGGTCCCCTCAAAGATCAGCAGGATTGCCTGAATCTTGAATCCCAGGGGATGAGTTTCAATTTTCAACAATTTGCTGTGGAGAAAATCATTTTTGCTGAAGAAGTAAGGACAACAAGTGTAGATGTTTTGGAGGACATTCATATTATCAGGGAGGAGGTACTTGCAGCCTTACTGCACATTAAAATGGATAAAACCCCAGGGCATGACTAAGTGCTTCCTCAGACTTTGTGGGTGAGTAGAAAAGAAATTGTGAAGGACCTTGTGGAGATATTTGCTTCTGGAACACTGAAAGGTGGCTATAGTTGTTCCATTGTATAAGCAAGGGAACAGCAAGCCCGTCAGCCTGACATCAGTAGTGGAGAAGTTACTGGAGGGAATTCTGAAAGATAGGACCTACCAGCATTTGGATAGACAGGATCAGATTAGAAGAAGTAAGCATGACTTTGTGCATGAAAAGTCATGTCTGATGAACTACTTAGAGTTTTATGAATAGGTAACCAAAAGTGTAGATGATGGTAGGACAGTGGCTGTTGTCTGCTTGAACGTTACCAAGGTCTTTTACCACATGATGGGCTGGTTTGGAAGGTTAGGTCCCATGGAATCCAGGGAGAACTAGTTGGGTGGATTCATAAGTGCCTGGAAGTAGAAAAAGTGGGTTGGAGGCTGCACTTTATGCAGTCCTGGGTAGGTCTGTAGTCTAGTGTGGTTTTGTGTTGTTTTACGTAGCTCACTGTAGTTTTGTAGCACCATGGTCCTGAAAAACGTTGTCACATTTTTACTGTGTACTGTACTAGTAGTTATGGTCGAAATGACAATAAAAGGTGACTTGACTTGACTTGACTTGAAGGATGAAATAGAGGCCGGTGACTAGTGATGGTACAGGGACTGGTGTTGGAATCCTTGTTATTTATGCATATGATTTGGATGTGAATGCACAAGGCTTGAATAGTAAGTTTGAGAATGCCTCAAACTGAGAGGTGTTGTTGATTGTGAAGAAGATTCTGGCAGATTAAAGGGGTTCTTGATCAGTTATGGTAGTGGTCTAAAGAATGGCAAATTAATTTCCATAGTGATAAGTATAAGATGATGCATTTTGGATGCTCCAACTAATGTAGAAGTTGTTCTGTGAATGGCAGGGCACTAGGAATTGTAATGGAACAGGGGGTTCTGAAGTTGCAATTATATAGGCAAGTGGAAGAGATTTGATCTTACTCCAAACTTTTGGCTCATAATGTCTCAAAGTATTTGGGGTACTAGAAGCTGAATCATATTGCAGAATACCTAACCTTTAATCTCCTCTTACACAGAACCTCAACTGGACCAATGGTGAGCCCCAAGGTACCAATAGTGGGGCTAGTTTCATTGAATGTTCGGAGTAGGTGGTTACTTAGATTGCTCTTATTAAAGATCTCTAACCTGAAACAATAAGTTTCTCTTTCCACAGGTGCTGCATAATGCTGAGTGATTCCAGAATCTTCTGCTTTTATCATTCTGGGAAATTTATGTTTTTTTGAATGTATTATGAATTTTCAAGCTATTTTTGCAAATTTGATGTTTTTTTATCCATGAAGATTAAAGCCTACATTATTCATTAACACCCGATTTAAAAATTACTGTCTTGATTAAACTTCCAACTGTCTAACTGTTTTAGGTGACTTTTATATGTATTTCCCAACAGTGTTTTGTCTTGTTCCAACACTCCTAATATTCACAAATTGATCTGCTGCATATTGATATCTTATCTTCATCAGTTTTCCTCTCAGACCTCACTTTGTGTGTTAATAAAGCTCTCTTTGTGTTCTTGGATTCTGCTCATATTTATTTCCATCAACTTTTCTTGATAGCATGTTCTTCACCAGCTGTTCTCTTGTTCCTTTTGTTTGTACAATCCTATATGATGAGTTCTGCCTCAGTGTATAAACTGTCCAGAGATGCGTTGAGTTGCTGAGTGATTTTTTTACTCCATTGTCAGATTTGTGCAAATCTGCAGCTTGCCCTCGTCGTCCATTCAGTTAGTTGCACTACACAAAGTAAAGGTTGATTATTATCAGTGTAAGTTCCTTTTTTAATGATGGCAGTTATGTTCATGCAAAATGTCAACCACTCCAGCAGTGCAGTGTCACTGTTGCAGGTAAAGAAGTACATTTATAGATTTAGAACATCTTCCTTCTTTTTCTTATGTTTCTCTCTCACTTATACTTTTTTCCTCCATTCCCTAAATATACAGGCAAAACTCAACAAATGCTGGTAATCCATAGTAAAAACAGAACATGCTGAAAGTACTCAGCAGGTTGAATAATACACTTGGAGAGAATACAGAGGGATCATTTCAGGTTGATTATGAATCATCGGAGTCATGGAAAATTTATAAATCATCAGATATTAAAGGATAAGGTGGTGAGATCAGACAGAAGCAAAGTTCTTCATTACAGAGTTCTTCATTAAGGTAGCCAGCAAGAGAAATGACAAGCTTTTTTGTGCAAATCTAATGTGGCTGTTGGCAGAATAGGTAAGGCAGCAAAAAGTCGGTCTGCAGGCAATGTAAATGGAAGAAGCAGAGTCTTGAGCGAATGCTAGAAATCTGAAATAAATTACTGAAAGTAATGTTATCTTAGAGTATTGAACTTGAAATTGAGTTCAGCTTGTAACCATCTGTCTAACAAAAAGATGGGTTTGCACTGAATTCACTGGAACAGTGTAGGTGGCAGGGAGATCAAAGTATGAAAGTGAAATAGAAAATCAGCCCCTTTATTTGTTTAACTGAATGTGATTTACTGTTAATTCACTCTCCTGCTCCCTTGTTTCCATCTCACTTAGCTCAGTAAATTGACTGCCAACTTCCTATCTGCCCACATCACCCTCACAATGTCAATATCAGCTAATGCTTCTGGTAACATTTGAGACAAAGCTTGAGGGAATGGTAGGACAGCACGGCAATGCTGCAGGTCATGTTGTATCTTCCCAGCTCCAGTGGCAGAGGTTTGATCTTGGCTTCTGTTGCTGCCAATATGGAGTTGACATGTTGCACTTGCAATCATGTGGGTTTCCACTGAGTGTTTTGATTTCCTCTCTTATGGCAACATCATTATTGTCATATGTACAGAGATACGATGAAAAAGTTTTATTATTATTGTTACTGACATGTTGTGAGATTATTGCAATCCATTGCAATACCTAAAATATACCCCAAATTACAATATATATTTATTATATTACCATACAGGTCAACCTTCACTAATCCAACTACCTGTAATCCGGTTCCTTCGATAATCCGGCACTGATCATGCTTAATGTGATCCTTCTGTAATTCAGCATTTTCACTAATCCAGCACTCCTCAGGTCCCAGTGGTGCCGGATTAGTGAAGGTCAACCTGTACCTTCTATATATAATATACAGTATATATTAATGTGTGCAAAAAGAAAGGGAAAATATTGAAGTAGTGTTCATTGATTTTGGACCATTCAGAAATCATGGCAGAGGGGAAGAAGCTGTTTCTAAAATGTTGAGTGTGTGCCTTCAGGCTTCTGTACCTCCTCTCTGGTGGTAGCAATGAGAAAGGAGCATGTCCTGGGTGGTGAGGGTCGTTAGTGGTCTCTTTGAGGCATTGCCTTTTGAAGGTGATCTCAGTGCTGGGGAAGCTAGTGCCCATGATGGAGCTGACTGAGTTTACAACTCTCTGCAGCTTATTCCGATGAGTACTGGAGCCTCCATAGCAGAAGGTGATGCAACCAGTCAGAATGCTCTCCACGGTAGAAATTTACACACTTGTAGAAATTTGCTAGAGTCTTCGGTGGCATACCAAATCTCCCCCAACTTCTAATAAAATATAGCCATCGTCGTGCTGCCTTTGTAATCGTACCAATATGGTGGGTCCAGGACAGATCTTCTGAGATGTTGACGCTCAGGGACTTGAAAATAGCCACTGTTGACTCTTGGGCGAGGGAACCATTCAGAAGTCTTATAACAGCAGGATAGAAGCTCTTCTTGAGGTTAATTGTACATGCTTTCAGGCTGTTATATTTTCTGCCTGATGACAAGGCCAAAGCAAGAAAGCTGGCTGCTTTACTGAGACGATGAAAAGTGTAGCTTGATGTGCTGTTTGCTAGGTTATTTAGCCATTGTAAATTGCTCTTTGTGCTGGTGGGTAGCTGGAGGAATGGAGGGAGTTAACGGGCATGTGGGAAAGAATAGTTTCAGGGAAATAAGTGGGAGAATGGGAATTGACAGGAATGCTGTGAGAGCAGACATTGATTCAATGGACCAAATGACCACTTAGGATAGAAGGGAATACAATAATAATGAGGAAAATGTAATTAGTCCAACTGCAACAGACCCACTGTTCTGATTAATTCTTGGCTATACCAGTGTTCTGTACAACGTAATTTTATTTGCGATGATTAATATAGCTTTGGAATTTTAATACTGAATTCAGATGAAGCAGTTCCAGAAAGATTTGTGTGCAATGTTAAAATGATTAATTTGTCTTCATGTACCTGCGGTATCAGACCTTTTGCGAATACATCATCCATTAATTATTAAGTTCTCGGCAATGACCCTACAATATTGGAATGGGCGGATGTGGGAATTTATTTTCTGGAAGCAAACATCTGACCATGGAGTGGGCAGTTGCACACAATTGATTGGATTTTGTTTTTTTTTTGGAATTTATATTCATGGGAAATAAACCTTGCTATCAGTTCAGATATTAAAGCAGAGAAGATTATTACAAGTGGTGACTGTGAATGCTTTTTCTACCTGGATTGCATAAAGGTGGCAGATTTCAGTTCCTGCGGAACATTAGTGAACTAGACAGGCTAGCCTTTTACATTATGGATTTAAATTCCACAGCCGCCCTCAGAAGATCGAAACTCATTTCCCTTTGTTATTGGTGCAGATTTCTGAAATGCATAGTTCTTGAAACTGAAGATCAATCCTATGTAAAAATATGCTGGATGCTCTCAGCAGGTTAGATAGCAAGGAGCAACAGTTACGGTTTGAGATCTGAGACCCTTCATCAGAAACATGTCCTTGTGAAGGGTCCTGGAGCTAAAACACTGTTTCTCCTTCTGCAGATGCTGCCTGACCTTCCGAGTACTTCCTATGTTTTTGATTTTTGTTTAAGATTTCTGGGATCTGCAGAATTGTGATGATCAGTCCCACACCTTTAACAATGTTAGAATTGTGTTCTAACAATGTTAGAAATGTGACCTGGATTCAGGTGTGATTGTGTGAGTTTTATTATATAACCTTCATATTCAGCAGTGGAAGGGATGAACAGATTCAAGTTCCAGGACGTCAAGATCTCAGAGGATCTATCTTAGGCTTAGCATATTAATGCAATCAAAAAAAAAAGGCACAACAGCAGCTCTTCTTTAGGAGTTTGAGGACATTTGGTATGTTACCAAAGATGCTATGAAATTTCTACAAATATACTAGGGAGAGCATTCTGACTGGTTGCATCACCATTTCATTTAGCAGCTCCAATGCACTAGATTGAAAGAGACTACCGAGGGCTGTAGAATCAGCCACCTCTGTTATCGGCACATGTCTCCCCAACATTGAGGACGTCTTCAAAAGGCAGTGCCTTAAGAAGTCAGCATCCTTTATTTAGTGCTCTTGCCAGTCAATACATGTCCTCTTTCTCATTACCAAGATCAGACTGACAGTACAGGAGCCTGAAGACCCACATTTTGGAAACAGCTTCTATCCCTCTGCCATCATATTTCTGAATGGAAAATGAACTCTAACTCACTTTTTCTTTTTTTACAGTCTTTTTTTAAATTTTTATTGTAACTTGCAGTGATTTTTATGTCTTGCATTGTATAACTGCCACAAAACAACAAATTTCATGACTTATGCCAGAGAAAATAAACCTGATTCTGATTCAAACATTTGTAGACTTACAATCCACTGTCACTGATCTCAGTACATGAAGATCAAGAAGGACACCACGTTAACTGGGACACCATGGATGTTCTGGTACAGGCAAACACGAAGCAGGCACGAGAACTTTTAGAAGCATGCTTCTCTTCTGATAACTCTGTAAACAAACATACTGAAACATTCGCCATCTATGAACCCCTAAGAGTTAAAGAAACACGAGCCAATAGAATTCAAAGGTCAACTGAATAGGTAGCCAGTCAGGACCGAGGCGAGCGAATGGGGTGCTATATAAATGCGAGCACTTCCAGAGAGAAACACCAACAAGTGCGCACTGAGAATGTCACCTCGACTGGTGATGAAACGTTTGCAAGCTAATGGCCAAGCTTGGCGAACACTGCAACATCAAACAGGTGAATGCAGCCCCATTAACAGTCAAAATGCTGAATATCTTCCAGCCTAAGGTAGCACATTCCAGGAGCATCGTTGTCATCTTGCTGAATGATTCCTGCTTCTTGCCTAACAGCTACAAACTGAACTACAAGAACGGCTTCTTTGACAAACCATTGATCTGCTTCCTTGGAGGTCAAGGGTAGCTAATGCGTCATAAGCAACACACACAAAATGCTGGAGGAACTCAGCAGGTCAGGCAGCATCTATGGAAATGAATAAACAGTTGATGTTTCCGACCAAGACCCTTCTTCAGGATTGGAACGGAAGGAGGAAGGGGCCAGGATGAAAAGGTGGGGGTAGGAGAAGGGGGATAGCTAGAAGGTGATGGGTGAAGCCTGGTGGGTAGGAAGATAAAGGGCTGGAGAGGAAGGAATCGGATAGGAGAGGAGAGTGGACAGTAGGAGAAAGGGAAGGAAGAGGGGACCTAGAGGGGAGGTGATAGGCAGGTGAAAAGAGGTAAGAGACCAGAGTGGGGAATAGAAGAAGAGGGAAGGGGGAGGGAATTTTATTTTTTTTTTACTGGAAGGTAAATGCTTCATAATACATTTGTACAATTCTGTTCTAGGGACACTGGTTTAAGTCCATTGTCAGGACAGGTGGAGTTTTAAAAAAATGCCCCAAATTAGTAGAGGTTTGGAATTCATTAAAAGAGGTGGAGAAACTGGAACTCCAGCAGACTTAATGGCAAAAGAAAACACCTGCAGATACAGGAAATGTAAAAAACTGAAAACGCTTTAAATACCCACCAGGTCAGACTGCATTGAAAGAGAAACAGCATTAATATTTCTGGTCAAACGCTTCTGAGAAATGGCCACGTTAGTTCCAATTCTGATGAAGCATCTCTGACCTGAAACATTGATGTTATTTCTCTTCCCAAAGATGCGTCCTGACATGCTGACTTTCCATTGTTCTTTTTATGTTCAAAATGGACTTGGCTGAGTATTTGAAGAGCCACAAACCTGAAGACCTTAGATCAAGAATAACCAAAGTAGCCTTGTTTATGGCCAGTGTATACACAATGGGCTGAAAGGCCTTCTGCACTGTGTGTTTCTAAGAGATGAAGTCCCATGCTATCTTGATGCAGCAATGCTTTGCTGCTCCTTATTCATCACAGGCTTGAAGGTCCTGGAGTAACTTATCCACCAACCTTGTATTTTCACCCCACATACTTGAGGGATTCAGGTGGTTTACTGCTTTCTTCCCAAGGCTGAATAGGGCATGGGCATCAAATGCCAACATTATCAGGAGTTCCTGTGTGTGTGCCAAGAATATAAAATGTAGATTAATGAAAGACGATGGCCTACAGTAGATGCCAAATTAAAATTTCAGTGTAGAATGAGGTTTTTTGATAGCAAGTGGTAAAATGAAACATAATAGGTCATTTATCAGAAATGTGATTTCTTGTGATTCCTGAAAATAATCAAGAGATGATAATTTCTCCATATTATCTAGAATTTAAAAATTTGTTTGACACTTAATTAGCTACTTTAAGATTCATAGTTTATTTCATTATGTAAATTTAACTTCATTTCAAATGCTAGAAAAGATTTTTTAAATTTTAAATGTTACTAATCAACGTGTTTTAAATTCATGCCATTGCCAATGTGACAATGTAAAATGTTATAGTGAATGTTTTTATTGGTATGAAGCAGATATCATTCTAAATTTGCAATCCTTCCACTAATGCGTGTTACAGCAATACCAAGGAATTATGGCACAGTTCTTTGTCATGTTATCGGTGTGTTAAATTCTATAAGAGGAGTGATAAGGAGGTATAAACTTCATTACAACAAATTTTTCCAATAAGGTGAAAAAAATATATAAATGTTGCCATGTAGGGACTCTGCATACTAGTGAACCATATCAAGTATGTTCAGTTAATCTTCATCATTAGGAAATTATTGGAATGCCAAATAATACTGAAAAATTACTGATCTCTCTGTGCAAATCAAGAAGTCGAGGCCTAATGGTCAAACCGTGATCAGTGAGTACTAGGGTCAAGGCCTGAAGGTCAAACTCATGATAGGCGAGTCCTGGGGTTGACCCTCCCCGCCCCCCACCCCCGAAACAGATGATAACCAGAGGGCAGAGCTGAAGGTTGAAATCTATGTCTTGGTCAGTCAAGAGGTAGAAGCCAAAAGGTTGAAGGCTGAAGTCAGAAAGCAAGGAGGTAGAGGCCTGAAGGAGTCACCTGGGCCTGTGACCCCCCTCCAGGTCACCAGGATTAGTGTTTCGTCTGAATCCTGAGCTCTTGCTCGAAGATCAAACCCATAATCAACTGAATTCTGTTAAGCCCTGAGCAGAGAGAGGTTGGTGAAGTCTGGTGAGAGGCTTAACGTCTGTGCGTCCTGGGCCAAAGACTGGAGGCCCGAAGAGGGGCTGAACTGGGGCTGGAGTGTGGGATATGAGCTTCTTGTTGTTGTTTTGTTTTGTTGTTCTTGTTGCTGCTTGGGTTGTATTGCTGAACATTGTGGGCAAGTTATACTGGTGCCAAAAGTGTGGTTACACTTGAGGGCTACTTCCAGCATGTCCTTGATTGTATTGGTTATTAACACAAACAACACATTTCACTCATTTTTTTTAATGTATATGTGATAAATCTAAATAATGGGGCAGAGATGCTATGCTTATACAGTACACTGCTTCTTGAGTATCTGTAAATTTGTTATCCTGAAATTATAAGACAAATTTCCATGTAAATATTTAGTTGGAGATCGATGTATTGGGGTGAAGAGCTGTGGCAGATGCCTGAGTGGGATCCTAGTAATACTACAAAATATTATAATTGATATAAGAAATCCAGAATTATTTTCAAGATGGACTCTAGTCACAGAACTAGAACTAGTGACAGATGTTCTAACAGATGAAAATCAAACTTGAGGCAAATGCTAGAAAGAATTTCATTGCAAGATCATCAATACTTGAAAATGATTTATGATAGGATTTGTAGAAATGAAACCTTTGATCAAAATGGAGTTGGGTGGAAGTTCAAGCTGGGTGATCCACTGTTTGTTGAATATTTTTTCGTGTCCGTATTTCACACAAGAAATTCTTTCATTAATTAGCTTAACTCATTTTAGGAGTATACTTCCCTGAATGTGTAGATTCGAAGCCATTTTTAAAGAGTTGAATAGTTTAAGTGGATAATTTTAATATGTTACTGAACATATGCATTGTTGTGATGTGTGAGCTGTTAAGCTAAGAATGTAGCTGACTGCTCAAGAGAAATGAGATGACTCCATGCCAGTGTTTAAAAAAAAGGACAGGATTCTTCTGGTTTCCTGCCTAGCATTCCTCTTTTTGTGCCAGAGAGCTAATTTAGTTGGGAAGCATACAGTCGGAGAACATGGAAGCAGTTCCTTTAGCTCATTATGTCCATGTTGACTATCAGGCACCCTTTTGCTCTGCCCCATTCCCCCCCCCCCCACCTCTCGAAAGAATCTACCATTCATCTATACAGTAGCAGCAGTTTACAGTGACTGTTAACCTGCAATGTGCATGGTCCTTGAAGTTTTGGAAAATGAGGGGTAATTTTGATCGAGCATGCAATATCCTAAGGAGGCTGTGACATAGACATTATCCCCTTGAGTGAGACTTGATGCGTAGGAGATGCCTGGTTCAAATTACAATGTGATGGATACACCTTCCGGAGGGACAAACCAGAGACAGACATCTCTTGTGACTGTGAACGAAATCACTGGAGGGACACTGAAGCAGGTGGATATTGAAGTCTTTATTCAGCCAAACAAGCAGGCATCACTCTTGGAAGAAGAGGTTCCCTAAGCAAATATTAAATGACATTTTTATATGCTAAAGATCAAAATAATGGGAGGACAATTCTATAGTTACAATGTATCTACAATGCTTCCTTTGAATTACAAATAATTTTCAGACACCTAGAGCTTGACATCAACACTCCAGACACCCAAAGTAAATGTTAATCACCACTGTCTTTGTGTTGCATTCATGCATATGCAGACATCTCAGGTCAATGCGGTGTTTCTTGGTTTGCAATCAAACCCAAACTGCAGCTCTAGGAACACCATTGTTCTGAGCTGCATTTTAACTCCATCTGCAATCGACATTCAGATCTGAAGACCAGTTGCTGTTGACATTAATATTTCGTATGCTCCATAACTCCAGAATATGCCCCAACAACAACATTTTACAAAGTGTGTGCTTTACCACCATGAATTGGATACCCTCATGTCACAGTAAGCCCCCTCTCCCCACACCCCTGCCCCCATGGCACAGATGAGTACCTCTTGGTCATTCAGCTCACTCTAGTACAGACCAACACACTATAGTCATTATAAAACCCAACTCTGGAAGTCATGTATGAGGTTTAGGAGGACTTCTACACCAAACTGGAAGCAGCTTTGGCTCTAATCCCAAAGGGAGACAAACTGTTCCTTCTTGGTGATTTTAGTGTAAGGATGGGAAAGAAGTAAGTTACATGTCAGTCGTGATCAGCATCCTCCAAGAGGACCACAACCTTGTCATGGTTTGGAGGCTTGCGTGCCTCAATGAGCCTAAAGCTATGTTGGCTGGAGTCAGGGCTTTATGATCTTGGTAGGATCACCCATGCCAAACAGGGCAAAGGGTAGAGGACAGAATAAGAGTGGTCCACTAGTCCTCTGGAGTTGGGGGGTCAGCTCAGGGCTAACAACTCTGACTGGTAAAACAAAATTGTTACAGAAACAACAATGAAGAATCCTACATCTGACTGTGACAGTATTCATGAGTCTCCACCCGGGATATGAATGACTGAACATAGTGAAAACCGAGAGGAGTCCACTGACACGATGAAGGAAGCCCTGAACACCGCCAGAGATGGAGGACCCTCATTGCTTCCCTAAGTGTCAGTGGCATAACAGGTGACCTAACTGGCTGACTGACATGATCAGCTGGGAAGGAATAGAGAAGATTAATGCCAATTGGCTTTCTCTCCTGATAAAATGTTTGGAGCATATTTTTGTCGGGATGAATACTCTGTTCAGAAGGAGAAGCACAGACTCATGTGGAAAGATGCTAAATAGATTAAACTACATAGAGATCAATCAGTTTACACTTGGGTTTGGATAAATTTCATCTACTGGAGGATAACGAATCAAGATTTATTGATGAATATGTTAAATACCAAATAATATTTTGGAATGTGGAAAATGCAAACCATTATTAAAAGCCTAAAGCCTTAACGATATACAACATTTCAACTATTAGTTTGAGGAAATTAAGAATGGATGTCATGACTAATCACTGTTTTTTTTCATCTCGGAAAAACAGAGGTAATTCCAATCTAGTCAGATGACCTGTGTGCTTTCCTTCAACAGAAACTGCATAGTTCTCTTTCTGAGTTTCATCAGTGTAAAATATGCTTCTCATTGATGTGGGGTCACAGCAGAACAGTGTTAAACTCAAAGTTCAAAGTAAATTTAATATCAAGAAGCATACAGTACATGTCACCATATACTACCCTGAGATTCACTTTTTGCGGCATTCACAGTAAATACAAAACACAACAGAATCAATGGGAAACTGCACATGACTGAGACTGATAAACAAACAATGTGCAAAAAGACAACAGACTGCGCAGATACAAAAAGAGGGGAGATTTGGTAGAGGTATGCAAAATTATGAGGTATATATAGGGCAAATGCAAGCAGAGTTTTTCCACTGAGGTTGTGTGGGACTACCACTAGAGGTTAAGGGTGAAAGGCGAAAAGTTTAAGGAGCACATGAGGTGAAACTTCTTCACTCAGAGGGTCATGAGAGGGTGGAATGAGCTGCAAGTGCAAGTGGTGCAAACACACTCTTGATTTCAGTGTTTAAGAGAAGTTTGGATCGGTATATGAATGGGAGGGAAAGCTATGGTCCTGGTACAGGTCCATGGGAGTAGGCAGTTTAAATGATTCAGCGCAGACAAGATGGGCGGAAGGGCCTGTTTCTGTGCTGTACTTTTTAAGGACTATAACTATGATTTTAAAAGAAAATAATAATAAATAAATAAGAAATAAATATCAAAAACACTTGTCCTTAAATTGGAGTCTATAAATTATGTGTTCAATTCAGTGTTGGAGTGAGAAAAGTTATCTTCTCTGGTTTAGGAACCTGACAGTTGAGGGGTAATAACTTTATACAATTAAGCATAAATTGGCACTTTTAGTGAGAGAAGCCATATGCTGACTTGTTTACCAAGTGGAAAAAGCATATTGTGTATAATGAAGCAATGCTCATTTGTAATTAATGACAAGGATTTGATGCTTGACAAATCCCAAGTATAAATATTTACATAAAATATATTATAAAACATTCAAAGAACCCTTTTTCTTTTTGGTATTCTTTCATCCAGTTTATCCTTTGCGTCCTCTTCAGAAATAGCCATCTTGTCTAACCGATGGTGGTAAAACATGAATTCCTCATCCAAGGGCAGCTATTCATGAGGTCAGTTGACCTGTTTGCAGATTATTAAACTCATGTGCTCATCATAACCAGGACCACTGGCATATATTTCGTAGGAGTATTTGAATAACTATCAATAGGAAGGATTGAAACTGTATTTTCTCCTTCATCTTTAGCCTTGAGACAAATTGAAACACCTCTAAACTGACCTGGCTAGGAACGCTAATTGGAAAATGAAATTAATAAAAAAAATCTGCATGTACTGGAAATCTGAACTACAGGTAAACGAGACAAAGTTAATGTTTTAGACCATCTGATTTTGAGTTATTGAACTGCAAGGTTCTCTGTGTCCCTTTCTTCCACGGATGTTTATTGACACATTGAGTGCTTGCAGCATTTTTGCTTATTACTTGAGAGCAGTAATATTAGGAATTAACTACATCTGAACAGATTACTTAAGTGGCCTGCTAAAATTACTCTGAGATCACAGATCTGCATTAACTTGAATAGGACAATTTGGTCATTTGCCTACCGAAGATGTGAGTCCAGGACAGATATTTAAGTCTTTTGTTCAGTGCTGGGTGTTCTCACTCTTGGCATTCATTGATGGAAGATGCAAATGACTGCAGCTGCTGAAATCTGAAGTGGTAAATGACCTGCTGAGGAACTTAATGGGTCGAGTGGCATCTCTGGTGGGGTGTGGGGTGAGTTGTGAAAGGGGGTGTTGTGAGGAAGGAGTCATTCATATTTTAAAACTTTGGTAGTTGCACTGATTACAATCAGATTTGTAAATAGACACTTTTAAAGGAACTGAACATTTTAAGATTAGATAAATAATTAGTGCAAATGGAGAATGCTCAAGATAATAGGTGAAAGTGGATTAAGAATAAAATTAATTATAAATAATGCATCAATTTCATACATGCTGGAGAAGTTACAATCAATAACTCTTAAAAAGCATTGCATTGGTTAATTCAGGAAGAGAAATATAACAAGATTATCTTAATGTTATTTTAACAGTTTCAAAAATGATGTGTTAAAATTAAAGCGAGTTTGTTAAGTATTGTCTTTCTTATTCTATCATATTCTGCTGAAGTCATTCAAAAGATACAGGAATCACATTAAAAATATGTTCATTTTAATTAGTACTCAATTCTTAAATATCCCATTGAATTTGAATGAGGCAGTCTATATTTTTTTAATGGGTTCAAAGAATTATGGTGCTTGAAATCTGAATTGGCTCTCTGAAGAACATTAACATTAAGGCAGAGGTGGGTTTTTATTGTCTTTTAGCTCTCACTTAATTCATAGGTTTCACTGTCATGTCACCTGTGGTGCATTGTACTGTAATTACATTCTGGTATGTGGTAAATTTGGTGTTGCAATAAAATTTAATAAGGCACAGCTACCTATATCTTAGTTTTACAGTGTATTATTAAGAACTGACATTCTTCAACAGTTTAATTGATTAATAATACCATATGCTTTGGAACTCCCAGTGTTATAGTGCAGTAGTAAATTAAAAGCTACGCTTTAGGAAGATAGGACACTGAGTCATAAAACAACAACTTCATACCTTCCCATTCCTGTTCCAACGTGTTGATCCATGGCCACCTCTTGTGCCAAGATGAGGCCACCCTTAGGATGAAGGGTATTATGTCTGGGTACATTCCAACCTGATGGCATGAATATTGATTTCTCCTTTCAGTGAAACCACCCCCCCCCCCCCACCTTTCCACTATTCACCAATCTGACCTTTTACTTCTCCTCACCTGCCTATTACTTCCCCCAGGTCCCTTCTTCTCCTCTTTCTCCTATTGTCCCTCTCCTCCCCTATCAGATTCTGTCTTCTTCAGCCCTTGACCTTTCCCACCCACACAGCTTCACCTATTATCTTCCAGCTGGCCTCCCTCCCCTGCATCCACCTTTTTATTCTGGCATCTTTCCCCTTCCTTCTGAGTCCTGAAAAAGCTTCTTGGCACAAAACGCTAACTATTGACACTTTTCCATAGATGCAGCCTGACCTGCTGAGTTACTCCAGCATTTTGAGTGTATAACCTCATAATTTACTGTCCAAGACACTGGCAGCTGACTGTAAATATGGAAAGATGAATTGCCCATATCTCCATTTATTCACAGATGAAAAAGTGCAGCGTTGTCAGTTACAAGGGCTTCCTTGTTAATTTTTATCACTCAACTTCTTTAGAATCAGAAATGCAACATAAAGGTACAAGACTAGGAATATTCCAGCTATTCTCAGTAATAGAACTGAACTTTTTAGATTATGTAATTTATATCAAGTGTGACTATGGTTTCCAACTCTTTCATTTGTCTGCATTGCACGTGGAGATTTATTATGATGCATATAAAGTAAAATGC
Source organism: Mobula hypostoma (assembly GCF_963921235.1). Classification (NCBI taxonomy): domain Eukaryota; kingdom Metazoa; phylum Chordata; class Chondrichthyes; order Myliobatiformes; family Myliobatidae; genus Mobula; species Mobula hypostoma. The sequence continues at coordinate 27,767,139 of NC_086109.1, read as the reverse complement.
TGGTTTCATCATGGTGAGCTCCAATCATGAAGTAATCATTTAGCATATTAGGATTGAAAAGAATTCTCAGGATAAATTGATTTGGATCACACCTTTGTACTTCTGATCCTCAACTGGATGCTTTAACATTCTAGAGGTCAAGAACCAAGGTGTTTGTGGACATATCTAGGGGAAATCTAAAAAGGTGAAGTGGAAGGAGAAAGACAGTGCATTGCAGGACAACTTTAAAGAAAATATTCAGAATTCAGTTTGTCAAATTATGATTCTCTTCAAATAATTGGTTTTGTGTAAGTTGATGAGAAGCACGCAATATCACACTCAATAGAATTTTAGCAGTCTTGGTGCTAGGGAAACAAATTTTTCACTGTAATCTGTAATTTTAGACTTAACTGTTTTCCAGTAAATGTGATCTGATTTTTATTTTCTACAGGAATCTACTGGATAAAGATACATTCTCAAAATCTGACCCATGTGAGTACTGAGATCCTTATTCTTATGATTCATAGTAAGAGTGCCTTTGAATGACTATGACAAACATTGTTTATGCACTCAGGATTGGTCAAATAGTTTGCCTGAGTTGACAAATTCTCTCAATTGTGGTTGTATTGTCAAGCCAGGGCAGGGAAGATGCTTTAGATTTGGGACTTGTCTAAGTTATGAGATGATGGTGGTAAGACGGGGCAAAACAGAATGAGGGACAATATTGTTCATTCTCCTGCAGAAACTGAAAAACTGTGTAATATAAGGTTTACGAAGTTCCTAAAATTAGGAAATTCCAAAGTACTATGGAAGAAATTTTAAGTAGTCTTTATATAATTCGCTCCATCAGAGGAAAAGACTTAATTACAAAAAAAAATACAATGGAGAAAAATTATCTCACAGATGAGCCAAACATATCATGACTCATCATCATCATCATTATTATATGCTGTGTCATATGACGTAAGCAATCATGGTCTATAACCATGATTGTTCTTGGCAAATTTTTGTACAGAAGTGGTTTGACATTACCTTCTTCTGGGCAGTGTCTTTCCAAGATGGGTGACCCCAGCCATTATCAATACTCTTTAGAGATTGTCTGCCTGGCATCAATGGTTGCATGACCAGAACTTCTGATGTGCACCGGCTACTCATACGACCCTCCACCACCTGCTCCCATGGCTTCACATAACCCTGACTGGGTGGCTAAGTAGGTGCTCCACCTTGTCCAAAGTTGATCTGCATTCTAGCGGAGGGAAGGAGCGGTTTGCACCTCCTTTGGTAGAGAAGCATCTCCACCCCGCCACCCAAATTTCATGACTAAACAAAACTTTCACAATATGAGCCCATTTCGTCAGCCAAAAGATAGGTTGCCAGAATCCAAAAAAAGGAGGGAAGTAAGCCTCAGTTGGTATTTTCTGTTTTATTGCAACTGGTGGGAAGTATGGTTTATAGAAATAAAAGACAAGGGATGCTCAATCCTGCATATTTACCTGTGCATAAACAAATTCCCTTGCTGTCTAAAATATTAAAATTTCTCCACTTCTCCTAATTTCCAATTCACCCTTTGGCTTTGAAGCTCGCTGAGGCAACTTTGAAAACTGGCCTCTGAAAACCTTTAAATTGAAAGCTAAACAGTAGCACTTGTGTTCTTTCATGCTATGAGTCATATTTGAATCTGCTTATGGTTATGTAGAAAAAAAGATTTGAATCAATGCATTCTTCTTGTTTAGTGCTTCACTTGATTTGTGATGAAGAGCAGTTTCAGCAAAGAGAAATATTGAGAAAGTTTAATTGCCTATTCAGTTTTGAATATTGACTATTGAGCACATTTATATGGAGTGCTACCACAAGAAAACAGCATCCACCATCCAGGCCATGCCCTGTTCTCACTATTACCATCCATAAGGAGGTACAGGCGCCTTAGGTCCCAGACCACCAGGTTAAGGAATCAACATGGATAAAACTTCATTCATCACAACTCTGAACTGATTCTATATCCTACAGACTCTCTTTCAAGGATTCTACAACTCATGTTCTCAGTATTATTAATTTTTCACTTACACTATTGTCCTCTTTTGTACGAGTTGTTTATCAGTCTTTGTTTATGCATAGATTTTCATACATTTTATTGCAATTCTTTATTTTCTGTAAAAATCATGAATCTCAGTAGCATATGGTGACAAACATACTTCGAAAAAAATAGTACTTTCACTTTGGTAATTGAAGTTACTTTTTTCTGAAGTGGACTATATAAAAATATAGGTTAGAAATTCTGATGTGCGTCACTAATTACCATCCTAGCATTAATTAACTAATACATTGTTGCTCAGAATAGATCTTTATCTCTGATATGTCATGTTCTTGTATAATCTGGGATGTGCTTTGTGTCAAGTCAACGTTGTCTTTAGCTGATGGCAGTCTAATGTTGTCCTGTCCTCCTACGTCTCCAACTCTCCTAGTGGCTTCTCTTAGAAGTATTGGTTGTAGTACCGTGTCTGTCTTTTGGCTTCATTTTTTTTGTCTTTCTGCAAGATTTTTCATTTTTGGTTTTATGAAAACATTTGCATGGGTATCTGTCAGTTCTGCTGCTGAGGTTATTCCATGTTTCGGAGCAGTGCTCAGGATCCTGGCATGGTGTGTCTATCAAGCCCATCTGTTGTAGTGTACTAGGTCCAGATAATATGTGATAGCTTTCTGGGCTGCTTGGATGAACTTCAGAGCAGAGCTCTAATGGATCTTTGGGTTCACGGCCTCCAAAGAGCATTAGTGTGGTCTAGTGTATAAACAGCACATGACTTATTGGTTACAACTGTAATACCTTGCAATTGGTGGCTTGTTTCCAGGGGACATTACAGGTTGATGCTTAGTTGAATTGAATGTTACTGGTTGCTCTTGCACTGAAATCTCGGTGTTGCTATATCTAGTGGGTGTAGCTTGCAGAGACAAAGGTCTGATTTGGCACACCGTACATTGTGTCCAAATGGTAGCTTGAATTTGATCCTGTGTCTGTCACTGCTTGGCTCTCCTCATCCACTCCATGGTCTTCAGATGTCCTCTTCATTCAGCACCATTTGTGGAAATGATTCTCCATTCGACCTCGTTCACATATTTTTTTCTTTCTTCTTCAGTCACATATGTTGCTGAATGTTTGCATCATTTGGCATTACATTGTGGGCTGAAGGGTCTGTACTGTGCTGTACTGTTCTGTGTTCTAGTTAAGCCTTCCTGCTGTAGTTTCTGGCAAAATCTAAGCCTTCCTACATTTTGCCTACAACTTCACTGAATGCACTTCTGTCTGTTGTCCATGCAACATGTTTTAGCCTGGCATGTTCATCTGCACTTTTCTCTTACACATAGGACAGGCACTTATATTCCACAAATAATCTATTCTCTGATTACAGTTTTGTGAACATGAGGTATTCAGTTATCTGCAAAAAGTATTTTCTCTGTTCAGAAGATATTAAAAGATTCTCCAAGGTCCTAGCTAGCTCTTTCATTTATGCAGCTGTTGCGATGTGTTTAGAATGCATCTGATGCATTCTCCAGAGTCTTACATGAGAATGTTATAGTATGATGCAGTTTTCTTCTCCTTGTGACTCATAAGGTATAGTGGTGACTTTTATTTGTTCTTGTTTGTCTGTTATTATCTGCTATTACCAGCCTTACTCCCTGACAGGCTGAAGGCCTTTTACGCCTGGTTTTATGCACAGAACAAAGTGCTGGCAAGGAAGACACCTCTCCCTCCCAAGGGAGCAGGCACTCCATCTGGTTAAAGCTGAGGTGAGAAAGACCCTGGCCAGAGTCAAACCATGCAAAGCTGTGGGACCTGATAATATACCAGGTCAGGTTCTGAAGGACTGCAAAGCCCAGCCAACTGAGGTGCTGATGGATTTATTCAACATCTCTCTGGAAGAGTCCATTGTCCTCTTAGTTTTCAGGATGGCAACCATCATTCCAGTGCCAAAGAAGGCGACAATAACCTGCCTAAATGACTGGAGTCCTGTGACATTAACATCAGCCATTATGAAATACTTTGAGCAGCTGGTCAACAGCACATTAAAGCCTTTCTCCAGGCTACATTGGATCCTTTCCAGTTTGCTTATTGCTGAAATCGATCCATTGACTGTGCTATAGCCACTGCCCTTCACTCTCCCTTGTCCCACCTGAAAAACGTTGCCAGTTTGCTCTTCATTGACTTCACTTCAGCGTTTAACATCATCATACCTCAGAAACTGGTGGGGAAACTGTCCTTGCTGGGTCTTAATGCCTCCCTCTATAACTGGATCCTGGAGTTCTTAACAAAAAGGCCACAGTCAGTCTGTGTGGGCAACAATGTCTCTAGTCCCATTACGCTGAGCACAGGCACTCCCCAGGGCTGTGTGCTCAGCCCGCTGCTGACACACAACTATGTCACAGGATCCAGCTCAAACCCTGTCATCACGTTTATGGATAACGCAGCAGTGGTTGGCCTCATCATGATGAGTTGGAGTACATAGAGAAAATGGAGGAGCTATGGACTGGTGTGGGAACAACAACCTAAATCTGAACGTGGAGAAGACAAAGGAAATCATTGTGGACTTCAAGAGGCTGCAGACAACCCATACCCCTCTGCGAACACATGGCTTCTCCACAGAGAGAATTAAGGGCACCAAGTTCCTGGGAGTTCGCATCACGGATGATCTCTCCTGGTCTCTCAATATCACTTCCTTGAATAAGAAGGCACAGCAGCGCATCCACTTCCTGAAGAGATTGAGACAAGCAGGTCTTCCCTTCCCCCACCCCACCCCACCATTTTAACTGAATTTTACAGGAGCACTATTGAGAGTGTACTGACAAGCAGCATCTCAGTCTGGTGTGAGAGCAGCAGAGTGTTGGACTGGAAGTCCCTACAGAGGACTGTGAGAATGGCCAAGAGGATCGTTGGAGTTTCCTTACTGTCCGCCGTGGACATTTATCAGGAACACTGCACCCTTAGAACTATCAAGGATCCCACCCATCCATCTAGCATCCTCTTTGATATTCTACCATCAGGCAGGAGACTCCAAAACACAAAGGCAAGAATGGTCAGGATGGGGAACAGTTCCTTCTCTCAGGTTATTAGGCTTCTGAACTCCCTGCTGAATTGCATTCAATGTGTTGGTAGATCAGTTGTACTGTACCCTGTAAGTTTTAATTTATGTACTTTACTTTGTTTATCTATGTGTAATTCATTTGCATCTTTAATTCTTACTTTCCTAAGTTATTGTGTGTTACATATGTGTTATGTGTACTACTGTGCTTTACACCCCGGTCCAGAGAAACATTCTCTTGTTTGGTGGTCTACATGTATATAGTTAAATGGCGATAAGCTTGGCTTATCTCAGTAAAAGACCTTCCTTTTGTTAATTCCATTCTTTATGACAAGTTGCTGCCCTCGAAATGCAAAGCTTTAGGCATTTTGTTTATTCTATAATGTACCTTTCAATGTTGGAATGACGCAGTTTGCTGTACCTCAGCATACTTCCATAAATTAACAGCTGAGGGGTCCCCTGCCTGGTTTTTGGGATTTGGGTGTGGTGTCTAATTTCCAATGTTTCCTTAAGCAAAACTTCTGACACCTTGTTTCAGTGTCTATTTCAGTAACTTATTAAGGTAAAGGATAACAACTAGTAAATGAAATTAAGAGCGATTTTCTAAACAAAAATATTTACAGAAATGCAGACATGAGAGACTGCAGATGCTGAAAATTTGGAGCAACACACATTACACTGGAAGACCTTAGCAGAAATGGACACTATTTTGGGCTGTGTCTCTTCACCAGGACTGGAAAGAAAAAAGGCAGAAGCCAGATTAAAAGGGTGGGGAGAGGGAAAAGAACATAGCTGGTGGGTAATAAGTGAATACAAATTAGAGGGGAAAGGCAAGGAGGTGGGTTGGGGGGGGGAATGATATGAGAAGCTGCGAGTTATTGGGGAAAGGCAAAGGGCTGAAGAAGGAATCTGATAGGAGAGAACAAGAGACCATGGAAAAAAGGGAGGAGGTGGAGAACCAGATGGAGGAAGGTGTGGCTCTGGACAGGTAACTTTTCTGTGTGGCTGCACCATAGTTAAACTGATTCTGTTCAGTTCCACACTGGGATGTCTTTATCAATGGCTTCACACATGCTTCATTTCTTAAAGGGATACACACCAAATATTACATAAACTACACATGGTATACTGTCCGCTGTTTTTATTGAACAGAGGTCTCTAAATATGTGATCTCACTGTACATGATATATTGTACAAAGGTCTTTATTCTACTGTAGGGGAGGAGTGCAGTGAGTGGTCGCATAACCAGGACTTGTGATATGCACCAGCTGTTCAGATAACCATCCCCCACTTGCCCCCATCACTTCACGTTGCCCTGATCTAGGGGTGAGGGCGAGTGGGCTGTGTACATGCTACACCTTGTCCAAGGGTGACCTGCAGGCTAGCAGAGGTAAGGAGTTCCTTATACCTCCTTCGTTAGAGTTGTATCTCCACCTCAGGTGTGCATGGGGTGCATGGGAAGGGTAGCACTTCTAGATGGGGGCTTGTGGCACTCCTTGGAGAGGCTCGTCATCTGTTGGTCCCCACCAACGCCCAGCTGTCACCTGTGGCTCCTCATAGCTGTTTGCATGCGACAGCGGCCACACCCCGGGCAAAGGCTTCGACAAGCTGGCTAAACCTAGGTGAGGGTAGCCAACGGGTCTCAAACCCTTGGTGAGATAAGGAGTTGTCTATCCCAGCATGCGAAGACTGCTTTGGTGGATCATGCGGAGGAAACCCCGAGGGTTCAGCGGCGGAGAAGGCGTTGCAGCAGCGCATTGTGGAGTGTGTAGGGCGTGGCAGAGCACTTGAGAAGACGTGGCCATCCAATGCAGCCAAGGAAGTTGCCAGACGTAACGATTCTTCGTGCCACTGGATCCTGACTTCTGAGGCCAAGAGAATGGGATCGTCTCTGTGCAAGGCTTTTCCACTTTAATATCTGTCACGCACTGGTTACATTGTGCAAAAATGAGGTTGGCAGGTGGTGCAGTGAGATCAGCGCCGGGCTCGAGAACGGAGGTTCCCGAGTTCGATCCAGTGACAGACTGCCCCCGAGCGCACTCTCCATCCGTGCCGGGTTGATGTCGAGCTCACAACACGTCCTCGTAAAAATAAAACACTGTCACCCTGCACAATGTAGTCTTCCTCGGACCCCGAGAGACAACCATTATCTCCATCTCGCCACCCTATTGTAGATTCTTCCATTCATAAACGCCCTATGGGCAATTTACAGCGGACAATTAACCTGACAACCAGTCCATTTTTGAGTTCTGGGAGGAAACTGAACCATCGGGGTAATCCGTTCTATCTCAAAGAGAATGTGCAAATTTCATACAGCACTGGAGTTCTGGATTGAGCCTGGGTCACTGGAACTGTGAGGCAGCATCTTTGCTAACTGCAGTACTAATGGAGGGAAGAAAAAGGACTGAAGTTATGTGACCTGATTTTTGTTTTGTCCGTAAAATTCTTTATGCTGCCAAGAAATTACACAACTCTAAATTGTTTGCAAACGTACAAATTTTATTTAGCACATAAACAGCTTAAAACATTTTATTGATCCTATCAAGTTGTACAAAAGAAAACCTCTAGAGAGTAACTCAGTGGGTCAGGCAGCATCTGTGGAGAGAAGTGGATGGTTGAGCTGTCAGGTTGAGACAGTTTATTTGGACTGAGAGATAGAGGTGTGATAACCAGGTGGAGCAAGAGCTGGCAAGTGGTATACAGAGAAGGGAAGAGTGAAAATAGAAGACAGGCAATAGAAGGTGAGGAGCAGGGTCAGTGTAGGAGGAACTAGGTTGATTAGGAGGAGAGAGCAAAGAGAAAAAAACATAATCTACTTGTCTTTCCTATCAGATACAATTATCTGCAGCCATTTAGTTGCTTCCATCCTCTGTCTTTGCCTCACTTCCCACCCTCTGTTTCCACTCTTCCTGCCGTGGTTGGATGCACCTCTCACTCGCCAGCTGTTACTGCACCTCTTCCCCTCATATCATTGTATTAACTATCAGCCCAGGTGAAGAATCTCAACAGGACACACTATTGTCCATTTTCCTGCACAGATGCTGCCTGAGCTGCTGAGTTCCTCCTGCAATGTTTTGCTCCATATTCCAGCATCTGCAGTTTCTTGTGTCCCCTAGCAAGCTGAGATTGATTTCCTCAGTGTGAGATTGCATTTATTCTTAATTTACAGTTGTGATGTCCAGATTTGTAGCTGGTAAGCTCTTTATAGATGACATGACATTATTGTTTATGATGATTATAAATTGATTGAGGCACAAATGTGAATTGAAAGAAGTTCATTATACGGCTGCATCAAAGAAGAAGGTTTAAATTTATAACAGAAAATACCAGAAACAAACAGCAGCTAAGGCATGCTCAGAGAACAGTGCTAACATTTACGATATTCTGAATATACTGATTAAACGATGGCCCAATTAACCAGAATCCGCTGTACGAGTATTGCAGACACTGCCAATTGATTATTGACAATTCTGTCTTGACAAAGAATTCAATCCCATTTCTGTTGTGATGGTAGCAAAGAAGAGGCTATTCAGCCAACTCTGTCAATTAAATTTTGGGAATTCTGAGGATGTCAGTAACTGTGTTCCCAATTAATACCTTTGTTCCCAAGTCACCCAAAGTCATAATTTTCTGTCAACTTTCTGTTGGTAAAATATTTTTCAATGTCTTTATTATCTCTAGACTTGATTATTACAGTGTTGTCTGTAGGTCTTCCAGGATTTGATCTTCCAGTTTAGCTTATCCAGAATCCAATTGCCTTTATTTCGCCTTACTCTAAGTCTTCTGCGCACTACCTTACTTTGGTTCCATTCTTGCAATACCTCAATTGAAAATTCTTTACCTTGATTTAAAGAACTTATTTGACCTCTACCATTATAATACCTTAGAATTCAAATTAATGCTAGATTTGTCTAGGTTTTGGAATTCCCTTTGTTCCATTTGATCCTACCTCTCTGGCTGAGGTTTAGTTATAGACAATAGACAATAGACAATAGGTGCAGGAGTAGGCCAATCAGCCCTTCGAGCCAGTGCCGCCATTCACTGTGATCATGGCTGATCATCCACAATCAGTATCCAGTTCCTGCCTTATCCCCATAACCTTTGATTCCACTATCTTTAAGAGCTCTATCCATCTCTTTTTTGAAAGCATCCAGAGACTTGGCCTCCACAGCCTTCTGGGGCAGAGCATTCCATATATACCACTCTCTGGGTGAAAAAGTTTTTCCTCAACTCCGTTCTAAATGGCCGACCCCTAATTCTTAAACTGTGGCCTCTGGTTCTGGACTCACCCATCAGCGGGAACATGCTTCCTGCCTGCAGCGTGTCCAATCCCTTAATAATCTTACATGTATCAATAAGATCCCCTCTCAGCCTTCTAAATTCCAGAGTATACAAGCCCAGTCTCTCCAATCTTTCGACATATGACAGTCCAGCCATCTCAGGAATTAACCTTGTGAACCTATGCTGCATTCCCTCAATAGCAAGAATGTCCTTCCTCAAATTTGGAGACCAAAACTGCACACAGCATTCCAGGTGTGGTCTCACCAGGGCCCTGTACAGCTGCAGAAGGACCTCTTTACTCTTATGCTCAATTCCCCTTGTTATGAAGGCCAGCATGCCATTAGCTTTCTTCACTGCCTGCTGTACTTGCATGCATGCTTTCAGTGACTGATGTACAAGAACACTTAGATCTCGTTGTGGCTTCCCCTTTTCTTAACTTGATTCCATTTAGATAATAATCTGCCTTCCCATTCTTACCACCAAAGTGGATAATCTCACATTTATCTACATTAAACTGCATCTGCCATGCACCACTCACCTAGCCTGTCCAAGTCACCCTGAATTCTCATAACATCCTCCTCACATTTCACACTGCCTCCCAGCTTTGCGTCATGGACAAATTTGCTAATGTTACTTTTAATTCCCTCATCTAAATCATTAATATATTTTGTAAACAGCTGTGGTCCCAGCACTGAACCCTGCGGTACCCCACTGGTCACCGCCTGCCATTCCGAAAGGGACCCGTTAATCACTACTCTTTGTTTTCTGTCAGCCAGCCAATTTTCAATCCGTGTCAGTATTCTGCCCCCAATACCATGTGCCCTAATTTTGCCCACTAATCTCCTATGTGGGACTTTATCAAAGGCTTTCTGAAAATCCAGGTACACTACATCCACTGGCTCTCCCTTGTCCATTTTCATAGTTACATCCTCAAAAAATTCCAGAAGATTAGTCAAGCACGATTTCCCCTTCGTAAATCCATGCTGACTCGGACCGATCCTGTTACTACTATCCAGATGTGTCGTAATTTCATCTTTTATAATTGACTCCAGCATCTTCTCACCACCGACGTCAGGCTAACCGGTCTATAATTCCTTGTTTTCTCTCTTCCTCCCTTCTTGAAGAGAGGGACAACATTAGCCACCCTCCAATCCACAGGAACTGATCCTGAATCTATTGAACATTGGACAATGATTACCAATGCATCCACGATTTCTAAAGCCACCTCCTTAAGTACCCTGGGATGCAAACCATCAGGTCCCAGGGACTTATCAGCCTTCAGACCCAACAGCCTATCCAACACCATTTCCTGCCTAATATAAATTTCCTCCAATTCGTCCATTACCCTAAGCAACACTCACGACATGCTGGAGGAACTCAGCAGGTCGGGCAGCATCCGTGGAAAAGATCGGTCGACATTTTGGGCCAGAACCCTTCGTCAGGAGTGTAGGGGCAAGGGGCAGAGGCCCGACCTGCTGAGTTCCTCCAGCGTGATGTGAGTGTTGCTTTGACCCCAGCATCTGCAGATTATTTTGTGTTTACGATCCATTACCGTAGGTCTTTTGGCCACTATTACATCTGGGAGATTGTTTGTGTCTTCCCTAGTGAAGACAGATCCAAAGTACCTGTTCAGCTCGTCTGCCATTTCCTTGTTCCCCATAATAAATTCACCCGCTTCTGTCTTCAAGGGCCCAGTTTTGGTCTTAACTATTTTTTTACTTTTCACATACCTAAAGAAGCTTTCACTATCCTCCTTTATATTCTTGGCTAGATTACCTTCGTACCTCATTTTTTGTCCATGTATTGCCTTTTTAGTTACCTTCTGTTGCTCTTTAAATGTTTCCCAATCCTCCGGCTTCGCACTCGTCTTTGCTATGTTATACTTCTTCTCTTTTATTTTTATACTGTCCATTGCTTCCCTTGTCAGCCACGGCTCCCCTTGCTCCCCTTAGGATCTTTCTTCCTCTTTGGAACGAACTGATCCTGCACTTTCCGCATTATTCCCAGAAACACTTGCCATTGCTGTTCCACTGTCATCCCTGCTAGGGTATTGTTCCATTGAACTTTGGCCAGCTCCTCCCTCATAGCACCATAGTTCCCTTTGTTCAACTGTAATACTGACACTTCCGAGTTTCCCTTCTCCCTCTCAAATTGTAGATTAAAACTTGTCATGTACAATTGGGTTATTTGTCGTAAAATTCCCTTTGTTAACCCACCTGTGTATTATCAAGGGGTGGTTGTATAAAGTGTAATGTAGATACAAATTGTTTCTGAAATCACTAATCCTACCCTTTTCTCACCACCCCTTATTATTTGTCAGATGAGAATCCATAATACTTTTAAATACTTTTGTTGGTTCCCATCTAGAGTTGTCTGTGGCAATCTACTCTCCTATGGCAATAATCTACTATGGCAAGCTTTCTTAATCCTTTGAATTAAGTATGAATTTGGCTGAAATGTCACAGGGGCACATCTGATCACTGCTTTTTGTATACTTACTGATTTTCATTTCCATTAACCATATTGCCAATGTTGAAATTCTGAACATCCAGAATATCATAGTTATTAATATTCTGATATCCACTTTATCCATCTTGCATGATTTTCAATTTTACAGTGTTTAAAAAAATTGGTTTAGTTCTCATTTTAAGATCATATTTGTTAATCTCTGGGAAGTTCAATATAATAAAACATATCTTAATCTTTGTGAAATATTCACAGCTTAAAATCCCATGATTACCAGAAACTGTCAGTTACTGATACTCTTTTTGTCATGTTGAAGAAGTGACTGATTAAGATAGAAGGAAATTTATTTAGCAATTTAAACCTGAAGTAATTCAAATGGAGGCAGCACCTTAGTGCTCTAATACCATTAACGAACTCTGGAATGTATGTTACTCCCTATTAATGTCACATCTTGTTCAATGATTTATGTTTGGAAATAGATCTGGTTTTCACAGATCTTATTCATTTAATCCTCAGATCTAATCATTTCCACACAACCCATTTCGGCAATGTCTCTGATCCCTGACAACTACAAACAGAAATTTAAATTTCAGGCCATTACTTATACAATTTAAGTAATGGCTCTGAAGATCACTCACTCTTTTGTTTGCTATATTACATAATTGTAACACGACCTACCCTTTGATTAGTTAGCACAGGAAGGCCAAAGCTTTGTAATACATTTCCCCTCAGTTCAAAGTGCTCATAATCTCAGCAGCTAAAACTGAGTGGGGAGGAAGTGCTAAAACTTGCTTGGGTAGATCGCTTTTCAAATACTGGGCTCAATGAACAATATGTATGCACAAATATTTTTATGCCCTTATGCTAGTTTGCTAATGTGACACTTAATTTAGCTAATTTAGCTAGAAGAAAGCAGAGAGATATTGATAGGATGCAGAAGTGGGCTGAGAAGTGGCAGATGGAGTTCAACCCGGAGAAGTGTGAGGTGGTACAGTTTGGAAGGACAAATTCCAAGGCAGAGTACAAAGTAAGTGGAAGGATACTTGGTAGTGTGGAGGAGCAGAAAGATCTAGGGGTACATGTCCACAGATCACTGAAAGTTGCCTCACAGGTAGATAGGGTAGTTAGGAAAGCTTATGGGGTGTTGGCTTTCATAAGTCGAGGGATAGAGTTTAAGAGGCGCGATGTAATGATGCAGCTCTATAAAATTCTGGTTAGACCACACTTGGAGAACTGTGTCCAGTTCTGGTCGCCTCACTATAGGAAGGATGTGGAAGCATTGGAAAGGGAACAGAGGAGATTTACCAGGATGCTGCCTGGTTTAGAAAGTATGCATTATGATCAGAGATTAAGGTAGCTAGGGCTTTACTCTTTGGAGAGAAGGAAGATGAGAGGAGACATGATAGAGGTGTACAAGATATTAAGAGGAATAGATAGAGTGGATAGCCAGCGCCTCTTCCTCAGGGCACCACTGCTCAATACAAGAGGACATGGCTCTAAGGTAAGGGGTGGGAAGTTCAAAGGGGACATTAGAGGAAGGTTTTTTACTCAGAGAGTGGTTGGTGCATGGAATGCACTGCCTGAGTCAATGGTGGAGGTAGATACACTAGTGAAGTTTAAGAGACTATTAGACAGGTATATGGAGAAATTTAAGGTGGGAGGTTATATGGGAGGCAGGGTTTGAGGGTCGGCACAACATTGTGGGCCAAAGGGCCTGTAATGTGCTGTACAATTCTATGTTCTATTTTGAATATATGTTTATTTATTTATTTGGTGATACAGTGCAGTACCTGCCTTTCCATCCCGATGAGATTACACTGCCTGATTCCACCCATGTGACCAATTAACCTACTAATCCGCATGTGTCTGGGTTGAGCAAGGAACCTGGTGTAGCTGAAGGAAGCCCCTGGGGAGAACATATGAACTCCTTACAGACAGCGTTGGGAACCAAACCCAGCTTGCTGGCACTGTAAAGCATAACACTAAGTTCTACACAACCATGCCACCCCCAATGTCGAGCAATTGCAGTTCTATGCCAAGGTTTTAGGCACCCGAGATTTTTCATATTGATGTTGTTTTCAGGTGTTTATTTTTTGTCTTCTGCATTAGCATGCCAGTAGAAAAGAAAGCATTTTAGATTTTCAAACATTTATTTTCCAAAAAAAATTAAATGTTACAGAGAAATGTTTGTATTCATTTTAAGAAAGAAATTTTAAATAATTACCACTTTTCAAGTAAAACCTTGATTATTTTGTAGGTCTTTAACCCAGTGCATGATTAAACAAAGATAACAAACAGGATGCTAATGATCCATGCCATAATGTGTTGAATGTACTAAACTGGTTAACTGAAACAGAAATGGGTGTAGAAGGAATCAAATTGGGCAAAGGACAACCGAACCAAAAGGTGAGGGTGTGGCAGACACGACAAGTTAACTTTCAAATAATCAATTCTTACACCATGGCAAGAGTGAGCATAGCAACAAGGTGCAAGGTAGTCATCCTGCATCAGCAGGGTCCCTCCCAAGCAGAAATTTCATGGCAGACAAGAATTTTAAGATGTGAAGTCCAAGCTCTTCTAAAGATGCACAAAGAAATGAGCAAGGTTGAGGACCAGAAACACAGTGGTCAGCCACAGTAACTGAATGCAGCAGATGAGAGATACCAAAAACTGAGTCCCTACTAAATCAGAAGAAGTCCAGCACTGCTATCCGCTCCAAACTCACAGAGACCACTTAAACCCAAGTACACTCCTCTACAGTCCGGAGAAGTCTTGCCAGAGTAGTCTTCATGCAAGAGTGGCTGCCAAAAAGCCACTCCTCCGTAGTGGAAGCAAAGCCAAGGGACTACGCACAAAAACACAAGGACTGCTAAACAGTGGCAGCAAGTGCTCAGGACTGACAAGCCAAAATTTGACAACTTTGGCTCATATGGGAGGCGTCCTGTCCGTTGAAAAGCTGGAGTGTGCTACATGGCTGAGTGAACAGTGAAACTCAGTGCACGTTTCCTGCAGGTCTGGGATTGCATTTCTGCGAATGGAATTGATGATCTGGTCAGAATTAATGGAATCTTCAATACTGAGAAGTACAAGCAGATTCTCAACCATCACATAATACCCTCAGAGAGGCGTCTGATCAGTCCCAACTTGATTCTGCAGCAGGATAATAACCAATGTCATAAAGAAAAGAATAACAAGGAGTTCTTCAACAGATGGTATGGCCTTCACGAGGCCCTGATCTCATCATCATCAAGGCAGTCTGGGATTACCTGGAAAGACAGGAGTAAGTGAGACAGCCAAAGTCTGCAGGAAAAAGACTGGCAAGTTCTTCAAGATGCTTGGAACAACCTACCAGCTGATTTTCTTATAAGACTGCATGATGGTGTACCTTAGAAAATCGATGCATTTTTAAATCAAATATTGGTGGTTATATCAAATATTGATTTGATTTAGCTTTTAATGTTTACTGCTCTTTATCATTTTTTCCTGAAATTTAGAAACTTACGTTATTTTGAAAGCATCTTTGCTTTATAGATTTTTTTTTACATGTGCCTAAGACTTTTGCACAGTACTGTGAATACTAATATTTTGTGAGTTCCCAGGTATGAAGGATTCTGGTTCCAGAATTCTGATTCTGAACGTTCACCTGAGTGAGAACCTCATCATTGAGGTGTCTTTCCAATTAAGCTGTTTCAATAGGTCTGAAAGTGAGTTGATCTCGACAGGGATCTAGGTTTTGGTCACTATCCCCTGAACACCAAGAGACCCCAATTAACTAAGGTGAAATTGATGGAAGTCCTTTGGCTTCTCCTAGAGCCCAATCAGCTTTAAAGCCTTTACTTTTCTATGTCCTGCCTGAGGAATGTAGCGTATTTTTCAAAGTTCAAAGTAGGTTTATTGTCAAAGCATATGTATGTCGCCATATACAACCCTGAGATTCATTTTCTTATGGGCATACCCAATAAATCTATAGGATAATAACCAACTTGGATGTTCAACCAGAGGGTAGAAGACAACAAACTGCACAAATGAAAAAAGAAGAAATAATAATAAATAAATAAGCAACAAGTATCAAAAAACATGAGATGAAGAGTCCTTGAAAGTGAGTCAATTGGTTAGGGAAATGTTTCATTGATTTGGCAAGTGGAGTGAAGTTCTCCCCCTTTGGTTCAAGAGCCTAGTGTTTGAGGAGTAATAACTGTTGCTGAACCTAGTAGTGAGAGCCCTGAGGCCCCTGTACCACCTTCTTGATGGCAGCAGCAAGAAGAAAGCATGTCCTGGATGTTGGGGGATCAATCTGGATAGTGGCTAATGTCGTAAAGGGCATGCAAGTTAAGCTTAAGACATTGTCTCTGCAATGATGTTTGAAGAAAAATTTTGATTGCAGACTATTAAAATAGCCTCTATTCCGTTGTGCTGTTTTGCCTTTTGTGACTAAATGCCTCTTTTCTTCCGCAGTATGTGTTCTGTATGTGCAAGGGATTGAGACCATACAGTGGAGGGAGGTGAGTAGGAGCTTGCAATTTCTATTAAAGTATTTGTTGAGTTAAAATTAGATTGTATCCCAGTTTTCTTTTTGCCTTTGGACAATTTTTATTATGCTTGCTTAGCTTTGTAATTCCTCCATTGAAACATAGCTCAAGTATCTGCATTATATTTCCAGTAATTGAATAACAGCCAAAAGCTATAAACAAGATCATTAAATTCATATTCACTTCCAAGGCCACTGTAACCATTGGAACAGCTTAGTAAATTAATACAATTGAATACTGGACCTGGTATTCTGAGGTGATTGTCCATCCAAGTACTGACTGGGTTTGAGTTGGTGTGGCTTCTGAAATGCAGCATTTCCAGATTAATAGCAACTATACCACAAAACGTCAAGATAGATTGAGCAAAAGTGAAAGATATTCCCAATGAAATGTCAAGTTCCTAACATTTCATGTCCTGATACAGAGTTTTGACTAAAACATCAACAGTTCATTTCCCCCACGGATGCTGCTTGACCTCCTGAGTTCCCTCCAGCAAATTGTTTGTTGCTGCAGATTCCAGCATTTGCAGTCTCTTGAGTTTTCCTTACATAAACCAAGAGAATAACTGAAGCTGTAGCAATTCTCACTGTTGTAGCTTATCGATTCATAATTAAAACGTGGTTTTGCATTAAAAATTATTATATGCCACAATACATGAAGAGCTGACAGAAGTCTTTGAAGCACAGATGAAAAAGTAAACAACAATATTTATCAAATTTTTTTTAAAAAAGTCTTTAAAAAAAGGAATAACTAATGAAAGATGAAGTTCATGTGGGAGTAAAATTATTATTTCTAGAGGCATAAAGTTGACAGGGCAATGAATAAGTGCGAATGATGGAACAGTTCGAACAATGCTGAGAAAGCAAGAAACTAAAAGAACAAGAAGTCTTGCCATCTGCTGTGCATAAGAAATTAGTTGCTCCTATTAAAGACACTGTCTTAGATATGGTATTCTCTTCAGCGTAAGCAACTGACACATAAGTTACTAGTTCTATGGCTAAGTAGAAAATAAGTCTGAAATTCATTTTGTTCTAGTTCTAGCTTTCTCAAAGTTTAGGACACTAAATATCTGTTTTTTCATATTCTAATGGGTCACACATCACATTACTTCCACAAGTTGTAACCTTGCTTTAGTTGCTGTCTCATTGCCCACCAGTTTAACACCGAAATCAAATGTTTCTCTGCAAGTGCTTGACATTTACTGACTATATAAGAACATTTTATTAAAGTATACCAAACACCAGGTGACCAGTAAGTCCCACCAAACCTGCAAGTTTGGCGTTTTCTTTTTAGGGATGATCCAGGAGATGGATCTAAAAAGTATACTCACTGCAGCAGCCATTTCTCAAATGGAAGTGCATCCAAGTGTGTTTTCATATGTGTACTTACAAATTTAAAATGGGTGTTTGTTAATAGAATCTGAGAGAAAACCACGTGTTTTTATTACTTTCCTCACTATTGAGTTTTAGATTTCACCTCATTTCATCATCATTCCTGTACATAGGTAACAGCATTTTTAAATCCATTGAAATTGCAAAGCTTCTTCAATTGTACATACCACTAACAAGAATTAAGGCAAAAGGAAGAATTTCTTTTTCTGTGCTATGACAACAGATATGTTTGTGCTTTGAGAGTCCAATCATTTCTTTCCTCTGCCTTGAAAGGAATATCCTCATCCTTGAAATATATAGTTATGGACAGGTGCTTGGGTGGGAGACAGGTGAATGGACAGATTTATAAGATTAAATAGATATATAATTATTGTAAAGCAATCTGTGCCCTTGCAGTGTGTATCTACACAGCTATGCAGTGAGTTATACAACTTCTCAAAAATCACCCAGGTTAGAAGCTTTCTTCAGGATTTTTAATGGTAATTCTTACTTGTGAAAAGATATTGCTGTTTCAAAGACAAATAAAGAGAGGATGATAAACGTCCTTCCACCATGTGTTTCAAATTGAATCAAAATTAATCTGCTCAAGAAATCATATATGAAAAAAACTTGCATACAGGAAATGATGTTCATACAAAATTAATTGTGCCCACAGAGGCCAGAACACTCCCTGTCTGGCATGTCAAACTGCACTACTGAAACTAATAGTCAAGTGATCACTTTATAAAGTCTTTGATTGAAGAAGGCTAATCTCAGAGACTGGCCTTTAAAACAACTGTTCTCTCTTTTCAAAAGTATTGGCCTTGATGACATTCTTGCTCATGGAAATATCTAATGAGCAGAGAGGTGATATGGTGCTTACTCAGTATGATCATTGGGTGAGTTACCCTAAAGTGAGTTGTGCCTTCCTAACACATCCTCCAAATTGTGGTAGCCCATCAGATTCAAGAAACGGATAGAGTTTACTCAGGGGACTTTGTTTAGGGAGAGGTTCCTACTTTGTGACGCACTGCAGTTCCTCTGCATAAACCAGTCTTTGAACAACAAGAAAGATTCTAACCTTTGCTGATTCTGCTGTTCTGTTGCTTTGTCTACTCCTATAAAGGAATGAGAAATATGTGAGAGTCAAGCAATTGCTCTGTTAAGTGACTTCCAGCTTGAAAATGCTCAAAGTGTGTACTGACAAGTTGGAGCATGATAAATGAATGATGTTTGTCAGAACTTGATGTATTTCTACATCTGGCTCAGGGTCAGCCTAGTCAGAAGTTTCATGTTGGGGATCAGTAAGACATGTTGGACCAAGTTAACCATGAGGAGAGGGTAAGCTGATTATTTGGAGCCATCTTGTGTCATAATCATCCAGGTTGAGATCAGCAGGAACATAGTTCCATTGACTCTGAGATGTTCGCCTGATACTTTGGATGTTATTATGTACATAAACATAGACTCCCCTTGTTTCATTAAAAATGTAACTGAGCCCAACCCTACTGTCGGTAAAGGACTTGATATAATCTAGCTCTGCGTCGAGCACTTCAGTTAGCATCTCTGCCATTTGTACCGCTAGAACAGCAGCACTGACTTCAAACCTTGATACAGTGAGTTCTGATTAGGGTTTGAGCTTTGCCTTACCCAGGATGAATCTAACTTCACTATATCCAGTAGTACGAACTTCAGCAACAATAGCTTTAGTTGATGCATTGCAGAAGAAGCAGCCCTCTTTCTTTTGAGCTGTAGGTAGCAGAATTGTAACAGTTTTTGGAATCTTCAAACCTTTAAGATTCTGTAGGGAAGAACACCACTGTTGTTACGCTCATGCTTCTCTTTGGGGAGTGGGACATCCCGTCCACAAGTGTTTAAGGTCATCTCTCTTAACATGAAGAGTCACTGGATACTGACTGAAGCAGAGAATCCAAGAGAGTCAAATAGACTATTGATAGTCAATACCATGCCATAATCCAGATAGGATCCTTCAGTATCAGTGACCTGGAAAGTAAGTGTGTCAGTAATGAGGTCGCATTCAAGGCCCAGATTGTGTTGCATAGGAGGGAGGTCCTGCCCAAGATCATAATTCTGTAGACCTTTGGCTATATCTTCAGATGGAATATGTTGCATGACCTCAGCTCTATTGGATGTGATCTTACACAGTTTGAGATTAGCCTGTGCCAAAATGCCTTGCAATGTTTTCAGCCAGCTGACTGGTTTTCCACTAGAAAATGACTTAAGACCATCATCAACACAGAAATGCCTTTATACGTACCCCTGTGCTTCAGTCCCAAATTCCTTCTCTCCCTCAATAGCTGTCCTCTTAAAGGCATGGATTGCCACAACCGGTGCGGGGCAGTTACTAGTCCAAGAACTCTCATACAGTGCTCCAGAATCTCGTTGTCCAGTTGGTGATCATGAAAACACAAGAATCTGAGGCAGCAGCGATGATCCTCTCTCGCTAAGAAGCTGTGAAACGTCTGTTCAGTGTCTACCACCACTGCGATGGATTCCATTCTGAACTGCATGACTGTTATTAAGGTCTGAACACCGCAAGAGCACATTGTTCAGTGATATGCCTTTGAAATTCACACTTGCGTCAAAGTCAGTTTGTATTTCTGCTGAATTTTGGGGGTGGTAAACACCGAAGTTGGACAACTACCAATTTTCTTTGTTGGAATTTAATAGAGTCACAAAGTCAGCATGACTGTCGTTTCTGTAGAGTCTCTCCATGAACTAGACGTAAACATCTTTCACTTCTGGTTTCCTTCTCAATGTGTGACTGAGGGACACGAGTCGACTCTCTTGTTTGGTAGGTGTTGTCATGGAGATCTGAAAAAAAGGGGTGCGACCCAACTGCATGACTTATCTTAGCTAATCTCTTTATTCATGATTCAAAGGAAGACCTCATCTTCGATGGAAGATGCCAGCGGATAATCATCTTCAGTGTTACTGAAGTCCAGCTAGCCTAGATAGGGTTGAGGGGAGGTAAGTACGTCAGGGTGCTCATCTATGTGAAATCATCTCTTTCATACAGATTCTACTCTCTCAGGGTCTGAAATTACTTGGGTGCCTGTTCTCCAGACATTGGTTTTAAATGTGCTGATACTGGGCTGATGAGCACCATGGAGACAGACTTCACCAACTGTGACCAAACCCAGGTCCAGTGCATTGTGCCGACCATTGTGCTGTTCACATACCTTACGTGCATGGATGGTGTCTCTGCCAAGCACCAGGAGAATGTCAGCAGAATAGTCAAGCGGGGGGATCTTGTCAGCAAATGACCACGTGCAGCTTCAAATTTCATCCCCGGTTTTGGGAATATGGCCACCCTCAATGAGAGTTGGCAAGGGCAAACAGAGCAGACTTTCAATTGTCTCCATCGCAAATCCACTGGCTCTTCTTCCAGAACATGTCTTTAGAATGTATGGGGAAACAGAACTTTGGACACTGAATATGTCAAAGAATGTTGAGGCGTTGAGCTCATCTTTAAGTGAAGCATCATGGCCACTCACAATGTTAGGTTTTGCTTTGTAGGAAGTAAGGAAGGATTGAAGTGCATCCGATTCCACCTCCAGCTTCATTCAGAATTTTTCATTTGCTCTTGAGACAGTCCTCCATAACTTGTACCTGGTCTTAACCCTAGGTTACCAGACTCGAATGCCACAGATCTCGCCCTCAGCAGGGTATGAACAACCACTGATTCTCTTTTGTCTATCCTGTCTGTTATCTCTTCAAAGAATTCCAACAGATTTCAGACAAGGAAATCATTCTGGCTTGGCCTAAATTATCATGTACCTTCAAGAACCCTGAGATCTCATCCTTAATAATAGACTCCAACATCTTCCCAACCTCTGAAGTCAGGTTAACTGGCCTAAAAATTCCTTTCTTCCACCTCCCTTCCTTCTTAAAGACTGAAGTGACAATTGCAATTTTCCACTTTCCAGAACCATTTCAGAATCTGGTGATACTTGGAAGATTATTACTAATGCCTCCACAATCTCTTTAGCTACCTCTTTCAGAACCCTGGGATGTAGTCCATCTGGTTCAGGTGACTTTTCAGCTTCCCATGCACCTTCTCCTTACTGATAGCAACTACACTCACTCCTGCCCCCTGACACTCTCAGATGTCTGTCACACTGCTGTTCTCTTAAACAGTGAAGATGGGCACAAAATACCTATTACGTTTGCCCGCCATTTCCAGTGGTCCAATAACCACTCTTGCTTCTCTTTATTTCTTATAAAGTATATCTGAAAAACACTTCTGGTATTTACCCTGATTTTTTTGGCTGGCTTAAATTCATATTTCATCTTTTCTCTCCTTATGGTCTTTATAGTTCCCTTTAGTTGGTTTTTTAAAAGCTTCCCAATCCTTTAACTTCCCATTAATTTTTGCTATATTATAGGCCCTCTCTTTTGCTTTTATTCTCTATTTGACTTCCCTTGTCACCCTCAGATGCCTCATCCTCCCTTTAGATTACCTGTTCATTTTTGGGATTTGTCTATTTGCACCTTCTGAAATGCCCTGCAGAAACTCCAGCCATTGCTGTTTTGCTGTCATTCCTGCTAATGTCCCCTTCCAGTCAGCTATGGCCAGCTCCTCACACATGCCTCTGTAGTTCCCTTTACTCCACTGATATACTGATATACACCCTATCCTCGTTATATGTGTCTTCAGACTATGCGGATTCACAGTTATGTGAGGAACCTATTTCTACCAAGGTCTTGTTATATGTGTCCAAAATTCACAGTTATGCGGGGAACACTGCCTTCCCGCCAATACAAGTCACGTGCGCACTCCTCACAGTCTCGCTGTTGGGATGAGAAGCACCGCTTTCCCGCCAATACAAGTAAGGTGCGCGCACCTACAGTCTCTGTCCCGCCACTCTTACGTTGGTTTTGGCAAGGTGTGGATGCACGATTTTAAATGTTTGTTGGTTTTACCTACGGTGCAGTGATTTTGTGCTTGAAATATTTAATTATGCCTCCTAAGCGTCCAATGTCATGTCTTGGGCTGTCAACTGAGCGGCAGAGAACCACTTTAACACTTGAAAAAAAATTGGAAATTATAAACAGCACAGCATCTACTGCCGGGAACAGAATCTTGCCTTTGAAGTTCTTTCGTTGCTTGACAATGCACCAGCCCATCCTCAACATTTGGAGTGCATTCATCCTAACATAACAGTGCGTTTCCCACCACATAACACCACATCGCTGATTCAACCACTCGACCGGTGTAATCCACATTCAAGGCGTACGTTTTTTTTTACGGCGAACTATCTCTCAGATGCTGCAAGCAACAGATGATTTTGAAAATCCTGGAAGTTTACCAACGGTGAGAGAACGGTGGAAGTCGGAACACAAATGGCGATGGACACGGACCCAAGTTTACAACGGAGTCAGCATTTCAGTCGTTCCCTGCAGTCAATCCTTCTTCCCTACAAGTAAATTTATGCTGAAAATCAAATTCTGCTAATCAAACAACCATCACCACTTTATGCAAATTGCTTTAATCTTTCCGCTTCCGGCAGTTCTATGAGTTCTGTGAGTCTTCCTTCACCCCTTGCTGTGCTTGATATTATCCTGACGACCACAACCGACCACCTTATCTATGTAAAGCTGTCCGACACCACAACAACCACTCATCTCCCGGAGCGAACACACCTGCCACTGTTGGTGAGTACTGTACACCAGAGGCTGTTAACTTTCTATGATTTATTACATTGAATATTACCTTAAATTGATTAAATATAATACAAATGTTGTCTTGTAGTACTGCTTTTGTGTCATACTGGTATAAAAGTGTGAATAAATTACAGATAAAACCTATTTAGGAAGTCCCCTGGAACACATCCCTTTTTTCTCCATTTAAATAATTATTCACATTATGCGATTTCACATTATGTGTCAACTTCGAGGAACGTATCCCTCGCATATAACGAGGATAGGGTGTATCTGACTTTATCTTCACCCTTTCAAACTGCAGGGTGAATTCTATCATATAATGATCACTGCCTCTCAAATCTGATTAATTACACAACACTCAGTCCAGTATTGCCTTTCCTCTAAGTGGGCTCAGCCACAAGCTGCTCTAAAAAAGAACTGTCTCATGGTTATTCTACAAATCCCCTTGTTGGAATCCAGCTCCAACCTAATTTTTCCCATAGCCCTGCATATTGAAATCCTTCATGACTTCTGTAACATTACTCTTATTACATGCTTGTTCTATTTCTCATTGAAATTTATATCCAACGTCTTGGCTGCTGTTCGGCGGCCTGCATGAAACTGCCATCAAGGTCTTTTTACACTTCCAGTTTCTTAACTGTACCCACAATGATCTTTTGATCCTACAACATGACACCTCTTTCTAAGAATTTGGTTTCAGTTTTTACGATCAGAGCCAGCCCACCCCCTCTGCCTATCTGCCAGTTCTTTAAATTTAATATGTATCCTTGGATTTTAAACTCTCTACTATGATCTGATTTCTGCCAGATCTCAGTGATTAGATTAGATTCAACTTTATTGTCATTGTGCCAAGTACAGATACGAAGCCAATGAAATGCAGTTAGCATCTGACCAGAAATGCAAAGAATAGTGTTATTTACAAAATAACTGCAAATAAAAAGTAAGTGCTACAGCACACAAATATAAAAGTACTGAGACAGTACAATATGGGTGCAATACTGCTTAGCACTGTGATGTGAGATTCAGCAGGGTCACAGCCTCAGGGAAGAAGCTCTTCCTGTGCTTGCTGGTGCGGGAGCGGAGGCTCCTGTAGCGCCTACCAGATGGGAGGAGAGTAAGAAGTCCATGATTAGGGTAAGATGCATCCTTGATAATGCTTTTCGCCCTGCCCAGGCAGCATTTATGGTAGATGTTCTCAATGGTGGGCAATTGGGTGCTGATAATCTGCAGGGCAGTTTTTGCCACACGCTGGAGTGTTTTGGGGTCCAATACGGGAGAATTGCCATGCCACACTGAGATGCAGTTGGTGAGTATGCTCTCAGTGGTACAGTGGTAAAAGTCCATCAGTATCCTGGGACAGAGGTGAGCTTTCTTGATGCTCCACAGGAAATAAAGGCTCTGTTGGGCCTTTTTGACCAGGATGGAGGAGTTCAGGAACCAGGTAAGATCCTCGGAAATGTGGATACCAAGGAATGCCCATAGCATCATACTTGCCAATCTCTAACTGCGCTACAAGATTATTTACTTTACTTTGTATACTACATGCATTAAAATATAACTCCTGTGTTCATCACCCTGTTTGATTTTTTCCCATGTTACACCACCTCACCCCACTGACAGGAATTTTGCCCTATCATCTGCCTATCCATCCTCACAACCTCACACTGCATCTACCGGTATACCCATCCTCCGCTCAATCACCCCCTTTTCCCACCCCCTGCAAACTTAGTTTAAACCCTTCCCAACAGTGCTAGCACTCCTGCCTGCAAGGATATTGGTCCCACCTGGTCTCAGGTGTAACTTGTCTTTTTTGTACAGGTCATACCTTTTCCAGAAGAGATCCCAATGATCCAGAAATCTGAAACCCTGCTCCCTGCACCACTTCCTTTTCTTTTTAAATCTTTTTATTAATTTTTCAAAATTATAAACTCAATAACAAAGTTGGTACAAAGAGATTGGAATAATGTTCATCAGCATATATAAAATTAATTTTAAGTAACATAGATATAAATGTCTTCCAAACTCATAATGAAATTAATCATTTAAAAAAGGAAATAAAAAGAAAAAAATATATAAACAAAAAAAACCCCAAAAGAAAAAGAGAAAAAAAAACCCCCAAAAAAAGCAAAACAGGGCTAGACCAACAGCTTGTATCAGACATGTTCAATAATGTTGTTAACTCTGCTCCTCTCATCATATAATTTACGTTTAGAAAAAAGATTCGGAAAGGTCAGATTACATCATATGAAAATGTTGCATAAAAGGTTTCCAAGTTTCTTCAAATTTAACCGAAGGGTCAAAAATATCACATCTAATTTTTCTAAATTTAAACTTAATATGGTTTGAGAAAATCATTGGAATGCCGTTGGAGGATTAGTTTCCCTCCAGTTCAACAAAATAGATCTTCTCGCCATTAAAGTAACAAAAGCTATCATTCGACAGGCTGAAGAAGACAAAGATCTATGTTCTACCATTGGCAATCCAAAGATTGCCGTAATAGGATGGGGTTTTAAATCGAAGCATAGAACTATTGAAATAATATCAAAAATGTCTTTCCGATATTTTTCCAAAAGAGGACAGGACCAAAACATATGAGTTAAAGAAGCCACTTCAGAGTGGCATCTATCACAAGTAGGGTTTATATGGGAATAAAAACGAGCTAGTTTATCTTCGGACATATGAGCTCTGTGTACTACTTTAAATTGTATTAATGTATGTTTAGCACATATAGAAGAAGTACTAACTAATTGAAAAGTTTTTTCCCATTTCTCTATAGGTAGGGAAAGTTGAAGTTCCCTTTCCCATTCATTTTTGATTTTATCAGATATATCTGGCTGTAATTTCATAATTATATGATAAATTATTGCTATTAATCTCTTCTGCAAAGGATTAAAACCTAAAATTTTATCAACCATGCACCACTTCCTCAGCCACTCATTCATCTGTACCATTATCCTATTCCTGCACTATCTAGTATGGTGTATTGGGTTTATTCCTCTGGCTGTGTCCAAGAAACTCATTCATAGTAGGTAACACTCATTTTTAGCAGCTTGCAATTCCAACATCAGTTCTACAATCTCTTGTAGCTTCTGTGGTTCCTTGCATGAGAGCTTTGGAAAATTATTTTCCATTGAAAAGAGATTGTTCAATTGCCTCTGCAGAGTTATAGCATTTCTCCGTCTTCTGCCACAGCATGTAGCTAGATTACTGCTATAACTTTCCCTAACCCTTCTTGCATGTTGCACCAAGCTACGTATGGAGAAGGTCTACATAGCTCTTTGCTAGGTTTGACACTTAGTTTGTCCATGGCATTGCGGAAGCTTGACTTACAGAACAGGTAACTGGCAAACTGGTTGTCGAACACCTTTAATCCTACTGTGACTAGATCACGACAAGCTAGATACCAAGCTGTGGCTTCTGAATTAGGGCATTGTGGAGACTGGTTTGCCAAATGCTGTGTCCTGGGATGGATGGAAGTTCAGTCTGCTCATGTCTGCGTGGATAGGATTGGCATCAGTGGACTGAAGTCTTTGCAGTGGTGGGACTGCTCTTAACCTTGGCTGTCAATACCTGGACTATGGGAAAGGTATGCTGGTTGTGCAGTGTGCACAGCTTTTCCTTGTCGAGCTGGAGCACCATCTTTTATAAGCCAATATGCATTTGGACATCTTTAGTAAGGTGCATTAGCTATTGTGATAGCAATGCATGACTGATTTGGGTTGTAGAGTCACCACTGTTCAAGTCAGCTGCTGCCTCAAATACCTTTGCCTCTGCTGAGGCAGCCTTACTTTTCCTTGAGTACACTTAATGTAGCCTTCATACATGCTCTCTCCATGTCTATACGAACTTTCTCCATTTGCATCTCAACTTTGCACTTTGTATAAACCGCCCTTCTTCTTAGCCTTAAGCTCTAGCACAGAATCGTGTTGCAGCTACGCTAATTGTGGTTTCACTCAAGCATTGTGAAGACAGATTCTGACTTGACTTCCAGGTCTTAATGAGTGATGTTGCTCAGGTCAGAAGCAGCCATTATTGTTTATGAAATGCACACAAATGTCTTTTCACCGTGTACTTCAAGTCAAATCAAAATTTACCAGTCCAGGAAGTTATATATATAAAAAAAGCTTACATACAGGAAGTGATATTCATACAAAATAAACTGTGCATCTAGAGACCAGAACAAGCAAGATATGAAAATTGCAGGATAGCAAAATAAACATAAAAAGTGCAAAAAACAATCATTAGCTTCCATGGAGAAAGAAATGGTTAAAATATCAACTTTTTCTGGCTGTTTGAGGGAATCAAGTAGTGAGACCATGGAAACTGTACAGATTGAAAAGGAGGAGGTGCTTGCTGTCTTGAGGAAAATTAAAGTGGATAAATCCCCGGGACCTGACAGAGTGTTCCCTCGGACCTTGAAGCAGACTAGTGTTGAAATTGTGGGGGCCCTGGCAGAAATATTTAAAATGTCGCTGTCTACGGGTGAAGTGCCGGAGGATTGGAAAGTGGCTCATGTTGTTCCGTTGTTTAAAAAAGGATCGAAAAGTAATCCGGGAAATTATAGGCCGGTGAGTTTAACGTTAGTAGTAGGTAAGTTATTGGAAGGAGTACTAAGAGACAGAATCTACAAGCATTTGGATAGACAGGGGCTTATTAGGGAGAGTCAACATGGCTTTGTGCGTGGTAGGTCATGTTTGACCAATCTGTTGGAGTTTTTCGAGGAGGTTACCAGGAAAGTGGATGAAAGGAAGGCAGTGAATATTGTCTACATGGACTTCAGTAAGGCCTTTGACAAGGTCCTGCATGGGAGGTTAGTTAGGAAAATTCAGTCGCTAGGTATACATGGAGAGGTGGTAAATTGGATTAGACATTGGCTCGATAGAAGAAGCCAGAGAGTGGTGGTAGAGAATTGCTTCTCTGAGTGGAGGCCTGTGACTAGTGGTGTGCCACAGGGATCAGTGCTGTGTCCATTGTTATTTGTCATCTATATCAATGATCTGGATGATAATGTGGTAAATTGGATCAGCAAGTTTGCTGATGATACAAAGATTGGAGGTGTAGTAGACAGTGAGGAAAGTTTTCAGAGCCTGCAGAGGGACTTGAACCAGCTGGGAAAATGGGCTGAAAAATGGCAGATGGAGTTTAATACTGACAAGTGTGAGGTATTGCACGTTGGAAGGACAAACCAAGGTAGAACATACAGGGTTAATGGTAAGGCACTGAGGAGTGCAGTGGAACAGAGGGATCTGGGAATACAGATACAAAATTCCCTAAAAGTGTCGTCACAGGTAGATAGGGTCGTAAAGAGAGCTTTTGCTACATTGGTCTTTATTAATCGAAGTATTGAGTATAAGAGCTGGAATGTTATGATGAGGTTGTATAAGGCATTGGTGAGGCCGAATCTGGAGTATTGTGTTCAGTTTTGGTCACCAAATTACAGGAAGGATATAAATAAGGTTGAAAGAGTGCAGAGAAGGTTTACAAGGATGTTGCCGGGACTTGAGAAACTGAGTTACAGAGAAAGGTTGAATAGGTTAGGACTTTATTCCCTGGTGCGTAGAAGAATGAGGGGAGATTTGATAGAGGTATATAAAATTATGATGGGTATAGATAGAGTGAATGCAAGCAGGCTTTTTCCACTGAGGCAAGGGGAGAAAAAAACCAGAGGACATGGGTTAAGGGTGAGGGGGGAAAAGTTTAAAAGGAACATTAAGGGGGGCTTCTTCACACAGAGAGTGGTGCGAGTATGGAATGAGCTGCCAGACAAGGTGGTAAATGCGGGTTCTTTTTTAATATTTAAGAATAAATTGGACAGATACATGGATGGGAGGTGTATGGAGGGATATGGTCTGTGTGCAGGTCAGTGGGACTAGGCAGAAAATGGTTCGGCACAGCCAAGAAGGGCCAAAGGGCCTGTTTCTGTGCTGTAGTTTCTATGGTTCTATGGTTCTATGGTTCTATGGTTTAATTATACATTTTGATATGCCATCCCACATTTGGTCCCTAAGCTGGTTTGGACTCTGATTATGGATGTCTAAGAATGCAAATGTAAAGAAAAAAACTCTAAAATGGAATTAATATTTCCACTGAAGTCAAATATATTATTGTAAACATTATTATGAGATGAATTTTGATTTTTCTTCAATGTTTAAAATTGTTTCACCTGTAAATTAAGACAGGGCCTCAAGGATATCATTTATGTAGCCAACAGAAATGAATTTCAATAGATTACTAGGATGCAAGTCAACAATTTCCATTTGACATACTGCTACAAATATTGTTTGCAGCAAATTTTACATGTCAATGCCAACCACGTACAACTACAGCTACAGTTGCAGTGTGATTGTTCAATATTTCTATTCCTTTCTCCTCAAGTATTTATGAGACAAAGGAAAATTGCTGCAATTGTTTTCTTCAATGTATCTTTCAAATAATTCAAAGGAATTCTGGCTTTTTATAAATAAAAGATCTCGTACCTTTGACATTTTCTGATGATGGATCACAATGTGTAAATTTCTATATTAGCGCACAGCATACAACGTGACTTCATTATAATTCATTGTAGAATGGGCCTAAACTGTAATTTAGAAGAATGAGAGATAATCTCATTGAAGCATAAAAGGTTCTGAGGAATCTAGACAATATAGGGAAGTTCCAGAAAGAGCTTCATCCCTCCACTACCAGATCCCTGAGCACTTCAGGAACCCATGAACACAACTCCTCATTATTCCTTTTTTAGCTATTAATTTATTTTGGATTACATAGTCCTTGCACTTTTCTGCCCAAACAAGGACCTGGGCCCCCTGCAATTTGCCCATTACCACAATATGTCTATAATGGATGCAGTCTCACTGGCTTTCCACTCAACCTTGGGCCTCCTGGAGAATAGCAATACAGTATCTATGTCAGGATGCTGTTTATTGATAATTGCTTTGCGTTCAACAGCATCATAACCTCAGTACAATCTTCAAAACTGGGTCTCTGTACTGGATCTGAAAGTTCTGCAACTGGATCTCTGAATTCCTCATCACGAGACCACATTCAGTGCGGAAATAACAACTCCTCTTCATTGACAATCAACACTGGCACACCTGAAGGATGCTTGCTTAGCCCATTGCTCTACTTTTTCTACACCCATGAATTTGTGGCTAGGCACAGCTCAAATGCCATCTATAAATTTGCCGATCATACAAGTATTGTTGCCAGAATCTCAGAGGTGTACAAAAGTGATGTAGATCAGCTGGTTGAGTTTTACCATAGCAACAACCTTGCATTCAACGTCTGACCAATGAACTGATTGTGGACATCAAAAGTCGGGGGATGTTGAGGAACAGACACCAGTCCTCATTGAGGGATTAGCAGTGGAAAGGGTGAGCAGTTCCTGGGTGTCAACATCTCTGAAGATCTATCCTGGGCCCAAAATGTTAATACAGTTACAAAGAAGGAAAGGCACAGGCCATACTTCATTCAAAATTTGAGGAGATTGGGTGTGTCATCAAAGACTCCAGCAGATTTCTACAGATGTACCATGGAGAGCATTCTAACTGGTCTCATTACTGTCTGGTGTGGAGGAGCCACTGCACAGGAACAGAAAAAGATCCAGAAGGTTGCAAACTCAGCCAGCTCCATTATGGGCACTAGCCTCCCCACCAATGAAGACATCTTCAAGAGTATATACATAGTGGATTCTAGTTTACTGAGCCTTTGGATAATTGGGTGACCATTTATTTGGGCCAAATCTGAAAGAACAAAAACTATTTGAGAAAATAGATGGTATTTCCTTCATTTATTTGGGATACTGTGCCACTTAGTTCAGGCAGGAAACTGTTGCTGAACAGTTTTTAATTAGCATCAGTCATGGGCACTTGTGTGTGTTGCTATTAGAGTGAACAGATTTTAAATTGCGTGTGTTCGTGTTCAAAAAGCAGTGATTGTTGTCACTGATATTTGGTGAGAAATGGGCAGTAAGATAATTCAGAACTGTTTTGCTCACTGTAGTTTCAAGCATTCAGGGTTGGAGATGCGAGAAATGGTCATGAAACTATTTCTCTTCTTCAACAAGTTAGGAACTACAATGAATTTGAAGGTTGTCGACAATCATCTTGATTGTTACAGTGAAAATGAAGATTTCGAGCAATCGTCAAAAGCATTGTATGAAGGCAGTCCATTATTCTAGGTGTCTGCGCTGACTTATTTACAGTCAATCAAAAGAACATGGCAGTGTAATTCCTTCATTGCTAATTATCAGGAACTAATACACACTTTTATAGTACTTGCAGTAGTAAGGATAGTGTTCTAATTTGTAATGTATTTCATTTAAATACATAATTTATTACTCTAGTAAATGGTAGTTTGCCTTTTTCATACCTTTCTAACTATTTCCATGAAACATCAGCTAACTGGGGCAGCCATTTGTTTGGACCAAAATGTACTGGTCCTGATGTATCCTAATGAACTCGGTGGGGGGCATGTTTAAAGTGAGAGAGGAAACATTTAAAGGGGACTTGAGAGACATTTTTCCACACAGAGGATCATGGGTTTATGGAATGAGCTGCCTGAGCAGGTGGTAGAGGTGGGTATATTTACAGCATTTTACAGGTATTTGGACATGTACCAGGACAGGGAAGGTTCAGAGGGAATGACCAAATGCAGTCAAATAGGAATAGTTTAAGAAGATGCTTTGGTTGCCATTGATGAGTTGGGCCTAAAACCGGAGCAAAGCTGAGGAGTACACTTGTTCTGGGTTCTGGTTTATATCCCAACATTTACTCTCCTGCTCATTCTTGACTTCTGCACAGCAATACACAGATGAGAAAGTCAAGAATGAGCTGACCCACCCACAACAACTTGCTGGCGGTTCTCTTTGGGATCACAGGCTAAAATTCAGTATTTTAATGTCCATTCAAATATTACATGCATCTATTTAAATGGGAATGAGGAAATGGGCCAATGTTAAACTGAAAACATTAAAAGTAATCTACACTTAGTGGCTACCTATACCTAATATAGTGGCCACGTGTGCATTGTCGTGGTCTTCTGCTGCTGTTGCCCATCAAATGTTGGGCAAATGTTGTGACAAATGTTGGGCAAATGTTGCAAAGGTTCAAATGTTGTGCCTTCATAGATGCTCTTCTGCATACCACTGTGATTATCTGAGTTACTGTCACCTTCCTGTCAGCTAGAACCAGTCTGGCCATTCTGCTCCAACCTCTCTCATTTTCATCTACAGACCTGAAACTCAATGATTTTTTTTTTTTCCACTATTCTCTGTAAACTCTAGAGACTGTTGTGCATTAAAATCCCCGGAGAGCAGGAGTTTCTGAGCTACTCAAGCCACACCTTCTGGCACCAACGATCATTCCATGGTCAAAGATCACATTTCTTCGCCCTTCTGATGTTTGGTCTGAACAAGAACTCAACCGTGTAACCATTCTTTTATGCACTGAGTTGCTGCCACATGATTGGCTGATTGGATATTAACATTAATGAGTAGGTGTATCTAATAAAGTGGCTACTGAGTTTAGATTACAAGTGAAGGTATACTGCAGATAATGAAATAGATTGGCCATTCAGGTTATGTTGGTTCTGACTAAAGTGAGAGAATCTGGACCATGAATTACATTATAACATATGAAAATTTAAAAAAAAGATGTAAATGCTGGAAATATGAATTAAAATCATACTGCAAGTACTCAGCAGGCTTGGTGTTGGAGAGATAAACAGTTAATATTTCAGGTTAACAATTTTCCTCAGAATGAGATGAAGATGAAATTCCAGAATTTTCTTCTGATTTTCCGATTTAAATGCACTAATCTCACAAAACTTGACATTTAATTTTATTATTCCAGGGATGTTGTTTGGCAGAGCAGTGATAAAAAAATAATTTCAATTTAACAGAAAAGGCCACTTTGACAACTCACAGAGAGAAGTAAGAAAATCCAAATGATGATGAAGACCTTAGATCATATGCAGGAGAAAACTCCTGATACACAGTGGCAAACTGCTGGTTACAGTGAGATTCGTGCTGTGAAATGAATAAAATCTATGTCCCTACTTCATCTGGCTACACATCAATTGCCAGCTTGGAAGGGCAGGGACGATGTATTAGATATGCCTCACAGCTGTATTCCCCATAGGTGGTTGGGCAGCCAGTGTTATTGCTGGTCATCAAGTAAACTTGATATCACTTTAAAACACCCGTACAGTTGACATTTGAGAAGAAACTGAGTGTACAGCTGTTCTAATGCTGACTCAAAGACTTAATTGCTTCTCTCCCTGAAAGGCAATTAGATTGGCGGTGGTTGGTGACCAGATGGCTTTTGAAACTTTTATAATCTTTCAATTCCCATGAAATTGAGTAATATTTTTATTTTACTTTGCGAAAAGATAAAATAATAGAAATTTTCAATTCTGGTGGAGACTACCTGGCTAACAGAGAGTTATTTGTTGTAATCTTACTTGCAATTTCTCTGTCTTTATCTCTGTAAATTACAATGTTCCTGTTTCTCATCCACCATCCTCCATTGCCATGGTTGCATTTATAGTAATTTTACCACTGAATTACTGATTTTAGTGACATGAAGTATCTACTAAAGTAATTAACTTTCCTGGGAGGCTTAATTTGTAAGATGATCTGAAATTACCAGTCCTGATCTGTCTGGTTTTTTTATCTACACCAAATTGGCTCACTAGGCTGCATGCATTTCCTTTGTCAAAGAATACTTTCAAAGATTTCGTTTTTTATTTAAACTTCAGTTTTAAACGTTCAGCCAAAGTCAAGTTTATTGTAAATTGCTGTTTATTTCTGATTCCTTCACAGTGAAATACTTAGTTACCTCTGCAGGGCTATCAATTAATTACTATTAACCAGCACAATTAACGTGTGGAATTAACTTGTCATGTTAATCACTCCTGTTTACATTAAAAAGTAAATTTACAAAGGATAAATACTAAACTAAATCATTCTGCTCAGTCCTCCATTTTGGATTCAGCAGTTGAGAGCCAAGGCTGCCTCCAGTTGCTAAGCAACTGGATTGGGTCATCCTGATCAACCCAGGGCCTTGCTGTTGCCCCCAGCTGGATGCTCACAGTCACACTTGCGCATCGCAGCTGCAGAGGTCCCATCTTCCTGCTGGCTTTGTGACTATGGTTGTAAGATAGAGTGAGCTGCCAGCAGCACCTAAGGTGTAGTCTAAACCCCAATTGCTGGACTACTCTTTAGGCCGTTCGTACCATGAGAAAGACTTTTCCCTACTTACAGTTTTTTTCCTGATGATCAAAGACTTATATACATTTAAGTAATTTTTAAAAGTAAAAAAAAGTTAAAATCACATTGTTGATTAAAAGTCAGAGAAAAGGCTACGCATTTTCACTTACCTTTTCAGTGAAGATCATTGACCCCATACATAGTGGTACACCATATGACTGGACTAAGCTGAGGGGCCAGGTATGAAGTGTACCCAGTGCTCAGCTCAGTATGTTTTGGTCTAGGGGCAAGATCTAATCTCCTGCAAAATCAGCAATTCTTCACCATTACATGCAGGTACAAATGTCTGTAGAGGGCTAACCACAAAGTACTGGATAGTCAGAGGCTTTTACCCAGGACTGAAATGGCTATCACTAGAAGGCACAGTTTTAAGGTGCTTGGAAGTGGGTGCAGAGGAGCTGTCAGGATAGTTTTTTTATGCAGAGAGTGGAGAGTATGTGGAATGGGATGCTGGCGACGGTGGTGGAGGTGAATATGATAGGGTCTTTTAAGAGCTAAGAAAAATAGAAGGCTATGGGTAACCCTAGGTAATTTCTAAAGTAAGTACATGTTCGGCACAACATTGTGGGCTGAAGAGCCTGTATTGTGCTGTAGTTTTTCTATGTTTCTATGTTACTTCAGCTCATAGCCATCCCAAGAGCGGAAACCATGCTCGCAGGAATGCATAAGCATGAACAAGAATCAATTCAGCGAATTAGAAGCAAAGCTGATAAAATGTTGACTGTTCCCAAACTGCTTTAAGGACTGCGTTAAACGGAACATAAAGTTTGTTGGGCTGTACTTAAGTGCCTGGGAGGAAGCTGCTTGTGATTGAAAATCTTGGCACCACACTATGAAAGAAACAAAATAAGCAATAGAACAACACATTGTGACACTTAAGAGGGACATCAACACTGGCTATCCCTCACATAGTTCCTGAAAGGTGGAAGTGGCACTCACACTAAAATGGATGGGTGTTAAAATGCAAGACAGGAGGTTGGCTAGATGAAAACGTTGAAGATATCTCAGTAAGAGAATTTTTACGCTTCTTGGGCGAGTAGAGGGAAAGGGGGAGGAAAAGGGGATGAAACAAGTGATGCAATTAAGGAAGAACCTTTGTATAGCCATAATTATCATATATTAAAACAGATAACTAAGGTATGGTTTGCTGCTAGCTAGCAGCCATAAACAACAGCAGTGGTTCTGAAGGGGCAAATGATGTAAAATATTTCCAGACAGGAAGTTACTGTGCGTTACGGTGCCCAGCCAGGTTCCTGTTAGCGTCCTTAATTCGTGTTAGGTTGGTAAAGCCAGCACACTGGGAATTGTACAAATTGGAGTGAGATGCAGAGAGGACTGCAGGACAGAAGTTCCATGATATTTGCTTTGTTGTTAGGATTTGGATATTCTGCTAATAGATGGGGAACAGTGAGGAGACAATGGGAGGTAGATCTGTGTTAACTGGGGTGGCACAGTAGCATCATGGTTAGCACAGCACTTTACAATGCCAGTAATTTGGGTTCAGTTCTCATCACTGCCTGTAAGGAGCTTGTATGTTCTCTCTGTGACTGTGTGGGTCTCCTCTGGGTGCTGTGGTTTGCTCCCACAGCCCAAAGACGTACCGGTTAATGGGTTAATTGGTCATTGTAAATTTAGGCTAGGGTTAAATCGGGGTTTGCTGGGTGGTGTGGCTTTAAGGGCCGTAATGGCCTACTCTGTGCTGTATCTCAATAAAATACAAATTTTAAAAAAACGTATTCAGAGGTCTAGTGGCAGGTGGAAGTTGGTATAAGTATGATGGAGATGGCAAGGAATATTTACTAATTAAAGACAAAGCAAGTGACTGATAAAGGAGTAAAAATACAGGGGATGTATAGAATTAGTTGTAGAAGCAAAAGGCGCTTTTAAAAATGTAATTCATCACTCAAGTATTTCATTCAGATGTAGACACTAACTCGAGATTCCACAAGCAGGGGAGCACTGACAACTCCTGCATGGAAAATCGAAGAGGAATTAATAACTGTGTAGTCCAAACATAAATCAAAGGTATTTTTGGATAAGCATTGCAGGCAGTTAAGTTTTAAAATGAACTGCAATGACCCAATTTAAGGGATGAATGGTTTCACACAAGAAATAATCTTTACACATAGAGTAGCTATTACTTATTCTCAAAATATATTATTTATAAATCTGAAATTTATGGCTCAGAGGTTTTGAAAGAGAAAAAATATTATTCAATTCTAAATTGACCCACAATTAGGCAGTGCAGGAGCCAACATTTCAGTGTTTTTGTAAGGAAAGATGAAAATGTGTGTTTATCTTGAAACCTGGATTGTGTCTACAGATTATAAATAAAACAAGGATTTATCAGAGAAAAATATATATTAGAGATAGATTTGTTTTCATAAATGCTATTTTATTTCTTAATACTCATGTAAATGCTGGTGCTGAAGGCATTGGCGGAGGTTATAGTAGACGCGTTGGTAATCATTTATCAAAACTCTCTAGACTCTCGGCAGGTCCTGGTGGACTAGAAGACAGCAAATGTCATGCCACTTTTTAAAAAAGGATGTAGGCAAAAGACAGGCAACTATAGGTCAGTTAGCTTAACGTCTGTAATCGGGAAAATGCTTGAAGCTGTCATCAAGGAAGAAATAGCGAAACATTTAGAAAGGAGTAGTTCCATTAGACAGACACAGCATGGATTCAGAAAGGGCAGGTCCTGTTTGACAAACTTACCGGAGTTCTTTGAGGATATAATGAGTGCAGTGGATAGAGGGGAATAGGTGGATGTCGTATACTTGGATTTCCAGAAGGCGTTCGATAAGGTGCCGCACAAGAGACTTACAAATAAGATACAGATGCATGGACTCGGAGGAAGTGTATTGGCATGGATAGTGGATTGGTTAACCAATAGAAGGCAGAGAGTTGGTATAAATGGGTGTTTCTCCAGTTGGCAGTCAGTGGTGAGTGGGGTGCTGCAGGGGTTGGTGCTGGGCCCGCAGCTGTTTACCATTTACATTGATGACATGGAAGAGGGGACAGAGTGTAGCGTAGCAAAATTTGATGATGACACTAAACTGAGTGGAAAAGCAAATTGTACAGAGGATGTGGAGAGTCTGCAGAGGGATATAGATAGGTTAAGTGAGTGGGCCAAGGTCTGGCAGATAGAATACAATGATGGTAAATGTGAGATTATTCACTTTGGAAGGAATAATAGAAGAGCAGATTATTATTTAAATGGTGAAAGATTGCAGCATGCTTTTGTGCAGAGGGACTTGGGAGTGCTTGTTCATTATTTTCAAAAAGTTGGCTTCAGGTACAACAGGTTATTAAGAAGGCAAATGGAATGTTGGCCTTCATTGCTGGAGGGATTGAATTCAAGTGGAGGGATTGAATTCAAGTGCAGGGAGGTCATGCTGCAACTATACAGGGTACTGGTGAGGCCGCACCGAGTACTGTGTGCAGTTCTGGTCTCCATACTTGATGAAGGATATACTGACTTTGGAGGCAGTGCAGAGGAGGTTAACCAGGTTGATTCTGGGGATGAAGGGGTTGGCCTATGAGGAGAGATTGAGTTGCCTGGGACTATACTTTCTGGAGTTCGGAAGAATGAGAGGGGATCTTATAGAAACACACAAAATTTTGAAAGGAATAGATAAGATAGAAGTAGGAATGTTGTTTTCATTCGTAAATGAGACTAGAGCAGGGGACATTGCCTGAAGATTCAGGGGAGAAGATTTAGGATGGAGATGAGGAGAAATTGTTTTTCCAGAGAGTGATGGATCAGTGGAATTCTCTGCCCAGGGAAGCAGTTGAGACTTCCTCACTAAATATATTTAAGAAACAGTTAGATAGGTTTTTACATAGTAAGGGAATTAAGGGTTATGGGGAAAAGACAGATAGATGGAGCTGAGTTTACGGACAGATCAGCCTTGATCTTATTGAATGGCGGGGCAGGCTTGATGGACCGCATAGCCTACTCCTGCTCCTATTTCTTATGTTCTTAAGCCTGCAAGTAAATGAAACTCTCAGCATTGTCATATGGTGAGATATGTTGACAAACCAATGTGCAAAAGAAGACAAATTGTGTAATTAAAAAATGAATGATTGAATAAATAAATAAATAATACTGAGAATGAGTTGTTGAGTCCTTAAAAGTGAGTGTGTAGGTTGTGTAATCAGTTCTGAATTGAGGTGTGTTAAGTTATCCACACTGGTTCAGGAGCCTGATGTTTGTAAGGGCAATAACTTAAAATTAACTGAACTGGCTTTTAGGGATGATATAAGTAATGGTCTCTGGAGTCATGGTTGGTGTCCATCAGACTGTGTATGTCTTCAGGTGATTGAGGATCTTGATTCTGGATGTAGAAGTTCTTCATTAGTGGAGCATGATATTGTTGGGAAGTGTGATTTTCAACCCCATCTTCTTTCAGTTAGTCCTGACAAAGGGTCTTGGCCCGAAATGTCGACTGTACCTCTTCCTATAGATGCTGCCTGGCCTGCTGTGTTCACCAGCATTTTTTGTGTCTGTTGCTTTTCAACCCCGTATTGTTGTTGAGTAGCTCGCTGAGATGGCTTGTTAGCTTGCAGTTTGTTTAATAACAATTGCTTGTTCTAATGTTGTAGTCCACTGCTAGCCGATCATGTCTATGGAAAGGGGTTTTAGAATCAGATCAGGTTTATTATCACCGGCATGTGATGTAAAATTTGTTAACTTAGCAGCAGCCGTTCAATGCTATGCGTAATATAGAAGAAGGAAAAAATACGCTCTGCTGCTTCTTTAGGTCCTGTGCAGTAGCCCCTCCCCCCCATAGCAGACAGTGATGCAGCCTGTCAGAATGCTCTCCACTGTACAACTATAGAAGTTTTTGTTGACATACCAAATCTGTTCAAACTCATAATGAAGTATAGCTTCTGTCTTGCCTTCTTTATAACAGCATCGATATGCTGGGACCAGGTTAGATCCTCAGAGATCTTGACACCCAGGAACTTGAAACTGCTCACTCTTTCCACTTCTGATCCCTCTATGAGGATTGGTATGTGTTCCTCGTCTTACCCTTCCTGAAGTCCACAATCAGCTCTTTCATCTTACTGATGTTGAGTGTTAAGTTGTTGCTGCGCCTCCACTCCATTAGTTGGCATACCTCACCCCTGTATGCCCTCTCGTCACCACCTGAGATTCTACCAACATTGGTTGTATTGTCAGCAAATTTATAGATGATATTTAAGCTATGCCTAGCCACACAGTCATGTGTATATAGAGAGTAGAGCAGTGGGCTAAGCACACACCCTGGGGTACACCTGTGTTGATCATCAGCGAAGAGGATATGTTATCACCAATCCGCACAGATTGTGGTCTTCAGGTTAGGAAGTCGAGGATCCAATTGCAGAGGGAGGTACAGAGGCCCAGGTTCTACAACTTCTCAATCAGGATTCTGGGAATGATGGTATTAAATGCTGAGCTATAGCTGATGAACAGCATCCTGACATACGTGTTTGTGTTGTCCAGATGGTCTAACCGTGTGGAGAGACATTGAGATTGCATCTGCCGCTGATCTATTGTGGCAATAGACAAATTGCAATGGGTCCAAGTTCTTGCTGAGGCAGGAGTTCAGTCTAGTCATGACCAACCTCTCAAAGCATTTCATCGCTGATCGCTGTAAATGTGAGTGCTATCGTGTGATAGTCATTAAGGCAGCTCTCATCATTCTTCTTAGACACTGGTATAATTGTTGCTTTTTTGAAGCAAGTAGGAACTTCCCCCCGTAGCAGTGAGAGGTTGAAAATGTCCTGAACACTCCCACTAGCTGGTTGGCACAGGTTTTCAGAGACTTACCAGGTACTCTATCATGACCTTTTGCCTTGCAAGGGTTTACTCTTTTTAAAGACAGCCTAACATAGGCCTCTGAGGCAGAGTCATCAGGTGCAGCAGGGATCTTCACAGCTGTAGTTGTGTTCTCCCTTTCAAAGCGTGCATAGAAGGCGTTGAGTTCTTCTGGTAGTGAAGCATCGCTGCTATTCATGCTATTGGGTTTCGCTTTGTAGGAAGTAATGTCTTGCAAACCCTGCCAGAGTTGCCGTGCATCCGATGTCATTTCCATTCTCATTTGAAATTGTCTCTTTGCCCTTGAGATAGCCCTCTGCAAATCATACGTGGTTTTCTGGTACAGGCCTGGGTCACCAGACTTGAATGCCACAAATCTAGCCTTCAGCAGACGACGCACCTCCTGGTTCATCTAGAGCTTTTGGTTTGGGAAT
This sequence comes from Mobula hypostoma, assembly GCF_963921235.1. Classification (NCBI taxonomy): domain Eukaryota; kingdom Metazoa; phylum Chordata; class Chondrichthyes; order Myliobatiformes; family Myliobatidae; genus Mobula; species Mobula hypostoma. Next base: position 27,726,248 of record NC_086109.1, on the reverse strand, counting down.
GTACAGTAAGTCTTTGTAGGCACACACTCATCCACACAGGTTTTAATGAAATCGGTAAAAACTGCAGAATACTCATCCAGGTCACGCATCTATTAGATGTGTGATTGGTCACCCTTGCTGCCTCTTATTCCATCTCTGCATTCCTCTCCCCCCAAATCAAATCAAATCAACTTCAAGTTTAATTATCATTCAACCATACACGAATACATCCAAACGAAACAGCATTCCTCTGGGCCCAAGCATAGACAGCACATTCAAAATAGCAAACAAAAAAAAACCTAGTCACACAAAAAAAGCACACATCTTAACAGGAACCTGGCTAGGCCATTTTGCTCGTTGGGTGTAGGATTTTCAACCCCTGATTGATCACCTCTGCTCTATTTCAGTATTGAATTAATAGAACTGATCTTAGAATAGCTTGCACTTTGATAGGCCAGGTGATTTAATGGTGAGTAGTTAGCAGTTTGCTACTCACAGTAATATCTCTGTGCTCAAAGGCAATCTTGATCTGTTATTCTTCTGGCTGTCTTTGGAGAGCTGACCATTGGAGAGCTTAGAGGAGAGAATCTGATGAGCGAAGTGGTTGTTGATCATACTGTATGTGTGCAGTGGCTCAACATTTGTAACTTATTTCTCAAGAGCAACGTTTCACTGCTGTTGGGCACAGCTTTGAGGAGGACATCTGCATTGTTCTGTGGGAAGTAATGTTTTCAGCACTGCCATAGAGGGGTGTAACTGAAGTTCTCACATCTCTCTCTTAATATTAGAAAAGGGACCAAAACTAATGTATATGATATGAAAATTTTTGCTACTTCAGAAAGTGAAGGAACCATACAGTAACGCCATTTTGCAAGTGGTGATGAATCTAATGGCCACATGTGGTTAACCAGTATGAAGCAGATAACAACATATGCGATAGGGCATGGTTATAGAGTTATACAGCATGGAAACAGGGTGTTTGGCCCACTGGTCCATACCAATCACAGCGTTTTCTCCGCTTGTCCTATTTGCCTACGATTGGCCCATAACCCTCCAAATCCCTCTTCTCTAAGTACCCTATCCAAATGCCTCTTAAATGTTACAATTGTACCCAGCTCAAACACTTAGGCAGCTTATTCCAGATACTCACTATTCTTTGTACAAAGAATTTGCCTTTCAGTATCTGTAAAATCTCTCCTTGCTGTTCTTATATCTATGCCCTCTAGGTTTGGACTCTCTAACCTTGGGTGGTGGGGTGGAGGTACGTCTGTACCAAAAGGGGTTTAAGGCACTCCTTCCCTGCACTAGCTTGCAGCTTACCCCTGGGCCTGGTGTAGCACCTGCTCAGCACCCCTTCCCCGCACCGATCTGGGTCACGTAAACCAATGGGAGCAGGTGCTGCATATCATGGTTGTGCGATCATTGACACCAGGCAGACAATCTCTGAAGCGTATTGATAATTGCTAGTGTCACCTGTCTTGTAAAGACACTACCCACAAGAAGGAACTGTACAAGGGCAGATGGAGTTCAACCCAGATAAGTGTGAGGTGGTTCATTTTGGTAGGTCAAATATGATGGCAGAATGTAGCATTAATGGTAAGACTCTTGGCTGTGAGGAAGATCAGAGGGATCTTGGGGTTCGAGTCCATAACACTCAAAGCTGCTACGCAGGTTGACTCTGTGGTTAAGAAGGCATACGGTGCATTGGCCTTCATCAATCATGGGATGGAGTTTAAGAGCCGAGAGGTATTATTGCAGCTATATAGGACCCTAGTCAGACCCCACTTGGAGAACTGTGCTCAATTCTGGTCGCCTCACTACAGGAACGACGTGGAAACCATAGAAAGGGTGCAGAGGAGATTTACAAAGATTTTGCCTGGACTGGGGAGCATGCCTTATGAGAATAGGTTGAGTGAACTTAGCCTTTTCTCCTTGGAGCGACGGAGGATGAGAGGTGACTTGATAGAGGTGTACAAGATAATGAGAGGCATTGATCATGTGGATAGTCAGAGGCTTTTCCCCAGGGCTAAAACGGCTAGCACGAGAGGGCATACTTTTAAGGTGCTTGGAAGTAGGTACAGAGGAAATGTCAGGGGTAAGTTTTTTACGCAGAGAGTGGTGAGTATGTGGAATGGGCTGCCGGCGGCGGTGGTGGAGGTGAAAACGATAGGGTCTTTTAAGAGACTCCTGGATGGCTACATGGAGCTTAGAAAAATAGAGGGCTATGGGTAAAGCCTAGGTAGTTCTAAGATAGGGACATGTTCAGCACAGCTTTGTGGACCGAAGGGCCTGTATTGTGCTGTATGTTTTCTATGTTTCTATGAAATGGCAAACCACTTATGTAAAAAAAAATTGACCGAGAACAATCATCATCATAGAAAGACTATGATCGCTCACGTCATACGATACGCCACATAACAAATGAACAACTAGGGTAAAGACGATGACAGTCTATATCAGGGGTAGGCAACCTACGGCCCGCAAAGGTATTTTGACCAGCCCGTGAGCAAATATTGGGATACTATGCTTATCCAGCCCGCGAGCAAGTTTTCCTTATTCTGAGTGTTTCACGTGACCACACTGATGGACATGCATGACATATTGTTACACTGGGCCCTGGTTCCGTTTTGTTCCAAACCGAACACTGGTATATACAAATAACCGGAAGGCAGATTACCTTATTAATATGTATTAGATACTCTCCGCGCACGCGCAGGTTTTTAGATGGGATCGTTCAAATTTGTAAACAGAGACAGCGTCACTGTGTTTTAATCAGAAATCCACGCTAAATATCCAGATATTTACATGTGCTATGATACTTGTTGAATAACTCACGTTTCGAAATAGAATCAAAGAAAAAAGATCCAGGCATTTTTGTGAATATTGTCAAAGAATTGAGAAAAGAGTTTTTATCTCTTTTTGCTGAGTTCAAGCTGTTTGCTACTCCAGTTGATGTAGAAGTGGGCACTGCATCAGAACTTTTTCAAATGGAATTGATTGAGATGCAGTGTGATGACATATTGAGATCGAAATTTCATTCTGAAGATGTGTCAGTGCTTGACTTCTATAGCAGATATATTCGTCCAATATAATCCAAGTTGGGAAGTATCCTAACTTAGCGGACCATGCAAAAAAGATGGCATCATTGTTTGGCAGCACTTATCTGTGTGAGCAATTATTTTCAAAAATGAAGCACACCAAAAATTATTTGAGAACAAGATTGACTGATGCCCATCTGGATAATGTCTGACACCCAATTTTGTGAAGCTTTCAAGCAACAAACAGCATCAAGTTTCACATTGATTTATCGACTGTTTGCATTTTTTTTCCTTTTTCATTATACTTAATTTACTACCATTCAATGCATCATGTTGATACATTTTATGTTTAAAGATTCTTTGTGTCCTTTTAATAGATTCAAAAGACGTCTTGATTGAAATAAATTGCAACTAAACTGAGTTCTTTGATTACTAATTGTCATCCATGGTTAAGCTCGAATGATTTTCTAGCATGCGTTATTCATTAATTTGTGGCAAAACATAACTAGATGTATTTAAATGGATAACTCCCATATTTCAAGTTCTTTTATGGCATTTATCTGGCCCACCGTCTGCTCATCAATACGCGATCCGGCCCACAGAGGCAAAAAGGTTGCTGACCCCTGGACTATATTATCCAGGCCCCTCATAATTTTATGAATTTGTATAAGATCACCACTCATTCTCCTGCACTCCATGAAATAAAAGTCCAGTGTATCCATCCTAGGCTCTTTAGTACTGGCAGAATCATCTCCAATTTGATCACACTTTCCTATAACAGATTGAACAAAACTGTACCCAGGATGCTCCCTAGATTACGACAGCGTCTGTTCCGGGGAACCATTCAAAACTCGAACAGCTTGGCAATTGGGAAATACGGCCCAGAATCATTTTCCCAGGCTTATAGCCTGCAGCCCAGCACCAACTGGCAAATCCATCCTCTCGATCTCCCAATGGCGCATTTGTAACTCGGGGAGGACCTGTATTTTCAACTGTTTCATAATTAGGAATCATAGCATAAAATCAAATTAATAAATAATGTTCTTTTCCAAAAGTTGGAGCTATTCCCATTTTGTATCCAGTCAGATTTGAAGACCATGAAATATTTAGATCTCTTTAGAATCATTTTGTTGGGATGTGAGCAACTAGTCTAACTGCAGATTTGTACTAAGGAAAAAAAAAACAATGACCTATAATTATGAATGATGTAATTGATTGAATGTATTATTTATCCATCTGAAATCTGTGAATATACCTGATTATTCCGTCTTGTTCCAGTGCCTACTGTTTTTTTAATTTTGTTGATAAAGGTTGTACTCTGCTCAAAAGAACGGAGTGTAATCTGGAAGAAAATGATGCCAGTGAGCAACGTGACCAAGGGCAGCACCCTTGGTTGTTCACAAAGCTTCGTCTTTCACTTCTTTTATGTCTTTGTTTGCTTTCAAATGTGATTCTGCTACCGTTGGAGCCTGTGATCTACATTTTGACAACGTGTTTTTGGGCCGACTGAATGATTTGGTTCTTTGCTGCTCTTGAGGGTGTTCATTGAGGTTTGGAGTGTAGTGTGTGGCCTCAAAGCCGAGAGACGGGGTGTGAGCCCATGATCGACTCCATTTCTCACTGATCGCACTGATTAAAGTGTTGAGGGAGATTAAAATCATCGAGGCGAGAACAGAAGGCGAGTGACTGAGACCTTGCCCACTGCTGCCGGAGGAAGGTGTTTGCATGCGTCTGTCTCTCTCCCTCTCCCTCTCTCATGCTGCATGCAGAGAAAAGTCCTTGCATTCAAATAATCTCTCTCACTCTCTCCCCCTCAATGCTGTCGGAGGATGGTGCTGGAGTCCTGGGACCTGGGCACGGTTTAATCGATGCCACTTGTGGATTGGACTCTGTTGTTCACGTTATGATCAGTTTCTGGTTGCCCCTTTTATTGTTGCTATTTTGAGCAATTTTGATTGGGACTACCTACAGGCAACGAATAACACAGCACTATATTGAACTGAACTGAATATACCTAAGACTCTTCCAATTTTGTATTTTATATTCTGTGCTTTTTGCTCGTATTTTATTTCCCATTTGCACGATTTATATTTTTTGTACGTGGGGGGTGGTTGTTGATGATTTTCTTTGAACAAGTTCCATGATTTTTCTTTGTTTTGTTTCTGTCTGTGAGAAGAAGAATCTCAGGTTGTATACTGCATACATACTTGGATAATAAACGTACTTTGAATCTTTGAAAATCATTTGGTGGTCACAAATTAAACACCATTGAATGAGAGTGGTGGAATTAGAAATTCAATTGTTTAGATAGATAGATAGATATACTTTATTAATCCTGAGGGAAATTTGGTTTTGTTACAGCCGCACCAACCAAGAATAGAGCGTAAGTATAGCATTACAAAAAACCCCAACAATAAAACACCAAAATGCAAACTATGCCAGATGGAAAATAAGTCCAGGGCCAGTCTATTGGCTCAGGGTGTCTGACCCTCCACGGGAGGAGCTGCACGTTCGATGGCCACAGGCAGGAACGACCTCCCGTGCCGCCAAGTGTTGTATCACAGTGGAATGTGGCCGAAGTCCAACAGTAAAAAGTTCAATATCCAGTCTGCAAACACATTCCTCGATCGTAATATACCCTGGATTGCACCATCCGTTGTTAAGCCAGAACAGTAAGCATCAAACTCCTTTACGCTTACCGCTCTCAGTGCACTTCTGGTCAGCCGGAACAGTATTACCCACCAAACTCCTCTTCTCCAAAAGTCTCTGTTGTCTCGACCCGGTCCTCTTTCCTCGGCTTTGTGATCCCCCTCTGTGTGTTTTCCTCCGGATTTCAGCAGGCGTGTCCACCACTCTGTTCGCTAAGCCGGCTGGTCTTTGCTGGTCCGTGAAATACACAATGCGACCTTGCTTCTGTCCCACGTGTCGGGATGTAACCATTTCCAGTGCTAAAGAAAACCCAAATAAAACTCTCTCTACCAACATGTTAGAGAGGGTGCAGCTTTGACGTGTTACCATGAGAAAAAAAAGACAAAAAATAATGTAAATTAAATAGTAAGAATAGATCGGAACGGCTGTACCCGGCTGCATGCACGACCGGCGCATGCGCACTAAAACTTATTGCATTGACAATGGTTTTTATCAGATCAGGTGGTGAGCAATAAACAGGATATATTTTTGTTATTTGTGGGTTCAGAATTTATAGAAAATGCATTGTTGGAGGGGTTGTAGAAAAGAAATTAGCATTTCTTTAGGACTTAGAAATGAAAGATAAAACTAATTGAATTACTTATCTTGGAAGGTAACAAGTTCTAAAGCACCAAGTTAAAAATAATAGATTGTTTTTTTCAAAGCTCATCTCACCAACATCTAAACTTTACTATCAAATTGCATTTTGAATATTTCTGTATAATTGCTCTTTCTGAGCAATTAATATAAGTATATGTCTTTCATTAGGCAAATAAGATTTAATAAACTGGTGTAGATTAATTTGGCAAATAAGATTCAACAAACAAGTGTAGAAGTTTATCCTCATTAGTCATTCTAAGTTTGCTCATTTATCTGTGTGGTTGGAGCAAGCAAATGAATTATGATTTTGTCTTACATTTTCCAGACCTAGTTTCCAAGTGTAATTTTTGTCTGGTGCATATAGGTAATGATGTTTATGCCTTATTGGACTAGCCCACTGAAAGGTTGCCTAATTGTTTGGATCTCTCACAGGAAAGGGAGGTGCTGAAAATCGAGCACTTAGCAACAGCAGTAATTAAACAAGCAAAAATAAAATTCCTTTGAACTCTGAAATTTAAAAAGAAGATAGAAAATGCAGGAAATATTCAGCATCACAGGTATTATCTATGGAATAGAAATCAGAGTTAAATTTTCTGATTAATTCCTATTCATTAAAAGGTCTGTCTCTCCATAATGTTGCCCAACCTGTTGGGTATTTTCTGCATTTTGTATTTTTTGTTTTTATTGAACAACTGATGTGTCTTTAATTAAATCTAACTTCACTTCTGCTATTGCAGTTTATTATTGCCCATACCTTGCAGATGACAGTCATTTCTCCAAGTCTTACTCTGCTCTTAAACTCAGCAGAATTTGAAATCTTTGACCTTTCTCATAACTTTCCTCCATCCGACTGCCTGCTGCACCACTGGTCCTCCATCTCTGATGGTGTTCAGGGCTTCCTTCATCATGTCAGTAGCTTCTTCGTGGTTTTCACTACTGCCAATCATGCAAGTCCTGACTGGGGACTCAGGAATACCATCGCACTCAGCTGTAGAAGGATTCTTCTTTGCTGTTTCCTTAATAATTTTGTTTTACCAATCAGGGTTGTTAGCCCTGAGCTAAACTGCCTAACCTGGAGAACCGGTGGACCACTCTTAGCCTGTTCCCTACCATTTCACCTGTTTGGCATGGGTGACCCTACCAAGAACCAAAGCATAAAGCACTGACTCTGGCCAACATAGCTCTCTAAGTCATTGAGGCACGCAAGCCTCCAAACCACAGCAAGGTTGTGGTCCTCCAGGAGGTTCTCATAACCTTCACTTGAGGATTAATCTTGTCATCTGTGGCACCATTTTAAATAAATATCCCTTTGTAGTATTGGACACAAGAGTTTCTGCAAATGCTGAAAATTTTGAGCAACACAAAATGTTGGAGGAACTCAGCAGGTCAGGCAGCATCTCTGGAGAGGGAAAAGCGGTTGACGTCTTTGGCCTTCTGGCCCAAAATGTTGACCTTTTATTCCCCTCCATAGATGCTGCCTGACCTGCTGAGTTCCTCCAGAATTTTGTGTTTGATACTTACAGGTGGTTTTCGAAATTCATAATGATCCCTTTGCACCATGTGATATTTGATTTGATTCACTGCAAATATTATTTAGCAAGGTTTAACCCATCAAGTTTTATCATCTATTTTATGCTATAGTCACCAAATATAAAGTAAAAACCTAATTCAGCAAGTTCAGAATATATTAAAATTTACTTTGTTTGTTGGTCATGAACTAAACATTGCTTATTAAAATTAAAACCATACCACTATTTAAGTATTTTGCATGAAATTGATTTGCAAATTGGGTCAATTATGAAAACAACAATTACAAAGATAGTTTAGTAATTTGCTAATTATATATTTACTGCTGAAAGCTGCATAATAGACTGATATAAATTAATGAGAATAAGAACCTGCCCGTCACAATCATGGTTAATATTTAACTGCTCGCTCAGGAAAATTAGCAAACCATTTAGAGTTGCTTAGCTGCAGCAAGCTGCAGGAATTCAAATCAAATGCCCATCGCCAATTTTGCAAAGCAAGTAATTATTAAAAGCATGTGCAAAGCTTATCGGAGATGCCTACGTCCAAGAAATGGCTATTCACATAGGAAGTATTTTATTCCATAATTTTGTTTGCTTTTTTTTAAAGTTGTTGAACAGTAGAATAGAAATTACAAGTCCAGGAAAATAGCACTTAAAAAAAAAATTAACTAGGCTCTCAAATAATAGTTTGTGGATAACAGAGCTTTTATTTTGTATATGAAATCATTTCAACATGTCTGCAAAAACTCTAATGAAAAAGTTTATGCAACACACACAAAATGCTGGAGGAACTCAGCAGGCCACCAGGCAGCATCTATGGAAAAATATAGCTGATGTTTTAGGCCAAGGGGTCTCAGCGTGAAACATCAACTGTACTTTTCTCCATAGATGCTGCCTGGCCTGCTGAGTTCCTCCAGCATTTTGTGTGTGTTGCTTGGATTTCCAGCATCTGCAGATTTTCACTTGTTTATGAAAAGGTTTGTACTCAACTGTAATATTCTAAGTTTGCAATGTAATATTAAAAATTGTTGAAGTGCATGGATATATTTTGAACAATGGGTGTTATATCAGACCTTTGATTGGACTTTCACTTCAGGGTATATTTTCAGGTTTTACATTTTTATATATGGCTCTCTGCTGCTACAGTTCTATGCAGTGGCAGATTAGTATCATTTGTTGGTGTACTGATAGAAATTTTCAATCAGTCAAGCATCTGCAAGCAAGAAGCAGAATTTCATGGAAGTGCGCTAATTTTGAGCATTTTCAGGTGTATCTAACCAACCACAATGCAGTACAGTATTTGAAACTGGCAATTAACCAAAGAGATACACGGGGAATTTAGATCTATAAATCCCCTGACAATATACCTTCATCACACTGTTACAGAAACCAGGTCAGCGAGTTAAATTAAAATTGAATTAAAGCCATCTGATATGTGGTTAACTTGACAAGGTCATTGTTTTGGAGTATGTATATTACAAAGGCAACAAGACATTACTTTTAACCTACTGTTAAGCCAGAAGACATCTTAAACCTGATTCTGACTCTGATCTTAGAAGAGCCAGAAACTGACTTAAAAATAATGCTCAGCCTTACCAAATACTTGCAAAGGTTCTAATTAATTAGTGTCTGACAACCAAATCCTTTGTTTAAGGAAATCCAAATTAATTACATTTTTAAAAAAAAATCATCATAGCAAATAGAAAAGATATTCACTCTTTTCAGAAGAAATTATTACATCCTTAACTAAAAACTACCTGAAGTCTGCTTTAGGTTAGCTGTACTACCAGCAGTGTGCTATACCAGAATAACACTGGTTTGCGTTGGAAATTGAAAGATAATGCTGCAAACAATAGAATTTGTGGTTTAAACTTTGAACTAATACAGTTTTTGCAATCCCTCTCCCCTTCTCCCTTCCTAATAATACTTGTGTCGACCCCTTGTTGTTAGAATTTGAAAATATGAACTTCATAGTTTTCGATAGCAAGTCAAGTGTTCAAAGGCAATTTAATTTCTTACTTTATTTCAGTATTCTGGATTTGAAAGAATAGTTCCATATACTTAACGGAGGAAGCACATTTTAGTTTAAAAGCAAACTTTGAAATGCCAAATGCAACACACGAAGGAGCTCAAAGAGCTCAGCATGGAGGGAAATAGTCAATGTCTCAGCTTGAGTTGCTTCATCAGGACTGGAAAGAAAGAGGGGAGATGGCCGCTATTAAAAGGTGTGGGGAAAGGGTGCAGCAAGAACTTAGGGTTATAGGGCGATCCCAGTGAAAGAGAGGGGTTGATTGGCAGGATGGGCAGGGGGTGGGGCTTGTAGTTGGAATAATTTGAGAAACTGCAAGGTGATAGATGGAAGTAATAAAGAGTTGAAGAAGATGGAATCTGATCAGAGAGGACAGTGGAATAAAGGGAAGGAGGTGGGGAGGGGAGCCAGTGAGAACAATATGTGGGATATGATCAAATCTATAGGTGGGGAGAGGAAAGGGAGATGATGGGAGGCTAGTGGATTCAGAAAAAAAAGAGGAAAGGGACAGAGGGGAATCGTTACATTTAGAAACATCAATGTCCATGGCATCAGGTTGGAGACCACCCAGGGGGAATATAAAGTGCTGTTCCTCTAATCTGTGCCTGGCCTCGTTGACAGTGGAGAAGGCTATGGATAGACGTGTTGGCGTGGGAATGGGAAGTGGAATTAAAATTGGTGGCCACTGAGAGATCCCAGCTAGTATGGTGGTTGGTTCGAAGGTGCTCAATGAAGCATTTCCTCAGTCTGCATCATGTCTCACTGATGTCGAGAAGGCTGCACTGGATACAATAAATACAAACCCCTCTACTGAAATAAGCCACTTCATATTAGTATTCTAAAAACTTCTGAGAACAAAACCAGGCATTTACGAATTGCCTGTTCTATAAGAATATTATAAATAGCTGTTGGACACGTAGATACCTCAGGTGGCCAGACTTGGTAATTCCCACTGCACTCTGAAAGATTTGAGGGTTCTCCCCACAAATGGAGAGTTGCAGGCTCTGAAGAGAAGGAAACTAAGATGAGTGAAAATCAATTCCTTTAGAACATCGAAAAGCATAGACACTATAGCTTTGTTTCTATGTCAATCGAGTACATTCATTATCTCCTGATTTTAGTTCGTGTCCTATTTCTAAAATCTACTGTAGTGCAATAAGAATCAAATTTCAAAGTACATATACGTCACCACACACAACCCTGAGATACATTTTCTTGTGGGCATACTCAATAAATCCTTAGAATAATAACCATATCAGAATCAATGATTGATTGTGGCTGTAAGTAACAGGGTGTTTAAATAACAGGCACAAGGGGGCTGGGGGGGAGGAAGTACTCTGATCTTGGGTCCTTTTACATTTTATATAATATAATACAAACATTCAATGGACCTGCATCAGCAACAGATAATCCTCTAATACACTTTTAATAAAAATGTAACCAACTATCTGCTGGAGAATCTGAACACATAGGAGATGTATATAATTGAATAAAAAACCAGATGCTGTGTGAGCATGTTGTTCTAAGGCAAATGCAGCAACATCCTGTCAGTATGCTCCATATTATAGTATGTATATTAAAATGTTAAATAAACATCCTAGCATTGTCAATAAAATACTTTTCAAAGTTTGAAGACCACTTCATATTCTTAGCTGAATAGATTTTTTAAATTTTAAACTTCCATATGAGTTTAAGCACCTATAGAAAGGTCACAAAATTTAAAATTGGAATGGCAGTCACACGTGCCAACTTTGACAAGGTAATTATTCTATAAATAGTTATTTTGCATATCCAGTTAAAATGAGTCACAGAAGAGCTGCAATTTAAAGAAAATTGGAGGCATTTATTAAGAAGATTTTTTGACTTCATTTTTAGTATATACTCATTATGACTAAGGATCTGTGGATGAAGAAACATTCATTAATGGCAACAAATTTTGTTCTGTAATGAGGTAAAATCCATGTCTGCTTGTGGAAAATTTAAATTTATTGTGAATCCTTTCTATATTGTGTTGTTTTCCAACTTTATTTTTTCCAGGTAATTAGGTAAAGGGATATTGGGAGACAGGTGTTTACCTTGTTTGAAATCTTTGTAGAAATCAAAATTGGGTGAAATCGGAGCCTGTGAATGGAACCCCATTTTCCATATTACACGCTCAAATTCAGATCTAGATTTATTTATCACATGTACATCAAAACATAAAGTAAAATGTGTCATTTGTATTAACAGCAACTCACCCAAGAGGCAGCCTTCGAGTGTCGCCACACATTGCAGCACCAATATAGCATGCCCACACATCAATCAAAATCACTCAGAGGCGAATCAAAGTGTGGCCAGATATAGAATGAAGTTTCCTTTGCTCTCACAATGTGTCTCAGCTGCAGTTTTATAAAAGCATGGACCACTAAACCTTTGTGACACTTATTTATTTCCTTGCACCAGGAATCCCAGCATCTCACGGTTTGAGATTGTTGAAACCTTTGAGCTTTTCAGACCTTTCCAAGAAAGAATGGGATTGAAAACAAAAACCATTTAGTGTGCGATGACATGGCCAACAGACAATTGAGACTGAATTTGAGCCTGTTCCCAGAGTTGATGGAGCTGTGCACCAAATGTTACACAGTTCATTATTTCAATGGCTTTGGGAACACATCTGACATGTACAGAGAAGCTAATGCTGTCAAATTTATTTGCAGTTTGGAAGAACAGAAGTGATCGACAATACCTTAAACCCTGACTTTGTACGGAAGTTCATCCTAGATTACTTTTTTGAAGAGCGGCAAAATCTCCGATTTGATTTGTAAGTTTGACCTTTGTTACCATTGAGTAGAAATTTCTTTAAGGGTGAGATATTACTCTGGAAGGAGTGAATGTGAAATCAAACCATATTTATCATTCAAATATTTACAGATTCTTTGTTTTAAGCATGTAAAATGTGTCCAGTGGATTTAGTTAGTCTTTTCATTAATATGTTTAATGGCCTGGAAGAGAGAAATGTAAGATTTTTAAAATTAGTTATTGTGTTAAAGTAAGTATAATTACATTATTTTAATATTCTAATTCTTAATACTTGGAAGAACTATTCTGAGTGGCAGAGGCATTTACAAATATTTAAGCTGTTTGACAGCTGTGACAGGCTGCTCAGCCTGGTGATGTGGCCTAGCCAGCTGTCAAAATCATCCAAGGGTACTTTGCGGGTCTGCACCCATGAGATTAGAGTTGCCTTTGACAACCAAGATGTGTTGGAAGATCTGCACTGCATTGGTCTGGACCAAGCATGGGAAGATGGCAGCTCCCACAAAATCGCTGAGTGTTTCTTCTGTGTTATAATTTAGAGTATGAAGTTTTCAAAGATGGATTATTTCCCATTCACAAAATACAAAATTGTTAAGCCATGGAATCATAGAACAGCGCAACACAGAAACAAGCCCCTGGGTCGATCTAGTCCATGCCAAACTGTTATCCTGCCTGGTCCCAGTAACCCACACCTGGACCATAGCTCTCCCATCCACGACTTCTCTAAAATGTTGCAATCAAACCTGCATCCGCCACTTCCACTGGCAGCTCAATCTACACTTACACCACCCTCTGAGTGAAGAACTATCCCCTCAGTTTCCCTTTAAATAACTTTCACCCTTATCCCAGTTCTAGTGTTACCCAACCTCAGTGGAAAAAAGCCTGTTTGCATTTTCCCTGTCTACACCCTTCATAATTTTGGATATCTCTATCAAATCTCTTCTCATTCTCCTATGCTCCAGGCAATAAAGACCTAACCTATTCAATCTTTCCTTGGGACCTGGGTCCTCAAGTCCCATCAACATGCTTGTAAATTTCCTCTGTACTTTGTCAATCTTATTGATGTCTTTCCTGTAGGTGTGTGACCAGAACTGTACACAATACTCCAAATTTGGCCTCACTGTTTTATACAGCTTCAACATAACATCCCCTATCCTTTACTCAAAAGTCTGATTTATGAAAGCCAATGTGTGAAAGCTCTTTGACCCTATCTACCTGTAACACCACGTTAAAGGAATTATGCATCTGCATTATCAGATTCTAGTATTCTACCACACTTCTTAGTGCCCTACCGTTCACTGTGTAAATCCTACCCCAGTTGGTTCTCCCAAAAGCAACACCTCATCCTTGCATTAAATTCCATCAGTCATTTCTTCAGCTCATTTAAGTTCAGCCCTATTTGTTGTTTTCAAATGAAATAAGCAACATTCTGCAGGTCACACTGCAACCGAGAAGAGAGAACAACAGAGTTAACATTTCTCCCAATGACCCTTCAGCATTCCAGGGAACGCTCATCAACCTGGGAAGTTATTTCTGTTTTCTCTTTGCAAATAGATTTTATTGGTTTTCAATTATAAATAGACGACAGGGTGAAATGCATTTAAATTTAATTCTCTTTGTTGTGCTGCGTCTCCAAGGAAACATCATTAAAATTAAGTTCATTGATCAAGTTGCAAGGAATATTCAGTCTGTCTTCCTACTTTCTAGCAAAGAAGAGAATAAACACGATGTTACGAACTTGAAGTAGACTATTAGTGAATGTTTACGACAAAGATAAAGTGATATAAATGAAAGGAATATAGCCAACTTAAAAAGAAGATGGAAAGGTCTGAGAAATAGGAAGGAATGAGCATAAAAATGAAAAAAATATAATGTGATTACATATTTTATTTTATTTAGCAATACAGCACAGAGTAAGCAATTCTGCCATTCGAGCCACACCTCCCCAGCAACCCCACAACCCTGACTTACCCTAACCTAATCACAGGACAATTTACAATGACAAATTAACCTATCCCGTACTTCTTTAGACTGTGGGAGGAAACCAGAGCACATTGGGAAAACCCAGGTGCTCCACGGGGAGGAACAGTGCCGAAATTGAACTCTGAATTTTGCAAAGTCTCGAGCTACGTCATCAAGAAGATGATGCTTATAGCATGCATTGACTATTGCTTAGTTGACTTTCTTGTCAATAGCACTTTGGTTTCAAATAGAGAGGCACTTTGCCACTGCCCTGTGGCTCAGGTAATGGCATCCTTGCTGCTGAGCCAATCAATCTTGGGTTCCATTCTCACTATAAAGTCTTATCCCCAGATTTAGAACTCATGTTCCAGGGAAGTAAATTCAATATTAAACGAAGAGCCCTTCTGATTTCTCAGTGGGACTTAAAATATGCTTTTGCTCTACTGTAAAGAAGAGTAAGGCAGTTGGAACTACTCACTTGGCTAACATATCCAATACACCACATGGACAGATAATGATCCCAGAATAACCTGTGGGAGCTTACTTCAAGTAGATATGTTCCACAGTGAGCACACTCCATTGTTTATGAAGACTATTAGGATATACCAAACACTGTATAAGATGGTGTACGCTAGCAGTCCTCCTCTCTGTTAAGCGACATGACTAAGGTTTTATCTCAGCTTCACAATCAAGCTCAAAAAGACAAGACATTCTGCAGATGCTGGAAATCCAGAGTAACACACACAAACTGCTGGAGGCACTCAGCAGGTCAGATAATATTTATGGAAAGGAATAAAGAGTAGACATTTCATGCCAAGACCCTTCAATGGGACTAGTGTGTGCTAACAATCAAACTGACAACATTTTTTCTTTGCTGAGAATGATGATTGGAGAGAATATCCTTAAAGATGTAATTTCACTGATGTATAAAGCATACCCATGAAAAGATGGCAATGTGCACCTTGCCATAAGTATTGATATCCAAAGTTCTTGGTAGAATTCCAAGCAGATTTTGCAGAAAACAGATAGTTTATGTCACATAAAGTCTTAGTCATTCCTCGCTTTTACTGGTGTGACAAGCCCTTCATAAGTAGACCAAGAAACAAGAGGTGTCTTCCACATTAACATCTGATTGAATCAGAAGAGATTCACATATCAACTTTAAAAGGGCACACATACACAGCTCGTCAACAGAACATGAATTAATCCTTCTATGTCCATGTACTAATCCTTATATAGTTTTATTTCAAATATTGTAATTTTATGCTTATACCCTTAGTTCTATTGGTAAGTTCAGTGAGAAAAATACATTGAAAAGCAATGTATCGCAAATGCTAAAAATCTGAAATAAAAACAGAAATATTGCAAGTATGAAACAAGTCAGGCAGCTATTGTGGAGAAGGAAAGAGAAAGCAATTAGTGTTTCAAGTTGTGACCGATCATCAGAAGGTACCTGACTTAGATGGGAGCCTGCCTATGGCCTGCTCTTAATTACTGTTGTAAATAAGAATGATTTTATTTTGCACGTGTAAATGGGAGCAATTGTTAAGTGAACACCTCAGGAAAAATACTTAATGTGTTTATTTTAGTGAAAAATAATTTATTTTAGTGCAAGAGATATTTACATGGAAGCAAACAGATGCTAGGCAAAGAAATAAAAGCTGCTTAAGGACTGTGAGGATGTGAAAATTCCAGTGACACTGTGCAGATGGTAAATGTCATCAGAACTTTGAGATATTATCCCAGACTTGTAGTCAATGCCTATGTTTTTTTATTATGTAAGATATAACTACTAAGGAGTGTTTTCTCTTTTTTTCCTATCATTTAACCTACCTAGTCAAGATTGTGGCTTCCTCCTGATGTTGAGGATGGCACAGAAATGAGATGGATAACTTGGGCTAAAGTGTCTCAGGCATGTTTTAATCTAGGATTTAAACGTTACTCAAACTAAATGAGGCTGTTATAGATTGGAAGAAAACAAGAGAAAGTCTACAGATGCTGGAGATTCAAATCAACACACACAAAATGCTGGAGTAAATCGGCTGGCCAGGCAGCATCTATGGAAAAGAGTAAACAGTCAGCATTTCAGGAATGGAAAGGAAGGCGAGGAGTCAGAATAAGGTGGGGGGAGGGGAGGAGCAAGTACAAGGTGGCAGGTGGTGGGTGAAACCAGGGCAGGGGGAGGGGTGAAGTGAAAAGCTGGGAAGTTGATTGGTGAAAAAGATAAAGGGCTGGAGAAGGGGAAATCTGATAGGACAGGACAGAAGACCATGGAAAAAAGGGAAGGGGGAGGAGCACAAAAGGAAGATAAGACCATAAGACAAAGGAGCAGAAGTCGGCCATTCGGCCCATTGAGTCTGCTCCGCTATTTTATCATGAGCTGATCCTTTCTCCCATTTAGTCCCACTCCCCCGCCTTCTCACCATAACCTTTGATGCCCTGGCTACGCAGATACCTATCAATCTCTGCCTTAAATACACCCAATGACTTGGCCTCCACTGCTGCCCATGGCAAAAAATTCCATAGATTCACCACCCTCTGACTAAAAAAACTTTCTTCGCATTTCTGTTCTGAATGGGCGCCCTTCAATCCTTAAGTCATGCCCTCTCGTACTAGACTCCCCCATCATGGGAAACAACTTTGCCACATCCACTCTGTCCATGCCTTTCAACATTCGAAATGTTTCTATGAGGTCTCCCCTCATTCTTCTAAACTCCAAGGAATACAGTCCAAGAGCGGACAAACGTTCCTCATATGTTAACCCTCTCATTCCCGGAATCATTCTAGTGAATCTTCTCTGTACCCTCTCCAACGTCAGCACATCCTTTCTTAAATAAGGAGACCAAAACTGCCCACAGTACTCCAAGTGAGGTCTCACCAGTGCCTTATAGAGCCTCAACATCACATCCCTGCTCCTATACACTATTCCTCTAGAAATGAATGCCAACATTGCATTTGCCTTCTTCACTACTGACTCAACCTGGAGGTTAACCTTAAGGATATCCTGTACGAGGACTCACAAGTCCTGTTGTATCTCCGAACTTTGAATTCTTTCCCCATTTAAATAATAGTCTGTCCATTTATTATTTCTGCCAAAGTGCATAACCATACACTTTCCAACATTGTACTTCATTTGCCACTTCTCTGCCCATTCTTCCAATCTATCCAAGTCTCTCTGCAGACCCTCCGTTTCCTCAGCACTACTGGCCCCTCCACCTATCTTTGTATCGTCAGCAAATTTAGCCACAAAGCCATCTATTCCATAATCCAAATCGTTGATGTACAATGTAACAAGAATCGGCCCCAACACTGACCCCTGTGGAACACTACTGGTAACCAGCAGCCAACCAGAATAGGATCCCTTTATTCCCACTCTCTGTTTCCTGCCAATCAGCCAACACTCTATCCACGTATGTACCTTTCCCGTAATTCCATGGGCTCTTATCTTGTTAAGTAGCCTCAAAGGCCTGCTGACAATCCAAATATACAACATCCACTGCTTCTCCCTTGTCCAGCCTACTGGTAATTTCCTCAAAAAATTGTAATAGGTTTGTCAGGCAGGATTTTCCTTCAAGGAATCCATGCTGAGTTCTGCCTATCTTGTCATATGCCTCCAGGTACTCTGTAATCTCATCCTTGACAATCAACTCCAACAACTTCCCAACCACCGATATCAAGCTAACAGGTCTATAATTTCCTTTTTGCTTCCTTGCCCCCTTCTTAAATAGCAGAGTGACATTTGCAATCTTCCAGTCCTCCGGAACCATGCCAGAATCTATCGACTTTTGAAAGATCATTGCTAATGCCTCCGCAATCTCCACGGCTACTTCCTTCAGAACACAGGGGTGCATTCCACCTGGTCCAGGAGATTTATCTACCTTTAGCCTATTCAGCTTCCTGAGTACTTTCTCTGTCGTAATTGTGACTGCGCACACTTCTCTTCCCTGCCACCCTTGAGGGTCCGGTATACTGCTGATGTCTTCCTCAGTGAAGACGATGCAAAATACTCGTTCAGTTCCTCTGCCATCTCCTTATCTCCCATTACAATTTCTCCAGCATCGTTTTCTATCGGTCCTATATCTACTCTCACCTGTCTTTTACTCTTTATATACTTGAAAAAGCTTTTAGTATCCTCTTTGATATTATTTGCTAGCTTCCTTACATCGTTAATCTTTTCCCTCTTAATGACCTTCTTGGTTTCCTTTTGTAAGGTTTTAAAAACTTCCCAATCCTCTGTCTTCCCACTAATTTTTGCTTCCTTGTATGCTCTCTCCTTTGCTTTAACTTTGGCTTTGACTTCTCTTGTCAACCACTTTTGCATCCTTTATCCATTCGAAAACTTCTTTTTTGGAATATACTTGTCTTGCACCTTCCTCGCTTCTCGCATAAACTCCAGCCACTGCTGCTCTGCCGACTTTCCCGCCAGTGTCCCTTTCCGGTCAACTTTGGCCAGTTCCTCTCTCATGCCACTGTAATTTTCTTTACTCCACTGAAATACCGACACATCAGATTTCGGCTTCTCTTTTTCAAATTTCACGGTGAACTCAATCATGTTATGATCACTGTCTCCTAAGGGTTCCTTCACCTCAATCTCTCTAATCACCTCCGGATCATTACACAATACCCAATCCAGTACAGCCAATCCACTAGTGGGCTCATCAACAAGCTGTTCTAAAAAGCCATCTCGCAGACATTCTACAAATTCTCTCTCTTGAGATCCAGTGCTGACCTGATTTTCCCAATCCACTTGCATGTTAAAATAGCCCACAATTATCATAACACTGCCCTTCTGACTAGCCTTTTCTAATTCCTGTAGTCCACATCCCTGCAGTTGTTTTGAGGCCTATAAATAACTGCCATCAGGGTCCTTTTACCCCTGCAATTTCTTAGCTCAACCCATAAAGATTCTGCACCTTCCGATCCTATATCACCTCTTTCTAATGATTTAATATCATTTCTTACCAATAAAGCCACACCTCCCCCTCTGCCTACCTTCCTATCCTTCCGATACACCGTGTATCCTTGGACGTTCAGCTCCCAGAGACATGCATCCTTTAGCCAGGTCTCAGTGATGGCTACAACATCATACCTGCCAATCTGTAGCTGTACAACAAGATCATCCACTTTATTCCTTATGCTGCGTGCATTTAAGTATAACACCTTAAGACCAGTATTTGGTACTTTTTGCTTTGATTTCACTGCAACTTTATTGCACTGCAACTCATCCCAATGGCTACAAACTTGCCCCATCACCTGCTTGTCTTTCTTGTCATTTTTACTGCTCACTATCTTAGATTTATTTCTGTTTTCCCCTTCCTCTGCTCTGTCATTCCAGTTCCTACCTCCCTGCAAAATTAGTTTAAACCCTCCCTAACAGCTCCATTAAACTTTCCTGCCAGGATATTGATCCCCTTCGGGTTCAGGTGTAACCTGTCCTTTTTGAACAGGTCATACTTCCCCCAGAAGAGATCCCAATTATCCAAGAATCTGAAGTCCTGCCCCCTGCACCTGTCTCTCAGCCACGCATTCATCTGCCTGATCCTACTATTCTTGTCCTCGCTAGCACGTGGCACAGGTAGCAATCCCGAGACTACTACCCTGGAGGTCCTGCTTCTCAGCTTCCTTCCTAACTCCTGAAAATCTGTCTTCAGGACCTCCTCCTTTGTCCTATCTATGTCATTGGTACCAACATGTACCAAGACAACTGGCTGCTCACCCTCCCCCTTCAGAATATTCAGGACCCGATCTGAGACATCCCATACCCTGGCACCTGGGCAGGTAAGGAAACAAGGTAAGAAAGGGAAACAGGAATGGGGAATGGTGAAGGCAGGGTGGGGGACAATTGCCAGCAGTTCTAGAAATCAATGTTCATGCCATCAGGTTGGTGGCTATCCAGACGGAATATAAGATGTTGCTCTTCTAATGAGGTGTGGCCTCATCACGGCCATGGACTGACACGTCGGGATGGGAAGTAGAAATGAAATGGGTGGCTATTAGAAGATTCCGCTTTTTCTGGTGGACAGAGTGTAGTTGCTCGGTGAAGCGGTCTCCCAATCTATGCTGAGTCTCA
The DNA here is from genome assembly GCF_963921235.1 of Mobula hypostoma. Taxonomy (NCBI): domain Eukaryota; kingdom Metazoa; phylum Chordata; class Chondrichthyes; order Myliobatiformes; family Myliobatidae; genus Mobula; species Mobula hypostoma. Next base: position 27,705,557 of record NC_086109.1, on the reverse strand, counting down.
CTGATATACAGGTGGCCACACCGGGACCACCAGATACAGTAAGTGACCCCAACAGATTCACAGGTGGAGTGTCACTTTGCTTGGAGGGACTGTTTAAGGCCCTGAATGGTAGTGCGGGAGGAGGCGTAGGAGTCGGTGTGGCACTTGGTCTGCCTTCAAGGATAAGTACCAGGAGGGAGATGAAGGTGGATGTTTTCCTGGTGTCATGGATTCTTGATTACCTGACTGGCAGACCACAATACGTGTGCTTGCAACACTGTGTGTCTGACAGAGTGATCAGCAGTACTGGGGCTCCACAGGGGATTGTCTTGTCTCCCTTTCTCTTCACCATTTACACCTCGGACTTCAACTACTGCACAGAGCCTTGTCACCTTCAGAAGTTTTCAGATGACTCTGCCATAGTTGGATGCATCAGCAAGGGAGATGAGGCTGAGTACAGGGCTACGGTAGGAAACTTTGTCACATGGTGTGAGCAGAATTATCTGCAACTTAATGTGAAAAAGACTAAGGAGCTGGTGGTAGACCTGAGGAGAGCTAAGGTACCGGCGACCCCTGTTTCCATCCAGGGGGTCAGTGTGGACATGGTGGAGGATTACAAATACCTGGGGATATGAATTGACAATAAACTGGACTGGTCAAAGAACACTGAGGCTATCAACAAGAAGGGTCAGAGCCGTCTTTATTTCCTGAGGAGACTGAGGTCCTTTAACATCTGCCGGACTTTGCTGAGGACGTTCTACGAGTCTGTGGTGGCCAGTGCGATCATGTTTGCTGTTGTGTGCTGGGGCAGCAGGCTGGGGGTAGCAGACACCAACAGAATCAACAAACTCATTCGTAAGGCCAGTGATGTTGTGGGGATGGAACTGGACTCTCTGACGGTGGTGTCTGAAAAGAGGATGCTGCCCAAGTTACATGCCATCTTGGACAATGTCTCCCATCCAGTACATAATGTACTGGTTGGGCACAGTAGTACATTCAGCCAGAGACTCATTCCACCAAGATGCAACACAGAGCGTCATAGGAAGTCATTCCTGCCTGTGGCCATCAAATTTTACAACTCCTCCCTTGGAGGGTCAGGCACCCTGAGCCAGTAGGCTGGTCCTGGACTTATTTCCTGGCATAATCTACATATTACTATTTAACAATTTATGGTTTTATTATTACTATTTCATTATTTATGGTGCAACTGTAACAAAAACCAATTTCCCCCGGGATCAATAAAGTATGACTATGACTATGAGATCAGCGGGGAGAGATGAATGGACAAGGGAATCATGTATAGAGCAATGCCTGCGGAAAGTGGAAAATGGGGGGTAAGAAAAGATGTGCTTTGGTGGTGGGATACTAGTGGAGATGGTGGAAGTTACTGAGAATTATGTGCTGGACCGGTGGGATGGTAGGTGAGAGCAAGAGTTGTGGCTCAGAAGGATGGGGTAAGAGCAGATGTGTGTGAAATGGAAGAGATGTGGGTAAGGACAGCATTGAGGGTGGAGGAAGAGAAGCCCCTTTCTTTGAAGAAGGAGGACATCTCAATTGTTCTGGAATGAAAAGCCTAATCCTGAGCACAGATGTCGTGGAGATGGAGGAACTGAGAGAAGGGAATGGCATTTTTGCAAGTGACAGGGTGGGAAGAAATATAATCTAGATAGCTGTGAGAATCAGTGGGTTTATAAAAGATGCCCGTAGATATGCTGTATACAGAGATGAAGACAGAGAGATCGAGAAAGGGGAGAGAGGTTCCATTGTCAGAAATGAGCCAATTTAATTTGAGGGCAGAGTTGAAGTTGGAAGCAAAGTTGATGAAATCGATGAGCTCAGTATGGGTGCAGGAAGCATCATCAACGCATTTGCCGACGTAGCATGGGAAGAGTTGGGAAGTGATGCCAGTTAAGGCTTGGAACATGAACTGTGCCACATAGCCAACAAAAAGTCAGGCATAGCTGGAACCCATGTGAGTGTCTATGGCTACACTTTTGGTTTGAAGGATGTGGGAGGCACCAAACGAGAAATTGTTGGGGACAAGGACCAATTCCATCAGAGGAGTGTGCTGATGGAGGGGTACTGGTTGGGTCTGTTGTCCAGAAAGAAGCAGAAAGTTTTAAGGCCCTCCTGATGGGGGATCAAAGGGTATAAGACCTGGACATCCATAGTGAAAATAAGACGATTGGGGCCAGGGGACTTAAAGTCATTGAAAAGATCAAGAACATGTGAAGTGTCAGGAATGTAGATAAGAAGGGACTGAACTATGGGGATGAAACAGATTCAAGGTATACAGACACAACTTCAGTGGGGCAGGAACAGGTAAAAACAATGGGTCTACCTGGACGAGTCAGGATTGTGGATCTTGGGTAGGATGCAGAAACAGGAGGTGAGGGGTAAGGGAACTATGGGATTGGTGGTAGTGGATGGGAAATCCCCAGAGTTGATGAGGTCAGTGATGATGCAGGTGACAATAGTCTGGTGCTCCTTAGTGGGGTCCTGTACAAGGGATAAGTAAGAGGAGGTGTTTGAAAGTTTCTGCCTGGCCTCAGCAAAGTAGGGATCAGTACACCAGACTACTACAGCACTCCCCTTTATCTGCAGGTTTGATGGTGAGATTAGGATTACTGCTGAGAGCAGTGCGTTCAGAAGGAGTGAGTTTGGAATTGGAGAGATGAGTGGTGAAGTCGAGATGGTTGATGTCTTGTCAGAAGTTAGGGTCAAAAAGATCCAGAGCAGGCAGAAGACCAGAACAACGTGCCCAGGAAGAGGAGGAGGGTCAAAGACGGGACAAGGGTCAAAGCCAGGAGAGGGGTCATCGGTGCGGGCTACAAAGAAGTAGGCACGGAGATGGAGGCATTGGAAGAAGAGCTTGGCATCATGGCGAGTGTGGAACTCACTGAGTTGTGGGTGCAGGGGGACAAACATGAGGCGCTTATGGAGAACAGAACATTCTGCCTCAGAGAGGGGAAGGCCCATGAGAATGGGTGTGACAGCTGGGATCAGAAGGGGGGAAGAGAGTTGGTAGTGTCTGAAGAGAGAAAAGGGCTAACCTATTCAGGAAAGGTGGGTTGGGAAGAAGATGGAGGCTCCTTGGACGCAAGAGCTGACATTGGGGCCTGAGACACATGGGTTTGCAGAGTGGTTATGGGAGAATGGGAGACTGGGGTCCCAGCAGCAGCACATAACGTCTCGGCCTGGAGGTGGTGTCGGGCAAGGCCCAGGCTAGAGCCAGAGTTAGAGATTGCGCAATTGACAGTTTGAAGGTGTCCGGGGTCGTTGGAAGCAGTATTGAAAGTGGTGAAATCCAGGTTCTGAATCCGCTTGCCATCGTTGGAACCAGTGTTGGTGATGTTAATGCAGATCCTGGTGGCCACCCATTTCAATTCTACTTCTCGTTCCCATTCCGACATGTCAGTCCAACGCCTTCCCTACTGCTATGATGAGGCCACATTCAGGCAGGAGGAGCAACATCTTATATTCCGTCTGGGTAGCCTCCAAACTGACGGGCTGAACATCAATTTCTAGAACTTACGGTATTTGCTTACCCCACCCCCCACCCCACCCCACCATTCCCCATTCCTGTCTCCCTCTCTCAGCTTAACTCCTTACCTGTCCATCACCTTCCTCTGGTGTCCCTCCCTCTTCCCTTTCTTCTGTGGTCTTCTTTCCTCTCCTATCAGATTCTCCCTTCTCCAGCTTTATCTCTTTCACCAATCAACTTCCCAGCTCTTTACTTCACCCCCTCCCCCTCTCCTGGTTTCACCTATCACCTGCCAGCTTGTACTTCTTCCTCCCATCCCCTTACCTTCTTTTTCTGACTTCTCCCCTTCCTTTCCAGTCACGATGAAGGGTGTCGGCCCAAAACATCGACCGCTTACTCTTTTCCATCGATGCTGAGTTCTTCCAGCATTTTGTGTGTGTTGTTATAAATTGAAGATTTCTTCTCCACTCTTGACTGGAAGATTTGACCTGTAGAGGCAGAGTCTTTTTAGTGGCAGGAAAAACTATGTGTTACTTCTGGGAGTTTTTTTATTGCTGTAAACATTAAAGTACTTCACTTTATATCTTCTCTTTTTATGTGAAGGTAATTACATTCATTATCATTGTGACTAAATGGTACCACTCTCGACTGAATTGAAAGGTTCAAATTCCACAGCAGAACCTATGTACCTAAACCTATCTGATCTATGCTGAAGGTGTACTGCTTTGCATATTTATTTACGAATGAGTCACTATCCTGAAGTATTCTTTGCTGATCTTTTTTTTTGAGATCCTCTGGTTCTCTTTTATAATATAATCAGGAAATTTTCAGTGTGCCATTTATCCCTTGAGCAGCATCAACAAACCCACTTAATGACAACTGGCTCAACGTTGCTTCTGGTCTCTTGTGCACTGTGAACTGTGTTTTTGCAAACTCTTCTTTCTCTGACTTCCTGCTCCACAATAAAATTGTCTCCTTTAACTAAATCACTTACTGAGATTGTATGTTATAACTTCCACAAGTGCTGTCAAATGTTACAAACTAGATCACTTGAACTACTCTACCCCCAGTTCTTGTCAGACTCTTGAACATATGCCAAAGATGAATTCTTGATCTTCTGATCTTCGTTATAGCCCGTGTGCTTTATTTGTTTGGCTGCACTGCACTTTCTGTGTAATTCCAGCCCTATATTCTGTATTCTGTTTTCTGTATTCTCTTAACTATTCCAATATACTTAATTATGCATGAACTTTTCACTAAACTTCTACAATAAACCAGCAGCAATACCAATACTCAGTTTAGCTGTTGTATGTGGATGAATATTCCTCAGGCAGTCTAGGCCACATACATGTACTTGAGTTGACTAATTAAATAGGATTCTTCCCCGACTTCAGTTTGCCTATCAACTGCCGCCAACTGCAGTAATACCTACATTCCTACCCTTTATCCTTATTATCCATTGCATTGAGTGTGTGATCAGCAGCACGACTGGTTCTGGATTGGCCACCTGGGCCATGCTCTTCTTACTGATCTGTGCCATACTTTGTCGTAACATTGTCATGCGGTCCTACACTGTTAGGTTCATATGAATATTTTGTGACATATATTTATCAGTTCATCATTCCCTTATGACTTGTAAATTGTTCTTCTGTGTCTGGTGCTCCCAGTGCAGTTTCCTCTACATTGTTGAGACCCAACATGGATTGGGGACCACTTTGTTGGGCATCTTCATTCCATCAGACACACCCAATGGATATCTATTTAGATTCCACTTCCTGTTGCCATTCCAACGTGTTGGTCCATGGCTTTCTCTCTGCCGTGATGTGGCCACTTGAAGGAGCGAAAACTCATATTCTTTCCAGGTAGCCTCCAACCTGATGGCATGAACATTGATTTCTCTAACTTCTGGTAATTTCTCCCCCTCATCCATCTCTCTTTTTCTCACTCCTCTTTCTGGCTCCCCTCTTACCCCTTATCTTCTTCTCACCTGCCCATCAATTTCCTTTAGTGCCCTTCCTTCCCTTTCTCCCACAGTCCACTCTCCTCTAATAGATTCCTTCTTCAGCCGTTAATGTTTCCACCTGTAATTTCCCAGCTTCTCACTTTATCGCCCCCTCACCTGGTTTCACCTATCACTTGCCAACTTCCCCTCAACCCACCACCTTATTAGGGCTTCTTTACCCTTTCTTTTCAGTCCTGATGAAGGGTCTCGGCCCAAAGTGTTGACTATTCATTCCCCTCCTTAGATACTGCCTGACCTGTTAAGTTCCTCCAGCAATTTCTGTTCATTCCTCTGGATTTCCAGTATCTGTGGAATCTTTTGTGTTTATGTCCTCTAATATATTCTGCATTATTTAACTGTAGTTTTACCTTCAAAGCTGTTCTCTTAAACTATTTTTATACAGGGGGATAATTTCACAGCAGATACTAGGATAAAAATATGAACTTAATTGCTTGCACTAAACGCATAAAATATTAACAGCTGTGCACTGTATCCTGTTTTCAGGATTTGATAATATCGCAGCTAAGTTCCTTTGGTTCCAATGGAACTGTAATTCGGGAACACAGCATAAAATATAGCTGTTATTGCATTACTGTATTGCCTTTAACATAGCTGGCTGAGCTTGAATTTTTACCCCAATAAGTACTGTGTTTGCTGCCAAATCAACAATGATTGCAATTTTAAAGGAACATATTCAATTGTTTGTGAGGTGTTTTAGATTCAATAGGTACATTTAACGTCAGAGAGATGTATACAATATACATCCTGAAATTCTTTTTCTTTGCAAACAGCAATGAAAACAGAGGAGTGCCCCAAAGAATGAATGACAGTTAAATGTTAGAACCCCAAAGCCACTCAGTTCCCCCCTCCCATGCATAAATAGCAGCAAGGCAACGATCACCCCCTCCACCAGCAAAAAAGCATCGGTGCACCCCCACCGAGCACTCAAGCGTGCAGCAAATTATCAGTAAAGACACAGACTTGCAGTACCCCGAAGACTACTGGTTCACCCGGTAATTCGACATACCACAGGCTCTCTTTCGCCCTAATGAGGGAAAAAGAGGTGTCTCCGTTTCACAGCGAGAGGGGAGACATAACAAACAACTTGCTGATTCATGATGTTAAGAGTCTGTTGTGTCACTTTTTCTGAGTTCTGTGCCCAGTGAGTCAGCCCCAGGGCTCAGGTCTCTGGACACACAGCCCACAGCAGCTTATCCGCTGCCCCTGATGTTCCATGTTTTCCCACGACGCCTCAGTCAGGGGCACTGACCTTGAATCAGCCCTTCTCCAGAACCACGAAAATCCGGCACCCTAAAGGTGTGCTAGTCTTCCAGGCCACGTCCTTGGGAAATCAAAAAGTGGCCCTTCGTGAAGCTCTGAGAGTGGGTCCCATTCCCCCAAAGAACCAAATTCAGAGTGTTCAGACCAGGTTAGGGTCTGCAAAAGAACCTTGAAAAGGAAAAAAAAAAGAGATCTCAAAGACAGAAATTGTGCTGTTTCTGAAGATGCAGCAAAGGAGTTGCCGCTTAGCGCCATCTTGACTTTGCTTCGCCCCCTGAGTGTGTGCTTTGACAAAGTGAGAGCCACTATATCAATGTGATAACTTATTTTCTTCATTATCCAGATTATGGCCATCAAGAATCTAGGAATGTAAGTGTAGCCTGGGAAAAAGTACCCGCTCAGGATAGCAAATACATTTTCGGGTTTTAATTCCTTTATCTGTTTTAGATGTTTTAGTGCCGGAAGAGGGCCTCAAAACAAAACAAACGAATTTACAACCAGTTCCTGCCATTACAATCTCAGTTTAAATTTCGATCCACACCCTTGTGTAGCGACAAATTGCGTATGCAGTATAAGAATACATAAAGCAAACCGCACGAAACTAGTGGCAACTCTGAAGGAACACAATACAAGCAACATTAGAATCCCACCAACCCTGTACCTTATACATAGCAGCAACAATGTAAGCGAAAACATCTCATCTAAGACGTCTACTCCCTTTTGGTACACACGTGCTTAACTTCCAAACAGAGACTAAACATTCACGTTACACTGTTACATCCACAATCAGTCATGATACAATGAAGTTAGACAAAAGGTACACTTTGGCACAACTTTTACAAGGAAGTTGTAAAATTACAGGAAGACTGACCTAATTAGCCGGTAAGGAACTTTGCACAAGCCACGCTATCCAGTGCCGATGCCTTCACTCATGAAAATCTAAAGCATCCACATGTAAAACATGTCGAATTACTGAAATTCTCAATTCCCCAACAAGCATAAATGAATTCACATGGATTTCGTCAAATAATGCTCACTGTTCCTCAACGTGTCCAGTACCTCTGGGAGGAACTTAATCCCAAAGCCCCAACAGCTTCTTCTGCAGAAAACAAAAATAGTCTCCCCACTATCCCGCGCGTGTGTAATGACATCACTGTCTCCAGTTAAAGGCACAGACAACTATTCTAGCATTACCCAGATGGATGCCCAAGTACACTTTTAACAATAATGAATAAGATTCGACGGTCACCCGGTTACATAAGAAATATAAACAAAATTACACCATTTGGCAACTTGTGCCTGCTCAGCTATTCAATAGGATATGTCTAATCTTTTATCAGCACAGTCCTGCACAATTCCTGTATCACTTGATTTCTACAATATTCAAAAATCTATAAATGTCTGTCTTAAATACACTCAACAACTGAGCCTCTACAATCTCCTTGGACAGAGAGTCCAGAAGTTCTGTCTCAGGATCAATCTGGTGAACCTAATTGTACAGTATTCCTTCTGTCAGAAGTGGAATGATCACTTTCTCATTAGTTAAGTTGCCATTTTGTCTTTAAGATTGTGCTTTTCTCTGAACTAATTTTTCTCCTACTTTCTTCCTGGTCCAAATTCTTCTTGAACAAATTCATCCAAACAAATAGTTTGGCCACATTTTTTTTCAGGAAGTTGAACAGGTTGAGGCTTTTATCATTGGAGTGTAAGAGAAAAAGCAGAGATCTTGAAGAAGTGTATAAAATTATGAGGGGCATTTACACGGTAAATGTACATGTTATTTTCCCCTTCAAAGTTCAAAGTAAAATTTATTATCAGAGTACATACATGTCACCATATACAATGCTGAAGTTCATTTTCTGCAGACATACTGAGCAAATCTATAGAACAGCAAGTATAAACTGTAAACATCAGGAACCTGTTAACTAGAAACAAATTGTGCAAATGCAGATATAAATAATTAGCAATAAATAATGAACTTGAATTAACAATATGGCAGAGTTCTTAAATGAGTGTTGCAATCCCTTTTGTTCAAGAGCCCGATGGTTGAGGGGTAGTAACTGTTATTGAACCGAGTGGTGTGAGTCCTGAGGCACTTGTACCTTCTACCTGATGGCAGCAGTGAGAAAAGAGCACAGCCTGGGTGGTGAGGATTGTTGATGGATGCTGCTTTTCTATGGCAACTTTTCATGACGATATGCTCAATGATTAGGAGAGTTTTACCTGTGATGTACTGGACCAAATCCGCTGCCTTTTGTAGGATTTTTCACTCAAAGGCATTGATGTTCCCATACCAGGCCATAATGCAGCCAGTCAGCACACTTTCCATCACACATCTGGAGAAATTCGCCAAGATTTTCGATGACATGCCAAACCTCCACAGACTCCTGTCGAAGTAGAGGCACTGTCATGCTTTCTTCACAATATGATGGTTCCAGAACAGGTCCTCTGAGATAGTGACATCCAAGAATTTAAAGTTACTGACCCTCTCTACCTCTGATACTCCGATGATTCCTGGCTCATGGACACCTGGTTTCCCTCTCCTGAAGTCTACAATCAGTTCCTTGGAGATGTTTTTGCCAGTCCAAGCTGACTATGGTTGAGGAAATCCAGGATCCAATTGCACAAGGGGGTATTGAGGCCCAGGTCTTGGAAATTACTGATTAATTTAGAGGGGATGATGGTATTGGATGCTGAGCTGTAGTTGATAAAGTGCATCCTGATGTGTGCATCTTTGCTGTCCAGATGTTCCAGGGTTGTGTGAAGAGTCAACAAGATAGCATCTGCTGTAGACTTGTTGCTTCAGGAGGTGAATTGGAGCCGATCTATGTCACCATTCAGACAGGAACTGATGTGCTTCAACACCAGCCTCTCAAAGCACCTCATCACTGTGGATGTAAATGCCATTGGGTGATAGTCATTCGTACAGGTTACCATGCTCTTCTTGGGCACCGGTACAATTGAAGCCTGCTTGAAGCAGGTGGGTACCACACACAGCTGGAGCAAGAGGATGAAGATATCTGTGAATACACAGCCAGTTGGTCAGCACAGGTCTTCAGTTCTCGGCCAGGTACTCCGTCTGGACTAGGTGGTTTCCTTGGATTCAGTCTCATGAAGGCAGCCCCCATGTCATTGTCAGATATTGAGACCAAAGGATCATTGGGAGACATGGGGGTGCACGGTGTTTCCTCCCTGATCTGGTCACAGTGAGCCTAGAAGTTATTGAGCTCATCAGGAAGCGAAGCTCTGCTGTCTCCTATGTCGATTGATTCAGCTTTGTAGGAGGTTATGGAATTCATACCCTGCCACAGCTGTCAAGCATCCCTTGTTGATTCCAGTCTAGTCTGGAATCTCCATTTCACCTGTGAGATGGCTTTCTGGAAATCATACCTGCACCTCTTGTAGCATTCTTGATCTCCTGGCTTGAATGACTCTCAGCAGATTTCAGATTTCATTGTTCATCCAGGGTTTCTGATTGGGGAAAACCTGAGTGAGTTCATGGGTACACACTCATCCACAGCTGTTTTAATAAAGTCTGTAATGACCCTGATGTAGACATTCAAGTCCTCTGATGAGTTCCTGAACATGGCCCAGTCCACTGACTCAAGGCAATCCTGTAACCGTTTCCCAGCCTCCCGCGGCTACCTCTTGGTTGTCTTGATCTCTGAAGCCTTGCTTTTTAGGCTCTATCTGTATGGAGGTAACAGAAGTCTAATTGAAACATATAAGATTATTAGGGGATTGGACAAGCTGGAGGCAGGAAACATGTTACCGATTTTGGGGGAGTCCAGAACCAGAGGCCACAGTTTAAGAATAAGGGGTAGACAATTTGGAACAGAGTTAAGGAAAAACTTTTTCACACAGAGGCTTGCGGTTCTGTGGAATGTGCTGCCTCAGAAGGCAGTGGAGGCCAATTCTCTGGATTCTTTCAAAAAAGAGTTAGATAGAGCTCTTAAAGATAGTGGAGTGAAGGGATTTGGGGAGAAGGCAGGAACAGGGTACTGATTGTGGATGATCAGCCATGATCACAGTGAATGGTGGTGCTGGCTCGAAGAGCTGAATAGCCTACTCCTGCACATTGTCTATTGTCTATTGTCTAAGTCCAGCCAAATGATCCGACTTACCAAAATTCGGTCTCAGGAAAGAACCATAGACATTCTTTATCGTAGTGTAGCCGTGGTCTAGTGTGTTGGGACCTCTGGTGCTACAGGTTATGTGCTGGTGAAAACTAGGCAGAGTTTTCTTCAAACTGGCCTGGTTAAAGTTGCCAATTATAATTTGAAATGCATCGGGATGGGCTGTTTCTTGTTTACAGACAGCATCGTGCAGATCTGCGAGTGCTTGCTTATAATCGGCTGGTGGTGGTGTATAGGCTATGGTGAAGATCACAGAGAAGAACCCTTGAAGCAAATAGAATAGTCTACATTTAATTGTTAGTTGTTCTAAGTCAGGGAACAAGAAGTCGATATAACCCCAACTTCCGTGTGCCAACGAAAATTGGTCAAAAAGCATACTCCTCCATATGTTTCCTTACCAGAATCCATTCTGAAAATCATAAAACCTTCTGGTCGAATAGCTGCATCCGGTGTGTTTGCTGTTTACCAAGTCTCAATGCAACAAGCAACTGAGATCTGCCTTATCTGCTTCTGAAACAGCAGCCTTGCCCTGAGATCGTCAATCTCATTTTCAAGTGACTGTACATTCGCCAACAAGATAGCAGACAGAGGATGCCTCACTCCCCCTGTGCTTCAGCCTCATTTGAATCCCGGCTGTCCTGCGTGTTTTCGGCCTTGACCTTGAAGGTGCCACACTTTAAGTGTCCTCATTTAACTGCTCCATGTTTAACCATCAAACATGAAATCTGAAGACCAATGTTGGGAATAAAGAACTAGAGGGCATAGATTTAAGATGGGAGGTGAGAAATTTAATAGGAATCTGAGAGGCAATTTTTTTTTTATCCAGTGTGGTCAATATATGGAATGTGGATTTTTAATTTTGATTCCTTTTCCCGTTCGAACATGTCACCTTGTGCCAAGATGAGGACGCTATCAGGGTGGAGAAGCAACACCTTATATTCCATCTGGGTAGCATGAATGTCGATTTCTCCTTCCCCCCCATCCCCCACTCTGACCTTTTATCTCTTCTCACCTGCCTATCGCTTCCTCCTGGGTCCCCTCCTCCTTTCCTTTCTCCTATGGTCCAACTATTCTCTGACTGACCTTTCCCACCTGTCCGGCTTCACCTATGACATTCCAGCTAGCCTCTGTCCCCTCCCCACACCTTTTTATTCTGGTGTCTTCCTGGGTAGTGGGTAGTGGCTCCATATGTCACTACTACAGGGCGTGGCGACCCTGCCTTACATGAGTCCTGGGCTCAGCTGGCTCCAGCTGACAGTACCTGGTATGGGCCCCTATCCAGGGTTACCGGTCCCACTTCCTTGTGGGTATCTTCGGGAGAAGAGAAGGCTAAGGAGTAAACCCTACGTAAATCCGGAGTGGAGCCCCTAAGGTGGTTGGATGACGTATCACGTCACCTCCCGGCAGCTCCTGCAGCCAAGCTGATGCCAAAAGTACTGCTCCACATTCCTTTGGACCACATCCGCGAGGCCGAGAGGGGAATCTTGATGTCTGGGCAGCCCAGGATCTCCATATTCATTGCCCAGGTCTGCGCCCCAGAACTAAACTAGGCACATCCATTGTCTAATTAGACAGGCGGAGCCATTGCATTACCTCCTTCCTTCTCAGTCCTGAAGACAGGTCTTGGCCTGAGACATCGAATTATTGACAGAAAACCATTTGTTTACCACTGCAATTATCCTGCTTGCTGCAATTTGGGCCAGGATATGGCAAAGGAGACTGCACTGTGGATCTGGACTAAATGAGCTACAAAGAATGGAATTGGAATTAGTTTGTTATTGTCATATGTGACAAGACAGAGTGAAAAACTTGTCTTGCGTACTGTTCATACAGATCAGATCATTACACAGCACATTGAGGTAGAACAAGATAAAACAATTACAATGCAGAATAAAGTGTAACAGCTACAGATAAATTGCAGCACACTAAGAGGTGCATGCTCCTAACGAGGTTGATTGCAAGGTCAGGAGTCCATTTTGTACTTTAAATAGTCTAATTACAGTGGGATAGATCTGTTCTTGAGTCTGGTGGGTTGTGCTTTCAGGCTTTTTAATCCTCTGCTGAGTTGAAGTGGGAAGAAACGAGGATGACGGGGCTGGGATGGGTCTTTGATTATGCTTGCTGCTTTACTGACAAAACCCATTGAGGGGAGGTTGGTTTCTGTGATATGTTGAGCTGTGCCTACAACTCTGTGCAGTTTTTCTTACGGTCACATGTAACACAGTTTCCATACCAGGCCATTATGAATCGAGATAGTATGCGGTCTTTGATGCATCATTAAAAAAGTGGTTAAGGTCAATGGGGACATGATCCCACCACTAAGCACATCTTTCCCTCCTCCCCTCTCTCAGCTTTCCGCAGGGATCGCTCCCTACGTGACTCCCCTGTCCATTCGTTCCCCCCATCCCTCCCCACCGATCTCCCTCCTGGCACTTATCCTTGTAAGCGGAACAGGTGCTACACATGCCCTTACACTTCCTCCCTCACTACCATTCAGGGCCCCAGACAGTCCTTCCAGGTGAGAGGCGACACTTCACCTGTGAGTCAGCTGGGATGATATACTGTGTCCGGTGCTCCTGATGTGGCCTATATATTAGTGAGACCCGACGCTGACTGGGAAATCGTTTCGCTGAACACCTACTCTCTGTCCGCCAAAGAAAGCAGGATCTTCAAGTGGCCACACATTTTAAATCCACATCCCATTCCCATTCTGATATGTCTATCCACGGCCTCCTCTACTGTAAAGATGAAGCCACACTCACGTTGGAGGAACAACACCTTGTATTCCGTCTGGGTAGCCTCCAACCTGATGGCATGAATGTCGACTTCTCAAACTTCTGCTAATGCCCCACCTTCCCCTCGTACCCCATCCGTTATTTATTTATATACACACATTCTTTTCCTCTCTCTCCTTTTTCTCCCTCTGTCCCCCTCACTATACCCCTTGCCCATCCTCTGGTTTTTCCCCCCTCCTCCTTTTCCTTCTCTCTGGGCCTCCTGTCCCATGATCCTCTCATATACCTTTTGCCAATCACCTGTCCAACTCTTGGCTCCATTCCTCCCCCTCCTGTCTTCTCCTATCATTTTGGATCTCCCCCTCCCCCTCCCACTTTCAAATCTCTTACTAGCTCTTCTTTCAGTTAGTCCTGACAAAGGGTCTCGGCCCAAAACGTCGACTGTACCTCTTCCTAGAGATGCTGCCTGGCCTGCTGCGTTCACCAGCAACTTTTATGTGTGCTGCCAAATTTATTTAGCCTCTTGAGCTTGTAGAGGCATTGGTGAGCTTTCTTGGCCATAGCGTGTAAATGTTTGGACCAGAATAGGCTATTCCTGATGTTCACTTCTAAGAACTTGAACCTCACTATGAGTTGACAGAAATGATAATACTTGGGAATTTTGTGATTTTTGTGCACTTGTTTATAGAATATTTGCAGCTAATTAAAGCTGAAATGTAGATTTATCAGAAACCCAGTCCTTAAACAAAAAAGATCATAGCAGTTCATACCAGTTTGTAAGGACATTGTTTTAATGATAATGACTGAAATTCAGTGAAGTTATTTTAGTATTATTTTGACGGCCTTCCAAGAGATTTAATTAATCCGTACTATATTTAAAAAATCATGAATAAAGATGGTGAAACCAAACCCCAAGAGATACACCACAAATTTTCCCCATAAGCATTTTAATATTCTAATTATTTTCTGCCGAAGCTGGAGACGGTTACGGCAAATCATTTGAAATATGAAAACAGAAGCCTGAGCACAGAAACCTCAGCTGCCAGTTCAGTATAATACTAAAGGAGTGCTGTGCTGTTGGAGATGAAACTTTTCAATTGAGGTGATAAATGGTAGCGCTTTTGGATCTGTCTTGTTACTTCACCTGACGTGCCAATGTTTATCTCTCAATCACTTTGCACAAAAAAAAACAAATTTACCTGGTCATTACCACATGATTGAAAGTATGTGGTGCAGAATGTTGGCAGCTAAATACCCTACACTGTGAAGGGACTGCACAGCAGAAGTGTTTCATTGGAAGTAAAGCTCTTTGAGACATTGTGTAAAGGGAAGTATAAATGCAACACACACAAAATGCTGGAGGAACTCGGAACTCGGCAAGCAAGGCAGCATCTATGGAGAGTAACAACATGCACGAGTGCTGATGATGGGTCTCAGCTCGAAACATCGACTCTTTGTTCCTATACATGGATGCTCCCTGTACTGCTGAGTTCCTATTGCATTTTGTGTGTGTTGGTCTGCATAAAAGTGATTCTGCAGAATCTCTTTTTTCTATGGAGGAGAATAAACAGTTGATCTTTTGGACTGAGCCCTTTCATCAGGATGATAAATGCAAGCATTTTATATTCTGCTCTCCAAAATTTTCATGATGAGGGATTGGAGGCTGTGGCATGAAGTTTAAGAAAAAGCAGCATTTTCTTTCTGTTCATTAATTTCATTGCACATTTAATTTAATATATTAGTAAAAGTAATAATTTCCACTCCTCTTTAGGTACGACGTCGATTCAAAAAGCCTGGACTTATCTAAACATGTAAGTGTTAATTTTGTTTCTACTTCTGAGTGACATTCTGTCATTTTAATGTTTATTAATATTAAACCTCAAGGCCTTGAAATTTCATAATGTACACAAGGGATTAGATATTTGCATAAGTGCGATGTTTTGTTACTGCAAAACATAAAATTAATTGGAAGAAAAACAAGGGAGTCCAGAACGCGAGTCTAACTTTTTTAAAGAATTTAAATGAAGCATATACATATGATGTGGTGGCTTGGTGATGTATGCCATTCATGTATTTTTGCATATAACCCGTAAAGAATTATTAAGCAAACTAAGAAAGCTTTATCAAGCCATGTAGTTACAATATTGCTGAAATATTTAATGCACAACACTCCTCCCTGCTTAGCTATAAACCCCAACTCAATATAGAATACATCTCAACTATATACACAGTATATTATATAATACAACTACCAAATACAGACATCCACAGCATAGTAAGTTTAAAATTGTCCCATTCCAGCTAAAGATTTAATCACTGTGGAGGATATCTTACTCTTGTGGAATAACATCTTTTGCGACAAGGGTGGTCATGCTGCTTGGCAGGTGAGATTTGTGGCAGTGAAACAATCTCCCATCTGGGGCCTCCTCTGTGGTGTTTGTAGGAATTGTCTCTGGGGCCCCAGGAATTGGTTCTGACAGCATTGGACACCTTTCTTCTTTAACAATTAACTCTGCTCTCCTCAAATGATTGATTTGTCATCTCCAGCTGACATCAGATGCAATTTCGGATGTCCAGTTCTACCCATAATCTTTCCAAGCACCCACTTTTGATCACCCCTGTAGTCCCTTGGCAGAACTGCTTAGTCCAGGAGTGAAACATCAAACCTCCTTGATTGAAGAGCCTTGAGTCTGTCTCAGCCGTTTGTCCTGCATACTCCTTCTGTGATTGAGTTTGAGGAGATTCAGGCATGAATGCAAAGAATGACCCAGGAACAGCATAGCTGGCCAGTTGTTTGTGGAGAGTGCAGCATTGCGATGTGCAAAGTGGAAATTGGCGATCTTCTGACTCAGTGTAGGGTGTTCTGCTGACATTGCTCGCAGTATGTTCTTTCCACCAAGCCAACTATAGCTAGGTGCTACGGTACAGATGTAATACATCTTATTCCATTCATTTTCAGGAATGACTGAAACTGTTCTGCAACAAACTGTGATCCATTGTCACTGACTAAGTGAAACACCAGTCATTGAGAAGAAACTTTTCAACACATAAATAGTTTCCAAGTTCATAGTGGAAGCTATTGGGAACACTTCTGGCCACGTTGTACCTTCATCCACTAATACCAAGAAATTTGTGTCCATAAATGGTCTAGCAAAATCCACATGAATCCTCTGCCAGGGCAATACAGGCTGTTCTCAGGAACACTTACAACACGCTGGAGGAACTCAGCAGGTCAGGCAGCATCCATGAAATGATCAGTCAAGAAGGGTTCCAGCCCGAAACATTGACTGATTGTTTCCACGGATGCTGCCCGACCTGCTGAGTTCCTCCGGTGTGTTGTTAGTGTTGCTTTGACCCCAGCATCTGCAGAGTATTTTGTGTTTAGGCTGTTCTCAGGGATGGAAAGGTGCTGCTCTTGGATCTTCTGGATGTGTTGGCATCCCAAACAGTGCATGGCAAGTTGCTTGATCTACTGATAACCAATGCTTTGAGCCAACACTTTCATTTTGACCATGCCCAGATGACCCGCATGTAGCTCCTCCAGCACTTCCACTCTCAGCATGGATGATACAACAACTCTCAATCCCCACATACGCCAACTCCCATCAAGGGCAAATTTATCCTGGTGGTGGTAAAATTGGGGGGAACTGTTGCACGTTCCAGCCAGTTAGTGTGGCCATGTAGACCTGAGGTAGTGTGGGGTCTATTATGGTTTCCCTTTGAATCATCTCTGCTGTAATATGGAGACTTTTAATTTCCATTAGGAAGAAACGTCGGGAGGAGTATCCTCTTTTGTAAATTTTTCAAGTAATTTCTTTTCCAAGGGTAAATGGGACAATCCATCAGCATTATCATGTTTTGTCGTCCTCTTGAATTCAACCTTGTAACGGTGTCCTCCAAGAAACTGAGCTCATCACTGTATTCGTACTGCTGCTGTCCATGGAACAAGGCAGATTGAAAATGGACAAAGTGTTTGATGATCAGTAACGAGGGTAGACTCTTACCCATACAAGTACTGATTGAAATGTTTTACACCCCAAACCAGACTCAAGACCTTTCGGTTAATCTGAGCATAATTTTTCCCTGCAGTGCTAAGGGAAAAAGATGCAAAGGCTGTGGGATGTTCAGACATGACTGCACTTATACCATAAGACATGGTGTCAGAGGTAGGCTTCACTGGACTAAGCGGATCATAATGTGTGAGCCAGTGCCTGATGTCACCATTTCCTTTACCTTTTGGAAAGTGACCTCACACTGCCTTGTCCATTGCCATTTCTTCCCGATCTGTAATAAAGAGTTCAAGGGGTGATGCACAGTAGCCATGTTTAGTAGGAACTTGTTATAGCAATTGACACATCCTCAAAAAGGACCAGAATGGTGATACATCCTTTGGCCTTAGGGTATCCACCACTGCTTGAACTTTTTCAGCACACTTGTGTAATCCTTGTGAGTCAATGGTGTGACCAATATAAGTGATGCTTGGTATAAAGAATTCACAATCATTGCACCGTGCTCTGAGGGCATAATCTTCTAATCTTTTTAACACTGTTTAGAGATTTTGGAGATTCTGCTTGCCAACCAGGTAACACTGAGTGTCTGGACAGCTTTGCACTACCTGGTCCATAGCTTTCTGCAAGACTGCATGAGCAGAAGCTATTACTCCAAAAATATGTCTATTATAGTGATTAAGCCCTTTGTAAGTGTTTATGGTGAGAAACAATTTTCACCCTTCTTCCATCACCCTCTATAAGTAGGCCTTAGCTAAGTCCACTTTGCTGAAGTGTTTTCCTCCAGAAAGGTTTGCAAAAATGCCCCTTTTCTGTACTGGGTTGATGGAGACCTTAAGGCAGGGGTGGCCAACCTTTTACATTCCATGCGTCAATTTTTTCACTCACAAGTTCAGATGTGCCATACAACTCTTGTATACAATTCAATTCTTGTAAAAATATGTTAATATAGAACTTGTGTGTGAAAAAATCGACGTATGGATTGTAAAAGGTTGGCCACCCCTGCCTTAAGGTAACCACAGATCCTCACAGACCCATTCTTCTTGGCTACTGAGACCAATGGCATTGCCCCTAGGCTCAACTCAACCTTGGAAAGTATTCCTTCAGCCTCCATGTGATCTAGCTCACTGGCTACTTTATCAAAGATGGTATAAGGAACCAGACGTGCCTTATAAAAACTGGGTGTGACATTTTCATTTAACACTATTTTACCCTTGATATGTTTCAGTTTTCAATGCCATCATTTATCACTGCTGTGGCATCATCCAGTACCTTTTCAAATTCGCATTCAGTTGACTCTATTACATGGAGATATAGCATGCAAATATTGATGGATCTCCAATCAACTTGCAGTTGTCTAAGCTCCACAATGCATGTCCTTCTGTTTTTACCACATACAAGCCCATTATGGTTTGTTGGTTATTGTATTTCACTGTTCCAAATGTCATTCGCACATGAGTAATCTTTTCTCCAGTGTAAGTTCTTAGTTGGATATCTGCAGGCTTCAAATGCCGTTCAAACTAGTTTTGTGGAATGACTGAAACAGCAAAGCCAGCATCCAATTCCATTTTAATTAATATGGTGTTCACTTCTTGTGTAGGCCATATTGCTTGTCTGTTGTCAATTTCACTTGCAAACTAAAGGCTATCCAGTCTGGCAACACACATCAAAGTTGCTGGTGAACGCAGCAGGCCAGGCAGCATCTCTAGGAAGAGGTACAGTCGACGTTTCAGGCCGAGACCCTTCGTCAGGTCCTGTACCTCTTCCTAGAGATGCTGCCTGACCTGCTGCGTTCTTGAATTTCCAGCATCTGCAGTATTCCTCGTGTTTGCTATCCAGTCTGGTGTCATTCTCATCATTATCAATTTTCTCAACAACAGCATGCAGATTAATGCTCTTTTTGAAACTGCTACTTTACTTTCTATCTTTATCTCTTCCCGGTGAAGTCCATTTATTTTTGTCTGTCCAACATGTTCTTTGTATGTGTACTACTTTGTTGCATTTTCTACAAGTTTCGCCTTTAACCTGCATTGTTCTGGTGTGTGTGAGCCCCTGCCTCAACAATTTGTTCTGCCAGGCCAATTTCTGTTTAGACTTGGCAGTTTTGTTTGCCCTCACTTTCACCTGACTGTCTCTGTCTGCTGTTTTCATTGATACAGCTATTTCAACTATCATCAGGCTTTGGACAGAGGTTGAGCTATGCTGAATGTTGCAACAAGAAACACAGGATGGAAATGTTTAGCAAACTGCACAATTTCACTGCAGCATACCAATTTAAGCATCTTTTAATTTCAAAGCTGTTACCCTCTTTAGTTGAATCAGCCTATGATTATCATCGATCTAATTAAAAAATACTGTAATGTTGCAAATTTGGATACAGCGAAAGAATGCAATACTGAGCAGGGAAGGCAGCTCCCGATGAAAGAGAAATAGAATTAACATTTCAAAGTCGGTGACCTTTCTTATGACTAAAATGATTTCTCACTTTTTTCTCTCATAGATGCTACTTAGTGTTTTTTATGAATAATACTTTGTTTTTGAAACATATTTTGTTTTTTTTTAGGTATGATTGTCATTATCCATGATTTTGTGCAATTAAAACTTGTGACAGCAAGTAAGCGTATAGAATGGGGGCGGGGGAAGAGAAAGTTAAGTAAATTAATTAGTAAGTTAATTCTAATGATCACCAAATTGTTGAACAAGCCATGTTGAGTGCATTAGCCATCTAATTCCTTATGGGGAAAATTAGCTTTACAGTTGTTTATTAAGTTTGGAAAGTTTAGCAGTTTACCTCCTTTGACTTTGTATAATCAGCTCTGTGTACGTGTGTGTGTTTGCATATTCTGTGCACACTTGTGTTTGCCTGCATAGATGTGTGTGCATGCATGTAACTTGTGTTAATATGAATTCTTTCTTTTGTAGGATTTTCTGGGTCAGATGTTCTGCACCTTGGGGGAAATTGTAGGCTCACCAGGGAGTCGACTGGAGAAACCATTAACGTAAGTGGAACATGGCTTGTGATTAATGCATCCAGGTACTCAGAAATATTGACGTATGACCGGTGTCATTGCTGATATAAAGTGGAGATACCTATCCACTTTATATCATTTGAACCTATTTGAAAAGGTTCCAATGGAATAGAAATGCAAAGGAGAGATGGGAACAAAGATTGAATCAAGAAAAGATTATCCGCATATGAGATGCACAAAGTGTTAGTTAGCTGTTTGCTCATTGACTGATTAGCAAGAGTCCTTTGTGAAAAGGATTTGGCTTGTCCAATTCCAGTTCCTGCCAAATACAAACTCAGCGTGCATTAACTGTAATACATATGGGAATTCCTCATTCCAAATCTATAAGAACAAGAATGGTGGGAATTGTAATCCCCTATAAGTTGTATCAAGAATCCTGCAACTTTCTAGAGAACATTTCTGCTGGCTGAATATCTCAACACTGGCAGTAGTACAAAGATGAGCAAACCAAATGGTATCCAACTTTAGACCTGGAGTTTGGGAGGAGAAGCTTAAACTCCAAAGGATGTTGTCTTTCATGGAGAGATGCTGAGGGAAGAGGCCATCCAAGGACTTAAGGGACCAGATAGGATATATTTTAATTAGGATTCTTTCCACTGAGATCTGTATTGGATCTGCTGCTAATGGGTTGGTAGCTGCGACATACCTTTATTGCTTGGTTGGTCTCCTCAAAGAGGTAAGCATGATCATAAGAACTGGCCCAGATTTTCCAGCTTTCAGGCTGTGAAATCTGCCTATTGAACCAGCTATCTGGCTCAAGGGTAGCAAGCCTATTGAAATTCATGGGAGAAACCCTTGAAACCAGCTGTCAGGAGAATGGTAAGTAAAGGTTTTCATTTGGTTTAATTGCTAGTTTTAAGCATGAGTATGTTTTCACTCACAATAAGAAAGGGAAATAATGTAAAGTCATCTTATCAAAAAAAGTGTAAACTCAAACTTAAGGACCCTCTGTTCCTTTAATTATTTTGTTAGACAGTGCAATTTGATATTTTCATTCTCAATGTTCTGCCCTTCTCCATATTGCTGAAGACATTTACCAAGCATCATCTTTATAATGATAGTGTTTAATTCTAAATTTCTGACATTTTGGCAGATGATGTTCCATTCTGTAATGTAATACTTTACCTCAAAACTAGATTGCTTAAAATCCATATTGGCATCTATTTTACTGAAAAAAATTCTGATGGAAGATCATGAACTTCTTCTGGGCAGCAACATCCATGGCTTTACTACCAAGTCATTTGCATTTGCATTCAGAAACTGGACATCCATAATAGCATCTGATGAAGTTCTGGACATCACTTCATCTGCATGTGTTTCATACATGCCATCTGCCAACCATTCTTACACATTGTTTCAGTGTACTTTAAGACCATAAGACAAAGGAGCAGAAGTTGACCATTCGGCCCATCGAGTCTGCTCCACCGTTTAATCATGAGCTGATCCATTCTCCCATTTAGTCCCACTCCCCCGCCTTCTCACCATAACCTTTGATGCCCTGGCTACTCAGATACCTATCAATCTCTGCCTTAAATACACCCAATGACTTGACCTCCACTGCTACCCGTGGCAACAGATTCCACAGATTCACCACCCTCTGGCTAAAAAAAATTTCCTCACATCTCTGTTCTGAATGGGCGCCCTTCAATCCTTAAGTCATGCCCTCTCGTACTAGACTCCCCTGCTATGGGAAACAACTTTGCCACATCCACTCTGTCCATGCCTTTCAATATTCGAAATGTTTCTATGAGGTCCCCCCTCATTCTTCTAAATTCCAAGGAGTGCAGTCCAAGAGCGGACAAATGTTCCTCATATGTTAAGCCTCTCATTCCCGGAATCATTCTAGTGAATCTTCTCTGAACCTTCTCCAACGTCAGCACATCCTTTCTTAAATAAGGAGACCAAAACTGCACACAGTACTCCAAGTGAGGTCTTACCAGTGCCTTATAGAGCCTCAACATCACATCCCTGCTCCTATACTCTATTCTTCTAGAAATGAATGCCAACATTGCATTTGTCATCTTCACCACTGACTCAACCTAGGGGTTAACCTTAAGGCTATCCTGCATGAGGACTCCCAAGTCCCGTTTCATCTCAGAACTTTGAATTCTCTCCCCATTTAATTAATAGTCTACCTGTTTATTCCTTCTACCAAAGTGCATAACCATACACTTTCCAACATTGTATTTCATTTGCCACTTCTTTGACAATTCTCCCAATCTATCCAAGTCTCTCTGCAGACTCTTTGTTTCCTCAGCACTACCGGCCCCTCCACCTATCTTTGTATCATCAGCAAACTTAACCACAAAGCCATCTATTCCATAATCCAAATCGTTGATATACAACGTAAGAAGAAGTGGCCCAACACGGACCCCTGTGGAACACCACTGGTTACTAGCAGCCAACTAGAATGGGATCCCTTTATTCCCACTCTCTGTTTCCTGCCAATCAGCCAACACTCTATCCACGTATGTAACTTTCCTGTAATTCCATGGGCTCTTATCTTGTTTAGCAGCCTCATGTGCGGCACCTTGTCAACGGTCTTCTGAAAATCCAAATATACAACATCAACTGCATCTCCCTTGTCTAGCCTACTTGTAATTTCCTCAAAAAATCGTAATAGGTTTGTCAGGCAGGATTTTCCTTTAAGGAAACCATGCTGAGTTCTGCCTATCTTGTCATATGCCTCCAGGTACTTCATAACCTCGTCCTTGACAATTGACTCCAACAACTTCCCAAACACCGATGTCAAGCTAACAGGTCTATAATTTCTTTTTGCTTCCTTGCCCCCTTCTTAAATAGCAGAGTGATATTTGCAATCTTCTAGTCCTCCAGAACCATTATTGACTTTTGGAAGATCATTGCTAATGCATCCGCAATCTCCACAGCTACGTCCTTCAGAACTCGAGGGTGCATTCCATCTGATCTGGGAGATTTATCTACCCTTAGACTATTCAGCTTCCTGAGTACTTTTTGTGTCGTAATTGTGACCGCACACACTTCTCTTCCCTGCCACCTCTGAGTGTCCGGTATACTGCTGATGTCTTCCTCAGTGAACACTGATGCAAAATACCCGTTCAGTTCCTTTGCCATCTCCTTATCTCCCATTACAATTTCTCCAGCATCATTTTCTATCGGTCCTATATCTACTCTCACCTGTCTTTTACTCTTTATATACTTGAAAAAGCTTTTAGTATCCTCTTTGATATTATTTGCTGGCTTCCTTTCATAGTTCATCTTTTCCCACTTAATGACCTTCTTAGTTTCCTTTTGTAAGCTTTTAAAAACTTCCCAATCCTCTGTCTTCCCACAAATTTTTGCCTCCTTGTATGCCCTCTCCTTAGCTTTAACTTTGGCTTTGACTTGTCAGCCACGGTTGCATCCTCTTTCCATTCGAAAATTTCTTCTTTTTTGGAATATATCTGTCTTGCACCTTCCTCACTTCTTGCATAAACTCCAGCCACTGCTGCTCTGCCGTCTTTCCCGCTAGTGTCCCTTTCTAGTCAACTTTGGCCAGTTCCTCTCTCATGCCACTGTAATTTCCTTTCCTCCACTGAAATACCGACGCATCGGATTTCGGCTTCTCTTTCTTAAATTTCACAGTGAACTCAATCATATTATGATCGCTGTCTCCTAAGGGTTCCTTCACCTCAATCTCTCTAATCACTTCCGGTTCATTACACAATACCCAATCCAGTACAGCCAACCCCCTAGTAGGCTCAACAACAGGCTGTTCTAAAAAGACATCTCGTAGACATTCTACAAATTCTCTCTCTTGAGATCCAGTGCCGACCTGATTTTCCCAATCCACTCACATGTTAAAATTCCACACAATTATCATAACACTTTCCTTCTGACAAGCCTTTTCGATTTCCTGTTGTAATTTGTAGTCCACATCACTGCAGCTGTTAGGAGGCCTGTATATAACTGCCATCAGGGTCCTTTTACCCCTGCGATTTCTTAGCTCAACCCATAAAGATTCTGCACCTTCCGATCCTATGTCACCTCTTTCTAATGATTTAATATTATTTCTTACCAATAAATCCATGCCTCCCCCTCTGCCTACCTGCCTATCCTTCCGATACACCGTGTATCCTTGGATGTTCAGCTCCCAGAGACATGCATCCTTTAGCCACGTCTCAGTGATGGCCACAATATCATACCTGCCAATCTGTAGCTGTATGACAAAATCATCCACCTTATTCCTTATGCTGCGTGCATTTAAGTATAACACCTTAAGACCAGTATTTGGTACTTTTCGCTTTGATTGCACTGCAACTCATCCCAATGACTGCAAATTTGCCGCGTCACCTGCCTGTCCTTCCTGACATCTTTACTGCTCACTATCTTAGATTTATTTCTGTTTTCCCCCTCCTCTGCTCTATCATTCCGGTTCCCATCCTTCTGCCAATTTAAAAGATACTTTAAAAGGTATCTGGGCACGCCAGGCAGCTATTTCATTAAAGGTGTGTGTGTGTGTTTTCCAAAAGGTGATGGTGGGAAATATTGGCATTAGTGTGAGTGTTGTCATTCACCTTTTAGAAGCTGGTGCCACATATACCACCTTCACTTTATTCTGGATTCTATACACAGTCACACAATCTCCGCTTAGCCCCACTCTCACCACTGAACTCAATTTCATGTTTTGCATCTTGTCCGAACAAAACAATCAGTGGATAATCCTTTAACTACATATGACCTTTTCAATACTGTACCTCACAAAGCCTTGGAGCCTTGTATTATTGAATTTGCAATGGTGGATCACTGACAGAACTTTTGCTGGATCCTTATAACCCACTGATCCCCCCCCCAAAAAAAAAACTGAAAAAAGCCAAAATTTCTAACCTGTCTTCATTATGTCAACGTTGCATTATTCATTTCATATTCTGGATTTGGTGTTACCCCATCATTCTTTTCTTCTTGGGGGCCCTGAGTTCCACCACTCCGTTTATCATGACCAGCCAGGTGTGTGCTCTGCTCATCACTCTCAAACTACAGGAGGCTTCTACCTTAGTGTTAAGTTTTGTATAAATAGCATGCAACTTAGTGTTGATTTGGAAGAGCCTTTGAAGATTGGCTCTTTCCTGATTATCTTCTCTCCACCCACCCTCTTCCCAGGACTGTTGGGTTTCCCTGAGTGGACACCTAAGCATTATTATGTTCTCACATTGCTTTTGATTGCTTCTCGGTACATAAAAGGGCCATCCCTTTTGTTGGTAGTTTGCCAAGTAATCAATACTCACTTTCTGCGTAATTGCTTTCCCAGAATCATATTTGTTGGGGCTTAGTTAAACCTGAACATTAAGCTTCTTCTAAAAATGTTGTTTGAGAAGCATAATACCTCATCTATCTATTACAAATGTGGCTAAATGTCCCACCCTCAGCAACCCCACTGCTTCTTTAATCATCTTTTGTGACTGCTCACCAATCTCAAACTCAACTTTTAATTGAAACTCCAAATCTGCTCCTCTTGCCACCTACCTCCCATTTGCTCATCCGTGATACATGCCTGCTTCAAATTCCATGTGCCCACATTTTGTGAGGAATGTCCAGTGCCTGAATAAAATGCTGGTAAAATATACTTGGCTGGTCGCCAAGTGCATTCAGGAAGGAATTCTATCATGTTACTTTTGTATGAGTCAGCTTTACAAATACCCTACCTTAGTTAGCATAATAGTTGGAAAGTTTCTATGCCATTTATAATCCTGTGAGATCAAATCTAGATGGTCCTTTCAATGCATGTTCGTCGATTTACAACATTGCACTCGGGTTTTTTGAGGAGGTGAAAAATTCCTGACTGATCATTTTCGTATGAAACTAGGGCCTCCTTAAAGCTATGAGAATTGATTGAAATTAACTTTGTGCTGTTAATGGCTTCTATTATCATAATAATTTTGCCGTGCTGCTTTATCAGCAGTAATGTTTATGTGCAACTCTATGTATTGTACCCGAGCAGTTACTACTGCCGTAGCCTTGGATATTTCCCATCTCCTGTCAGCAAAACAAATGAATGTGGATAAAAGTCATTTAAGAACATTACAGTGTTGTCAACTTTGCAAAATCGACACGTAAAGCATAGCAGTTAAATTGAGGGCAGTGGAAGTTAAATCTCCTGTCATTTGTGAGTCCGCGTGCAGTGCCTGGATTATTACTCAAATCAAATACAATGCAGACAGTTTTTACTGCAAAGGTTCATGTTGTCACTTTCTATCGAAATGCAGTAGTGCTAGATGTAGATTCTAATCATTGCTAAAAGAAAGTGGATGATTAGAAGGATTCGTCATACAATACATTCTTTTGTGAATCTTCCTACACTGCACACATTTTGAAATCAAAAGAGAAAGTAACTGATCCACTCCCAATTCTCCACTGTTACGCAGTTTTCCCAACAGTGCTCATGCTTCAGCAATATATTTGACAATAGGAATTTATGCTCAGTCATTTATAGTAAACTGTTCCGTTGAAGTCAGCACAGGACAAATTGCTTGGTGCCTGGGCAGCAGTTTTCTCTTGCATCTTATCTGAGGTTTTAGTCCAGTTTTGTGCCTTCTCTTTTCTACTGGAAAACAATTTATTTCCAAAGTGTTGCTTCCTCAGATTTTTTTTTTGTTTGAAGCTGAACACAAATATTAAGTTCAGGCTACTTGTAGCACGTAGGAATTTGGAAAAATAGAAGTTTAACTTGTATTGAATATAATGCATTTAATTGCATAACAGTGCTGATGCTTTGCAGTACTTCAACTAAGCTAAAAATGTTTTGTTGATGTTTTTCATTTGTATTCAGTGTCTGAGGCTTCTTGCTTAAATGTCCAACAATAATCAGCCAGCATTGATGGATTCCAGTTGGCCTGATACTGCTTTTCCATGACCACAATGTCCTGGTAAAACCTTTCACTATGCTTGGTACTGGCAGAGCCAAGATTTGCAGGGAAGAAGTCTAAACGGGAATGCAGAAAATGAATCTTCATTTTGGATCTCCACCCTCCCCTTCCCACTTTCAAATCTCCTACTATCTCTTCTTTCAGTTAGTCCTGACAAAGGGTCTCAGCCTGAAACGTCGACTGTACCTCTTCCTATAGATGCTGCCCGCCCTGCTGCGTTCACTGGCAATTTTTATGTGTGTTGCTTGAAATTCCGGCAGCTACTGATTAACTCGTGTTTGCGAATGAATCTTTAGTGACATGTTGCACCTCATGGTTTTGTATGCCTGAAGCATGTTGTCAACCAGTTGCACATAGTTTGGTGCTCTGTCGTTACCAAGAAGATTTTCAACAACATCCTTGAATGCTTTCCATGCAGTTTTCTCCAATCCCACTAGAAGTTCTTCAAATTGCCTTCACTGATGACCTGTTTGATTTGTTGACCAACGGAATCAAACAGGTCAAAAGGCAACAAAAATGCCTTCCTTAATCTTGGCATCAATTATTCTGACTTGAATTATGAATTGAAGTAACAAATATAGGCAATTTCAAAAAAATGTTGCATGATAGGGAAATTTTATGGTCATTTTCATGAGTGGCAGCAGAAAGTCCATAAGATACACCTACAACTATTCTGAAAGCAAAATCTTTGTTGTCCACCGTTATTTAGTATGTGGTAGAAGGAATATGTCAAATAAAAATCTTGGGTGGGCATGGGAAATGACATTTGATAAGCTGTATGCCTGAAAAAAATGTTCATTATTGAGTTTTATAATTTTACTCAATTCCTTTTACCCACTTTCCTTCTCCCTTAATTTTTGATAATTGGTGTTATGTAAGCTGCCATTTCTGTTTATGAGGGAGTAACTATCATTATTTCATTGTCTCTGGTCAAACCTTCACTTATTTCCCAACCACTGGTGAATATCCATAAAGTGCAACATAATTATTCAACAAGACTAGTCAACTGGCATTTTCATAGCCAACAAAGACAGCAGGCACGTGCAAGCACCACCAATCTAGACTCCTGTTTAAGTGACACAATATCTTGATTTGAAAGTATATTACAGAGGACGCCGGAATTGAACTTCAAACTACAGCGTCCTGAGCTGTAATACCATGGTGCCATGAGTGATGCTGTTTATTCATTGTGACTGGCTGCCTACCTGCCTACCATCACTTCAAGGACTTCAATAGCTCAAGGAAGTGCCTCACCATCATCTTTTCAGGGGCAATTAGAGAATCAATTCCTGGCTTTTACAAATGACATCCACATCCTTTTAGTGAATGTAATTTAAAAAAGAACATAGATGCTTGCTATCAACCCACATTTCCTTCACCATAGCTTAAGCTTTTGCTTTTTGTAAAACTAAGGAACAGGGTTTGGAAGATAAAGTAGAAGGTAGCTGATATGAAATGCAGCATAGCATTTTAAAAATGTGCTTCAGGCCACAGTTTCTGCTTTCCCATCTGGCTTCTCAGAAATCCATTCCAATTCACACATGGGGACCATCATTTCAATTTTCAGTACAAGTTTCTATGCCAGTGACATTATTGCCATGACCTGTATCAGATCTTGAAATGATTTCTAAGCAGTGAGGGCATTTTCAGGCTATAGACTGGAATGGTTCATTGGTATTTTCATGGAGCCCTTTATATTGTTGGTCCAAACTTCACAGTAGGCAATGACATTGCAAATAATTTAAAAGATTGACATCACATCATGTTCTGAAGAGCCTGTGGTTGTGCCATAATGCTCTAATATATAATTCAAATATGCCCCTTCATGTTTCTTGATAATTTGAGTTTTGGTCACATGACTAGAGTGCTGTCAAATATGACCATAGAATTAACATTAATCCCAAAAATTTCTAATGAACTAAAGTCATAATGGAAATGCGTTCTGACGTCATTTTTTTCCTTCCCTCCATATCTGATGAACTTTAAAAATGCTATTTGCAAGTTGTTTTCCTGAGCTGTATCCTGAATATAGATGTAAGATTGTCACAAATTTTAAACATTGGGTAGTTATGAAATCTTTTGACTAAGAGAAAATGTAAAGCTTCTGGTTAGTTAACATTAATCTCATCTGACGGTAGGGGGTGGGGTGACAATTACCTTCTTTGCCAGCTGTTTCGCGGATAGGACCTGTTTTTTATGACTATCTCTCTTCTCACCTGCAAAACATTGAATGGATTTTGCTCAGTACCTCGTGGCCTGCTATTGAAGTTTCAACTAATCTATGAGTGCAAAATGATGTTAAAATGGAAATTTTGTTCTTGTGGTGTCGAGATAGCTAATTTCTGGCTGATATCAAGTTTTTAAAATAATATTTCATATTTTTTCTCAGTAGATATGTGTCTCTTCCCATCTCCTTTAAGGTTTTAATTTAATCTTTTTCCACTGCTTTTCTTCTTCAGTGCTTCATTTTTCTTTTTTTTTTACTTCCCAGTGCCTGTAGAGATTTATATCAGAAATTTGAAATACTAGCTGGAAAATTACATAGCCACAACAGACAAGATATTCTCTAACCTAATCTATATTTCCCTATGGTGTGATTGTACTCTGAATCCAGGGCTCAGGAGCTGGGTGGGAAGAGTGACATGAGTTGGAAATATAAAAGGATAACTGACAAGAAAATTGAGAATGAGAGGTGAGGGCAGAAAAGATTAGAAAGGTAAAAAATAACGAAGCAAATTGAAAAAAAATTAAGACTCGAAAAAGGGAGATGAGAGTGAAGAAACTATATAACAAGCAGCCAGATAGAAAGATAGAGACCAAAATAAGATATGACACATAATTTGAAAGCCTAACAGCTGGTAGATAAGTCAGAGAGAAAACAAAATACAGATCCATATAAAGTGGAAGCAAAGAAGACGTGAATATTAATTTTTAACAATATCACCACCTCAGTCTTTAATCATCCTTCTGAGAGTTTTGTATATTTATATTGGCTTAAATTAATATTTTCTATTTTCTGATTTACTGTTCTGTTCAAAAGTCTTAGGCACATATAGCTGGGGTGCCTAAGACCTTTGCACAGTACTGTATTTGTTAACGTAGAGTGGAGAGCAAATGTAGATCTAGCAGGAGCAAAGATGTTGGCAAGGGTGGAGCACCGTGGGAGGTTGGGACAGGTGGCAGAGAAGAAATGCCAGGGTGGGATGGGGAGGAGGTGAGTGGCAGGGGTGGAGACACATAGCCTTGCGACACCAAGCAAAGTCATTTGATGCCAAACAATTGGTTTATTGATCATTACAGACTGTCTCTCTGGTGCCTCCTGCTCTCTCCCTCTCCCTTCCCCTTTTTCCAACCATGATTCCCCTCTCCCGGCTCCCTTCCTACTCTCAGTCCTCAGTAGAAACCCGTATCAGAATCAGGTTTAGCATCACTCACAAAATGTCATGAAATTTCTTTTTACTTGTGGCAGCAGAACAGAGCAATACATAAAGTTACTACAGTACTGTGCAAAAGTCATGTATTTGGCTTACACGCCTAAGGCTTTTCCACAATATAATTGAAGATAAAAATAACAAATTAATAAACAAAGATATTGCAGCATCTGCAGATGTTGCATTAATCTACTGTCTTTCTCAAACTCAGAAAGCTCAAAATAGCTTCACTGCTGAAGAAATCTTTTTAAAATGAAATTATAAATTATACTTCAGGGAAATGCATCTTCCAGTTGGTGAACGCTAAGTTTGTAGAAGCAGCAATTAAATAATAAATAGCTCATTTCTATTAATGCATTTGATTGATAAATATATGTTGGTCAGAACATGGAGAGGAGGAAGGATGTTGCATAAAATTGAGAAGTTGGAGAAAACAAGTGTGGAGTCAATATGTGGTATTACATTCCAACCATGGCTTCTGATGAAGGCTGAAGGCAATTCATTTAATTAACAATTATATCTAGCACTAGCCGTGCTATTTGTTGGTTGCATGCCTCAGCAAGTATGCACCACTTAAGTTATTGCAAAGCCTATGTTTCTTAAAATGGAAGATGCATTGTGGCTGGTGCAGACGCTGAAGCTTTTTGACTGGCAATCAGCTATAAATTACACAACACTGGAGATTGGGATCTCTGGTTCTCAACTGAAGGTTTTTCTGGAGAAGCTAGCAAGCTTCTGCAGAGGTTGAAAAGTCCACTGGACAAACACTTACAAAGTAATGGCAGTCATTGAGAACTTTACATGAAGTTCACTAACCCTTGCAGTCAGTTTTTGAGTGGCAGATGCATCTGTTAGATCCACTAGCTTGTCAGTGTGCCACAATCCCATAATTCACCTGACAACAATCCATCAATCAAGCCTCATGCTTCATCTTCAGCCTCGCCCTTCAGTGCCATGCACACAGCTCACAAAGGAGGCCATTAAACTGTGAAAGCCATGTCACCCCAGCACACTCTCCCTCACCCCTCCCTACTGGACAAAGTGGGAAACAACCAAGAGCGACAGGAACCGGTTGGCAGGGACTCTGCAAACTCCAAACTCTGTGGAGAGAAGTGGGCCACCATTGTGCAAATGGCTGTTGCCCAGGTGCTAGTCAGTAATGGGGTGACACCAATGGTATCTGTTTCCAATTTCTCCTCCTCACATTCTCACAAACTACAACTGATAAATAAATACTATAAAGGATGCAGATTGTACTCAATGGTCACCGGCTGAAATACATTCACAAGAACACACAAAAAAAGGAGTATGAGTAGAAATAGTTTCCCAGGCCTTCAGGCTTCTCCGACCATTCAATATGATCATGGCTGATCTAAACTAGCCTCAACTCTTTTAATGTGTCAGTTTTCTACAACCATTCATCTTTCAAGTACACCATGGTAGCGTAGTGGTAAATGTGATAATACCACAGATCAGCGCGTTGGAGTTTGAAGTTCAATCCCAGCATCCTCTGTTTGTACGTCCTCTCCGTGAAATATGTGTTTTCCCTTGGTGCTCCGGTTTCCTCCCACAGTCAAAAACATACCAATTCAAAGTTCAAAGTAAGTTTATCATCAAAGTACATATATGTCACCACACACAACCCTGAGTTTAATTTTCTTACAGGCATACTCAATAAATCCATAATAGAATAACTACCATAATAAAATCAATGAAAGACCACACCAACTTGGGTGTTTAACCAGTGTGCAAAAGTCACAAACATTAAATAATAATAAATAAATAAGTAGTAAATATTTGAGAACATAAGATGAAGAGTCCTTAGAAGTGAGTCTGTAGGTTGTGGGAACAGTTCAGTGATGGAGCTATGCAGTTATCCCCTTTGGTTCAGAGTCCAATGGTTGGGAGCCAATAACTACTCCTGAACCTGGTGGTGTGAGTCACGAGGCTCCTGTGCCCTTTTTCCTGAATGGCAAAGTGAGAAGAGAGCATGTCCACTACACAGCAATGGTGGTGGGGGTCCCTGAAGATGGATTTTACATTTGTGGACAACCTTTGGTGTAGATCTGCTAAATGATGAGGAGGGCTTTACCCCTGATGGACTGGCCCATATCCACTACATTTTTTAGGATTTTCTATTTTCTGCTTCTTTACCAGGCTGATACCACTAGTAGATTAATTGATCATTGTAAATTGTCCCGTGATTAGGCTAGTGTTAACTCGGGGGTTGCTGGCAGTAATATTTAAAGATAGGAGCCTATTTTGTGCTTTATCTTTAAATAAATATGAATGTATAAATCCTCACCTTAAATAGATCTAATGACCTGGTCTCTCTCTACCACCCTCGGGCGGGGTGGGGGTGGGTGAGAGGTGGGGGTGGTGGTGGAGAGGGTGTAGAGAATCCCTGAGATTAACTCTTGTATATTGTGCTATGCCAAAGCAAATATGATTGTGAATGACAGAAGGATTCAGGAAGCATAACAGCAGGCCTTTACCTTTTTGCCATTTATCAGCCACTTTTGCCTTGATTCTGAAAATCTAATCAATCTGATCAATCTAATGCATTCTAGTTAGCCCTCCCCCCACCATTTATTATTCTTGTTGCTACACAGCAACATAAACAGTTTAAACCACTTTTTAATAATACTGTTTGCATTGTAAATACATGCAGGTATACTCAATAAATCTATAATAGAATAATACCCATAATAGAATCAATGAAAGACCACACTATAATATGCCATACGCCTTCAGACGATCCTGGAACATCTGGACTGCAAAGATGCAAACATCAGGATGTTCTTTATCTATTGCAGCTTAGCATTTAATGCTGTCATCCCCTCAAAACTAATCGGTAATCTCCAAGACCTGGGCCTCAATACCCCCTTGTGCAATTGGATCGTGGACTTCATCACTTGCAGAGCCCAGTCAGTTTGGATTGGCAAAAACATCTCATCTGCTACTCCATCAACACAGGAGCATCACAGGAATGTGTACTTAGCCCCCTGCTCTACTCACTTTACACTTATGATTGTGAGGCTAAGTACAGCTCCAACACCATATACAAGTTTGCTGCGGGAGATTGAAAGCCTCGCTGAGTGGTGTAATGACAACAACCTCTCACTCAATGTCAATAAGACCAATGAACTGATTGTAGACTTCAGGAGAGGGAAACCAGAGGTCCATACATTAGGAATCATCGGAGGATCAGAGGTGGAGAGAGTCAGTAACGTTAAATTCTTGGGTATCACTATCTCAGAGGACCTGTCCTGGACCCATCTCATAAATATTATTGTGAAGTAAGCACGACAGTGCCTCTACTTCCTCAGGAGACTGCAGAGGTTTGGCATGTCAACGGAAACTTTGGCAAACTGCTATGAATGTGTGGTGGAAAGTGTGCTGACTGGCTGCATTATGGCTTGCTAAGGGAACACCAATGCCTTTGAGTGAAAAATCCGACAAAAGGTAGTGGTTTTGGCTCAGTACATCACAGGTAAAACCCTCTCAACCATTGAGCACATCTACATGAAACGTTGCCATAGAAAAGCAGCATCCATCATCAAAGATCCTCACAACCCTGGTCATGCTCTTTTCTCACTGCTGCCATCAGGACTGGCACCAGCAGGTTAAAGACAGTTACTACCCCTCAACCATCAGGCTCTTGAACAAAAGAGGATAACTACACTCATTCTATTTCTGGTGTTCCCATAAATGATGCTTTGACTTTAATGACCATTTAGCTTGTTATTTCATGCTTTTGTTATTTACTGCTAGTTATTTATATTTGCATTTGCACAGTTTATTGTTTACTGATCTTGTTTACAGTTACTCTTCTATAGATTTGCTAAGTATGCCTGCAGGAAAAAGAATTTCAGGGTTGAATGTTGTAACATGTATGTACTCTGATAGTAAATTTTACTTTGAACTTTGAACTTTGGAGTTTATGTGGTTATGCACATTTTATTCCATGTCTGTCCTTTAACATAAGGAGCATGCCTTATGAGAATAGGTTGAGTGAACTTGGCCTTTTTTCCTTGGAGCAACGGAGGATGAGATGTGACCTGATAGAGGTGTATAAGATGATGAGAGGCATTGATCGTGGGGATAGTCAGAGGCTTTTTCCCCAGGGTTGAAACGGCTAACATGAGAGGGCACAGTTTTAAGGTGCTTGGAAGCAGGTACAGAGGAGATGTCAGGGGTAAAATTTTTTAATCAGAGAGTGGTGAGTGCGTGGAATGGGCTGCCGGCAATGGTGGTGGAGGCGGATATGTTAGGGTCTTTTAAGAAACTCCTAGACGGGTATATGGAGCTCAGAAAAATAGAGGGCTATGGGTAACCCTGGGTAATTTCTCAGGTAAAGACATGTTCAGCACAGCTTTGTGGGCCGAAGGGCCTGTATTGTGCTGTAGGTTTTCTGTGTTTCTATGTTTAACATCTAACTTCATTTCTATATAATTCTTTATTCACTATAATTGTTGAATCATGTTTTTGTTGTATATTATGCCGACCTACATACCACAGCAAATTCCTAATATATGTAAATGCATATGGTGAATAAAGTTGATCCTTATTTTCCTTTTGTTTCCCCATCAACTTCCCAATTCTCCTCAATTGCCTATCAGTCTACCAGCCCAATTTGTATTTTGCACAGGGGGTGAATCTGGAGTGCCCAGGGGCAACCTTTGTGGTTGTCGGGAGAACACACAGCCAGCCCCAGAGGGCAGAAAACAAGTTACTTTATATTACAGAGACCGTGGGTTGTGTGTGGTGGGCTGTGGTTAGTGTGACACCGAGTTAGTGGGGTGTTGGGGATGTGGAGGAGGCATTGATGGTCAGGTCAAAGGAATGGGGCTGATGGGGAATGAGCTGTGGATGAATTCATCTCATTGCTGAGTCAACGAGGTGAATTTGATCTAGGATAAACAAAGAAACATAGGAGATGTGAAATAAGGGCAGTTATTTAGTTATAGAGGCACAAACAAAGCAACATAAAGGCTGTGAAATGCTGAGCTGTAGGAAATTCCCAGCATATCAAATTGTGCTAGTGAAGAGAGAGCTAGCCTATATTATTGGTGGATGCCTTCTCATACGGCTGACCAGTTCTGATTCATTCAGGAAAAATATGTTATCTGAAGTTGCAGAATTTGATCTTGAGACTTGAAGGCAGCAACTTACCTGGACAGGATTATACCCAATTTTCTTTGCTCTAATTTAGTTGACCAACTTTCTGTGCAGGGTGTTAATGAAAACCTCTCAAAGCCCAAAAATATCACATCAACCGGTTCCTTCTGCTCTTTCCTACCAGCCGCATCCTCAAAGAACTCCGGCAGATTAATCAAACATGATTTCCTTTCAGAAATCCATGCTGGCTTTACACGATCCACTCTTCTTGTGAAGGTTTTCTGTTGTTACACTCTTGCCTTTAGATTCACTTTAGAGTGAACTGTCATGATGTTGAGCCAACTTTTTAATCTCTTCCAAGATCAATCTAACCCTTCCCTCCCACATACCCCTCTAATTTTCTTTCATCCAGCTGCCTATCTGAGTCTTTTAAATGTCCCTAATGAATCTGACTCTACCGATAACCCCCAGCAACATGTTTTATGCACTTACCAATCTGTATTAAAAGAAAACTCTGACATCCCCATTATAATTTCCTCCAATCACCTTAAAATTATGTCCTCTTGTAGTAACCATGCTGCTCTGAGAAGAAAAGGTGTTTGTTGGACACTTATTATCTAATACACCCCCTATCAAGTCACCTCTCATCCTCCTGCTCAATCTTTCCTTGTAAGTCATGTTCTCTAATCCAGACAGCATTCTGGTAAATCTATACTGCACCCTCTCTAAATCCTCCTTGTAATGAAGATTTCACACCCTTCCTATAATGAGGCAACCGGAACTGAGCACAATACTCCAAGTTTAGTCTAACCACAGAGTTATAGAGCTGCAACATTACCTTTGAGGTTCTTGAAACCTCTCCACGGACTAATGACCACCAACACATCGTATACCTTTTTAACCACCCTATCAACTTGTGTATGTGTGAGCACGTGGCCAAGTGGTTAAGGCATTCGACTAGCGATCTGAAGGTCATGAGTTTGAGCCCCAGCCAAGGCAACGTGTTGTATCCTTGAGCAAGGCACTTAATCACACAGTGCTCTGCGACGACACTGGTGCCAAGCTGTATGGGTCCTAATGGGTCCCAACATTGGTGTTGTGGAGAGGGGAGACTTGCAGCATGGGCAACTGCTGGTCTTCCGTGCAACCTTGCCCAGGCCTGCGCCCTGGAGAGTGAAGACTTTCCAGGTGCAGTTCCATGGTCTCGCAACACTAACGGATGCCTTTACTTTATCAACTTGTGTGGCAACTTTGAAGGATTCATAGACGTTGACCCTAACATCTCTCTGTTCTTCCACACTGCTAAGAATCCGACCACTAACAATGCACTCTGCCTTCAAGTTTCACCTTCCAGAGTGTATCACTTCACACTTTCCCAGATTAAACCCTATCTGCCACCTCTTAGCCAATCTCTGCTTTCTGTCAATGTCCCATTGTAAGCTTCGACAGCTTTCTACACTATTCAAAATCCTGGTAGATGATTAATTGAAAAATTGAATTGTTTCTTTCTTTTTCTGTCTTGTTGTAAGAATTTTGTAATTTGGAGGAAACTGTCTGAAGCTGTTTCATCACCGTAAGGCTACATTGAAGAAACAGGTACGTTTATGCTACAGAGAGGAAAGGCAGTGAGTGAGCGAGATGCTGCAGAAACTGCAGGTGTTATTTAGGAGAGCCTGAATTGGCTTTGGGGAAGATCATTTGGGATACCTCCCAATGGAATACGTTTCCCAATTATTTTTATATCGCCAAAGCAACATGAACACTTAAGCAGAGCTGGCAAAACTGTGCTTTGTCATATATAGATAGCTTAGTTCCACAATTTAATTTAACCTAATCAAACCTCGCGCCAAAGTAAAATAGCATCAAAATTATATTGTAGACATACACTGTAAAGCATCACAACATTATAAAAACTTTAATTTTTAAATGTATTTTTCAAACCTAGGTCATGAGTCTCATTGTTTGTCATTAGTCCCCAGCTCTCTTGCATTCTTCATAAGCTGGGTTTGATCTTTGGACAGAAATGGCCGAATTTAGATTGCCTCAGACCTTCTGGGCCTTGTCCCAGATCCCAATTAGTTTAGCCTTATTCTGATGCATGCCATGTTCCATCATTCAGGTCTTTAAATAGAATTGTCCTGAGCCCCTCTTCCTTACAGTATTCTTTCATATACTTCCCTGCATAGCAGTGGAGAGCAAGTGCACCTCCCCACAGCACTATCCCCTGCCAAACCATTTGCTGCACTAGCCAACTTCCCATACATTGGAAACTAATTAGACTCTTCAAGTTGCAAACATGTCTGTCCAATTTTGAGCACACCTACATTGATTGCTGTCACAGGAAAGCAACATTCATCATCAAGGACCCCCATCATCCAGGCCATGCTCGCTTCTTGCTGCTGCCATCAGAAAGAAGGTACTGGAGCCTCAGGGCCCGCACCACCAAGTTCAGGAACAGTTATTATTATAGGCATCCGTTAGTCTCATGAGACCATGGATTTGCGCCTTGGAAGTATTACCCCTCAACTATCGGGCTGTTGAACCAGAGAGGATAATTTCGCTCAACTTCACCTGCCCCTTCACTGACCTGTTCCTACATCCTATGACCTCAATTTCAGGGACTTCATCTCATGTTCTCAATATTTATTGTTTATTTATTACTATTAAGCTTGTTTTCTCTCTTTTGTATTGCACAGTTTGTTGTTCTTTTCACATTGGTTATTTGTCTATCCTGTTGGGGGCAGCCTTTCATTGATTCTATTGTGTTTCTTGGATTTACTGTGTATGCCTGCAAGAAAATGAATTTCAGGATTGTACATGGTGACATATATGTACTTTGAAAACAAACTTACTTTGAATACTCCTTACCTCCTGCTCCAATATTTTAAAAGTATTGCAAAAAACAATAAAGTAATGTTAAGTACCTCATCTTTCCAGGTGGTCAAATCTTGAAGGCTTCAGGACAAAGCCTACAGACTTGATAGTCTATTCTTCGTTATAATCAGTGTTAAAAGCATCACCAGTGGAATGTTGTAAATAATTATATAAAAAACCAAAGAAAAAGCAGGAGAGGAGCTTAATGCCTAGGCATGTGTAAAATACAGTACAGAGCTTTTAATTCTCTCCTTACCACCACGATGGATTCCAGTTATTTGGCACATCAGTTAATTGGCACAGCTGCTTATTTGGGACAACTCTTAAAGAACAAAAACTCATCAAGAAAAGAGTTGGGATACCCTTCATTTATTTGGAACACTTAATTGGGGCAGGAGACACAACACCATGCTTCAAGTGAACAGTTTTTTTAAAAGAGTACCAGTTGTGTGTATTCTTATTCAAAAAGCAGCATTTTTTTTTGTCATTGATAGTTGGCAGGAAACGAGCAGTAAGACAATTCACAGCTGTTTTGCCTACTGAGGTTTCAAACATTCAGGCTTAGAGGTGCCAGAAAAGGCCAGGATTGAAAGTGAAAACAATTTTACTACAATTTAGAAACTATGAAGAATTTGAAGGTATTGACAATCATCTTGAATGTTACAATGAAAATGAAGATTTGAAAGTTGCAAATTAGTATTGTGTGAAAACAGCGTATTGTCTACACTAGGTGTCTGTGCTGATTTTGTTCATTTACAGTCAAAAGAAGGTGATGTGGATGATTTCGTCCATCAATAAGCATTGAGAACAAATAGACTATTTTATAGTACTGCAGTGGTATTGGTAGTGCTCTAATTTGTTGTGCATTTCACTTAAATACATGATTTGTTACTTGGTTTATCTTTTTGTACCTTTTTAACTGTTTCCATGGAACTTTGGCTAACTGGGGCAGCTGCTTACTTGGACCAAAATGTACTGGTCCCTTTGTGTCCCAATCAATCGGAATCCACTGTATTTGCAACAGTATAAATGAATGGTATCAGTTGTGCTGAACATTTTCTGCTCACGTGAGTTGATTGTCAGTTTGCAAGTTCCAGCCAGCTAGCTACTTATGTGATTTTTATGTTGTTAAACTGCAAGACTCTCCTGGAAGAGGCTATCAAAGTCACCTCGGCAAATGAACTGCAGTATTTTTCGTACCGGGGCAGTAGTTCAATTTATTCAGTAAATTGTGCAAGATGGATTGCATAGTGCTTGCCACCATGGCCAATCAATACTGTACAATAGGATGGTAGAGTATTAAAATTATAAACAGGAGAACACTAATCAACCTTTCAGAGAGTACTGCCTCTGAGGCAAATATAAATAAGGGGACTAAAATTGTACACATTGTTCAAGGTCTGGATTTTGTTAGCAGAATTAGTCTTTTATTCCATCATCTTATTCTTCTTCATTACCTTTTCATACAGTAAAGGTAAAGCACAAAAGTAACAATAGAAACTTCTATTGTGTTCTTAATTACTTGATTTACCTTCACATTAAGAAAAGGTAATGCATCATGCTGACTAGTGCATAGCCTATGCATTAGTACAGTAGTTTTTTTTTCATTTAACATTGCGTCGACAATGTGACTGAATCTTAAAGTACACAGAGTGTATTGATTCTTTTCAAGTGGTCTGACATCTCCTTATTCATGCTGGCAGGCTTAAAGAAGTTCATGTTGTTGTAGAAGTTCATGAAAAGTTGCCTCTTAATCTGAGTTTAAAAATTCTGAACCCAACTGGAACTGTTGAAAAATGTTTTGAGAAAGATGTTTGAAGATCATACCAAATTATCTTTCTTCAGAGTCAGAATCCGGTTTATTATCACGTGAAATTTGTTAACTTAGCAGCAGCAGTTCAATGCAATACATAATCTAGCAGAGAGAGAAAAAAATAAGTAAAATAAAACATAATAAATAAACAAGTAAATCAATTACATATATTGAAAAGATTATTTAAAAATGTGCAAAAACAGAAATACTGTATATTAAAAAACTGTGGTAGGGTCCAAAGCTTCAATGTCCATTTAGGAATCAGATGGCAGAGGGGAAGAAGCTGTTCCTGAATCACTGAGTGTGTGCCTTCGGGCTTCTGTATCTCCCACCTGATGGTAACAGTGCGAAAAGGGCATGCCCTGGGTGCTGGAGGTCTTTAATAATGGACGCTGCCTTTCTGAGACACTGCTTCCTAAAGATGTCCTGGGTACTTTGTAGGCTAGTACCCAAGATGAAGCTGGCTAGATTTACAACCTTCTGCAGCTTCTTTCGGTCCTGTGCAGTAGCCCCTCCATACCAGACAGTGATGCAGCCTGTCAGAATGCTCTCCATGGTACAACTATAGAAGTTTTTGAGTGTATTTGTTGGCATGCCAAATCGATTCAAACTCCTAATAAGGTACAGCTGCTATCTTGCCACCTTAATGACTACATCAATATGTTGGGACCACGTTAGAGCTTGACACCCAGGAACTTGAAGCTGCTCAGTCTCTCCAATTCTGATCCCTCTGTGAGGTTTGGTACGTGTTCCTGGCGCTCAACATCGCCTTACTGATGTTGAGTGCCAGGTTGTTGCTGTGGAACCATTCCACTAGTTGACATATCTCACTCCTGTACGCCCTCTCGTCACCACCTGAGATTCTACCAACAATGGTCGTATGCTTCTTTTAAGGTCTGTGTAAAACGAGAGTGTATATCTTTGGCTGAATGAAGTAACTTCCTCTACCAATCAATCCTTTGAAGCATTGCCATTTGATTGGCATCTTAATAAAACAAAATCCCTACTCCAGCAGATTTATATAACAATTATGATGACTTGAGTTTTCCATAATGGAAATACAAGTTAGAGAGATTAGATTCAGAACAGTTGCTACTTACCATAATTGAGAACAATATCCATATCCGTAAGAGCGCACACCTGTTTCTTTGCATTCTCGTCACACTGCCCACACTGCCACTTCTTCATGCAAATGAGCCACCATATCCAAAGAGCTGCATCTGCAAAGCATAATTTAGACATTGTTTGGAAGAAATGCCTCTCTGGCCACCAGTGTTAAGTAGCATCTTGTGAGACAATGCACCAGCTATCAGGAGGAGGAAGTACAACCAGTTGTTAATAGTTCCAGAGCTGTCCAATACTAATCACCAAAGCAATTCTTCAATTTCAAGCAGAAAGTCCCATTCTGTACATGGAAAATGGAAGTTTGTTCACAGAGGCCATAATGTTCCAGATGTAAATATATTGAAAAGTTCAATCTTGCTGCCTGAAATTACTTGAGAGCAATGCTGCAAGATACAAGTGCTCCTTTATGGTCATGCTGATGCCACTTTAAGGTTGAAAGAGCAACACCTCATCTTCCATCTGGATATCCTCCAACCTGATGGCATGCACATCAATATCTCTAATTTCTGGTAATTTCTCCCACCTTCCCACTTCTCTTTTTCCATTCCCATTCTGGGTCCTGTTTCATCCCTTTTCTTCTCTTCACCTACCCATCTCCTCCTTCTGATGCCCCTTCTCCCATGGTCCACTGTCCTCTCCAATCAGATTCCCTTTTCTTCTGCCTTTTACCTTTTCCACCTATCACCTCCCAGTTTCTCACTTCATCCCCTGCTCCCCCACTACACACCTTCCCCCTCACCTGGTTTGACCTATCAGCTGCCAGCTTGTACTCCTTCCCCTCCCCCTACCTTCTTAGCTTGTCTTCTTCCCACTTCCCTTCCAGTCCTAATGGAAGGTCTCAACCTAAAACATTGATTGATCTGTTGAATCTTCTGGCATTTTGTGTATGTTGCAAGATACAAAATACTCTTTTAGAAGACTTTCATTGCAATAGATAAGAAGGTATTGAACTGATAAAAGTTATCCTTTTCATTGCAGCTTGGATTATGGTGAGTAACATAACCAATTTGTTTAGTTTCATGTCTCCCCTTTTTAATGTTGAAGTCAGGGTACCAAGAAAACATTGTATTTTTCCAGCAATATCTAGGAAACTATAAACAGTTAGTATATAAAGTGTTAAAGAAGTGGAAACTCAAGGTTAGATAGTTTTCATATTTAATCACTAAAAATGTGCACAGTTTTTGCAGCAATCTCACAAATGAGTACTTTTTGCTTTGTAGTTAGGCCGGAAATAACAAGTGATTTCATTGTAATTAATGAGCTGTATTTTGCATGTATAATGACATCACTTAGCTGAAAACAATTTGCAGTTTATCACCTGGGATTATGTGGCTGACATTAATTATATTAATTGTGACATTTTATATGTAGGAGTGGAATATAGTATTATTTAACTAAAAATAACTGGACAGACTGTGGTAGTTGATTATTTATCTGTAATTAGCAGCATGCTTATGAGTGTTCTTCAGCCACAGTATGTGAAAGACTCCACTGAAAAAGTCTGAATTTGGTTTGTTAATGTATTTTTTAATCTTGTGGTTTACCAATTACAGATGCTTAATCCTGACATTGTCTTACATACACAAGGCAAAGCTTTCACTGCTTGGTGGAAAAAAATTCATTTGCCTTCTTTCCCAATTGATTTTTTTTTCAATTTTTCTCTTGAACCAAGACTGCCAAGGTCTAAATAAATTCATCCTGATTGTCGTGAAATAGCTTAAGTATTAGCTTGCTCAGCAACAACCTTGCCTTTTTGAACAGTGCGTGATCAGGATAGCAAAGAATGCCATAATTTTATAACTTAGTCTCAGGTCATGAGTTCCATTTGAAAAGCCGTAGTTTATGGCAACTGCTTGTATGGTGAACAGACTTGTTCAGCTGTTTCAGTGGGCATATACTGTTTTGTAAATGTAATTCTGTGTAGAGCAAGCATATTCTTTCCAAAAGAATGCATTAGTGCACTAAATGAGAGTCTGTTAAGGCAAACTGAAGCTTTATTCTTTCTTTTAAAAGCCAACAGTCAATATCATGTGGTGAAGTGCTAATATATACTTCCGGAAGGAATTTTCTCAGAAAACGCAATTGTAAACTCAATTAGGTATTTCCTGCACAATCATAAATTTCTTTCTGGTCCTCTCATCATAAGATTACTACTGCACGGAGGTGGCTGGACATGTCCGGGTTAAACTCACTGCTGAGTAACATGCAAAAAAACTGCAGATGCCATAAATCTGAGATTAAAACAGAAAATATTAGAACTACTAGCAGATCAGGCAGCATCTGTGGAAAGAGAAAACTTAACGTCTTCTGTCTGGGAGTAGTATATACTGGATGCCTATCTGTAAAATACACTGGTAAATGTATGAACTGTGCATGGAATAGGTCACTTGTGCAGAAACACATTTTACAACACATACAGTAGACAGCCAGACTGTACTTGTAGTATATGGTGCCAATGAAGCACAAGTTCCACTCGTAGATCGTTCCTACTGAGATGGAGAGAGTAAGTATCGAGCTTCCATAGCTGATGAAAAGTAATTTCCGTGAAATGTTAACTGCCTCTCTCTTCTCAGCATTTATTATAAGAGATGAAAGGAGGTTTCTTCACATGGAGAATAGCAAATCTTTTTACATTCACTCGCCAAGCAGTTGTGAAGCATAGTTGTTGACCATTTTCAAAACAAGGATTAATAGAG
This sequence comes from Mobula hypostoma, assembly GCF_963921235.1. Lineage (NCBI taxonomy): Eukaryota > Metazoa > Chordata > Chondrichthyes > Myliobatiformes > Myliobatidae > Mobula > Mobula hypostoma. The sequence goes on along the minus strand of NC_086109.1, from coordinate 27,660,963 downwards.
TTTTAGACATTAAGTGAATCAAGGGATTAGTACAGAATTATTACAGTGAGGTAAAAGGTCAACCATAATATTATTGAATGGAGGGCAGAGTTGAAGGACTGAATAGCCTCCTGCTGCATTTCTTATTATCTTTAGTTTCTTACTAGATCAATGAAACTTGCTTCTGGAAAATTTAATGGGGGAGGGAACCTTCCTGTGCAGGCCGGAGAATAGGATTTGTCCCCTTTAACTAATCTCTGTTCTCTTCTCCCTCTTGAGCACCCCACCATGGCAATAGGCCCTAAGTACTCCAAACTTAGTTGCTCAACCAACTGCTCTCCAAATGAAATGCCACCAGTCCTAGCTATTTGACCCAACCTGCAAATCTTAGGCATTCTTCATCCCTTTCAGCCCATCCCAGACAACTGACATGTGCCTTCTCAACTCCCCCAGCACCTTTCGCTTACTTTGCTGCTCTGCTCTGCACTGAAATAATGGACAGACTCTCTTTGTGGACTTCAGTTCAGAATGCTACTTGCTTGCATTTAATGTTTTCAAGGTTTGTTTTTTTTCCCCCCTCTATTTCGGGTGTTTGACGGTCTTTTCAATGGGTTCTTTTAGGTTTCTTTGTTTTGTGGCTGCCTGTAAAGGAGACAAGTCTGGAGTTTTGTATAATGTATACATACGTTGATGATAAATGTACCTTGAACCTTCCAGCAACTTGTCATCATCCCAAGTCTTCTACTTGCCAATTGGAACTAAATTCACTCTTCCTACCCTCAAACAATTCCTTAGTTTTTCCTCTGCCCAAATAAGCCCTCACCCTCGAAACATCGACTGCTTATTCCTTTCCATTGACGCTGTCTGTCCTGCAGAGTTCCTCCAGCATTTTGTGTATGTTGACATTCTTTGTTTGCTCAACGGTACTGAAGCACAAATAGAAAAGGCCAGGTCGTGTGAATGTCTTTGGATCTTGTATTTGAATGTCTGTCTGTCTAGGTACCATATCCGATGTGGACTTTGGTGACCATGGTTTTCCATATAGATCTATCCTTCGTTTTTTGGATGACTTCCATTTCCTTGGTGTGTAGCCACCTGGCTGTGCTTTTGATGTACATAAGTCGAGGTCTTCCTCGAGGTTTACTCTCCTCAATCTTTCCAGAGAGTGTGAGTTTTTCTAGTTCATCTTTCTGCATGATGTGTCCTAGGAATCTGAGTTGTCATTCTCTTATTGTTGGTATGAGTGATCGAACTGCTTGGGCTCTTCTGAGAACTTCTTCATTTGATGTGTGTGTGGTCCTTGATATTTTTAACATTCTCCTGTGGAACCATAATTCAGCTGCTTCTAGTCTCTTTTCCATTGCTGGAGAAATGTAATTCAGGAAATTATCTCGAATTTGAACATCTTTGTTCAATCATTAAAGGCCTTTCAATTCTGAATCCTACCTGTTCTTTGTGTCCAATTTTTTGTGTGTTTTGTAGTAAAAGAGAAAGATCACATGTTGTCTACTCCCAGTGTTTTTATTTTGAACTGTTTTGGAGAGAAACTTTATATTTCACAATGGTTAAGCAATTGCACCCCATTTGAATTAATATGCCAGTCTTGTTTCTGTATTCTAGAGTGGTACATTATTGTTACATGCATTAGAAAAAGAATAATGAACATCTTTCATTAGATTCCAGTTTTTTGTCATTGTTTATTTTTAATATTTGATTTTATTAATTGTTTTCTAGTTTATATCAACTGGAGTTGTGGTACTGTTCATGTTTTCTGTTAATCAGAGATCAGGAGATCCAAAGAGAGTTTTAAAAACGCAAACAACAGGAATTCTGCAGATGCTGGAAATTCAAGCTACACATATCAAAGTTGCTGGTGAACGCAGCAGGCCAGGCAGCATCTCTAGGAAGAGGTACAGTCGACGTTTCAGGCCGAGACCCTTCGTCAGGACGAAGGGTCTCGGCCTGAAACGTCGACTGTACCTCTTCCTAGAGATGCTGCCTGGCCTGCTGCGTTCACCAGCAACTTTGATGTGTGTAGCTCCAAAGAGAGTTGGTGCTCTTCAAAAACAAAAGTAATGAAAACTTTGTATTTATATGGTTACTGGATGGCTGAAAATCTTGAAAAGTCAATGAAGCATTCTTTCACACATTAGTGTTGTAACGTTGGAAAGGTAATGTCCAACTTGAATATGAAAGACCACATAAAACAGCAATCTGTGAAACACCACATAATCTTTGAAATGCAGTCTTGGTATTTTTGTATTTATTTAAAAGGGAGACCAAGACTTCACTTTGTTCAGCATTTCTATTGTGTTGAAATCTTTGAACTGTGTACCATGAGAGAGGTTTCTGTGATACCAAATGTCCGCCCAGGACGGATCCATGTGACAGTTTGGGTTTCATCTGAACTGTATTATATTTTTGATGAAAGTGCTAAATGTCTCTGAGGGGCAAGAATTTGCTCTTGGCAGAGGTCATTTTAGAGTCAGCTTTTGAAGCTTAAAACATGTAACAGTGCATACCATAGTCTACAATGTATATGAAAATGCTTCATGTGGGATTTATATTAAGTAAAAGCAATGGACTAGAAGTAAAAATCTGGGGTCTATTTCACATAAAGAGATTATGATGGATTTAGATGTTGTTTCATACAGGTGTTTTCTCTGTTTACCCTTTTAATTGTTTTTGTCAAACCACAACTCCAGCTCATGGCCGCATCAATGGACTGCAACAGAACCATCTTGGATCTTGTGCATAGGGTATGCTTGGACCAGCTGGAGGACCTCCTGGGACGGGGCACCACAGGGGCAAGCTGGGGTTTGTTGGGTGCCCCATTGGAGTAGTGTTGCGCTGCCTTGGCATGTTGATTTCTGAGCCTTTTTGCGGCTGTCCCATTTTCTCTAGTAGCTGTAGTAAAGCCTGGGAGGAGCCAAGAGGGGTCGTCAATCAGATCTCCGCCGGGGAATGTGTTGGTGTGCCAGTATTGGCACGATTCAGTGTGTTCATCATAGGAGTTGAGCTTTTTCAAGCTGTCAAAAGGTTTTCGGGATTTGAGTCGGGAAGTTGGAGGAGCATTTTTGATGAGTTTATGAACTAGGATGTTGTTGGGCATATTTTGGATATGCTTGCAGAATTTTGCTGAAGCTGCTCTCCACGACCTGGGACAATACGTTGACATCATGTGGAGGCCTGCATGCTTCAAGGACTCTATCAGGTGATACCAACTCAGGGCCACACGTGTTGGAATGGCTGTGGATGAGATGCCAAACGAAGATTGATTCAATTCTGGCTCCTCAACGGACAGACTCGCGTCTGCCCCTTCCAAGCCACACTTCACCATGAATCAAGCCAACTTTTCAGTAATGGATTCTGGTGAACAGAAAGGCCAAGGGGAAGGGTGATTCTTAAGACAATGGCATTTTCCCTTGTGTCCTAAACAAACCTTACTTCTCAACTAATATAACTAAATGTATATAATCTATGATTATCACAATACTACACTACGAGCTTGCTGTGCAAAATTGACGCAATTAACTGATGGCTTAATTAGCTGTAATCCACTGTTTTTAATTATAATTTATCAGAATCAGATTTAATATCACTGGCATATGTCATGAAATTTGTTCTTTTGCAGTAGTAGTACATCACATGCATAAGTTTTAAAAATTACAATAAGAAATGTATACAATGGTTTCTGGGTAATTCGGCTATTGGTTAATCAGGCAGCCACTTATTTGGGACTACTGTTAAAGAATAAGAAGTAAACAAGAAAATAACCGGGATTCCCGTTGTTCATTTAGGACACTATGCAGCTTAAGTGAGACAGAAGAGTGTTGCTGAATAGTTTGTGCACTTGCCTGGGCAATGGACATTACACTGTGATTAGAGTGAACTGTTTTTAAATAGTGTTAGTTGTGTGTGTTTGTCTTCCAAAATCAGTGATTTTTGTCTCTGGTAGATGGTCCAAGCAGTTTTGCTGGCAGTGGTTTCAAGCATCCAGCCTTTGAGGGTGCGGTAGTTCAATCTAAAACCAGTGTATTATGCCTAAACAAGGGAGACTACAATGGGATGAGGGGGGATTTGGTTAGTGTAGACTGAGGGCTCAGGCTATATGGTGAAATGTTTGAGGAACAGTGGAAGACTTTCAAAGAAAGTTTTTAACGGCGCTGAACAAAAGTATATTCCAGTTAAGAGCAAGGACAGTAAGTGTGGGGAGAGCCAGCCTTGGGTAACGAAGGAAATAAAAAAGGCATCAAAGTAAATGGTCGTGCATACGAAGTTACCAAGAGTAGTGGGAAACTAGAAGATTAGCAAAACTTTAGAAAGCAACAAAGAACCACGAAGCAAGCAATAAAGGGAAGAAAGGTTATGAAAAGAAATTAGCACAAAATATAAAAATGGATAGTAAAAGTTTTCATAATTATACAACGTGGAAAAGGGTGGCTAAAGTGAATATAGGTCCCTTGGAGGACGAGAAGGGGGAATTGATATTGGGTAATGAGAAAATGGCCAAGGCTTTGAATGACTATTTTGTGTCGGTCTTCATGGCGGAGGACACGTCTAACATGCCAAAGAGATGTTATGGATGTGATGGGAGGTGAAGATCTTGATACAATAGCTATCGCTAAAGAGGTAGTGCTGAACGAACTTGTGGGTCTGAAGATAGGCAAGTCCTCTGGTCCTGATGGAATGTATCCCAGGGTACTGAAAGAAATGGTGGAAGTTATAGTAGAGGGCTTGGTGGTGATTTACCAAAATTCTCTGAATTCTGGGCAGGTCCTGGTAGATTGGAAGATGGTGAATGTCACACCACTGTTCAAAAAAAGATGTAGGCAAAAGGCAGGTAACTGTAGGCCAATTAGTTTAATATCTGTAGTTGGGAAAATGCTTGAAGCTATCATTAACGAAGAAATAGCGAGGAATTTGGAAAGAAATGGATCCATCAGGTAGACGCAGCATGGATTCAGCAAGGGCAGGTCTTGCTTGACAAACTTACTGGAGTTCTTTGAGGATATAATGATTGCAGTGGATAGAGGGGAGCAGATGGATGTTATTTATTTGGATTTCCAAAAGGCATTCGATAAGGTGCCACGTAAAAGACTTATCCATAAGGTAAGGATGCATAGAGTTGGGGGTGCTGTATTAGCATGGATAGAGGATTGGTTAACTAAGAGAAAGCAAAGTTGGCATACATGGGTGTTACTCTGGTTGGCAATCTCTTTTCCCAGAGAGTGGTGAATCTGTGGAATTCTCTGCCCAATGAAGCAGTGGAGTCTACCTCAGTAGAAATATTTCAGACTAGGTTGGATAGACCTTTTGCATAGTAAGGGAATTAAGGGTTATGGGGGAAAGGCAGATGTTTGGAGTTGAGTCCATGGCCAGATCAGCCATGATCTTATTGAATGGCAGAGCAGGCTCAACGGGTCAGATAGCCTGCTCTTCCTCCTATTTCCTTTGTTCTTATGAGATGCCTAAAGCATTAGCAGTGAAAGTGAATAATTTCTCTTCTTCAAGTTAGAAACTATGGAGAATTTGAAGGTATGGACAATCGCCTTGAATGTTACAATGCAAATGAAGATTTGAAAGATGTAATCATCAAAAATATTGTATGAAGGCAGTACATTATCTGCACTTAGTGTTTGCACAGTCAGTCCAAAACATTGTGCAGTGTACATTGGATGAATTCATCTGTCAATAACAATAGGGATCAATACACAGGTTTAGAGTACAGTATTGGTAGTGTTCTACTTTGTTCTGTATTTCACTTAAATACATTTTTTTAACTCAGTAAAACAGTAGCTTGTTATTTTTAATACTATTTTAATTATTTCAATAAAACTTCAGCTAATTGGGGCAGCTGCTTAATTGGGCCAAAATGTACTGGTCCCAATGTGTCCCATATTAACTGGAATTCACTATATAGAAAAAAAATAAGTAGTACAAAGAGGAAAAAAGAAAAAAAAGAGGTAGTGTACATAGACTATTTAGAAATCTGATGACAGAGGGAAATAAGTTGTTTCTAAAACATTGAGTGTGTGACCTCAAGCTCCTGTACCTTCTCTCTGGTGGTAGTAATGAGAAGTGTGCTTCAGATAACAAAAACAGCGTAAAGAGAAGTTATCCAGCAAAAATACTGGTGCTGAGTCTTTTTTGCCAATATAAGAGTGAAATTTTCTGACATGTTAATTTATGACGTGCATCCCATTATGGACAATTAAAAAAGCAAGAATGAATCATATTCACAACGGGCGGCATGTCTTGTTGCACAGTTGGTGGACACCAAGATCTAAACTGAATCTAAATTTGTGCAAGATGCCTTCCATTAGTGCAGCAGGTGCTCAGGGGTTAAGGGAATCTACCCTGAACACACAGGAGACCACAGCATATGGATGCTTTTGGCCACAGAGTTCACTGAGCGATGCTGTCTATCCAAGCAGAACCTGAAGAATGTGCTTCAGTAAGCACAGCTCTGTGGTTGGCACTTAAAGCAGAGGCAGCAGCTTTGAATTTCTGTCTTCCTCTGCCGTAGATGTTTTGCTTGTACAGCTTCTGAAAGTCATGTTCGCTTGCAGATCCAATTTGGCAACACTTCGTAATAAACAGCAGAGCTTATGTTGAAAGTCCTTGGGTAGCATGCAATTATGTGTTATACCCAGACCAACATTTAAGGTTTCATCCAAACCGTGCTGCAGCTTGGCAAATGTAGCTCGATAAATATTTGCATAGTTTGGATGATGTAAGTGTTCAGCTTGTATCACGCGGGGAAGATTTGTTTGAGTTAGGTATTTATTTTCTGTTCTATGTGTAGCGTTCACCTTCCATTGAGGTCTAAAGTAGTACCACGTGCTCCGTTAACAAACCTTTTTGTGGATACCAAAGAGTGAACTTCTACTATATATATCGTTCTGCAAAAGAAAACATGACATAAAATTGAAGTTAATTTCATTCAGATAAATTACAAAATGGAGAAAGCGATCTGGCTCTCTGCAAGGAGTCACAAGCTTTATTTAATGAGTAGATGAGACAGAGTGCAATCATTATTACAGGTTCTAATTAAATACATTTTTTCTGTTTCTGTAGCAACTCATGATTAAAATAACTTAAAAGTGTTAGAAGATATTTCAAAGATTTCAAAGGTACATTTAATGTCAGGGAAATGTACCCAATATAGATCCTGAATTGCTTTTTCTTTGCAACCATCCACAAGTCTCCCCAAGAATTGAATGACAGTTAAATGTTAGAACCCCAAAGTTCCCCCTCCAGCTCCCATTCCTCCTTTCCGCGCGTAAGTGGCAACAAGCAATGATCCCCCCTCCCCCTCCACCAGCAAAAAAAAAAGCATGGGCACCCACCACCGAGCACTCAAGTGTGCAGCAAAGCAACAGCAAAGGCACAGGCTTGCAGTACTCCAAAGACTACTCATTCACCTGGTATTCGACATACCACAGTGTCAGTGTGTGTCCCCCTCCCTCTCTCCCCTCCCTCTCTCCCCTCCCTCTCTCCCCTCCCTCTCTCCCCTCCCTCTCTCCCCTCCCTCTCTCCCCTCCCTCTCTCCCCTCCCTCTCTCCCCTCCCTCTCTCCCCTCCCTCTCTCCCCTCCCTCTCTCCCCTCCCTCTCTCCCCTCCCTCTCTCCCCTCCCTCTCTCCCCTCCCTCTCTCCCCTCCCTCTCTCCCCTCCCTCTCTCCCCTCCCTCTCTCCCCTCCCCCTCCCCCTCTCTCCCTTCTTTTCTCCCCCCCCCAAATAAGGGAGAAAGAGATGTCTCCGTTTCACAGTGAGAGGGGAGACATAACAAACAACACACTGGTTTGCAATGTTAAAAGTCTGTTGCGTCGCTTTTACTGTGCTCTGTGCCCAAAGATCTCATGTCTCTGGGCACACAGCCATAGATCTTCCAACTCCCACAACACATCGGTCTTCTACCAGGACACCGACCTTCGATCCATCCATTTCCAGAGCCATGAAATTCAGACCTCTGAAGGCGAGCGAAGCTTTTAGGCTGTGCCCTTGGCGTATCAAATAGTGGCTAGTCGTGAAACCCCGAGAACGGGTCCCATGCCTGCAAAGAACCGAAGTCACCGTGTAACTCCAGGTCAGGGTCTTCAAAAGAACCCTGAAAGGGAAAAATAGAGATATTAATGATGGAAACAGAGCTGTTTCCAGAGATGCAAGCAAAGGAGTGGCCATTTAGCACCATCATGACTAAGTTCCGCCCTCCATTTAGAGATACTTGATTGCTCCCTAAACAATGGATCACAATATTTAACCTGCAGTAAATATTGTGGAAGTTAAAATTATCCACTGCTGTTATTGTTCCTCCTTTATCTGTGTGCCTATCTGTTCATCTAGCTCCCAATTGCTATTGGAAGGTCTATACCCTCATCAGAGTGTAATGTTGAATCAGGTTCATTGGTCTGGTGAGTGAGACAGAAAACACTGACTGCAAATCGATATATTAATCATTTATTTATAAACAGTACAAAATTGACCAAACATTAATGTTCCCCAAGTGACAGAAACTGCAAAGCTGAATATTCAACAAACATACTTAGTTAAAAGCGCGCAGAGCATATCTTCCCATTGTTTCTGCATGGCCTGCCTTAAAGGGAGAGAGAGCAAGGCCCTTCCACATGCTACTTTATACCTGGTATATTTGAAACTGGACACCAGATGGCTTAACCAATGGGAAAAGCAGCTACAGTTTCTAAACTAACCAATCATGACAGATGTTGGTATTCCGACAATTTAGGTGTGTCCCATCTTTGCACAGATTCCCACCTGCTCTGGAGGAGAGCCCATTGATTACAGAGGACACAGCCTCAGAACGGAGGGACATCCATTCCAAACAGAGCTGAGGAGGGATTTCTTTAGCCATAGAGTGGTGAATCTGTGAAATTCATTGGCACAGCCGGCTGTGGAGGCCAAGTCAATGGGTATATTTAAGGCAGAGGTTGATAGATTCTTGATTTGTCAGGACATGCAGGGATATGGGGCGAAGATAGGAGATTGGGACTGAGAGGGAAATGGATCAGCCATGATGAAATGGCAGAGCAGACTCGATGGGCCAAATGACCTAATTCTGCCCCTGTATATGCATTATGGTCTTATCCAAATATTTGAAATCCTCCCTTCTAAACCAGCTCTTTTGTTATGCATTCAATTGTATTATTTTCCTATTTTTGTCTTCAGTAGCACATTGCACAGGGAGTATTCCCAAGATTATAACACTAGAAGTCCTTTTTTTTTAACTTCCTACCTCACTCCCTATACTGTATTCTCTGTGTAGAACCTCATCTCTCTTCCTGCCTATGTTGTTAGTATCCAGGTGGATCATGAAATCTGGATGATCATCCTCCCGTTTCCAAATGTCCTGTACTCACTCAGAAACATCCTTACTACGGCAGACTGGGTCTGCATCTTTTCGCAGAAGTCCCGTACAATTAATTTTAGCAAACGTATCCATTTTAAAATATTTTCCTTGGCTAATTCATTTTTTTAAAAAAGCTGTGCCTTTATATATTTTAATTTGATAGGAAGAGATAAAAATATTGCATTAGCGTTTACATATGTGAGTCTAAGCAAATCAGACATGACAATGAACTTCACCGTCATTAAATCTTCAAATTTATCTTGACAGTTCGTTGAGGTTTATATCCTTCATGATAGTTTTCACCCTTGAGGTCGCAAATTGCCATATGCAGTGTAGTTTCTCTGATTTCCATGTCTGTATTATTCATGAACTATTCAGCCTTGGTAGACAACCTCCATTCTGGTCAACCAAGTGTGTTATTTATGTCATTTTTGTACAGTTCTGTAGCCCCATTAAAGAGTGTGAAGTGGCTAGGAAATGAGGAGCTGCCTCTTTGGCGCATAATAATAATAGTAGTGTTATAGCATGCTGTAATTAGTGTCCCAGGTGTCGAGAACATGCCTACAAAGCGCAATACAAATATTAGAAGTAGAGAAATGGGCCCCTGGAGTTTTAGTCCAAGATGTAAATACAAAGCAGTCAGTAATCATTTATAAGTAGGCTGCCCTTTGCTGCTGCATTAACAAGTACTCTCCTATGCTAATATTGTTAGTAAAAGGAAGAAAAAAAGAGCTGTACTTTGAAAACAGCTTTCACTGTCTCAGCACGCCCAAAATATTTTGTGTAGAAATGAAGCAGCCAAATTTTATAAAGCAAACATCCACTGATTTTGTGTGTAGATCATATATGGAGATATCCAGTGTTCAGATAAGTAGAAAAGAGCATGAAACCTACATGGCTGCTTTCAGTCACTACCCTTAATAATCTGTTCCTTATGATGTTAATATGGGCAAAAACGTTGACCTGCATACAAGAACTCCTAACTTCATCAAAACAGTGTCACAAGAGGTTTTTATATTCATCAGAGAGACAGAAATTGTCCAGTTTAACATTACTTAGCCCTCAATAGTCCAGCGTAACTTTAAAGTCGCACTGAAGTTCTCCTCTAGGTTTTTGTGTTTGATTTCCAAAATGGCTGTAGATGAGAGTACTAATTCCAATTTCTGGCTGGCCTTTTGATGGAGAAAGTTATGAAATGGACAGGACGGGTTTCATTAAGGACCAGTCTCAGCCACCAGACGTCTGAGATTTCACAAGATATCTCACTGTAAATAAGTCCCTTGCAAGAACAGTACCAGTTGTCACTTGGACAAAGGCAGTAATCATTCACCACTTGCATCATCTCATAACTAGCAATTAATTTGTTCATTCGTAGTGCCTGTTGAAGTGGAATCAAATTCAATGCAAAAATTAAAGATTTAAGATAGCAGGACAATAGTGAATGACAATCTTCAGAATACAATCAAATTATTGTTGTAATAGAATATATGCCAATGATTGGAATTAATATGCAGACATCCCCCTCACCTTCCCATCCTCCCTTTCCCATTTTTCATAATGTTATTGGGAGACAGGATATCTGCACCAATTGGGTGGGGGGGGGCCGAAATAAATGTCATACCAGCTTCAGCCCTCTCCTTGGTAGTTTTGCTTTATAGGAAGAGAGACCAAAATAGAAGTGAGGGTCTGTGAAGATAAAGCATTTGCTGTCAGACAACCTACTGTTATGTTTGTAACGCTGACTAGTCCTTCCATTTGTCTAACAATAAAATCCATCTCTAGTGAATGTTTCAACTCAATGCTGGAATTCTGAAGTAAAATGATCACGGGCTACCTTGGAGAAATTGTACTGATGTGAAGATCCTGCCCTTTCCCAAATACTGTTAAGTGGACAGCTACCTTATTAAATGGGAGTTGGGAGTTTAAATTGCTTGAGATTCTTTCGTTTGTTATGTGCCATGTCATATGACACAGTCTATCCATGATCATGATTACTCTTGGCAAATTTTTCTACAGAAGTGTTTACCATTGCCTTCTAAGCAGTGGTTGGCTTTGCTATTGAACCCTGAACTGATTTGGAAGCCTAAGGCCAGCATTAGTGCTCTCTAATAAGTAGGCAACAGGATTGTGGCATGCTATGTGATTATGGTCTATCCATGGCCATTATTGTTCTTGGCAAATTGTTTTATAGAAGGGGTTTGCCATTGCCGCCTCCTGGGCAGTGTCTTTACAAGATGAGTGATCCCAGCCATTATTAGTAGACTTTAGAGGTTGTTTGCCTGGCGTCAGTGGTCACATAACCAGGACTTGTGATATGCACCAGCTGCTCACATGACCATCCACCACCTGCTCCCATGGCTTTGTGTGACATCGATCAGGGTGCTAAGCAGGTGCTGCACCTTTTACCCCAGGGTGACCTGTGGGTTAATGGATGGAAGAAGCAGCTTACACCACCTTTGGTTGGGATGTATCTCGGCCCCTCCATCCTACTCATATAAGAGGCATGGGGATTATTAATTTGCACAATGACCACACAAGGTTAACATGAGACCAAAAATAAATTGGTTAGCAATCTGTTAATAAAAAAAATAATTTTCCTTTTTCAGACCATGTTTTAAGAATGAATTTTATTCCAATTAGTTTTGCCTTCATAGCAATTGGGCAAGGTGCAAAGTGATGTTTATTTTTTTTACACTACTAATTGAATTGGCTTTATTTCTTACATCCTTCATGTACATGAGTAAAAATCTTTACGTTACGTCTCCGTCTAAATGTGCAATGTACAAATTATAGTAATTTTTGATAGTGTGTATAACAGGACAGTCAGTATAACAGAAATACAACTGTATCAGCATGAATTAATCTGGCTGATCATCATAGCTTGTCACACCAGACAACCAGCCACTCTAGTGTTGTTTGGTTGATGTTGAGCTGGTCAGTGTTAGCTAAATCAAGTGAGAGTGGGCAGTTGCGCAGAACGTGTTCAATGTTCTGCACCCTTTCGCAACACTCACAGGATTCGCTGGTCTTTAAACCCCACTTCACCATATTGTCTCCCGTCCTACAAACTCCCGCTCTCGCTCTGTTGAGAGTGCACCACTTCCGTCTGTCAAGCAGTGCCCTGTCTGGTAATATTTTTGTGGGGTCTTGCACTGTATTGTTTAGTAGGGTTCTGGCTTCTGTTTGGGGGGATGTTCTATGCGATAGTTCCTCCACTGTAGCAAAGCTTTTCCTTGATTTTAGGCAGTTAGAAACTGGCACATAGTGGGTGCCATGGATCCGAGTTCTGTTTACCTTTTTCAATTTTTGTTGTGGTGGTCTTCGGATCTCTGGGAGAGCAATGCCTGCAAGTCTGTAAGTGATGTTAGTGGGTGTGGGGTGCGGTGTGCCCGTGATTATTCAGCAGGCTTTGTTAAGCAATGGGTCTATTTTCTTTGCATGGGCTGATCTGCCCCACACAGGAGCACAGTATTCTGCAGGTGCATAGCAGAGTGCTAGGGCAGTTGATCTAGGTGTGTGAGCATTAGCTCCCCATTTCGTGCCTGCTAATTTTTTCAAGAGAGAATTGCGAGAGCCAACTTTCCCTCGGAGTTTTTGGATGTGGGTGGCGAATGAGAGCGTCCTATCCAGTGTCACGCCCAGGTAAATTGGAGTCGGATGGTGTCTGAGCTCCTTCCCACTCCAGAAGACCTTGAGTTTCCGAGCTGCTTCTCGATTCCTCAGGTGGAATGCACACACTTGAGTTTTTGATGGATTTGGGTTCAGAGACCATTTTTCATAATACTGCTTCATTGCGTCGAAGGCTGCTGTAAGTCGTACTTCATCTTCTTGGAAGGAGTTAGCTTGTGTTGCTATGCATAGGTCATCTGCATAGATAAACCTGCGTATGTTAGGAAAGGTTTGTTGGTCGTTTGTGTAGACATTAAATAGTGGTGGTGCCAGGACTGATCCCTGTGGTAGTCCGTTCTTCTGTGGACGCCACCTACTCTTAATTCCATTCATTTCTACATAAAATCTACGATTTTCTAGGAGGCTTCTTATTACTTTGACTGTGGTTTTGTTCTTTAACATTTTAGATAATTTCAGTAGAAGGCCTCTGTGATTCACAGTGTCGTATGCCGCTGTTAAGTCAACGAATACTGCCCCAGTAATTTGTCGCATTTCAAAGCTATCCTCAATATACTGGGTTAAGTTCAGGACTTGACCGCAGCAAGAGCAGCCTGGCCTGAACCCGGCTTGGTCTGGTGTTAGAAGATCTTCGACTAAGGGGGATGTTCTTTTCATTATGAGTCTCTCGTAGAGTTTATAGAGGGTGCAGAGCAAGGAGATCGGTCTGTAGTTTTTAGGAATGTTGAGGTCTTTATTGGTTTTAGGAGAGTAACAACTTTGGCTCTTCTCCACTTTTTAGGTATCTTTAATGATCTTAGGCAACAGTTAAAAAGGGACAGAAGCCAGTGGAGTGCTTTAGGTCCAAGATGTTTAAGGAATTCACTATCTATGCCAGCAGCTTTGTTGGATTTTAGCTGTGATACTTCATCCTTTAATTCTTCTAGGGTGAGAGGTGGGAAGTTGTTATTCCCGTTTGAGACAGCTGACTCCATCTCCTGATGTTGCTTTTTATTTTGCCTCCATTCCTTGTTATTTGGTCGACCATTTAGTATAAGTTGGTGGGCAACCTGATTGGGTGTTACGGCAGCAATACTCTGTGGTGGTCTATTGTTTGAGTTGAGTTTTCAAACAGTTGCCCATGCCGCCTTACTGTTCTTAGTCGTGTCTGCGTTTTGTATCAGCTCCTGCCAACGCTGTTGTCTCTCTTGGCTCAGTAGGGACAGAACTGACTCTCCCATTTCAATTGTGTCTTGACCAAATGGGTCTTGGTCATATAAGTTGACATACTCATCATAACTTTGCTTGATATCACTAGTCAATCCCTGAATATATTTGGTTCTGCAGCCTCTAGGTATGTTCTGTTGCGCTACTTTCCAGATTAGTCGGACAAATTCATCATAACGGTCAGGTTCTGGTCGTATGCTATCGATAAGTTGATCAAGGGATTCTGCGAAAGATGTCCAATTCGCTTTTCTCAGGTTAAATCTTGGTAGGTACTTTGATGGTACAGGTCTCAGAACTGGCAGGGATTCTGCCTGGACTGGGCGACGTTGGGATTTGGGTATATGTTGGAGGACTGTTGGTGTGAACAGGTTGGAGCTTGCCGAGGTAACAAAGGCAAGGTCTGGGTTGTATCCTTTTCTCCATCTGGCACTTGTGAAGGCAGGAGTGTCCTTTGACTCGTATAGTAGCTCAAGGCTGTTGTTTAGAGCCCATGATACAACTTCTTCTCCATTTGCATTGTCATCTTCATATCCCCAGTTGGTGCTATGGCTATTAAAGTCACCAATAATGAGGTACATTTTGTCCTGGAGAGATAGGTTAGGTGACCACATTAATGGTTCATTAGGGGGTTTGTAGACAGAGATGATATTTATGAGTTTTGTTTCAACTTTCAGACGTTCCATTGAGCCAGCTTGGATGTTTGCTGTGCTCATTACTATAGATACCTCTTTAACAAAAATTGCACTTCCATAAGTTTGGCTAGGGGTGTCAATAGCCAAGTGCATTCCTGGCCCATAGGGTTCGTTGTTCAGTCTATGGGTTTCTTGTATGCACAAGATGTCTGGTTTTAAGTTTGCCAGGATTTTTGCTTTACTGTGGCTGAAGCCTTCGATGTTGTGGCTAATGGTTTTCATGATTTCCAGTGGGCCAGGGTTTTATCATTTTACCACCCACTGGATCACTTGGTCTGGCACGTAATGTCAGGATTGGTCTCCTTTCGGATTAACAGGGTCACTACGTGAACATTCTTGACTCGACTCCATTTGTCTGATGGCCTGGTGGAAGAAGCTGTCCTGGAGCCTGTTGGTCCTGGCTTTTATGCTGCGGTACCATTTCCCAGATGGTAGCAGCTGGAACAGTTTGTGGTTGGGGTGACTCGGGTCTCCAATGATCCTTCAAGCCCTTTTTACGCACCTGTCTTTGTATATGTCCAGAATAGTGGGAAGTTCACATCTACAGATGCGCTGGGCTGTCCGCACCACTTTCTGCAGAGTCCTGCGATTGAGGGAAGTACAGTTCCCGTACCAGGCAGTGATGCAGCCAATCAGAATGCTCTCAACTGTGCTCCTGTAGAAAGTTCATAGGATTTGGGGGCTCATGCCAAACTTCTTCAACTGCCTGAAGTGAAAGAGGCACTGTTGTGCTTTAGACCACGTGAGATCCTTGGTGACATGTATGCCGAGGGACTTAAAGCTGTTTACCCTTTCAATTAGCAGATTGGAGCTGTGGTTGGTGACAGTCATGGGTATAGAGAGTAAAGGAGGGGGCTTAGTACACAGCTCTGAGGGGCACCTGTGAGGGGCAGAGGTGAGGGAACCCACTCTTACCACCTGCTGGTGATCTGACAGGAAGTCCAGAATCCAGCTACACAAGGCAGGGTGAAGGCTAAGGTCTCTGAGCGAATTGTCGAGTCTAGGGGGAATTAGATTAGATTAGATTATGAGGACACCCAGTCCTCTTTTATTGTCATTTAGTAATGCATGCATTAAGAAATGATACAATGTTCCTCCAATATGATATCACAGAAACACAAGACAAACCAAGACTGAAAAACTGACAAAAACCACATAATTATAACATATAGTTACAACAGTGCAAGCAATACCGTAATTTGATAGAAGAACAGACCATGGGCACGGTAAAAAAAAAAGTCTCAAGATCTCTCAAAAGTCCCAACATCTCACACAGACGGTAGATGGAAGAAAACTCTCCCTGCCATGAGCTTCCAGCGCTGCAAACTTGCAGATGCAGCGCCCTGGAAGCACCCAACCACAGTCCAACTCTCAGTCTGTCCGAAAACTTCGAGCCTCCAACCAGCCTTCTGACACCGAGCACCATCTCTGCCGAGCGCTTCGACCCCAGCCCCAACCGCCAGCAACAGGCAAAGCTGAGGATTTGGGGCCTTCCCTCCAGAAATTCTCGATTGCACAGTAGCAGCGGCAGCGAACCGGGCATTTCAGAAGTTTCTCCAGATGTTCCTCCGTGCTTCTCACGTCCATCTCCATCAAATCAGGATTGTGCACGGCCCCTATTTAACAAATACGATATCATTTCACCGGAGAGGCCGCACGTGCTGTGTCGCGCCGCCATCTTCTCCTCCTCCCTCATTTATGGTGTTGAAGCTGAACTGTAGTCCAAGAACAGCATTCTCACATAAGCATCCTGCTTCTCCAGATGTGTAAGGACAGTGTGTAGAGCTGTGGCTATTGCGTCATCTGTTGATCAGTTATGTGGGTAGGTGAATTGTAGGGGTTCTATTGTGGGTGGTAGCATGCTGCAGACAAGGTGTGGGCTTATGTTTAATAACACTGTCATATGTCATGAAATTTGTTTTGTAACAGCGCTACAGTGTAATACATAATAAAATATATAAAGGAGAGCCAAAAATCGTGGGGTAGTGTTCATCAGTTGGTTCATTGTCCATTCAGAAAGCAGAAGGCAGAGGGGAAGAAACTGTTCCTAAAACACTGGGAATGTGTCTTCACATTTCTGGACCTCCTCTCTGATGGTAGCAATGAGAAGAGGGCATCTCCTGGGTGATGGTTGTTTTTAATGATGGTGGTCACCTTTTTCAGGCATCACCTTTTGAGGTGATCACCCTCTGCTTTGAATATACCCAATGACGTTGCCTCCATAGTCATTTATCGCAATAAATTCCACAGAAACTCCTCATTGCTGCTGTAAATGGACAGCCCTCTATTCTGCGGCTGTGCCCTCTGCTCCTAGATTCACACACTGTAGGACACATCCTTTTCACATTCACTTCGTTCAGGCCTTTTAATATTTAAAGGGTTTCAATGAGATGTCCTCCCTCATTTTTCTGAACTCCAGCGATTACAGGCTGAGAGCCCCCAGTCATACATTAACCCATTCATTCCCAGAATCATTCTCGTGAACCTCCTTTGGACCATCTCCAATGCTAGCACATCTTAGATAAGGGCCCAAAACTGCTCACAGTACTCCTAGTGTAGTCTGACTAATGCTGTATAATGCCTCAGCATTACATCCTTACTCTTATCTACTAGTCCTCTTGAAATGAATGGTAATATTGCATTTGTCTTCATGAACATCAACTCAACCTGCACGTTGACCTTTAGGGAATCCTGCAGAAGGACTCCGAAGTCCCATTGTGCCTCTGATTTTTTGAATTCTCTTCCCATTTAGAAAGTAGTCTACACCTTTATTTCTTCTACCAAAGTGCATGACTATACAATTCCCTACACTATATTACATCTGCTACATTTTGCCCAATCTCCCAAACTGTCCATGTCCTTCAGCAGAGTTCCTACTTCCTCAACACTATCTGCCACTCCACCTGTCTTTGTAACTCCTGCTAACTTAGCTACAAAGCCATCAATACTGTCATCCAAATTGTTGACATATGAAGTGAAAAGCAATACCAATACTAAACCCCGCGGAACACCATTACTCACCGGCAGCCAATCAGAATAATCGCTCCTTATTCCGACTCCTTGTCTCCTACCAGTCGGCCTGTTTTCTATCCATGCTGTATCTCTTCAGTAATACTATGGGCTCTTATCTTGTTAAGTAGCCTCATTTGTCGTACCTTGTCAAAGATCTTCTGAAAATTGATGTAATGAACATCCACTGACTCTCCTTTCTCTGTACTGCCTGTTATTTCCTTAAAGAATTCCGACATATTAGTCAGGCAAGGCTTCCTCTTAAGAAAACCATCCTGACTTTGGCCTATTTATTTTGTCATGTGCCTCCAAGTACCTCAAAACATTATCCTCGATAATAGACTCCAACATCTTCCCAACAACTGAAATCCGGCTAACTGGTCTATAAAAAGTGTCCTGACGAAGGGTCTCGGCCTGAAACGTCGACTGCGCCTCTTCCTATAGATGCTGCTTGGCCTGCTGCGTTCACCAGCAACTTTGATGTATGTTGGTCTATAATTTTCTTTCTTTTGCCTCCCTCCCTTCTTAAAGAGTGGAATGATATTTGCAATTTTCCAAGTCGCTGGAACCATTTCAGAATCTAGTGATTCTTGAAAGATCGTTACCAATGCCTCCTCAATCTCTCAAGCTACCTCTGTCAGAACTCTGGGCTGTACTCTGTCTGGTCCAGGTGAATTATCTTCCCAAGCAATTTCCTAGTAATAGCAACTACATTCACTTCTGCCCCCCAACACTCTCAAATTTCTGGAATATCACTAGTGTCTTCCAGAGTGAAGACTGACAATAAATAGATGTTATGTTCATCTGCCCATTAATGTCACCCATTAATACCTCTCCAGCATAATTTTCAAATGGTCCAATATCCACTTTTCCTTCTCATTTACTCTTTATATATCTGTAAAGGAAGACTGTTGGTATCCTCTTTGATATTATTGGCTGGCTTACATTCACGGGCAGTATCTTTTAACATTTTTTTGAAGTTTGAACCATTTAATGTGAAAGTAACATGGGATCAAACCCTACTTTTAAACATAATTTTTCCTGCAAAATCCACAAAGCTTTCTTGATCTCCAATTAGGAATTTAGTGGAAAACTACCTTCAAACATTCTGGAGAAATAGTGTGAACTGTCAACCGCTTCATTTTAGGCTATTTCTCTGGGGAATTTTTTGATCTTCCAACAAGGTAATAGCTGAAGATCAGTAAAACCTTGTGCAAGTTCCCTCTTGGGGTCATGCTGGACAGCACTAAGTGGAAGAATTCTCTGCTTCTTAATGACATTGTATTAAGTGCATTAAAATAGCAACTGTTTGATGCAGGACTGCAGGAATTTAGATTTTGCTGGCTGGTATATTGTGTAAATGCTCTCAAAGGAGGAACTTAATGCATTTGACAGAAGAAGCAGTGAAAGAAGCATCATTACATCAGTGAAAATTTTGGTAGAATTTGTAACAAATCACATCCTGAAACAATGGTTACCAATAGATAAAATTAGCATCAAATTTAATATATTGTGCAGATAGTAATAATCACAAAGGAGTACAGCACAGAAACAGGCCCTTCGGCCCATCTAGTCCATGTTAAAACTATTTAAACTGCCTACTTCCATCAACTTGCACCGGGTTCATAGCCCTCCATATCCCTGCTCTCCACGTATCTATCCGAACTTCTTTTAAACGTTGAAATCGAGCTCGTGTGCAACACTTGTGCTGGCAGCTCATTCCACAATCTCGCGACCCTCCGAGTGAAGAAGTTTCCCCTCTTGTTCCCTTTGAAACTTCTCACCTTTCACTCTTAACCCATGACCACTGGTTGTAGTCCCAGTGAAAAAAGTCTGCCTGCATTTCCTGTATCTATACCCCTCATAATTTTGTATACCTCTATCAAATTTGCTCTCAATCTTCTATGTTCTAAAGAATACAGAAGATTATTAAAGAGAGAATTCAAAACTCACAAGTAATTTTATTCTACAGTAACCTTTTTTCATTAATTTATATTATGTACAAAATATTTTTGTATTATATTTCTCTGTTTGGGAACAGTTTCAAATTATCTCAGTGGTTTACCTTCCAATTAGGCAAGGCTCACTGACTTGATAGGATGTTTGTTCAATGAGAGTTGGTTTTGCATTTCAGTGCAATTCTTTGCTGCTAGGTGTTTTATTATTCTGGAGTGTTCTTCAGTCCTCACAACAGGAGAGGAAGCTTCACATTGGCTTCTTGTGCGGTGAGGACAGTTTTTTGGTGACAGAAAATAGGACCTCATTGTTGCTAGAAGTCATGCAAGCTGTCGTATGATGACAACAATGGGTGACCTTCAGATTTGTAGCTGAACTGGAAGGGCTAGCTTTATGAGTCTATGCCACAGGTGGGGAGTCTTGGCTCTCCCCTTTGTATATCTAGAAATTTCAAATGTAGTCGCAGGCATTTAATAATGGGCTACAGAGATCAATGACAGTCATGCAGGATTAAAACAACTTAAGTATGAGGTCACTTTAAAGTAGAAAAGATTCAAATGTCACAGATTGTACTCTGACTGCCAGTGGCACTTAACCAACAGAGAAGGTATTGGAAAATGGCAGCCAGTGTAGATCAGATAGTGGGAGGCATTGTAAGTTAGAATATGAATATAGAGCTCCAGAGTTCAAAATGCAAAGTAAATCTAATATCAAAGTATGTATATGTCACCATATTTCAACTTCTTGCAGGCATTTGCAGTAGAACAAATAAATACAATAAAATTAGTGGAAAAAGTACACACAAATTCTGACAAACAGCCAGTATGTAAAAGAAAATAAACTGCAAATACAAAAACAAGAACAAACAGCAATAATAAATAAATATTGAGGGAAATTAAGTTGTGGCGTCCTTGAAAGTCAGTCTGTAGATTGTGGAATCAGTTAAGAGTTGAGGTGAGTGAAGTTATCCTCGCTGTTTCAGGAGTCTGATGGTTGATGGGTAATATTTGCTCCCGAACCTAGTGGTGTGCAACCTAACGCTCCTGTACGTCCATCCTCATGGCAGCAGTGAGAATGGAGCTTGTGATGAGTCACAGTTTATGCACAGTAGAACATGAGCAACACTAGGAGGTTATTGGAAGCTTTAAGTCTGTTATTATAAAAGCACCTATCACAAACTTGATAGCAGCTGGGTTGACATGCGTGAAGGAAGAGTGATTATGAAGGTGGCGAGTTGATGAGGAAGAAGCTTGGAGGATCAGATGCTATTCAGAAGCTGCAAACAATTTAACTCAGTTGATAGACCATAGGCACTGGTCTAAATTTTTGGTGTGGAACAAAATAATGGCTGTATATGAAGGATGGAGCAGCATAATGAAACAGGGACCTTGGAGTGTTTGAGAAAGTTGACTGGGGCTAGGTGGTGTCAGCATGGTGGATTTCACTGAAGGGTACTGTGCTAATGGGAAAATATTGGAAGTCAAAAATAGAATCTTGGGATTTTGGAGAGAACATTACAAGAAGTAAGTTTATGACAAGAATATTTGGATATGACCAGATAATGGAGTTGGAAGCTAGGTGAAGGAGAGCAGAGTGTTACGTACCCCGTAACTGGGTTGCCAAACCAGCAGAAATGGGCCACTTATTGGAGTCTGGATTACTAGGAACTAATAAAGTTGTATTAAAGAAATAAGTAACACAGTACTCTAATCGTAAGGATATAAATGCAACAGGTTAGCAATGATAATACACACATGTACACAGAACTAGGGTAATAGGGATCAACCAAACTATCGCAGTCTAGGGGTAAAATGATCAGTCTTAAGTGATGCAGAGTTCAGTTCAGCTTAGTACAGTTCGCAGTAATCGCTGTTGTGCCGTTGGAGAGAGAGAGAGGGAGGGGGATGCAATTTGATTCAGGCAGACCTTTGATGTCTTCGCAGTTGGTTTTTGGGTGAACCCTTTTATGTCTTCTATCCCGCCGTGGTCACCGACTGTGACCCCTCCGTTCCGGATACGATCGTTCT
The DNA here is from genome assembly GCF_963921235.1 of Mobula hypostoma. Classification (NCBI taxonomy): domain Eukaryota; kingdom Metazoa; phylum Chordata; class Chondrichthyes; order Myliobatiformes; family Myliobatidae; genus Mobula; species Mobula hypostoma. The sequence goes on along the minus strand of NC_086109.1, from coordinate 27,639,100 downwards.
TCCGTGGTGAACCCGGCACCCAGGCAAGGGCGGACACACACACCAGGTTCCCACCGATCGTACCTTTACACTCTGTGAGCCTATGGTCAGTTCCCACGAACCGGACCTCCAAACTCCCACCAACTTGTGGGGGTACACTGCTCTTTCCAGGGGCTCATTATCTCGTGGTCTCGTGGTGTGTTGCGTGCCTTAGCGAACCTGTTCTTTTTATCCCCCTGCTGGGGTATCGCCTGTCCATCAGACTTCAAACAGTTCAGGTTCAAAGCAACCGGTCTGTCAATATTCTGAATTGTGTTTCTTTTCCGTTAATCCTTCTCTCCTCTCTTATTAGCATTTTGAATGTTCCTCCATTGTCTCTCTTATCTCTCCAATTAGCATCAATCGTCCGATAACTTGGTTTGGTGTCACAAGAGGAATAAGAATTGAATTTTCTGGTGGCTGTATCATAGGTCAAGAATGACCGTTGAAGATAGTGTACCAAAGTTAAGTCAAATGAGATGTTATATGTGGTGCTGAAATTTGATTGGAAGGGTTCCTACTGGGAACTAAGGTATGACAAGGACATGAAATAACTTCATGTTCAAGTACCTTGGAGTGGATATGTAGGTTGGATATAGAGCAAGAGGCTGCAAGGGAAAAGAGCTTGGCTTTTGAAGAAGGTGATGGCTGCAGATTTGATAGGTAAGAGGGCAATACTTGAGGAGAGGGGTAATAATGTTACATGGTGTGAGAATCAGAGCCAGCAGTTGAAATTGTCACCAGTCCAGTGGGAGTGGTGCCATAGAGCAGTGGTGCGTTTTAGAGACAAGATAGAGAGGGTGTAAAGAGAGAAAAGAAACTAGAGGAAGAATAAATTGGGTTGGGTACAATGGAGAAATAGAATCAGGTTTAATATTACTGGCATATGTCATGAAATTTGTTGTTTTGCAGCAGCTGTACATTGTAGTTTTGTGGCATCAAAATAAATATTCCCAATTTTGTTGACAGAAATCCATGAGTTCGTCAGACTTGAAGGTCAAGGTAGAGACAGAGGGGTTTATGACTTGGCCTTTGATCTGAAGCACCTTGATAGCTGGAGTGCTATCATTATTATTTGCATTCTTTCATGGCTTTCCTCATAGAGTGAATTTCTCATTGACAAGCTACCAGCAAACAATCATTTTGTTAACAGTGAATTCCTTTCACCTGTGGGTTGGTTGTACTGGGGCAATGTAAGAAATACTCCCCAGGTGATAGTCTGGCTCAGAACAGAAAACAAGCAGAAAATTCTGAAAATAAGGTTGATTTTTTTTCACAGTCAAATCTGTTTGCTCATGAAGATGAAAGGCAAATAACTAGTATGTGGATGATGTCCCTAAACTTTGTAATTTTGCCTTTGCACAACAGATCAGTGTTCATGAGGTTGAAATATTTATGTTTCTCAGGTTTCAATGCACAGAATTGTTAGGTGTATTTTTCAATTCTTCATTGTATCATTTTGTTTCTTAAATTTGAAGGTGATAAATACAGTGGGAGGGCAGGGGAACAAATGATCTGATGTTAAAAGAGTTAATCCTGTGACATCACTCACAACACGCTGGAGGAACTCGGCAGGCCTGGCAGCATCCGTGGAAATGATGAGTCGACGTTTCGGGCCGGAACCCTTCATCAGGTCTGTAGAGGGAAGGGGCTTAGGGCCTCTGCCCCTTCCCTCTACAGTCCTGACGAAGGGTTCCGGCCCGAAACGTCGACTCATCGTATCCACGGATGCTGCCCGACCTGCTGAGTTCCTCCAGCGTGTTGTGAGTGTTGCTTTGACCCCAGCATCTGCAGAGTATTTTGTGTTTACGATCCTGTGGCATCATTAGATCCAATCTGCTCCTTCCCTCCCACAAATACCACATTGCCCAGTGGTTTAGTTGAGAATGTTGTGAGTGAGTTTTGATCGTGTCTTCATCTGGTACCTAACAGACATACTAAACAGCAATCAACATGGTTATGAATATAGGGATTCCCTATGGGCAGATTCATAAACAAAGGACATCATGGTGAAATCCGCCCGTGGCTGACGTTCGCAAAGATGTTGAATCTTCAGCGACATTATCTTGTCAAATTCACTAGCCTGCTAACTATAAAAGATTTCTCAGGAAGTTGTATTTCAAATGTAACTGATGAATATAGATTGATGATTTACTTTGTATAAAATTACCATATTTTCACCTCATTTACATCAATGCCTTTGTTTAAAAAGTGTTAAGTGTGAAGATAATAAGTAATCCCTGTGACTGCAAATTCCATTGCACCTATGTCTGTTCCCACTGAGAGGACATCAGGAAAAGAAAATTTGTAAATGAAGTGCTTTAAGAAGCATAATAAGACCATCTTGCTCTCTGCAAAGAACCAATATTTCCAAATTGGATTTTTGCTCTTGAAATTCGAAGACTTATTTAAAATAACATTTTGTAATGTGAAAATGCACAAGTGAGATCAAGGATTCTAAAACTCAGGGTGGCAGGTTTGTCCCCAACAGTAATGATACCTAACAGGTAAAAATCTCTCTGGTAGTTAGATCAAAATTTCCTGGCCTACCTGAAAGATTGGTCACGTGCAGTAGCAGACATCTCACCTCTTCCAGAAGTTCCGGGAGTCTCCTGCACATCGATAGTTGCTCCCTGATGCCCAGAAGTTACATACAATATCCTGGAAATAGATTTTTTTGAGCGGGAGAGCGAGCATCCTGATTGGTCTCTCTTCATGCTAAGAGTGGTCCCCTACCATCAGGCCGCGAGGAAACAATATGATTTGGCGATATGAAAGGATATGAGTCAGCTGCACCTTTTCTCATTTCCTGTCACCCACTGTTCAATTTTAATGCACACGAGGTCATCAGTGACCCAAGACGTGCAAAGGAATGGGTCACGGACCCATTTGTGAATGTCCCAGGTGAATCATCCATGTCAGCACAGGAAAAAGATCAACTCCTCGAGCTTGCAAATGACGGTGGGCTGAAAAGTACGTTTGACATAACATCTCTGCCAGCATTCTGGATCAAAGTCAAGGCTGAATATCCTGAGATAGCCATGAAAGCACTGAAAATGTTGCTTCCATTGCCAACATATTTCTGCAAAGCAGAGTTTTCTGCGATGAATGTAATGAAAACTGAATTGCGGAATAGACTGGACATCAGGAACCCCCTACGAGTATCGCTGTCTCCCATCACCCCTCGATGGCACCGTCTTGTTGCAGGAAAGCAAGCCCAGGGCTCCCACTGATTCAGTAATATTGGTGTGTTGCAATGATTTTATATATTCATTCAAGGAAAATATGTGCTGTGTGTTTAATATCCAAACGTTACTCAAAATATTATGATGTTATTGACTTATAAGAGACTTATAATTCAGTGGTCCCCAACCTCCAGGCTGTGGACCGATACTTTGCCGTGAAGAATGCGCAGTACAGCAGTAGCCAGAACGCACCCAGCACATTTTTAAGAAAAAGGCGAAATAACAAGCTAATTAATTAGGTGCCACCTGGCAGGTAAATATTGGCCCAGATCAGAGGCGATTGCAGATTGCGTCGTCTCTGATCCGGGCCGACATCTACGTGCCGGGCGGCACCTAATCAATTAGCTTGTTTATTTTGGCTTTTTTTTCTTAAAGATGTGCTGGGTGCGTTCTGGCTACCGCCGTACCTCTGCATTCTTCACGGCCCAGAGGTTTGGGACCACTGTTATAATTGACTTATCACCACATTCATGTGAGGAAAATATGCACTGTGTGTTTAATATTAAATTCGTTTAGATACACTCAATTTTGTTTCTAAAGGGGTTTATTAGCCACCTATAGTTGACTTAACACCTATATTCCGGTCTCGTTTAACACCCACCCCGCCTCCCCCAGGGGTCTGCCGGTCCGCAAGAATATTGTCAATATTAAACCAGTCCGCGGTGCAAAAAAGGTTGGGGACCCCTGATTTAAACTAGCTGGCTAGTTGCCAAGGAGCTATGCTATTGGTGTCCTACGTAATGAGGCCAAACTCCCTGTAGACTTGCTTAAGGTTGTAATAGAATAAATATGATAATATATGTACATATTTTAATGTCACATTTGCTGCATATACCCAACTTAGTTTACAGATTAGACAAAATCACTAAACAAAGTATTACATACACCCTTGGAGGTCGATGGGGCGGGGGGGTGTATATGGGGTTGCGGGGGGCGGGGGTGCTACCTCCCTGAAATGAGTTTTTGCAGGGTGGGATGTCTGCAGTAGCACAGCAATGTGTGTATGGACCTGTAGGGAGCTAGATCAGGGAAGCTAGAGATAAGAGAAAAGATGTTTTGTGTGCAAAACATCTATGTTGTGTGCTTTATTTCATCAGCCAATGATTTTAATTAGAAATTTTATAAGTGGGCTTTAAAAGTTTGTAATTAAATTTAATTTTAAAATATTAATCTGCTGCTAACTTGTGCTGAGTTAGGGGCTTGACTTATTATTGGATGCAATTTCATGACATGAATTCTTATGACATTAGAGGAATAAAAAGAAAGTCTGCATTATTCCTAGTAGCACACCCAGCTTCTAACTGAGACATCTTCAATGTGAATGAAAAAGCTTTCTTATTCAAATGGCTTTAAGTCTGTCATTATCATGTTTCATAGTTATGAATATGAAGACCTGGCCAGGTATTTCCGTTGTGTGTGGGTGCCGGGTTTTTACATACAGATGGTCAACGATCCTTAACACCTGTAATCTTTAATCAAAATTATTTCTAAAGCTTATGAATTGTAAATGTACACTGGGACAAACCGTTTGACTTTCCTTAAGCCAGGGGTTTCATTGTCTCCCCACCATGAACTGTGGTGTCCGTGGACCCCAGGTTGAGAACCCCTGCCTTAAGCCTTTTCCCTCAACCTCATACTTAATATTTAATAATTTGGTATGCCTGTTGTCTTTGAATTTTTAATTCAGTAATAGGAGAAGGAAAATATAGCTATTGAACCAGAAACCACCGATGGGATTGCTGTAAATTATATGGCATCTTAAAATTTCCTTGTAGTATTATATATTATAATTTATAACAATTTTATAACTTTGCACTGTATTGCTGCTGGAAAAATAACAGAATCTGAACCAAATTTAATATCTCTGGGATATATTGTTTGCAGCAGCAGTGCATTGCATTACATACTAATAAAGCTATAGATTACAATCAGCGTAAATCCAATAAGTTGTGCAAAAACATAGTGAGATAGTGTTCATGGGTTCATTGTCCATTCAGAAATTTGATGGTGGAGGGAAGAAACTGTTCCTGAAACATTGAGTGTGTGTATTCAGGCTCCTGTGATGCCGTGATGGTAGCAGTGAGAACGGATTTCACATCCTACAAGTCACTGATAATCAATCTGTTTATGTTTCTGTAATGTCCTACAAACTATAAAGCATGTATTTTGTATTGTGTAGGCAATTAGATTTTAACAATGGGGATTTTGGATGAATGGTTGAAAGGCCTCAGCATATCCCAAAACTATTTTCCTGACAAATAAAGTTTTTCTTGAGCAGATTTTTCGAGTTACTTTGAAGCAACCTTGATGATATTTTCACAGCAAGTTCTCCACTTTCTGTGCGACTTATGATGAGTTCTAATTGCAAATTCCAATAATAATGGCCCTGAGGATGCAAGTCAGAGCACTTAATAATTTAAAACTTCCTACATCAGGTACTTACTGTGACAATTGCAATATGTTAAAATTATTTTATGGCCTCATGCTGATTACCACTAAGTGTAACATTATTTGTTTGAGTTCTTTAATGCATTAATTTGCTTCTGAGCAGTATAAACCTATCAGACTTGGCTTCAGCAATAAGCAGAACCTGTAGCACAATTAGCGCTGTGGCATTGCGGTTCAGTGGCTGAGCTTGGTTGGAGTTTGCACTTTAACTCCATGAACAGGTTAGATTATACTGGTTTCTTCCTGCACCCCAGAGGTGGTACTCCTTATTGTAAGTAAGTGGCAGAAGGAATCAAAGGGGAGTTGAAGGGAGACAGAATAGGTTGTGGTGATACAGGGAGTTTAAAAAATGTAGAACGGTACTGAAAGGATTGCTCCCTATAGATAAATAGCCTCCTTGTGTATCATAATTAGTTATTGGTGTATTGTAACACTTTCAAAATGCTGGAAGAACTCAGCAGGTCAAGCAGCACCTATGAAGAGGAGTAAATAAGTCAATGTTTCAGGCTGAGACCCTGCATTTTGCGTGTGTTCCTCTGGACTTCCAGCACCTACAGAACCTTGTGTTTAGGGATTGATTCATTACTGTCACACTGAAAAGGTGTAAAAAGGTACGGTGAAATGCTTGTCTTGCGAACTGTTCATACAAATCAATTAATTGCACTGTACATTGAGGTAGTATAAGATGAAGCAGTGACATGAAGAATAATGTGTAACAGCAACAGAAAAAATGCAGTGCAGGTAGGCAATAAGGATCATAACACGGTGGATGGCGTTATGTTTGATAACTCCAAAACATAAAACTAATCAAAAGAAAAACATGGAGCTGGGAAAAACATGTAAACTTCTTAATTTTACTTGTAGTGAGGCGCACACTTATGACATGGTAGTGAAATGACATGTGCCATTCATGTACTTTTACATATAACCTGTAATGAATTATTTAAAGAGTGCCTAATCAATAATTATAATATTATTGAAATATTAACTGCACAACACTGCTCACTTGGCTATAAACAACTCAATGGAGAATGCTCCTCAATTATCTACACGGTATGTTGTATAATACAACAACTGTATACAGACGTCCACAGCATAGTAAGTTTTAAAATGTCCCATTCAAGCCCAAAGATTTAGTCGGTGTGAAGGATTTCATATTCTTGAGGGATACCATTTTTTTTCCTGACAAAGCGTGGGGGTTGGGGGTCTGCTTGGCAGGAGTGACTTGGCTGTGAATCAATCTCGGGGTCTGGAGTCTCTTCTAAGGTGGTTGCATGAGTTGACCCTAGACTGCCAAAGGTGGTTCTGACAGCTGTGGCCACATTTCTTCTGGATGTGTTGGCATCCTGAATTGCACATGGCATGCTACTCAATCTGTTGATCTATGACAAAGCTTTGAGACAATGTTTCCATTTTGACCATGCCTCAATGACTGACATGTAGCTCCCCCAACACTTCAGCTCTCAGCTCAGTGGTACAGCCACTCTCAATCTCCACGAAAGACAACCCAAATCAATTTTTTTTTCTCTACAGCGGTAAGAGAATGTGATGCAAAGGCGATCGGGTGTTCATAACATGTGACATGACTGAACATATATCGTAAGGTCACAGGCAAGCTTAACTGGATGATGAGGATTATAGTATGTTAGTACTGTGTCTGATGTCACCATTTTCTTTATCTTTTGGAAAGCCACCACACACTGCTTGTCCATTGCCATTTCTTCCCGATCGATAGTAATGAGTTCCCGGGGTGGAGCACAGTGGCCAGATTTGGCAGGAACCTGTTATAGTAATTGACAAATCCTAAAAAGGACCCCAACTGTGATACATCTTTTGGCCTGGGGTATCCACTGTATGAAATTTCTTGGCGTGCTTCTGTAAACCTTATGTGTCATTATTGTTTGGTGGGGGGGGTGGTGTGAAATGCAACTTTCTCTCAGAGTGCCAAGGATTTGCCCCATAATATAGCTTGCTGTTAGCATCTTTATAAGTTTGATTTTAATGTGTGCATGAATGTTCCTATGTTTGTATTTTCAGATATATTTATAAACCATATACATTTCATGTTGCCAAATGCATGGTACTGAATAATTTAAGGATAATGCATTACCCTTATTCAGTGATTGACAGCCCCTCTATTATAGAGATGCAAAACTTGTCAAAGCATTGACAAAATATACAAATCTTAGCCCTCTGATAAAAATCAAATAAATTCTTATCTGTCCCTAAATCATAAAATCTGCTTTACAAATCAGTGATATCAGTAGGCCAAGCATTCCAAAAAATCAAGATTAGGAGACTTTTAACTTGTATTGATCCATCACTCAGTAAACATATCAGTGATGTGAATCACGGTTATTTACCTTGTTTAGGGTTGGTGTCTCCAATGGCCAGAGACCACATTACTCCAGTATACTTCAGAATTTTCAGCTCTCCAAATGTCATGACTTCTGAATGGTAATGAAAGAAGAGATTGGTAGAGTAATTGCAACTTTTCCAAGATGTGATTAATTTGCTATGCCATTTTTACATCTGCATAGCCTGTTTAAAATGTGTTTTGTGATTTGATTCTAGATTTGCATCTAGATTCTAGATCTCCATTATAAATTGGTGAAGTTATGAGCATTGTACAGAAACTGATAATCCATAGGTAAAGCTTGCATTATGAGTGCAATGGTCACAGTACAAAGAAAATCATGGTTCCTGCACATGCTAAACCAACTTTGCAGTCTGAAAATAATACAAAAGTAAACTGAGTTTATTACAGTAAAGTTTTTTTTAAAAAAGTAAATCAAGTTTGGGATTCCGAGATTAAACATGTTCTTCATTTTACATCCCTCATTTAATAACCTTTAAATAACCGACAGTGTTAAAAATCATTTACAGAAATCGGTACTTTATGCAGTCTCCCTTGCTTATTTATTCTCTCATCTATTTGTATCATCCAACGTTTCACAATGTAATTCAGGAACTATTGGTTTGAATCAATAGGACTGCATAACTTTAGGCAGTGATTAAAGTATTTCATAAGAGCACCCTTTCAATTATATGTTCTCACATCAATATTCTTTTACACATGTTCAACAAATAAACAATTTCTTGCAGAAATGAAAGACGAGAGCTAATTAAAATGAGATTCACAAATTCAATAGATCAACACATCTCTGAGACAATTTTACCTGGCGGCAATGTGCAAAAACTCCATTTATTTCATTGGATTATTCAATGGAATACTTGGGCACTTAACAAAAGACTTACTGTAAATCTCTCTTGTAGCCAGTTAGATTGATAACTACAATTGATTTTTAGGAAAAGTCTCATAAACCAACAGGCCAATCAAGCAGTACAGTGAAGCGTAGTGCACACGTCAGTAAGGAATCAGATGAATTGTGGCAAAGTATACACTCTTGGTATCTTGTTATGAATAGGTCTGAGTGCCCAGTGTCAGCAACTTTAAATATTTTATTAAAAGAAAGGGAAATAAAAAAATTAGTTTTTCTCATACATTGATACAAGAACCACAGCAGGCCTTTGGCCAGATTCTATGGAGGCAAATAATATGAGCCCTGGTCTTTAATTTCTGCAGTTACTCTTATATTTTTGGCATCTTGAACATAGATGGCATGGGTAACTTATGGACCATCTATAAGTCTGATGAAAGTTGACCATAAAAAAGGATAACAGTATAAAAAACATTGTCTTTTACATAATTCAAAGCTGATTGGCTCTTCATTTGCTGTTTTTAATATTTTAAATAGCTCGGTGTGTTTCAAAAGATCTTCTTGAAAACTTTAGGTTCCTTACACTTTCAATGCCTCCTGCTTTCCCCTTCAAGGCATCTTGGCAGTTGGCACTCCACTCGATTCCCTATTCTCAATTAGTGACCGGCCAAAGTATGGTTCTAGTAGCTCATCTGTATGTAATAATTCAAGACAGTCCAGGAAAGCAGAATGTTGCACACCCCACTTTATTATTAACAAGTTTTCAGTATGTTAATAATTGAACCCAAAAGGTACAGCAATCAGTTCTTGCGTTGCTTAATTTCTAAGGGTCTTGTTGAAAGGCTACAACATGTGATTCAAATTAAGTAAATTAATAAGTTCATTTGAAGGTTAATGCCTAATCGGATCACTGAGTATAGCCTGCTTTTGTCACTGAGTTATGATTGATGCCTACCAATAATGGGGTCTCAAACGATTATGAACTTGACTTGATTTATTGCTCTGTTTCAGTGACAGATAAGGCCAATGGAAAGCATCTGTCATGGTCTCTTTATATTTTTATTATAATGTGATAATATGCAACAGTGACTTCTGAATGGTGATGGACAGTTGAAATGGCTGAAAGGTCATTGACAGCCCCTGGATTCATGTTAACAATTATAAAGGTGAATTTGTGATCTTCACATGTGCCTGGACAGATTGTAAAAATGTACTTCCGCTAGTCCTAGTGCACCCAAACCTTGTGTGAGATAGATTTTGATCAGGGGCTACAAATTTCAGTAACGTGTCTTGGATTTTGAAATTGAAAAGGCCTTGTATTTATCTGTGAAAATGTGGTGCTTGGAATGAAACTGAGGTGGGTGTGTGGGGGCTTTGGAGAGAAGGGCTGCAGCTGGAGGAAGAGGATCAGAGCTTTGGTTTTGCAGGCATGAAGGGAACAACCTTTAAGGACCAAGGAAAAGTTAATAGTTTGGGGGCTGGGCTGAATGATAATGAGGGAAGAAGGGAAAGGAATTGGAAATGATTTCAGGAGAGTGTCTGTTACAAAGCTGTAGTTTAAATATTAGGCCCTCGGGGATGATGCAGATTATCAATTTTGCTTGAATATCAGGGTGAACATCAGTGTACAGTGGAATTGCAAGACCAGAGGGTCGGGAATTGGTCCTCGGCTAAGGAGGGTCAGGATGAGATCAAAATTGAGAAAGGATGATTAAGTGCCATGTGGTGAGGTGGAATGCACAAAGGTCAAAGGTTGGTCCTATGGCAATTAAATGCAATGCCCCATGAGTGCTCAGCAATGGCTCCTCATGGAATAGCTTAGACGAGAACTTGGAATGCCATGGCATTAAGAGCGATGGATTGCATGCTGGAAGATTAGATGAATATAGGTAGGTACTTCATGATCACAATAAAGTCTGCAGATACTGGAAATCCAAAGCAACACGCACACAATGCTGGTGGAACTCAGGTCAGGCAGCTTCTATAATAATAAGAAAACTGATGACATTTCGGGCCTAGACCCTGGTTGTCATCGACCTGGTGGGCTGAAGGGACGATTTCCATGGCTCCAGCTTAGTCTCAGTTCTCTCCAAAGGAACATTTCCTAGGGAAAGATGTATAACTGACAGAAAATCTTATGAGAGGCACAATAAAGAATTACGCGCACAATATACAAAATGAGTTTCCGACTGACACAAAATGATCCAAAAATGTTTTTCGGTGTTTCCTTCCTGATAAAGTCAATTTTACATTGCATGGTACTAATCTAAAAAGAAAGCTAGTGTTAATGTGATGAATTTCTTGCTAAAATACTTTGGAAATTGAATTTGTCCTTTCTCCAAAAGAAAATACAGAATTCAGAAAATAACTGTGGGAGGTATTTATAGTTTAACATTTATTTTATGTCTGATGTAACTGATGTGATAAATGCTTTGCAGACAATATAAACAACTTAAATATTTCAAAGAGGATGTGTTTCATATTCTGAAATAATCTTTCTCTGAGTGAGTAACATTGCTGAGAATTTTTCAAATAAGCACATCAAAGTTCTAGCATTTTCTGTGAAAAGAGGTAAGCATGGGATTAAGGGTAAAGTATTGTAGTGCCCCAGGAGGGGGATGTCATCAACAGCCCTGCCCAGCATTCCTAGTGGCCAGCACTATTTATTCTTGTTTTAAAATGCTTTTGTAGAATTATAGTGGGAGGTAGAAGTTCACTTATTGTTGAATTTTAGTCTGGGTTACACAGTAATTTGCTTGTGTGTTTGTGGGCCACCCTGACTGCCATCGGGGTGTGTAATAATCATCTCCCCTGTTCGTATGTGACCGTGTGGGTTCTTTCCCCGGGTCGTTGCACCTGGTCTGGTTTTGTGCTTGTTGCAAAAAAGACATCAGTTGAGATAAACAAGCTTTTCTTGTCTGTCATCATGGACTGAATGCTCGCCACATTGGTGTCAGGTGTGGGATTAGAAACTGACGGCGAGATTGAAGAGCTACAATGTTGGATGAAACACCTTGAAATCTGGGGAATAAGTCAAGGGAGTGAGCAGTATGCCTCCCCTGCAGCCCCGGGCTGGGCACCCAAAGACAGGATGCTGACCCGGAGGGAGAACCTGGGAATCAAGCATTGTGCCTTCCCAGGGAACCCCGATGGGGTGAGAATGCCCAGGGTCCCCTAATCGAGGAACACGTACTTCAACCTACCTTTCTGCAATTTACCCTTGCAAGACACACTTTAATTTATTTCTTAAGTTATTCATCTAGCAGCTTTGTTTGGTGTTATGTTTTTATTTACTGATGTATGTAGTATTACAGTGTATGATGGAATTGGTCAGAATATCACCAAAAAGCTACATTTAGAGGCCCCCTTATTTAGATACACTTTTACACCTGCTCATTAGTGCAAGTATTTAATCAGCCAATCTTGTGGCAGCAGCTCAACGAATAAAAGGATGCAGACATGGTCAAGAGATTCACTTCCTGTTCTGACATGTCGGAGCATGACCTCCTCTGGTGCCAAGATGAGGCCACCCTCAGGGTGGAGGAGCAGCACTTTATATTCTGTCTGGCTACCCTTCAACCTGATGGCATGAATATCAATTTTTTCCCTGCAAAAAATTCCCTCCCCCTCCCCTCTTCTTAGCTCTTCTCACCTGCCTATCACCTCCACCTGGGTCCACTCCTCCTTCCCTTTCTCCTGTGGTCCACTCTCCTGTCCTATCAGTTCGCTTTCTCTCCAGCCTTCTATCTTTCCTACCCATCTGGTTGCATCTATCTATCCTCCTTTCCCCTCCCCTAACTTTTTTAAAATTCTGGCTTTCGTTTCCTGAAGAAGGGTCTTGGCCAGAACATTCACTATTTATTCAGAAGCTGCCTGACCTGGGTTCCTCCAACATTTTGTGTGTGTTGCTAGAGGTTCAGTTGTTGTTCAGATCACACTTCAGAGTGGGTAAGAAATGTGATCTAGGTGACTGACCACAGAATGATTTTTGTTCCCATTTGGAGTGGTTGGGGTTCTCAGACATTTCTGACCTCCTGAGATTTTCATGCACAACATTCTCCAGAGTTTACAGAGAATAGTATGAAAAACAATGAAACACAGTTAGCGGCAGTTCTGTGAGTAAAAATGCCTTGTTAAAGAGACAGCTCAGAGGAGGCTGGCCAGACTAATTCAATCTGACAGGAAGGCAACAATAACCTAAATAAGTGGTGTGCTGAAGATCATCTCTGAACGCACCACATGTCGGACCTTGAAGTGGATGGCGAAAGTTGTAAAGACCACAAGCGTCCACTTTGTGGTCACTTTATTAGGCGCAGGAAGTACCCTGTTCCAGGAATTACCTATTAAATTGGCCACTAAGTGTAGCTTCAGAGAAATCCAGAACAACACACACAAACTGCTGGTGGAACTCAGCAGGTCAGGCAGTACCTATGGAGGGGAATAAACAGACAATGTTTTGGACTAGGGTTCACTCTTTATGGATATTATGGATTGAGCATGGGCGATTTAGCAACCTATTATTGATCACAGTTATTTCAGTTTGTGCATTGACAACCTGTGGGCTCACTTTCAAGGATTCTTCATCTCTTGTTCTTGATATTTGCTGCTTATTATTATTGCTTTCTTTTTGTATTTGCACAGTTTGTCTTTTGCACACTGGTTGAATGTCCAAGTTGGTGAGGTCTTCCATTGATTTTATTATGGTCATTATTCTATTAATTGAGTATGCCTGCAAACAATGAATCTCGGGGTTTTATATGTTGCCATTTGATAATAAATTTACTTTGAACTTTGAACATCAGCGCAAAGGAAAGAATGAGCTGTTTGGTTGAGATTGTATTCAACTAAATCAGGCTGCAACCAGTCTATTTTCAAGTCAAGTAACTACGGCAAAAGTTAATGTTGGACAGGGATACAGTATTTGTGCTGGCTTAAAGTTCTAAGTGTATTGACTCTTAAGGATAAAAATAACTCTGTTTTATACTTGGGTTATACCCATGTCACACAATATACATTGTTGATTCTGCATTGCCATTTAAACCCTGATTTTCCCTACTGCAATGAAAATGATCATTTGTAGCTCTTGCCTGAAATACAGAGCATGATGGCTGTGTATGAGAGATTTTCAGAAGCTACTATGTGATCCTTCACTTTGCCTCTAATGTCTTATGAGAGTACTTCATGTGTTACTGCTTTGACATTCTCAACAGAATCATTTAATTGCATTTATTTTTTTTACAATTAATTTTGTAACTGATCTGAAGTCAACTCAGTATAAACGCCTGAGGATTTGTGAGATTTAGCAGTCAGGTTATTTTCTATAATTTAAAAAACCATAAAATACAGGAGCAGAAGCAGGCCATTCAGCCCATCGAGTCGGCTCCACCATTCAATCATGGGCTGATCCAATTCTTCCAGTCATCCCCACTCCCCTGCTTTCACTCCATACCCTTTAATACATTGGCTAATCAAGAACCTATCTATCTCTGCCTTAAATACACTCCATGACTTGGCCTCCACAGCCGCTCATGGCAACAAATTCCACAGATTTACCACCCTCTGACTAAAGCAATTTCTCTGCATCTCTGTTCTAAATGGATGTCCTTCAATCCTGAAATCGTACCCTCTTGTCCTAGACTCCCTTACCATGGGAAATACCTTTACCATATCTAATCTGTTCAGGCCTTTTAACATTTGGAATGTTTCTATGAGATCCCCCCTCATTCTCCTGAACTCCAGGGAATACAGCCCAAGAGCTGCCAGATGTTCCTCATACTGTAACCCTTTAATTCCTGGAATCATTCTCATGAATCTTCTCTGAACCCGCTCCAATCTCAGTATATCCTTTCTAAAATAAGGAGCCCAAAACTGCACACAATACTCCCAGTGTGGTCTCAGCAGTATTTCTCTGAAATAGAGGCAGACAAAATACTAGAGACACTTCACAAGGCAAGCAGCATCCATGGGGAGTGAAATTTTAAATCAGAATTGGAAAAGGTGGAAAAACAATGTAATACACACAAAATGCTGGGGGAACTCAGCAGGTTAGGCAGCATATATGTAAATGAATAAATGGTCGACATTTCAGGACGAGACCTTCTCCAGGACTGAAATGGAAGGGTGAAGACATCAGAATAAAAAGGCAAGGAACAGTTGCTGTTTTAGGTTAGAGAAAAAGGGAAGAATAGAGAGGTGAAATGGAATATCTTTGATGGAGTGGAGATCAGGGTTGTCCAGGTAACACAATGTCTTTTGTGAGTGATTAGTTAAATATGGCAGATGCTTTTAAAGCAGGGGTTCCCAAACTGGGGTCTACAGACCACTCAGTTAATGTTAAAGGTCCATGGCATTAAAAAAAAATTGGGAGCCCCTGTTTCAAAGGAATACAAATAAAGAGATGAATTTGAATAGTTAGAGAAAAAATAAATTGATTATGGCATGTTCGAACAGTAACTGCAGTACATGGCAGCTGCAGGAAATCTGAAATAAAAAGGAAAGCTGGAAATACATAGAGATCAGATGTCTTCTTTGAAGAGAGAGAAGAATAGCTACAAGCAGATATCATTACTGATTCATTCCTACACAAAGGAAAGGCTGGCTAGTATTCATTATTGAGTCATGTGGCCTGCAGTGTGCCTAGATGAAAGATAACCTAGTAATCCTCAAGTCTGTGCCGTCATTTAGTGGAACAGTATAGGAGCCCAAAGTCAGAGGTCAGAGTAACTGGCTTTATTATTGTCGCAATATTATAAGGTACATTGGAAAAACTCCATTTTGCATGCCATTCATATGCATCATTGTGGGGTCAGTGTGAACATGGTGGAGGATTACAAATACCTGGGGATACGAATTGACAATAAACTGGACTGGTCAAAGAACACTGAGGCTATCTACAAGAAGGGTCAGAGCCGTCTCTATTTCCTGAGGAGACTGAGGTCCTTTAACATGTTGGACGATGCTGAGGATGTTCTATGAGTCTGTGGTGGCCAGTGCTATCATGTTTGCTGTTGTGTGCTGGGGCCGCAGGCTGAGGGTAGCAGACACCAACAGAATCAACAAACTCATTCGTAAGGCCGGTGATGTTGTGGGGATGGAATTGGACTCTCGTCAAAGAGGATGCTGTCCAAGTTGCATGCCATCTTGGACAATGTCTCCCATCCACTACATAATGGACTGGTTGGGCACAGGAGTACATTCAGCCAGAGATTCATTCCACCGAGATGCAACACAGAGCGTCATAGGAAGTCATTCTTGCCTGTGGCCATCAAACTTTACAACTCCTCCCTTGGAGGGTCAGACACCCTGAGCCAATAGGCTAGTCCTGGACTTATTTCCATCTGGCATAATTTACATATTATTTAATTGTTTATGGTTTTATATTGCTATATTTATACTCTATTCTTGGTTGGTGCAACTGTAACGAAACCCAATTTCCCTCAGGATCAATAAAGTATGTCTATCTATCTATCTATCATTTCACTACGACGTATGTCAAGATAGCACAAGGGAAGAGCAATAACAGAATGCAGAATAGTGCTACAGTTACAGAGAAGAACAGTGCAAGCAAACAGTAAGTTGCAAGGCCCTGACAAGGTAGATTGTGACATTGAGAGATCACGCTATCATCAAAGATGTCCTTTCAGTTACCTTATTGCAGACTAGAAGCTGTTCTTGAGCCAGATGTTTGTACCTTCTTCACAATGGGAAGGGGAAAAGAAGAAAGTGTAATGGAGAAACACGTATTGTGCACCGGTAAGCGGAAGCTGCATGAATAAAGTTGCATTCTTGCCCACTGAAATCTTTCCTAAATGTTGATCAATATTATTTGTCTGAACTGTTTTCTAGGGAGTATTTATCCACACTGAAGTTAGATTCTTTAAAATCTCTAAATGCCAGACAGCAGAGTTGGCACTAAATAAAATTTTAATCAGTCTTTTGAACTCCTAGATATTTATCTGATGTCAACTCAACAGGTATTTTTAACTTCACATCTCCTCCTCTCTGTTCTCTCTCCCTGCAACAAATTCTCTATGGTAAGGAGAAAAGCTTTCATGTCGCCATGATTTTCTTAAGGCTTAGCCAGAATCTAATTTGTAAATTAGATTGTTAGAAAACACTCAGACATTAAAACCAAATAGAAATATTTTTGGCAATGTTGCTTTTAAATTGTATCACCCATGGAACAGATAGCATGTAAAATTATATTAATGCTTTAAGATAGTTACAGCAACTGTTTGTGGTGCTAGATACCATAGGATTAATATTATTTTCCATTGTGGAATGATAACTTTGACTCTTAACTAATATGTTCTACTCTGATGCCAAAACAAAATTCTGACAGCGAGTAATATGACTTTGTCAGCATATGATATTACACGTGGGACTTTAAGGGCCATCGGTACCAAAAACCTTGTCTGCTGGGTGTCGCAAAACATGATGTCATCAGTTTGGAGAGGCATCTAATCAAATAGGAGAGTTTTCACACAACAGATAATGGAGAAAACACAGGTTGAATGTAGAAGATATTTTATGACAAAATATTTTTCAAAATCAGAGTTCTTTAAATCATATCTCACTCATCCCATGTGCTAAACTGTCATTTTACGGTATTTTTAAACTCAAAGTAGCACATTATAACTTTGAATAAGATTTATAATCCCACAATTTCAAATATTATCATCTATATTCACAGTGAAGAAGGCTTTAGAAACAAAGGAATTAAAGTAAATGAATTATGATATCCTGGAACATATTCACATTATAAAAGAAGAATTTTGGCAGTCTTAAACTGTGTAAAGGTGGATAATTCCTTGGGTCCAACTGAATGCGACCTAAGACATTCTGAGAAACCAGGGAAGAATGGCAGGGTCCTGGCAAAGATATTGGCACAATTATTGACAGCCAATTTCCTTTGAATATGCAGGATAAAGCAAAAAAGTACAAATCCTGTGCATGGCGGCTGACTTTTGTGACAACAGATTTTTCTGTTCATACATGTGTGGAAAATATGTCATTAGTTTCACATTCAGTTGTTGCAGGTTTCGCACTGAATGTTAAAGTGCTGATTGTCTTTGCAACAACTAAATCTGAGCCAGTATATGCTGTAAATTTAAAGTTTCTGAATACTCTGATCACAGTTTGTAAATCAGTTCCAAATTGCTGCACAAGGGAACAGGAAGCCAGGGTGCAAAAATCATAGAAAGACAAACAAAATACTGCAAATATTATCATCTATATCCACAGTGAAATAAAAGAGAAAAATCTATAAACACTCATCAAGTTAGTTTGAAGCACTGGAAAAAAAATTGTTAATACTTCATGTCAATGACTTTTCATCAGAATTGCCAACAGTTAGTAATAAATGTTTAGAGAGGCCGGGGGAGTGGCTAAGGTAGGTGGGCTGCACTGAACGATGAGAAAGGGTTGGGTTAAAAACCTTTGCCTAAAGAAGCTGACACTAAAACAAATGCAGTAGAGGAGCTGAACGTTATGTTGGCCGTTGAACTCACTGAGTTTAAGATCTGGGAGGGTAGAGTGCTGAGGGCGAGGGGTTATAGAGGGAGCCTTCGCTCTGAACTGAAGTGTTTGGCATTAGAGAGGAAAAGTCAAAATATCTAATGGGGTAATGAAATCACAGCACAGGAAGAATCTGAGGAAGAGATGTCATTTCCATTACTAATAAAATATATCTCACATGAGCAGTGACATTAAAATTTATAGTGATATCTGTGTTTCATTGTGCATGGGCTGAATCTGAAAATAAATAAATGGCTCAATTCAAGAAACACAAGGTGAGACATAAACTGGCAATGGAGCATCAAAACAAAAGAAACACCATGTTGAGCCTTCCTGTCCTTTGATCCTGCTCTGCCATTCAGTAAGATTATAGTTGATCTAATCTTGGCCTCAACACCATTTTCCTGCTTTCTTACCATGACCCTTGTAGTCCAAATGTACATCAATATCAAACTTGAATGAATTCAACAACTACCTCCACAGTTCTTTGGGCATTCAGAGTTTCAAACAGCTGCAATTCACTGAGAATGTTTTTCCAATACCTGGTAATTTTAACTTTGCTGTGGTTTATCTAACAAAGCCTTACATTATATTACAAACACAGAAGCAAGCTACCCATAGTTCATTTCGGAAGGAATGTCCTGCCTGCTTATAAACATTAGATGCCAAGCATATTAATTGTTGTAGCAGCACAGAATTTTCTATCTCATACTTTGCATCCTTTGCGCACAATGAAATAACAGCAGAGAATATCCATGCTATGCTCATAAAGACACATTAAGAAGGCCATTTCCTATACTTCTGTACCTTATATGCGCATAAGCCTCATGCAGCCATTTTATTGTTGCTACATCTATTTCACAGAATTATATAGCAGGAAGCTTCATTAGCAAGGGAATCATGGTTTACAAATGGTGTATCAAATGTAGAGATCAGCAATTTTCTTTTCACTTCAGTTCCTTTAATTGCATGTGTGAAGAAGCATCCAATAAGATATGGACATATTATTTTATTGCGCAGAAAACAATAAAGTGTGTTAATTGAATGTTTGAGTCAGTGAAAAGTAACCAAATTAATTGTATTCCATTTGGATGAACTTCTTACAGAATGATGAAAGTGTCATGTTTAAGATATGAGCTTAAAGCTTGATCAATACCACCAACTATTAACCAATACCCCCACACTTCCCACCACCATTACTTGATCATTTTCTCTTTGTTAACTTATGTACAGGTACTCCCATACATAGCATCACTTAATATACTTACAGTCTGTCTATATAATCTAATCATATCTATTTATATTTATTGTGTTTTTATTATGTCCTTTATGCTTATTTTGGATTTTATGATCCAGAGTAATAATTGTTTTGTTCTCCTTTACATCTGAGTACTGATGAATGACAATAAACAATCTTCAACTTTGAAAATTGCATGAAGCACACTACTTGTTTTCATTTCAATCTCGTCACCAATTTTGCACATTGATTACTGAGTTAGACCATGTGACATAGGAGCTGAATTGGGCCACATGTTCCATTGAGTCTGTTCCACTATTCCATCATGGCTGATTTATTATCTCTCAATCCCATTCTCCTGCCTTCTCCCCATAACCTTTGTTACCCTGATTAATCAAGGACCTATCAATCTCCACTTAAAATATACCTATTGACCTGGCCTGCAAAGCTCTCTGTGGCAATGAGTTTCAGATTCACCACCCTCTGGCTAATGAAATTTCTTCTCAACTCTGTTCTAAATGGACATCCCTCTATTCTGAGGCTGTGACCTCTTGCTCTAGACTCACTTACTATAGGAAACATCCTCTCCACATCCACTCTAACTAGTCCATTCAATATTCATAAGGTTCCAATCAGTTACCTACTCATTCTTCTAAACACCAGTGAGTATAGGACCAGAGCTATCAAATATTCCTCATAATTTAACCCCTTCATTCCCAGAATCATTCTTGTGAACCTCCTCTGGACGTTCTCCAATGCCAGCACACGCTTTCTTAGAAAAGGGGCCCAAATCTGACCAATGCCTTATAAAGCTTCAGCATTACATACTTGCTCTTGTATTCCAGTCCTCTCTAAATTAATGCTAATGTTGCTTTTGCCTTCCTTACCACTAACTCAGCCTACAAGTTAGCCTTTAGAGAATCCTGCACAAGGACTCCCATGTCCTTCTGAACCTTTCATTCCTGAATTTTCTCTCCATTTAGAAAATAGTACACTCCTTAATTCTTCTACCAAAGTACATGACTAGAGACATCGCTACACTATATTCTATCTGCCACTTCTTTGTCTATTCTCCCAATCTGTCCAGGTCCTTCTGCAGATTCCCCATTCCTCAACACTGCCCGCCTCTCCACCTGCTTTTGTATCCTTTGCAAACTTGGCCACAGAGCCACCAATTCCGTTATTTAAGTTGTTGACATAAAGTATAATGTGTAACGAATCAGACCCTGTACTGGCCCCTGTGGAACACCACTTGTCACCAGCAGCCAACCAGACTAGGCCCCCTTTATTCTAACTCTTTGGCTGATTGGCAGGAGGCAATCTTCTAACCATGCTACTATCTTTCCTGTAATACCATGGGCTGTTATCTTGTTACGCAGCCTCCTGTGTGGCACCTGAAAAGGCCGTCTGAAAATCCAAGTGAACAACATTGACTGATTTTCCTTTATCTATGCTGCCTGTTATTTCCTCAAAGAATTTCAATAGATTAGTCAGGCAAGATTTCCCCCTAAGGATACCATTGGATGTTTTTTGTTGTACATTGATAAATTAAGTACTCCAGACTTAATGGTTTCTCTCCACGAAATTCATTGATAGTTTAATGAAGGAAAGAAACATGAGCTTTATATATTTTTAATGGAATTATAATAGTTTTTTCATGAAGATTGCGAGGACGAAAGGTTGCTACATATCCGGCTGATTAGAAAATGACAATTGAAGAAAATAAGAATAGCTACTGTGTATGTTGAGAAGAAATATTGATTATAATGCTTGTTTTTTTTTTCTAATGAAGTCACAAGAAGAGCTGAAGAAAAGCATATTTGGAATTAAAACAAGAGGATTCCTGATTCAAATATATTATTAAGGAAGTGCGTAGATCATGTGGAATATGTGCTCATATGACTTCTGGCAACATGAGTGAAATGAGTAACAAAAAGCTTTGCAGCAAGAATGAGTAATGCTATCAAACAAGATCTGAGGCTGTCCATTAAAAGGAAAGGAATACCTCTGTTGTAAATAAAGATGCTGTTTGGTTGCAATATTTGGAAGTTATTGCAAAGGTAGGTGGTGCCCTGAAATCAGTCCTCTTCTCCCTGTGCTTATCTGATCCAATTCTTTCGGTATAAAGCAACTTTGACTGGTGTGGTATTAAAAAGAGTGACATGACTCCAAAACAGTCCCACAAGCTTCAACAGCCATCAAAGCCCTAGCTCTATTCTGCAATATTTAAAAATGATTACCAATAGATGAAAGTAAATGAAAGCTAACCTGATATTTTAAATTAAAAGCAAACTAACAGCACTTGAAAATGCTGAATGATAAATCAAAATCATTAACCGAAATTGAAATACTAAGCAGAGCCATATTTGCCTTTCCCTTTAGCTTCACAATTCCCTCTGTAATTGGTTGACCGAAGTGCAGGATCTAAGGAGCAATTTCCCAGTGACAATGCTGGGTAAATGCAGTTCAACAAGTTCGAAGTAAATTTATTATTAAAGTACCTATGTACCTATACGTTGCCATAAACTACCCAGAGATTCATTTCCTTTCAGGGATTCATAGAAGATAAAGAGATACAATAGAATCAATGAAAAATACAATGGTAAAGGCTGACAATCAATATGCAAAAGGAGACAAGCTGTGCAGATACAAACAAAATAAGCGTAATAATAATAATAATAATAAATCCTACTGTGAACATGAGCTGTGGAGTCCTTGAAAGTGAATCAGTTCAGTATAGAGTTGAGTGAAGTTATCCATGCTGGTTCAGGAGCTTGATATTTGAGGGGTAATAAATCTTCCTGAACCTGGTGCTGTGGGACCTTAGGCTCCTGTGCCACCTCTCTAATGGTAGCGGTGAGCTAACTGTGTTTCCATCAGAGGACTCCATTGAGTGGAGCAAACCAAC
The DNA here is from genome assembly GCF_963921235.1 of Mobula hypostoma. NCBI lineage: Eukaryota > Metazoa > Chordata > Chondrichthyes > Myliobatiformes > Myliobatidae > Mobula > Mobula hypostoma. Next base: position 27,616,507 of record NC_086109.1, on the reverse strand, counting down.
ACATTCAGACATCCAAAGAGTTAGCTAAGTCTGGGATATTTCCTTGCTTATTCATTATTTACTTCAACTGAGAAGGAAAACGTTCAGCCCAATGGATCTAAGCTATCTCCCAGGAGTGCACTTCCAACCCTCCATAAATAAACAAAATAAAACTGCAGGTTTAAGGTGGAGCTACGGAAGATGGGTGACAGCTTATGAGTGGTTCATAAAGGAAGAAATACAACTAAATACTTCATTAAGAACACCTTTTCTATGGAGAATTGTGGTAAATGATCACAGCAAACAATGAACAGGCGAGCGAAGGGGAGGCTTACTTTTCTGGGTTGAGGCGTGCAGGTGCGAGACGGAGTCAGTGAGGTTAATGAATGTTCGAGACGTGGGCAGAGCGAGGTCGAGGCAAGTTCAGGGAGAGGTGATTGGGAGCAAAGTCGATTTGGAGTCTGGGTGTGCAAAGTGCAAGTAAATTAGAGCAGAGGAGTTTTGGATCCTGTCCACCAAAATTGCGAATAAGGTTGGGTCTGTCTAAACACCGGGTGTTTAGACAGACACAAGGTCAGGTGTGGGCCAGAACGTGTTAGCTGGGTGAGGCCCAGAGCATATCCAAGCAACTGAGGCCGGATTCTAGTGTGAGGGATGACTCAGTGCATGGACGATTTAAACATGGATGGATTGAAAAGGCAGTGTCGGGACTGGAAGCGAGGCTCAGGCTGGTTCTGCTCACTGCTGTGCAACATTTTCACTGCTGTCCACGGCACTGACGCTATGACATACTCCAGTTGCTCCAGTCTTCATGTTTGCAAGCTTTGCGATGATTTCCTCCACTGTGTGACGGCTGAGGCTATGGGCCTGCCCTGGCTGCTCTGGGCTTTGTGTCTATGGACTCACTTTCGTTCTGAATGCTGTTACTTGCTTTTACTGTTTGCAGATTTTGTGCTTTTTTCTTTTCTCTGTGCATTGGCTGGTTGTTAGTCCTTTTTTAAAATGAGTTTTTTCACATTTCTTGTTTTCTGGTTACCCGTAAGGAGATGTATCTCAAGGTTGTATTCCAGAAAATGCTGGAAACACAGTTGAAATATATACTTTTGGGCCATACCGTATTTGTCAATGTGGAGCAGAGAGCAAGTTTGTAAAACAGGCAGGAGCAGAGGATATTGGGAATGCTGATGATGGAATGCCATGGAAGGGGTGGGACAGGTGGCAGAGGAGTACCAGGGGCAGGGGGTGACATGGATAAGGACACACCCAGCCCTGAAACACCAGACAAGGTAACTTGATTCCAAACAATTGGTTTATTGATCATTAGGGGAAAAACTTTCTGATGCTTTCTGCTCCCTTCTCTCTTTCTTCCTCTTTTCCCAACTATGATTCCCCTCTCCCTGCCCTCTTCCCACTCTCAGACACGATAGAGACCCATATCAGAATCATGTTTATCATCACTCACTAAGTTTGTTATTCATTGAGGCAACAGTGCAGTGCAATACATAAAATTACTACAGAGCTGTGCTAAGTTTTAGACACCCTTTCTATATATGTATACCCAAGACTTTTGCACAGTACTGTACAACAGGTGAAGGTAGCACAGACACTGGGTAGCAAACTGTTTCATTCATACTGCCTAATCTGCTGAGTGCTTCCAGAACTTTCTGTTTTCACTCCATTCCCAGATTTACTTCCTGGTTCTTTCTCTCATTGCCCTCACTGATTCTGTATTCGCCAACGTAGACTAAAGGAATTTACTGTAATCAATTAACCATATGTCAGTGTGTGTGTGGAAACCCTGGACTTACTGCCATTTGAACATCCAAGCACCAACAATTCCTTTCAGAAACACTGGCAGCAGCCAGCGAGAGAGCTGGCTTGCATGTATTTTCAGTATTTTGTAAAATCAATTATTCAACACTAACATAAGGCATTGTTGTTGTCAGCAGAGTAGGATTAGGGTATATGCTTTTGACAAGGTAATATACTGTGAAATCACTGGTGGCAAAAGTACCTTTTCAATAAATATTTATTAGTATTTCTTGAGAATATGTGGATTGGGATAAGATTTCAGTTTCATGGAGATTTGCCAGCTAACGGATCCACTTGATTAAAAGCAGCTTTTATAAAATACAGATTTATATTACATACCAAATGGATAAGTAAAAAATTATGCAAGCAGTCTTTTTGTTCTGATTAAGATTTATGTTTATTGCTGAATTAGTCTTTATGTTTTCATGTTTTTCTTGGGTTGATGAATGGCTTTCTTTCATATCATGCTCGTTGGTTAGTAATGTGGTGGCATTAAATCTAATGCCTTTCATGTTCTTTTGGAGAAAGCAATTAACAACCTGAGTAATCCTGTATATCTTTTGTCCCTTATCAAAGTGCTCTGCAAATCTCAGCAGTAGTAAATGAAGGGAAATTATCATTCTGCATAAAACTAATGGCTGAATTGGGAAAATAGGACTGATAATATATTCCTGATCCTACAGGTTCCTTTTGTTGTTGTGGTATTGTCTAAAATTTAGTCCTGTTGTTCGCATAGCAGGCAGAGGTAATTTCAGGAATACATGTATTTAACCCTGAGTTATTGTACAAAGCTAAATTTTTGTCTAAGTAAGTGAGTTGTCAGAGCTATGGTGCTGCATGTTTATCAGCCTCATTAAGAGCACCGGTATGTGAATTCACATTCAGCATTTCCTCAATTCTCATTGCAAATCCATCAAGCACCAGGAGCTGCAGACTTCTTTGATAACTTGTAAGTAGGTGGGTGTAAAGTACTCTGCTATTTTGATTGCAGTGATATTGAATTTAATGTTCAATTTGCCACATAATTGGCTGAGCATGGCCACTGGGAACTGGGATGATCTATCCATTGTAAAAGGCACGCAACCAGTTAATGGCCAAACCATCCCTATAAGTAAAGCCTCCCAATATAGGAAAATATCTATTTTCCAATCCTGGCACTGAAAGTCTTCAATTTGCAGGGTTCTTAAACAGTAAAGGATGGTAAAATGTGTAGTGTCAGGAGTTTGCTATTCTGAAATGTCATAAAATAAGGAGGTGTTATTTACCAGGTTCACCAACTTCATTTCCTTTGCTTCTGACTAGTGAAGCAGCAAGATGATTGAGAAACACGCCCTATTAAGTTGCAGCCTTTGTTAGAATTCATAATGGTCTCCTTTAGCATTGCAGCACCTGCTATTTCGCCCATAGTGGCAAACCAGTGAAAGTCTTTACCACTTTGTTTGTACCACTACAGTCTGCAGCCATGACTAATGTTCCCTCTAAGGTGTGTGTATGTGTGTGCGCACACATCTTTTGCTACTAGAGCATAAAGTAATTTAAGCTGTGCACAAAAGGTTGTCACCCTCAACCTTGTTGACATGTTAAATATATTTCACAATCGTACACAATCACATTTCCTTTTCCAGTTTTTGATACGGACGGTGTTGACAGCATGGAGTTTATGATGGTTTGTCTGCAGATTTTAAACCTGGCTTGCTTATACTATTTTAATTGAAGAAATTATTGATTCCCTATGTTGAATTCCAAGGAAGCCTAGGGAGTGAAGTGCAAAAGAACTTCTAGTTCATTTAAACCGTAATGGCTTCATGTGCAGCAGTAGGAACTGCTGCATCGGAAGCCATGAGGTCAAGAACGTGCAGCTACAAGAAATATTTATGTACAATACAGCAAGTGGATTTACCTGCTTGTATTGCCACGATGCAAAAGTTTCTGAAGAATTTGCAAGTGGGAAGAAGTGGCATGATATTTGGAAACTTGACTTTTTAAAGCGTTATTTAGCAAGCAGATCACATATGGATGGTGTGCGAAAGCTCTGGTGAGAAAATCCTTCATTACCCACTACAGGCCTGCTACGTATGTCTTTTGAGAATGCAGATGAATGAGAGCAAAAATGATCAAACCCAGAAGAGATCAAAGTTCTTATCGATAGCTCTTAAAATCAATAACTCAATAGATAAAATTCAGTGTGCACATGTTGTCACTCTGCAAAAAATTGCACAACACAAGACTTCTGTGCACGTTGGTCATTACAAGTTAGAGGGAACATTGCTCAGGACTGCGTAGCTAGGCACAGCTCAAACACCATCCATAATTTTGCTGATGACACAGCTGTTGTTGGCAGAGCCTCAGATGGCAATGAGGAGTGAAATAGATAAACTGGTTGAGTGGTGTCACAATAGCCTTGTGCTCAGTAAGGCTAAGGAATTGATTGTAGAGTTCATGAAGGAGAAGCAAGGGGAACACACTCTCGTCCTCATTGAAGAGCCAGCAGTAGAAGTGGTGAACAGCTTCAAGTTCATGGGTGTCAACATCACTGAGGATCTACTGAATGTTGAACCCAACATATTGATGCAATTATGAGGAAGGCACGCCAGAGGCTTTATATCATTAGTAGTTTGAGTAGATTTGGAATGTCATGAACTCTAGCTAATTTTTACAGATGTACAGTAAAGAGCATCACTGTCTGGTTTGGAGATGCCAGTGCACAGGATAGAAAAAACTGCAAAATGCTGTAAGCTCAGCCAGTTCCATCATGAGCACTAGCCACCCCAACATCAAGGACATCTTCAAAAAGTTTTGCCTCAAGAAGTCGGCATCCATGATTAAGGACCCTTATCATCCAACACTCTCCCTCTTATTACTATCAACAGGGAGAAGGTACAGGAGCCCAAAGGCACACACTCAACATTTTAGGAACCACTTCTACCCCTCTGCCATCAAAATTTTGAACAGTCCATAAACCCTATCTTATTATTTTGTTGTCTTTTTGCATTATGATTTCATTTTCTTTATATTTTCTTATTGTAACTTATGGTGATTTTAAATGTATTGCACTGTACTGATGTTGCAAGTCAACAAATTTCATGACATACAGTACGTCAGTGATAATTCTGATTCTGAGCAGCGAAGAGACTGAACATGACCACTCAGCATTTGAAGAAAGCTATAGCACCACTCATCCAAAATCAGTCCAGAAGTATGGAAGCACCTTCTGCTTCTTTCAAGATTTGGGCATTCAATCATTGGTAGATTGATGCATTTTTTTCCCAAATCCCATCTCTTTATTTTTCCTTCATAATACTTGGACATTTCTGACAAGGCTTGTATGTATTCAGCTTCCCCTGGTGTCCCTGGAATTGATCATCGCATTGCATATTGCCATGGTTCAGGAGTCCCGTGTATTTTGGACAGAAAAGGACAGTATTAAATTAAAGCAAATAACAACAAACTTTTGCAGGAATTTAGCAGGTCAAGAAACATCTGTGGAGTGAAATGTATAGTTTCAGATCAAGACCCTTCGTCTGGATTGAAAGAGAGGAGTTGGCCAGTATAAAGAGGGAAGTGGGGAGCGTGTTAACTGCTGGTAAGCAAGAGGTGAATCCAAGTGAGGAGATTTTCAATGGCAGATAGAGTCTGGTGGAGGAGGAAAGGGTAGGTAGAGTGACAGAGGTTGAAAGATGAGGCAAACTTTTTAAGTTGTGGAATCTGATATGAAAGTAAAGCAGAGAGAAACCAAATTAGGGTCTTTGTTGAGCAGATTGAAACAGTGAGGAGAGGGACCTAGTGGGAGGTGTATGTAAGTGATGAACAGGTGAAATCCCACAATCTGCTCATAATTCTAGGCCATAATTAACATTATATAAACTTAAACTGTTAATAAAGTAGTGTACTAGTTAATTCTTTTACCATATGATTTAATATTACCAAGCAAGTTTTCATACAATAATGTTATTAAAAGGTTTAAAATATACTTGAAATATCAGATTAGGGAGATGAGGGAATAAATCATATCCATGTTCTTTGGACTAATTAAGGTTTAATAGCACTCAGAAAGACAGCATCAGTTTCCACATCTTTACTGATAACTCCCATCTTCATCTCATCATCATCATTGTCATCTGAACTCATCACGGTCTCTCATTTCTCAGACACCAGGGATGGATGTTCAGATTTTTTTTTCTAATTAAAAGTTAGGAAAACTGAAGCAATTGTTCTTGATCCTAACCAAAAAATATATTGTTTCTTTGTCTCTGGTTCAATTTTTCTGCCTAGCACCTGTTAAAAATGGAGCCACAATGTCTGTTACCATTATATTATATTTGTCCTCATACCCCAGGCATCTTCTGGATGGCATGCTGTCTAAAACACGCCCACCATTCCTTTTGCTCATCTGTTGTTGAGACACTGTTACTCTTCACCCTGAATGTTCCACAATGCTCCTGACTGGTCTGCCTTACACTTTTTATCAATTTGAAAACTTATGGAAGTTTCTGGTCCTCAATCTTATAACTATTTCTTTAGGTCCACCTGTAATACACCTGTATCTAGTTATCCAGCATCCACTACCCTCAGAGATGGAGTTGCAGAGATTCACCAACCTCAGAGGAGGTGTGATTATGCTGGAGTCAGTGCAGGAAAGATTTGCAAGGACATTGCCAGGATTGGAAGGCTTGAGATTGGTTAGATCTGATCAGGACCTCCTGGAACAAATGTGGTTGTGGTGGCCTGACAGAGTTGTAAAAAATAGGATGAGTATTTATAATCTGTTTCCCAGGGAAAGGGAGTCCATAGCCATGTTCAAGGTTAGAGGGAGGAAGTTTAATGTAGATCTGAGGAACATCTGGAATGAGCTGCTGCAGGAAGTGGTGGAGGCAGGAAGAACATGTAGCAGGCATCTGGACAGATAGGTGAGCAAGCAGAGCACAGAGGCACATGGAGTTACTACAGGTAAGTGGGATTAGTGTCGAAACTTCCATAAATTTTCAAGTTGATAAAAAGTGTAAGGCAGACCAATCAGGAGCATTGTGGAACATTCAGGGTGAAGAGTAACAGTATCTCAACCACAGATGAGCAGATGAGCACAGCCACAGTGGGCTGAAGGGTCTGTTTCTGTGCTGTACAACTCTGACTGTAACCTAATTCAAACCAAATTGCATTTACCCCCCCCCCCCGCAAAGTATATGACAATTTCTCAGATTGAAATTCCATTTTTTTTGCACTAAACTACACAGTTTGTTAAGGAAGTATTGAAACATCCTTATTGACACAATTTGGAAACATTTAAGAAAGTAATCAGTTAAACAGATATATAATTTCAAATGCAGGGTGTTTTGTTTTCTTTCCATTTTGTAGCTGTCTACTTGTATTATTGGCATTGGTATTTGGTAAATGAAACAGTGCACCCCAAAATTTGATCATCTACAAATGACTTAAAAACTCAACGTGAAATACTTTAGTAATAGGGAAGCAACACACACAAAATGCTGGAGGAACTCAGTGGGCCAGCTAGCATCGATGGTTTTAAAAAAAGTACAGTTGACGTTTTGGGTCGAGACCCTTCAATCCTGTTATTCTCCTGTTTAGGAATTTTGCTGAAGAGCAGGTGAAAGGTAGTAAAATTATTGGGCAAGTTGTTATGAATCTTAAATTAATATGATCTGTCTTGAGCTAGAGTTCTATGTGTTAATGGTGTGATTATTAGTACAATTATATCAAATCTGGATCACTGAACAATTCTGGGCACCATATTTTAGGGGACATATCTTGCCCTTTGAATGAGTGCAACATTAATTAAAAAGAATTGTGCCTAGATTCCAAAGTTTAAATGAAAAGTAAAGACTAAAGGTTACATTCATAAGAAATTAGCAAGCTAAGTGGTGGCTTCAAAATTAAGCCGGTATTAAGAGGAACATTTGATAAAGTGAAGCACAATAAGTTATTTGAAATATTACAGGAAACTCTAGATCTAGATTTGAAAGACCTCCGCCTAGTCAGAAATCTGTACTGGGAACAAACTGCCGCTGTAAGAATAGAAGAAGTGAGTCAGTTTACAAAAATCAAGAGAGGCATTAGTCAAGGGTGTGTTCTCTCCCCTGATTTATTTATTGTGTACAGTGAAACAATATTACAAAAAATAAGAGACATCTTGGGAGTCAAAGTTGGTGAAAACATCAATAATTTCAGATATGCGGATGACACTGTGTTAATTGCAAGTACGGAGGAAGAACTACAAAATTTAATTGATAAAGTTGTTGAAGAAAGTGCAAAAATGGGTCTATCTATCAATTGCAAAAACACAGAATGTATGCTGATACCCAGAAAGAAAGAGAATCCTATGTGCAGGCTGAAAATAAATGGGGAAGACATAAAACAAGTACAGAAATTGCTACTTAGGAAGCTGGGTGACATCAGATGGCAGGTGTGACATGGACATCAAAAGAAGAATAGGGATGGCAAAAGACACCTTTACAAGAATGAAGAGTATACTGACCAACACTAAACTAGGCATGACGACCTGCCTCAGAGTACTGAAATGTTACGTTTATCCAGTTATGTTATATGGATCAGTATGTCGGACAATACTGTATCTAGTAACATGAGGAAACAAATTGAAGCAGCAGAAATGTGGTTTTTGAGGAGGATGCAAAGAATATCATGGATGAAACGAATATCTAACAAGGATGTCATGAACAGAGGAAGCACAAAAAGAAATAATGTATGAGATCATGAAAAGGCAATGTAACTTCATTGGACATGTGATTAGGAAAGAGGAGTTAGAATGCACGGTAATTATGGGAAAGATTGAAAGGAAGAAAGCAAAAGGAAGGCAAAGACAAATGATGATGGAGACAGCAGCCAAAGAACTGGAAATGAATACCAGTGAATTGATCCACTTGACCCGAAACAGGAGTGTGTGGGCCATGGCAGTCAAAGCTCAAACTGGGCATAGTACCTGATGATGATGATTAAGAGGAACAGAGAGGGGAAAACACTTTCTTATAACTAACAAGTCTAAGACCAGGGATATATGTCTAAAATTGCAAACTGCTTTGTTTTAGGTGTGGTTAAAAATACTTCTATATCGAATGATATGTTCTGGGTAGAAAAAGTTTTAAACTTCCTTTCTAAAACAAAAATTGATACTGTCATTTGTCAATTGTTAATTTTAAATCTGAATTTCATCGACTTTCTAATAACGAAGGAAGTGTTAAGGAATTAAATATAGTGGTGGATACAGTATATGGCGTTATTTCATTGATTGAGGGGTTAAATTATGTAATGAAGTTCTTATAAACACTAGCATGGACATATTGGGACAGCTCAGTAGCATAGTGGTTATTAGCAGTGGACCAAATCATTTGCAGAGATGGCTTTGCACAGGTTGGGGAGAAGACTTTTAAAAAAAGGAGTGTTTCACGGGGCTTGGTGCATTGGTGACGGACGATTTGCAGGGAGAGAGATATCTTTGCCCAGGTCAGGTAGAAGAGCTTAAAAGAGGAGCATTTTTGTGGGGCTTGGTGCTCGATCCAGTTGTCATGATCCATATGGGTACCAACTATGTAGGTAGTATGAGGAAATAGGTTCTGCTGAGGGAATTTGAGCAGATGGGGACTAAATTTAAAAAAGCAGAACCAAAAAGGTGGTAATCTCTGGATTACTACCTGAGCCATGTGAAAATTAGCATAGGGTCAAGAAGATTAGAGAGTTAAATGTGTGGTTCAAAGATTGGTGTGAGAGAAGTGGGTTTGAATTCATGGGAAATTGTCACCAGTATTGGGGAAGGAGGGAGCTGTTCCGATGGGACGGGCTCCACCTGAACTGTGATGGGAGCTGGATCCTGGTGAATCACACACCTAGGGCTGTGGATAGGGCTTTAAACTAAATAGTAGGGGTGTGTGTTCAACAGATTGGAGAAGTATGGATAAAGTGAAAGAGCAAAGTGAGAACAAAGATAAAGTAAAAGCAAAAAAGACGAAAGTAAGAGTGGAGTGAAGAAAAGTCAAGTGCAAAAGAGAAAACTATTACAAGATTTTAAAAGCATAGTGAGTATAAGGGCACTTTATCTGAATGCCCGTAGTATTCGGAACAAGGTCAGTGAACTTGTGGCACAAATCAGTACAAAGGGGTATGATTTAGTGGTCATTACAGAAAAGTGGTTGGCGAGTGGAGAAGATTGGGAATTAAGTATCCAAGGATATCAGGTAATATGGAAGAATAGGCAGGAATGTAAAGGAGGTGGAGTAGTACTCTTAATTAAAGATGAGATCAGGGCAATAGTGAGAAACAGTAGAAGATCTAAAGAGCAGAATGTTGAATCCATCTGGGTAGAGATTAGGAATAGTAAAGCCAAAATCACTGGTGGGAGTTGTCTATAGGCCACCGGATAATAACATGACAGTGGCAGAGGCAATAAACTGAGAAATAACTGAGGCATGTAAGAATGGAACAGCAATTATCGTAGGGGACTTAAATTTGCACATAGATTAGGTGAATCAAGTTAGTTGAGGCAGTCTTGAGGAGGACTTCATAGAATGCATCCATGATAGCTTTCTTGAACATCATGTTACTGAACCTAAAGAGGAATGTGCTATCTTAGGTCTGGTCCTGTGCAATGAGACAGGTAAAATTAGTGATCTTGTACTTGGGGGATCCTCTTGGAAAGAGTGATCACAGTATGATTGAGTTTCTCATACAAATGGAGAGTGCAATAGTTCGATCTAAAACCAGTATATTATGCCTAAACAACGGAGACTACAATGCGATGAGGGAGGATTTGGCTCGTGTAAACTGGAAACACAGGCTATATATAGGATGGTTGAGGAACAGTGGAAGACTTTCAAAGAGATTTTTCATGGCTCAACAAAAGTATATTCCAGTTAAAAGCAACGACAGTAAGTGTGGGGAGAACAGCCTTGGATAACTAGGGAAATAAAAGAAGGCATCAAAGTTAAAACTTTTGTGTACAAAGTCACCAAGAGTAGTGGGAAATTAGAAGATTAGGAAAACTTTAAAAAGCAACAAAGAACCACTAAGTGAGCAATAAAGAAAGGGAACATAGATTATGAAAATAAACTAGCACAAAATATAAAAGTGGATAGAAAAGTTTTTATAATTATGTAAAGTGGATAAAGGTTGCTAAGGTGAATATAGGTCCCTTGAGGACGTGAAGGGGGAATTGTTATTCGGTAATGAGGAAATAGCCAAGGCTTTGAATGACTATTTTGTGTCAATCTTCATGATGGAGGACACTTCCTACATACCAAAGCGAGATGTTATGGATGCGATAGGTGGTGAAGATCTCGATACAATAGCTATCACTAAAGACATGCCGAGCCTTAAGATAGATAAGTCCCAAGGTTCTGATGGAATGCATCCCAGGGTACTAAAAGAAAAGGCAGAAGTTACATTAAAAGCTTTGGTGATAATTTACCAAAATTCTCTGGACTCTGGGCAGGTCCCGTTGGATTGGAAGATGGCGAATGTCACACCACTGTTCAAAAAATGATGCACGTAACTATAGGCCAGTTAGTTTAACATCTGCAGTTGGGAAATGCTTGAAGCTATCATTAAAGAAGAAATAGAGAGGCATCTGAAAAGAAATGAATCCGTCAGGCAGACACAGCATGGATTCAGCAAAGGCAGATCCTGTTTGACAAACATTCTGGAGTTGTTTGAGGATATTATGAGCCCAGCGGATAGAGGGGATCTGATGGACATTATTTACTTGGGTTTCCAGAAGGCATTCGATAAGGTGCCACATAAAAGACTTATCCATAAGAACTGATGCATAGAATTGGGGGCGATGTCTTAGCATGGATAGAGGATTGGTTAACTAATAGAAAGCAGATAGTTGGGATACATAGATGTTACTCTGGTTGGCAACCAGTGGTGAGCGGTGTGCAGCAGGGGGCCCGCAACTGTTCACAATATACATTAATGAACCGGAACAAGGGAGCAAGTGTATTGCATCCAAGTTTGCTGATGATACTAAATTGAGAGGAAAAGCAAATTGTGCATAAGATACGGAGAGTCTGCAGAGAGATATAGATAGGTTAAGTGAGTGGGCAAGGGTCTGGCAGACTGAGTACAATGTTGGTAAATGCAAATCATCTAGTTTGGAAGGGAAAAAGGAAGATCAGATTATTAGATTAGATAATGAGGGCATTCAGTCCTCGTTTGTTGTCATTTAGAAATGCATGCATGCATTAAGAAATGATACAATGTTCCTCCAGAGTGATATCACAAAAAAAAGAGGACAAACCAAAGACTAACACTGACAAGACCACATGATTATAACATATAGTTACAGCAGTGCAAAGCAATACCATAATTTGATAAAGAACAGACCATGGGAACGGTTTAAAAAAAAGTCTCAAAGTTCCCATCGACTCCCGATAGTCCCTGGTAGCAGGCGGCAGAAGGGAGAAACTCTCTCTGCCATAAACCTCCAGGCACAATTGGAAGCACCCGACCCCAGCCGATTCTGAGTCCGTTCAAAAACTTCGAGCCTCCAACCAGCCCTTCGACACTGAGCACCATCTCTGCCGAGTGCCTCGACCCCGTCCCGGCTACTAAGCAACAAGCAAAGCCAAGGATTCGGGGCCTTCCCCTCCGGAGATTCAGGATCACATAGTAACAACAGCAGCGAAAAAGGCATCTCAGAAGTTTCTCCAGATGTTCCTTCATTCTCTCACGTCTGTCTCTATCAAATCAGAATTGTGCACGACACCCTACTTGACAGATTACAGATATCATTCACCGGAGTGGCCGTGCAAGCTGTGTTGCGCTGCCATCTTCTCCTCCTCCTCATTATTTAAATGGTAAAAAATTGCAGCATGCTTCTGTGCAGAGGGAATTGGGAGTGTTTTGCAAGTGCAGCAGGCTACCAAGAAGGCAATGGAGTGTTGGCCTTCATTGCTAGAGAGATTGAATTTACAAACGTAAAAGCAGGGTGGTTATGCTGCAACTGTACAGGGTACTGGTGAGGCCGCACCTGGAGTACTGCATGCAGTTCTGCTCTCCCTACTTAAGGAAGGATACACTGGCTTTGGAGGCGATGCAGAGGAGGTTCACCAGGTTGATTCCAGAAATGACGGGGTTGGACTACGAGGAGAGATTGAGCCGGCTGGGACTGTACTTGCTGGAATTCAGAAGATTGAGAGGAGTTCTTATAGAAACACATAAAATTGTGAAAGGGATAGATAACAAAGAGGGAGGACAGTTATTTCCTCTGGTAGGTGAGAGTAGAACTAGGGGACATAGCCTCAGGATTCACGGGTGTAGATTTAGGACGGAGATGAGGATGAGCTGCTTTTCCCAGACAGTGGTGATTCTGTGGAATTCTCTGCCCAACAAAGCAGTGGATGCTACCTCAGTAAATGTATTTGAGACAAGGTTGGATGGATTTCTGCATAGTAGGGGCTTAAGGGTTATGGAGAAAAGGCAGGCAGGTGGAAATGAGTCCGTGGCCAGATTAGTCATGCTGTTATTGAATGGCAGAGCAGGCTCAATGGGTTAGATGGCCTAATCCTGCTCCTATTTCTTACATTCTTAGTACAATTTCAAAGGTGTATGAGTTACGGTTAGTAAGGCATTCTGTGTTGGCGCTGGAAGAGTGGCGACTCTTGCGGGCTGCCCCAGCACCTCCCCGACTTAGCAACACATTTCACTGTGCTTCGATGTTTCAATGTACATGTGACAAATAAAGCACATTTTTGAATAGAATGTGCTGCAAGTACAATTATTTACCCATATTTGGTTTTTCAGGCTGAAGAAATTTGAGACCATTTGGTTACACTGGGCACACCTCGTTTACCACATTTGGTACAGCCATGATAATGAGCTCAATTAACATATTCAAATATTTGTTTTCAAGCAGCTTGTGAGCTCTAAAGGCCGATTTATACTTCCGTGTCAAATGGACGCCGTAACCTACGCAAGTGGCCTATGCGCATTGTGAGCATTTATACTTGTGTGCTGGTGTGTCTGCGTCACTCTGCAATTCAGGCACATTGCGCATGCGCACACACCTGCCCGTGCAAGGCTTCATGGTCATGGTAGTCTTTCTCGGGGTAAACAAGTTTAAAGCGAACGTCTTTTTTCATAAAAGCGAAATTTGTTCTCCATAATTTCGGAGGTCTGTAAAGCTTTATGGAAAGCATTGCAGCCAGAGTTCTTTCCCTGCCCTTCAGTCACCCAATGGGAAGCTATCGCAGCGTAGTAGGATATGCGATGTTGCCAAGAGGACCAATCACAGTTGTTGCGGTCTGCATTGCCGCAACGCATAGTTACATTTTGGGAGAGGTGCACTTCAGGCTACGGCCCATAGGGATCCACGTAGGCTCTGCGTAGGGTTTGCGGCTACGCCGTACCTACAACTCAATTTGACGCAGAAGTATAAATCAGCTTCAAAGATTCACTGAAAACTATGGGCTGTATCCTGTCTTACACCTCAGGGTTATTTCTTTTGCTTGTTTTCTTACCTGACAGTTATTTTGCACCTGTGATTAAATATTAATAACAGTGTTTAAAGGATTTCTAACCTGATTGACACTGAGTTCATGGTGTGACTTGGAGGAGAAGTTCAAGATTTGTTTTTTAAAGAAGTGACAATCTTTTGGACGCTTTGAAATGACTTCAGTGTAGGTTGACTTGATATTGGCCTGTTTGCAATTCCAGTCATTGTGAACTGGTCATCTGCTGAGTCATCCACGCACGATGTTGTGAACAATAAAAGGTCCACATGCATCAACGAGTCATCTATTTGACATGTATGTTTTGCATCCTTCACTTGTTACCAATTTCCTAATGTTCTAGGAGAGACAAAGTAAGAATATAAGAGCTTGTTGACAATTTACAAAACCTCTGTCAGATGTTGCCCACTAACTTCTCATGGATAACGGTCCAAACCACAGATTTCCTGCTTAATCTTGCTTGCCTTCTCCCATATTATTGCAATCCAGATTTTAATATTCCATGTTGCCCTTCATCAGAATAGAGGTCAACAAAATAAAGGATCTCCCACACCCTGGTGTTTCTTTCTTTTCTTCTTTCTTATCAGGCAGAAAATAGAAAAGCTTCAAAGCAGGTACCAGATTCAAGGAAGTTTCTGATTTGTTGGTCAAAGATAACTTTTACAGATGTCTTATTGCTAAACCTAAATCCTTGATCTCTCAATCTATCTCATCGTGAAACTTGCACCTTATTTGTCCATTTTCACAGCATTTTCCTTGTAACTGTAACACGACTTTCTGCATTCTGTTCTTTTTCTCCCCCCATGTTGATGTACTTACTTATGGGGTGATGTATTTGGATGGCACACAGACAAAAGCTTTTCACTGTATCTTGCTACATGTGACAATAATAGACAGCTGAACATTTGCCAAATTAACAGTTTACGCAAGCCACCTAATTGAATTGAGTTCCTTGCTCTAATTAACTTAGAAAGGCTTAATGATGGATCCCACTCACCCTCCTCATTCACTTTTTGTCTTGCTCTGCTCAGGGAGGAGGCTACGTAGCATCCATGCCAGGACCACTAGACCTAAAAACAATTATTTTCCCCAAGCTGTAAGGCTAATCCACACCTCCACTCACTAACCTACCCCTACCACCACCACTACTTTATCATTTCCTGTCAGAGTTATGTTAAGTATAGACACTCTTGCGCCTAGCATCACTTTATGGACATAAAATCAATCTATGTATGTAAGCTCAAGCAAGAGAAAATCTGCAGATGCTGAAAATCAAAGTGATACTCACAACATGCTGGAGGAAGTCAGCAGGCCAAGGCATATCTATTGAAAAGAGAAAACAGTTGACATTATGGTCTGAGTCCCTTCATGGGTCCTGGTGAAGGGTCTTTGCCTATAGCCTTACCTGTTTACCCTTTTCAATAGATGCTGCCCGAGCTGCTGACTTCCTCCAGCATTTTGTGTTTATTACCATGTATGTAAGTTATCATATGTATTTATGTTTATTGTGTTTTTATAACTAGATAGATACTTTATTGATCCCAAAGGAAATAACTATGTCATAGTAGCACAGATAGAAAAGTATACAAATATTGGAAAAGAAGTAAGAAAGAATAAAAAAATGTTACCTCAGATAGTCTAACAGGAGGGGGTCATCACTTCCCTGGCTATAGGTTGACTCGTTATAGAGCTTAATGTCCTCATATAGACTCTTAGCAGCATTGAGAATATGAGAATAGCCTCATATAGCACTCTTAGCAGCACTGCAGTTGTCTTAATCTATTACTAAAAGACCCCTTCTTTTCAGCCGGTGTTATGTTTATTATGTTTTGGTGCTGCATCGGATCCATAGTAACAATTATTCCATTCTGCTTTACACTGGTGTATTGGAAATGACATTAATCATGAATCATTGTTTATTTCTTTATTTGCTCAGTATTGAGATGTTACAGTCAATTACTTCAGACCATTTTTATTGATACCCATACCATTAATAAAGCACATTTAAAGGAAAGAAATTTAGTTGCATTGTTGATGCATGAATATTGATAGTGTGGTAGTATTAAGTGTCGTTTCCCATTCCTTCTGGGTAGTGAGGGTTCTAGAAAATGACCTTAAGCAGTTGTTTGCCAAGAGCCATTTCAAAACACGGTTTGAGTCGACAACAGATAAATACAGTAAATTTAGTTTATCGTTGGCAAAGAAGACCTGCATTTATTGGCCATGAATCCATCAACCTGTCTGGTGAAGGTATTCCCAAAGAATTGTTGAGTAATGAGGTTAAGGAATAAGTAAGGAATGGCATTGAAAGACCAATTTAATTAGAAATTAGTATAGTGTTTAACCCGCGCAGTTGTATTACCAGTATTACCTAACAATGTTTAAAAAAACATGTTTAAGAAGTCAAGAATTAATATTAACAACTCTCTGGCTCCCTTTCTCCCAGTTAAGTTGTACAGTGTTGCTACCCTGATGATAAAAAAAGAAACATATTCCTCAGCATCATGAGGCAATTGTGGTCTGGGATATTAACTGAAAATTTATGATTCCTTCAGTGTGATTATGTCAGGCTGTTGGCTGGCGAGTTTATGCAACATCTTTCTTGATCTACTGTTGGTTAAGCTCTTTGTGAGTTCAAAGTATAGGATCATCAAGAGGGAGACAAGTTCAGTATGCAGTGGGCCTGGAACTTACCGCGATGTTATCATCAGTTCAACTCACTCTACAGGATTTTATTACATCTAAGTCAGATATAATCGCCCAGCGGGCTATATTTATCATTACAGTTTTGAAATAATCTATTGATACAACTTGCTAGACTTTTCTGTCTGGACCTCTTCAGAGGTCATTCAGCTCATTGGAATGGGTGTAGAATTACACAGGCAAGACATTGGCTGCAAATTTCTTTTTTTCCCTGGTGAATTATATGGGATGTATAGCATTTCAAAAGGTTTCAATGAGTACATTTAGTGTCAGAGAAAAGTGTACAATATACATCCTAAAATTCTTTTTCTTCTCAAACATCCATGAAAACAGAGGAGTGCCCCAAAGAATGAATGACAGTTAAATGTTAGAACCCCAAAGACCACCCCCAACTCTCCCCTCCTATGCATAAGCAGCAGAAAAGCAATATTCCAGGGCATTTTGTAGTTTCATGGTCACTGTCAATGTACTAGTCTTTTAAAAGAAACTCTAATTCCATTTTAATTAAACTGTCCAGCTACTTCATCAAATTTTGAATTAATCTCCATCAGATGAGTCCAGATCTCTGGCTTACTAGACCATTAATCAATCATAATGTTGCTGCTCCTGGGTAAAATTCTTTATTTTCCTATTTGTTGCTATCATAAACTGTAAGTTTAATTGTAGATGCCTGATTCTGGGTAAGAAAACCAACTAAACAATGCAAGTAAAGTAAATACAAAAGATGTATGTCTGGAGTGAGGTCAGAAAATGTTGAAAAGAACTAGTTAGTGGAAATACACAGGACATTGTATCTGGCGTTTTCTGTAATCAGTATTCATTGTCTTTCTATGTGTGTTCATCATTTTCTGAATTTATTTTGTTATAAAGCTGGCTTTAATTTCAGTTTCTTAAAGATTGTTTTCATCTGGAATAGAATGAGCCAATTTGACATCAAAAATATAATGGAAGCATGCCTTATGCATGAGTTTGTTTTCTCTTTTCCCTTTGTGAATAAAATGCTCCAGGGCATTTTTATACATTAAATATGCTGTGTAGAAGCAATCTGTTGTTGTACATAAGGAATTCTTTTTAATTTCACGGCAAATGTAATACTTCACGGAGAGTATATAATTTCCACAAGGATTTGTGTAATTTCTCATGCAATCAAGCAGCTTTATAGCTTTTCTGATATGTGTGGTTTTGCATTCAATAACTCAATGGTTTGACCCTTTACCAGTATTCTACAATCTTCACACAGTTATGAGACAGATGGGCACAAAAAAAAAACCTCAAGCAATTATGCTAACACCCCATCCACCTTGAAGGTTTAAGATAATAAGTGAAAAGTTCACAAAAAGTGAAACACTAGACATTTTGCAGTTGCTAGGAGTCCAGAGCAACACAGCACAAAATGCTGGAGGAATTGAGCAGGTCAGGCAGCATTTAGGAAGCTACAGTTGGGTAGTCACCCCTCAGTTGCAGGAGACAGA
The DNA here is from genome assembly GCF_963921235.1 of Mobula hypostoma. Classification (NCBI taxonomy): domain Eukaryota; kingdom Metazoa; phylum Chordata; class Chondrichthyes; order Myliobatiformes; family Myliobatidae; genus Mobula; species Mobula hypostoma. The sequence goes on along the minus strand of NC_086109.1, from coordinate 27,598,068 downwards.
TTGTCAGGAGAGAAAAAGTGTATAGGCAGCCAGTGAAGAGCATCTCTGTGGCTGTTCCCCTCAATAATAGGTATACTGGATAGTGTTGGAGAGTGGGATGGGGTGGACTATGCCAGGGGGAAGCAGCCCCAAGATCTCTGCCACTGAGTCTGGCTCTGTAGATTAGAAGAGAAGGGTGGAGAACAGGATAGGGGATTCCATAATTAGAGGAGCAGAAAGCAGATTTTGTGGATGTCAAAAAGACACCTGGATGGTATGTTGCCTCCCAGGTGCCAGGGTCAGGATGTCTCTAACTTGGTCCACAGCATTCTAAGGGGTGAACAACCGGGAATCATGGTACGTATTGGTACTAACAACATAGTAGGTAAAAAGGGGAGTTCCTGAAGACGGAATTAAGGGAGTTAGGCGGAAAGCTGTAAAGCAGGACCTGTAGGGTAGTAATCAGTGATCACACACCAGTGAGGGAAAGAGTAGAATGATTTGGCAGGTGAACGGAGATGGTGAAAAGTTTCTTTAGCCAAAGGGTAGGTAATCTGTGGAATTCATTGTCACAGAGAGCTTTGCAGGCCATGACATTGGGTGTATTTAAAGCGGAGGTTGATAGTTTCTTGATTAATGAGGGTGTCAAAGGTCATGGTGAGAAAGCAGAAGAATGCGGTTGAGAGGGATAATACATCAACCACGATGGATGGTGGTGCAGACTCAATTGCCCAAATGGTTCAATTCTGCTTCTATATCTTATGGTCTTATCAATGGAGAGGAATAAGCAGTCAATGTTTTAGGCTGAAAACCTTAATCAGGGAGTTCATGCGTTGTTATTGTTGGTTGGATAAAATGTTTATCTGTGGATTAGTTGACATTTTTTTTCCTCTGTCTAAGATAATCAAGCAGACCTTCCATCGTAGTGATATTTTTCAAGAAATGTGTGCAAACATTAGTGTGATACAGCCCTGCATTCCATTGCGTTATTGCCAACTGAAGCACCCTTCTAGACTAAGCCCATTTTCTTTATGCATTCCCATCAACAGCCCCTCCATAACTGGATACCTGCACTCACCTTCTCCAGGGGCAATTCACAGTAGCCAATTACTCTGCCAGCCAGTACATTCTGGGAAGTAACTCTGCATTCACAGGGTAAATGGCATGATTGACCTTGTGTGTCTGAAACTGCAAGGCAGTAACACGAACCAATCTGCCACTCACAGTGAGTGATCTTGAGATGAAAAGCATCCAGGTGTGTCAGCTAATGAAAGTAGGATAGAATTGTAGGCATGAAGAAAGTCCACAGTACTAATTGCTTCCCCTGTTTCTGCTGGAGGTCAATAGTACAAAGGCCCAACGGAAAATGCCAGAGTGAAGGGAGTAATTTTAATTACTCCCTTCTACACTATTTTGAAATATGATCAGCTATCATGGACCTGTGAGAAGCAAGATTTTAATTTGATTTTTTTTGTGTAAAACAACCAAATCTCCAATGGTTGAAGAGAAGAAGATGTTTCCTTAAATTATTCTCGCCGTGCTGTAGGCAACCCCATGCAGAGAAATGATTGCTGTTCAAAAATACAATTTGCACAAACAAAGTCAAATAGATGAATTTGGAAGAGCTCCTTTCTTGGACTCCCTGAACCATTCAGTCTTATAGAAGTGAAATGGTGGAAGCTGGTAAAATAATAGGGAAAAAGGAGACCAGATCAAAACCATAGGTCCAATAGGTGATTAGTTAAGAGTCTGCAACAGAAAAAGATGTATCTTTGAATGAGCCATCAACACATCATAATTCAGGAGAAAGCATGGTAGCAGACTCTCCTGCAAAAAAACTCTCAGTGGAATCTCCTTTGACTCAAAATACTCAAGTTTATTCAATACAATTTCAGCAGTCACAATTGTATAGTTTACTTAAGTATTTTGAGTGCAGACAAATATTTCGTTTCAATTACAGATGGGTGCACATTGTGATTGACAAAATATTTGAGTCAGTAGATATTTGAGATTAGTGTTGTGGAGCTGAATCTCAGAATACACAATTATACTATTTACATCTTGTTTAGTCAATTAACACTGCCTCATTGTCTGTACATTTAGCTGATGCAAGTAGAGATGTCTCATGGTCATGACAATTTTTAAAAAATGTATCATTTAAGTGACCTGTGTGTGAGGGATCTATGATCAGCAGAGTACTGTTTATTTACAAATACTGTAGCTGTGCTTTTCATTCAGACACTGATTTTGATGTTGCATTTTGAAATAGCTTGTGAAGACTGGTTCTGCTTTCTATCACTGACGACCATATTCTTAAACTTCATACTTTGACTAAGGTTACCTCACTCTCTCAGGGGCATACATTTTGTTTTGGTGTGGGAAGATAGAATGTGACTGGAAGGAATCAAGCAGGTAGGGTAACTGGTAGCCATAGGAGCTCAGTTTTAAAAAAAAACAGATGAAGGGTGGGAAAAACATTCTGTGGAGCTCATTGAAGGTAAGAGTTCAATTCAGGATTCTTGTTTGGAATCGTCAGACCTGGAACTGATAAAATGTGAATGGTGATTTCAACAGTAATGAAGTGTGGTTTCTGGCCATAAAGGTAAATCTAAGATGATCTGTTGAGTAAAAACACACACAAAATTCTGGAGGAACTCAGCAGGTCAGGCAGCATCTGTGGAAAGCAGGAATCATTCGGTCTGAGACCCTTCATCAGGACGGAAAGGAAGGGGGAAGAAGCCAGAATAAGAAGGTTCGGAGGGGGGAAGGGCTGCAAACTGGAAGTTGACAGGTAAAGCCAACAGGGGAGTGGGAATGAAGTAAGTACCTGGGAGGTGATAGGTGGAAAAGGTAAAGGGCTGAAGAAGAAGGAATCTGATAGGAGAGGAGAGTAGGCCACATGGGAGAAAGGGAAGGAGGAGAGCCACGAGGTGGTGATAAGTAGGTTGAGGAGAAGAAGTAAGAGGGGAGGGAGAATGAGGAATTGATGAAGAGGGACGGTGTGGGGAATTATTGGAAGTTGGAGAAAGCTATGCTCATGCCATCAGGTCGGAGGGTACCCAGACGGAATATAGGTTGTTGCTTCTCCCACTGAGAGTGACCTCATTCTGGCAGTAGAGGAGACCGTGAACTGACATATCAGAATAGGAGTAGGGACTGGAATTAAAATGGTTGGCCACTGGGAAATCCTGCTTGTTGCGGATACTGTAGGCTCAGTTGCTGAGTAGTAAACTATATTGTTTGAAGCACAAAATGTAAATTGCAGAGCACGACAGTTGCTCTCCTTTGAGCTTGAACAAGTAGACAGGAACGACCATAAGGTTAGATGAAATGATACCAAACAGCATGGACTAGAAAATTCAGGCTCATCTGAAGTTTAGAGTTTGACAAACAATCTGACAACAAAACATAATACAAAGCAGAATGTAAACAACACACATCAAAGTTGCTGGTGAATGCAGCAGGCCAGGCAACATCTCTAGGAAGAGTTACAGTCGATGTTTCAGGCCGAGTCCCTTCGTCAGGACTAACTGAAGGAAGAGTTAGTAAGAGATTTGAAAGCAGAATGTGTTGTCATCAGTATGCACAGAGGTGGTCATCTTCTAGATTTAACCAGAGGAAGGCAATACTTTATGGATAAAACAGATTGTATTAGTACAGTGCTTTCCTTGCCTTCACTAGAAATTTTTTTTGGCTATGAAACACATTTGAAGTCTCATTGCTGATTTTGGGGGCAAACTTAACAGCCAGTATCTACACTGGTAAAACCCATGCAAACAGCAATGAGGTAAATTGACAGTTGAACCGATTCAGTGATCTTGGGAGATAAATAATGGTGGGACTCCTGTGTTTTATTCAAAATCATTATGGGAACTTGCATGTGCACTGATACTGTAAATGAAATGTTTTCTTTTAAAAAGGCATTGAGCAGAGGACTTAAGCCCATTTTGTGCATTGTAGCCTGATTCTAAATTTCTGCAGAATAAAATTCCCAAGGTATCTTACACATTGGAGTATGAGTTGCAAGCCACTCTGTATTTATTTAGTTGAATATGCTGGAATGATTGTCACTGGTAAGGCCAAAAATTGTTGCTCAGCCTCAAGTTGCTCTCAAAATAAGTGGCTTGTGATATGCATAAGGCTTTGCTGAGGCTGCTTTTGAAGTATTGTGTGCAGTTCTTGTCACCTACCTACAGGAAAGAGATTAATGAGCTTGAAAGAATGCAGTGAAAGTTTATAAAGATGTTGACAGGACCAGATGACCTGAGTTATAGGGAAAGGTTGAATAGGTTATGATTTTATTCCCGGGAGCGTTTGAAAATGAAGGGAGATCTTGTAGAGGTATACAGATTTATGAGGGTGATTGATAGCGTTCAGCCAGCCAGCGTGGCATCCGCAATGGACTTTGATGTGAGTGGTCCCTGGTTTGAATCCAGCCAGCTCCTTGCACGCTTTCCATCCGTGCTGGGTTGAGCATCGAGCGAGTAACTCGGCCTCGTAATTAAAAAAAAACAAAAATGGTAAAGAAACGGCACATTTGCCACCAGATGCGCCGAGAGGCGTGGAAAGGAACGAAGCAGAGAATAGACAGTGATAAAGCAATTAGACATTTTCCCCTGTGGTTGGGTGAGACTAGAGCTAGAGGTCATAGGTTTAGAGTGAAAGGTGAACTAAACTGAGGAGGAACTACTTCGCTTGGAGGGTGGCACAAATGTGGAACAAGCTGCCTGGGGAAGTGGTGGATGTGGGTTGAATCGAAAAGTTTAGGAGAAGTTTGGATGGGTACATGTTTGAGAGGGATATGGTGGGCTATGGTTGGATGTACGTAGATAGGGCTAGGCAGAAGAATAAGTTAGCATGGACTAGATGGACTGAACAGCCTGTTTCTCTGGTGTAGTGCTCTATGACTCCTTGAGATTGTTTAAAAATCACACTGATGGGTCTGATGCCACATGTATACCAAGCCAAGTAAGGATGATATACAAACACACACACGAACACACTATATATATATATATATATATATATATATATATGTGTGTGTGTATATGTGTATATATAAAAATGTGTGCATATAGATAGATAGACATATATGTGTGTGTGTATATAGATACCAGACATCCCACCCTGCAAAAACTCATTTCAGGGAGGTAGCACCATCAATTTGCGGGAGACTTCCGGGAGAGGTGGGATGTCTGCAATAGAGTAGCTCCATAGCAGCTGGCCAGCTAGTTTAAATAACATTAGCTATGCTAATGAACGAATGACACCTGTTAAACTCACCTCAGCATGTCTTTTACAGTCTTAACCCACCATGAGCAATAGAAAAGTCATTGTTGCAAACAGTGCAGCGAGCAACACTGTCATTATTTTGACCCCTATTAGGCAGGGGTACACTTTAGTGTAGTCTGGGGTGACGTACGTGTTATATTTTTTTTGGAACACTCTGCAATGGTGCGCTCTCTCTCTCTCTCTTTCTCTCTTGTGGTCACTCACGCGCTCTTGCTTGCTTTCTCTTTCGCTCTCCCTCTCTCGCTTGCTTTCTTGCTCGCTCGCTGTCTCTCGCTTTCTCGCTCACTAGTTCGCTCTCGCTCGCTCACGCCCTCGCTTGCCTTCGCTCTCGCTCGCATGCTCTTGCTTTCTCTCTCGCGTGCGCACTCTCTCTCGTGGTCGCTCTCGCGCTCTCTCTTTCTTTTCTCTCGCTCGCTCTCAAAAAAATTGATTTCTGTGATATTGTATATAATTTGCGGGCATCAGGGAGCCACTATTAGTATGCGGGAGACTCCCGGAAGTTCCGGGAGAGGTGGGATGTCTGAGATACAAATTTAGCAGGTAATTTTATTGCCATTAATGCAAACAATTTTTAAAAATCAAGTGATTAACTGAACATAAATTTACAATTTAATTCTTTATTTGAAACTTCATTCTCTGAAATGTTATTTTAGACCTCTAGATTACTAGCCCAATAACTTTACTGCTGTTGGTGGGAGCTATGCAAATTCAAGTTCTTATTATGAATTACCTTCACAAATAGTGGAGCCAATTAGATGTAGCTTTTTCTTGAGCTGAAGTGAGTGATAATTAACTGTGCTATGCTTCCCCGATGGGAAATTGTGCTGCTGGAGATTGGCATTTGGGAAATGGACCTAGGTGGAAGACAAGAGGATAAACTGTGAAGATTTTCACCCTTGCTTCGCTGACAGGCTCTCTGACAATCGCTCTGATAGGATTAAGCCCTTTAACTGACACTGAAACAGACGTCCTGTGTTTGAGTGCCATGCTGTTTTTAAAATGTGCATTCATGCCAGAGTATTGCAGCAAAGATAATCTTGCAATTCACACCCATCAATATGTATGGTAATGTGCTCTGTCTGAGCAAATCATGTACATTGACTGCGTGCTATAATTTACCAGACATGAGCATGCTTTTGATTAAAAACCTCAAGTAATGTCTGCAAACAGAACATCATGGGTTGTACTCTCTATCCCGTATTTGATAGAATGCATTGCGGTCCCTAGCACTGGCCTGCCTGCCTAGCTGTCTACTAGAGATTACCCTTAACAATCTATTTAATGTTCCACTCATGGTATAACTAAATTGCATTAATTTCTGATACATTGCTTGGTTTGAAGTGAATTGTGGCTTGGATGTTAGAGTTGTGTAGGGTGATTTAGAGTTAGTTTCCTAGAGATTATGTGATCTGAAGGAATAACTGCTTCTTAAAGGACTGATGTCAGACGTCAACCTGGGGAGAAGCATAAAAGGCCACTTGGTAGCTAGCCTAAAACAAGTACTCCTTTCAATTGGCCAGAGCTGGGAGAGGGATTTTTCATATTCCCACCAGAAATGGTAATTTACTGATTCCAGGCAATGACTCGTTAAACTCGAAGACAGTGAAAATGCACATTTAAAACATAATCAGACAATCTGCTAAAGGAAACACAGCAGGTCAAGCAACATCTGTGGATGGAATTATGAAAATGTCGATTATTCCTCCTTCCCCCCCCCGCCCCCCACCAATAGAGGCTACTCAACTGGTTGAGTTCCTCCAGCAGATTGTTTGTTGCTCCAAATTCTCTGTGCTTTAACTGAGGTTATCTTCCCCACAATACTATAACTCAACAAGTTATCGCTTCTGTTTCACAAGGTCATTGTCTCCTCAAGACCCCTTCACTTCATAGAAACACTTTACTTTCCAGTCACATTCATCTCCCTAGATTCTATAATTGTTACTTTATTCAGTGGGAAAATTCCACTTCATGTATAATTTGATAACCTTTCCCTTCAGACCTGGGAATCCCAGACACAGTCCATTGCATGGATCACTCAGTTGTGCTGTGAAAAAGAAAGTAGCACCAGTTTCCCCATGGATACCGTACTGTGCAAAGTCTTGTGCAGATATATATGTAGCTCGGGTGCATAGACTTCTGCATAGTACTGTATATTGGTTAAAATAGGAAGATGGTTGGGAAACTGAAATAAGAGTACTTAGCTTTGTATTAGCTCAGCAGTATTAAGTGTTATTTAGTAACTGGAAAGGCATAATATACAGCACTATGCAAAAGTCTTAGGTACTCTAACTATACAGTACGGGCATCCCACCTCTCCCGGAAGTTCCGGGAGTCTCCCGCATATTAATAGCAGCTCCCTGATGCCCGCAAATTATATACAATATCCTGGAAATTAGAGGGAGAGGGAGAGCGGGAGCAGGATTGAGAGCAGGAGCAAGAGCGAGAATCCTGATTGGTCTCTTTGTGATAAGTAGACCTATCAGTTTTCTCTGTGGGCGGGCTTTACAGTCGACCTCTGTCTCTCCATCAGTTCAGTTTCGTGTCCTGCACTGCCATGGCAAAGTGTTTCAAGAAAAGAAAATATAAAACGCACTTCACCCCAGACTACACTAAAGTGTACCCCTGCCTAATAGGGGTCAAAAATGATGACAGTGTTACTCACTGCAGTGTTTGCAACAGTGACTTTTCTGTTGCCCATGATGGGTTAGGACTGTAAAGGACATGCTGAGGTGAGTTTAACAGGTGTCATTCGTTCAATAGCAGAGCTAACAGTATTTAAACTAGCTGGCCAGCTGCTAAGGAGCTACTCTATTGATGTCCTACATGATGAGGCCAAACTCCCTGTAGACGTGCTTAAAGTTGTAATAGAATTAAAAAACAACTCCATGACAATATATAAGTACATACTGTATTTTAATGTCACATTTTCTGCATATACCCAGTTTACAGATTGGTTTACAGATTAGACAAAATCACTAAACAAAGTATTACATAAGACAATATAATAAGGATACACCTTATGCTTTTATTTCTTTTAGGGACCACAACATATTAGGGAGGCTAATCGCAGGGAAGGCTGCTCAAGTATTTCACAGTTCTTTTCAGCAGAGCCACATCACAGTACAAGGAAAGTTTGCAAAAGAAATAGAAAAGCTATTTGCATTAGCATTGAGATTGCCAACAAAATATTCAACAAGGAATATATATAATGTGTGTGTGTGTGTGTGTGTGTGTGTATGTGTGTGTGTGTGTATGTGTGTGTGTATATATATATATATATATATATATATGTGTGTGTGTAAATATGTGTCAAATAGACTGTTGTGTTCTTTCATAATCAAATGTCCAGTATACATGCGACCTTGGAGGTCGCCGGCGGGGTGGGGGGGGGGGGTGCTACCTCCCTGAAATGAGTTTTTTGCAGGATCTGACAGTGGCATGCAAAAGTTTGGGGACCCCTGGTCAAAATTTCTGTTACTGTGAATAGTTAAGCGAGTAAAACACGATCTGATTTTCAAAAGGCATAAAGTTAAAGATGACACATTTCTTTAATATTTTAAGCAAGAAAACTTTTTTTATTTCTATCTTTTACAGTTTCAAAATAACAAAAAATGAAAAGGGCCCGAAGCAAAGGTTTGGGCACCCTGTATGGTTAGTACATAGTAACACCCCCTATTGCAAGTATCACAGCTTGTAAACACTTTTTTGTAGCCAGCTAAGAGTCTTTCAACTCTTGTTTGGGGGATTTTCGCCCATTCTTCCTTGTGAAAGGCTTCTAGTTCTGTGAGATTCTTGGGCTGCCTTGCATGCACTGCTCTTTTGAGGTCTATCCACAGATTCTCGATGACAGTTGGAGAGGCGTTCTTTTCATGAAATTCTGCACCCTTTTCTCTCCAAACATACCTTTGCTGATTGCGGCCAAAAAGTTCTATTTTAACTTTATCATTTAAAATCTATACAAGCCTGATGCATTTTGGAAACAAGACCTGTGACTGATGAAGTTAAAATAGAACTTTTTAGCCGCAATGAGCAAAGGTATGTTTGGAGAAAAAAGGGTGCAAAATTTTATGAAAAGAACCCCTCTCCAAGTGTTAAGCATGGGGGGTGGATCGATCATGCTTTGGGCTTGTGTTGCAGCCAGTGGCACGGGGAGCATTTACTGGTAGGGGGAAGAATGAATTCAATTAAATACCAGCAAATTCTGGAAGCAAACATCACACTGTCTGTAAAAAAGCTGAAGATGAAAAGAGGATGGCTTCTACAACAGGATAATGATCCTAAACACACCTCAAAATCCACAATGGACTACCCCAAGAGGCTCAAGCTGAAGGTTTTGCCTTGGCCCTCACAGTCCCCTGACCTAAACATCATCGAGAATCTGTGGATAGGCCTCAAAAGAGCAGTACATGCAAGACGGCCCAAGTATCTCACAGAATATTCTTCTTTTGCAAGGAAGAATGGACGAAAATCCCCCAAACAAGAATTGAAAGACCCTTAGCTGGCTACAAAAAGCGTTTACAAGCTGTGATACTTGCAATAGGGGGTGTTACTAAGTACTGACCATACAGGGTGCCCAAACTTTTGCTTCAGGCCCTTTTCCTTTTTTGTTATTTTGAAACTGTAAAAGATGGAAATAAAAAAAGTTTCCTTAAAATATTAGAGAAATGTGTCATCTTTAACTTTATGCTTTTTGGAAATCAGATAATCTTTTACTCCCTTAGCTATTCACAGTAACAGAAATTTTGACCAGGGGTGCCCAAAGTTTTGCATACCACATATGTGTGTGCCTGAGACTTTTGCATAGTACAGATTCCTGAAGTTGCAAGTCGGTCATTACATTGGACACTGACTAATTGTTGCTACAAAGGAATGCTGAAAGTTTCAAATGTGTGTGTGTTTAAAAAAAAATAGAATGAAATCCTGCAAATGGTGGAAATCTGTAATAAATTTAGTAAAATGCTGGAAACACAAATGACAGTGAATGCATTAAGAGAAACAGAGTTGGTATTTAATGTCAGATCTGGCTTTACGTGTAAGTCCGCTCTACCATTGGATTTATGTGGATTGAGTGAAGGATTCTGAAACAATGTGTGTACTTCATAAATGATGCAGTTAGTAAGTGTTCATATAAAAATTCTGTCTCATATTATGCATAAGGATGTTCAATGCCTGAAGAATTCCAGGCTTGTGTCTTTTTTTTGGCATGAATGCTGATGCTGAAATGTGTTCTCTTCAACACTGATCGTTCTGTTCATCTTCGCACCACCCATACAGCAGTGAGCTCCACATTCTCACCACCCAAGTAATGATCCTCCCAAATCTCTTGTTGGCTTTATTCACGACTGTGGAATTGGGTGAGGTTTTTGTCTGTCCTTTCATCTGAAAGCCTTAAAGTGGCATCTCCTAAAGTCACAAACTACAGAATCTCCACTACGCTTTGTGGCCAGTCACCTGTACTGAACAGGTGGGTGACAGTGATAATCCTCCTATGAATCTGCTTTGTATTAGGGTTTCTGTTAAATTGACAAGACAATATTATTCCCAGCTGTGTGTGATTGAATTTGCTGAAGGGAGCACTAAGATGAGGGATGCAGAAGCTGTCAGCTGAGAAAGGCTTAAGTAGTTTGTAAGCCATGGGAGGTCATTGCAGACTGTTTCAGACTGCCCATGGTCTTTTAGCACATGACAGAAACTATCAGTCACCAGGCAGACATGCTGATATAAAAAATATCTTCAATCGTGTGTCACAGATGCTTTCTACTGACTAAAGTGTTTTATTTTTCTCACAAACAAAACGTTCCTCTAAATTACACTTGTTTATTTCAACTGTTGCAGGTAAATCTATCTTAGAAATCAAAAGTTGTAGTTCCCTGACTGATATTTGTCTTTTGACATCAATCAGAAAGATCACCAGGCAGGTAAATAATGGTGGTCCTAGCATTAACCTCTATTTTGTACTCGCACAGCTGATAGGATTGTCACCAAAGTTTTAATGAAAAGTGATGATCAGTTTTTGTGTTGATGGAGATGTTCTGATTCCAGAGCCCAAACAATGTAACTAACATCGCACTTTACCATGGAAAACACCCTGGGTAATGTTATTACATAAATGTCAAATAGGAGTCCATCAGGCTCCACTGTATGCCAATGGTCACCAACCTCCGGGTCGCAGACCAATACCGGGTCATGAAGAATGCAGCGGTGCAGCGGCCTCTAATCTGGGCCAACATTTACCTGCCGGGCAGCACCTAATTAATTAGCTTGTTTATTTCGACTTTTTTCTTAAAGATGTGTTGGGTGCGTCCTGGCTACCGCTGCACCATTGCTTTCTTCGCGGCCCGGTATCGGTCCGTGGCCTGGAGGTTGGGGACCATTGCTGTATGCTACTGAATGGAAGTGCTACCACATTTATTTAGTCTTGAATGACTCACCTCTGTTTGAGAACAATTACTTATGCTGTCATATGTCAGGTTATAATTTTCTTCAACCTTTTAATGGCACCTTTTTCATATATATGTGAGAAATGTGGTCAGTGCCATGGAATGAAATGCTTAATAACACAGAGAGTTTTTCTTTGGTGCAGTAAATATTGCTGTCTGCCCATTTTGTTTGAATTTCTTCCTTCATTATTTAGTTAGATCTGATAAATAACGTGGCCGAAGCAGGGGGTCATTGGTGCCTTGACTGAATACTAGGTTGCAAATGAACAATATAGTAGTTACTGCATGTTACATACTACAACTAAAATTGTAATAGCGGAGCACATTGACTTCACTGTTGTCTGTTTATGTCTACTAAATCAGGTCAATTTCTAAATATCAAAAGGCACAAAATATCAGGATTTGGGGGTAAAAGCAGAGGAATGATACAGCAGCAAGGTAAATAATGAGTTATGAATTCACATAATGTGGGGATCACTGGCAAGTCAACATTCTTTATTGCCTCTTGAAATTGGTGGCTTGTTAGATTTATTCCGAGTCAATCACATTACTGAGAGTCTAGGTCGCATGTAGCCTAGACTGGGGAAGCAGAGGAATATTTCATTTCCTGAAAGACATTCATGAATTAAATGCATCTTTTCAATGAATAGTTTCAAAGTCAACAAAGCTTTTAAATCCAGATATACTTAGTTGCTTGAATTTCTATTCCTTGGTTATCACAGTGGGAATTGAACTTGTGTCCCCAGAGATGCAACTCGAGTCTTTGGATAGAATCAAATCAAGTACCGGAAGATAAACAGAGGAATTTAAAAAAAAGTATTAAGGGCAAAGTAAAAAATAATTAAAATCTCTAAAATCAATTTACTACATCCATCACAGAAAATGTACTGTTTCTGTTACTATTAATTGCTCTGGAGAGTCTGGTGTGTATTATAGAAGCAAGAATCAAATTGAAGGAAGTATCTGATATAGCTGTCTTCGGCTAGTTTAAATTACATTTACCAGTCGTGAAAGTTCATGAAACTCGTGAAAATTCTGATCAGGCTGTTTCTTTTATTGCACTTTAATGATAAAGTTCAAATAGTTCAGCCATTTTTTATGATTGGTAACTGAGAGGATACCTGTACTTTGCTGCATTTTAATGGTCATGTGGCCTCTAAAATTGCCACATTCCCAGCAACGTCAATGCTATTAGTTATCTGAAGTAAAGCAGTTATTGAAACTACCTCAACAAACAGTTGTTTGCCTTTGGTTTAATTTGCAAGAATGCATCCATTAATTCTTTCATCTAGTATAATGCTACAAACATTAAAATTTCCATAATGGTATAGAAGGGAGTTAGATAATTGATCTAAATATGGGTTTATGTTCATCCCCTTGCATTCTGACCTAATATTACAGTGCTAATTATGTTTTCTTCCTCTTGCTTTGCAAGGCCTGTTCTCCCAAGGCCTATTCTGAGCTGGTCTTTAGTCATCTTTACAAGTGATCATTTACTATTTATGATTTTTAATTTTGAGTTATGGTAGTATATTGCACATAAGGGCCAACAAGAGGGAAGGGAGACAATAGCTTAAGGTGTTATTCATACATAAGCATTTTATATCAGGTTTGCCAGGCAGCAGTGAGTAGAAGATGGAAACAACAATTGTTTTCATTGATTTTCAAAGCAAAGTTTGGATATCTTAGATGATATGTTCGTAGAATTATGTTGAACACAAAAGACAGAACTGTTCATACACTCCAATTAATTCACAATATCATTTATTGTATGAGTTACCTTTCGCACCATCTATTTCATCTCAGCCTTTTCAGACTTTTCACCTTTCTCCCCTATATTTGCCTGAATTCCTCATGTTTGCAGCTAAGCTAATTGCCTCTAGTTGCTCAAGTCAAGATGAGGAGTCAGAGTAAGAAATGACCTTCTTACTCTGACACCTCATCCTTTTTTTTTCTCCAGTCCTGATGAAAGGTCTCAGCCTGAAATGTCGACTGTACTCTTTTTCATAGGTGTTGCCCGGCTTGCTGATTTCCTCCAGCATTTTGTGGTGATGCAGTCAGTTAGAATGCTCTCCACAGTGCATCTGTAGAAATCTGTGAGTGTCTTTTCTGACATACCCTGGATAGATCCTAAGAGCTATTGATATCCAGAAACATAAAATTGCTCACCATTTCCACTTTTAGTCCCTGTGAGAGCTGCTGTGTATTCCCTCATCTCACCCTGTCTGAAGTCCACAATCAGTTATTTGCTCTTACTGACATTGAATGCAGAGTTGTTACTGTGACACCACTGAAATAGTGATATTTCTCGCTTCTGTCTTTAGTGTTGGGCACGTGGCCAAGTGGTTAAGGCGTTCGTCTAGTTATTTCTAGGTCGCTAGTTCGAGCCTCAGCTGTGGCATTGTGTTTGTGCCCTTGAGCAAGGCACTTAATCACACATTGCTCTAAGTCTGTGCGAGGAGTGGCGCCCCACACAGACTTCCAATCTGCGCCTTGTAAGGCATGGAAATGCCCGACGCAGGCCTCTCATGGTCTGAGTCGACGTCCCACCCACCCCCTCCCCCCGTATGCCCTCTCATCACCATCTGAAATTCAGCCTACAATGGTGGCATCATCAGCAAATTTATAGATGGCATTTGAGCTATACCTAGCCACACAGTCATGGGTGTAGAAAATGTAGAGCAGTGGGCTAAGCACACATCCCTGAGGTGAGCCAGTGTTGATTTTCAGTGAGGTGGAGATGTCATTTCCAATTCACACAGATTGTGGTCTTCCATTTACGAAGTTGAGGATCCATTTGCAGAGGGAGGTACAAAAGCCCAGGTTCTAGAGCTTTTTGATCAGAACTGTGGGAAGAATGGTATTGAACACTGAGCTATAGTCAATAGACAGCATCTTGACATACGAGGGGTGATTGATAAGTTCATGGCCTAAGGTAGAAGCAGATGAGTTATACAGCTCTCGTTACATGCACGTGCAGTTCAACTCTGAGTGAAAATGCAGAAAGGTTGAAGTTAATACCTCATTGCCTTCTACCTTAGGCCACGAACTTATCAATCACCCCTGCTTTGGACCACTCTCTGGAGGTTCAAGATGCCGACTTCTACAAAGAAGGGATCCGTATGCTCCACGACCGCTGGAATAAGTGTGTAAATGTAGGAAAAATAAATGTGCTAGGTTTTCTAAAATTGACTCCTACTTTAGGCCACAAACTTATCCATCACCCCTCATAAGTATTTGTATTGTCTGGCTAATCCAAGGCCACTGATAGCCAATGAGATCACAACCACTGTAGACCTATTATGGTGATAGGCAAGTTGCAGTGGGTCCAGGTCCTTGCTGAGACAGGAATTTCTGTGCACATGGCTATATTTTTGGGGGTGGGACTTAACTTGAAGGAGCCATTAAAATGACAGAAAAAAGCTGAAGTGTGGCTAAATTATAGTAACAGTCATCATTGTTTAGATATCCTGCATGGTGCATAAACAAGCTTTCAATCCATCACATTTTGGTTGTCATGCATCACAAGCAAAATAATCTGTTTTTAAAGTAATTTCCGATTATTGTTTTTTGCTTGCTTATCTGACCCTAAGGGAGCCAGGTGCTGTTTAATTGATGTCAGTTTACTGTAAAACCAATTAGATCTCAGATCTCACAGGGCATTTATTTGTAGCTAAGTGCAGTGCTTTGCATTGGCTATGAGCCCAGGAAATAGCGATGTCTTCGTGTTGGAAATTAAGGCAGAGTCTTGATCTGCTGTTGCTATCCAAGTGTAAACCATTATTTAATTCATTAAATCAAGCGCTCCAAAGCAAGGGGATGTGTTTCCAAAGTTTTGTGTAGAATTTCTCACCATGAAATATTCATCGGGGTTTTCACAAGTCCATTGTAGTCTGTCAGTCTTTCTATTTGTCACAGTACTTTAAAGATCCTCAGCTCTTTCCTCTGCATATGTATTGGTTGTTTCAGTTGCTGTCAGCAAATGAATTTCCTGGCAGTCATACTAAACCTTTGGAGTCAATTAAGAGACAAATGATACTGAAACAAAAAAGTCCTATGTTTTTGGAAATGAATGATTCAACCTCATCAATTAATTCTTCTATGGTTGAACGTAGGGAATCTACCAAATGTCCTTGAAGAGTGCAGACTGTTTGCTAGACTGAATATTGATGGCATCCATGATGATAGCTCCTGTCTCCAATTTCTCCAAATATACCTAGATAGTGAAGATGAAGAAATGCAGGAATGATTTGTGGGGATGTCAGCCTAAGGTAAATCAGTAGGGAAAAGGTTGTCAAAAGACACAAATCTCATATCTTCCACTTCACTTGAATCTTTTTGACCTGCCACATACTGCAGTCGTTCACAGCTGCAGGGAGTTCTGTTACTCTCTGCTCCCCCTGGAGGTTTGTTTTTTTTTTGTTTTCTAATGGTTGAATGGAGAAAGATTTACCTTCTCATGAGTCATTCCGCCATTCCCCGACTGCACTCTTCCAATGTACACATATTTCTCCAGAAATCAGCACAAGGGGATCTGACCAGAATATATAAGTGGCATTTTGAGTGGAGGTGACATTTTATCCCTCAAAGCCCCGTTCCACTCTGCTTGGCTGAGCACTGAGAGCAGACGGTGAGAAAAATGACTTGTGATTTTTTTTTTGTTATTCACAGGCAGGCAAGAAGCAGCGAGCTGTCAATTAATGATGGAAATCTGTATTTCTGGTTGACATACAGCTAACTAGAGGCTACATGGATAGCAGCTTGTGTGTATTGCAGTTCCTATTGTGCTGTCAGACAACCATCAAACACCAGTCTCCAGATGCAAGTAGTATTAACATTCTGCAGTGTGGCAATGTTTCAAGTCTGCCAGTTTCAGCACATTAACCCTTTCTCTGTTGCCCTATACTGTTTTATCAAGCTGTGTATGACTCAAATCTGCAGTAAGTCAACTGATTCATGAAAAGATCAAGACATTATGTTTCCCTCAACAAATTTTTTGCAATAGCTTGTTCTCCCCGTGCCCCACTTAAGTCCTGGCTTATCTAAATTCCAGTGTTTTTACCACACCTACGTCGCCAAACTTGGAGGCAGAAACGATTTGCTGGGATTGGAGGTGAGAAAGCAAAGATATACTAGAAAGATTCCCCCCATGCGTAAAATACATCACCAGTGAGTTTGCTTTATATTGAATCAGAATCAGTTTTGTTGTCTCTGAAACAAGTCATGAAATTTGTTGGTTTGTGGTAGCAGTACTGCACAGGTGTAACAAATTACAGTAAATTTTAATTTATAGTAAGAATGAATAAATAGTGCAAAAGTTGAAAAAGACCATAGGACATAGGGGCAGTGGGGTAGTGTTTATTGGTTCATGGACCATTCATAAATCTGATGGCAGAGGGGAAGAAGCTGCTCCTCCTCTCTGTTGGAAGTAATAAGAAGAGAATATGTCCTGGGTGGTGAGGAGCCTGAATGATGGATGAGGACACAAGAAGTAAGCATTTGATCAGGTTGCTGAACATTTGCCATGAAAATCCAATGTAATCTAGCTCAAATTACCACATTTACTGTATGGAAATGGACAAAATATCCCCATTCAGCGACTGAATAAACCTTCAGAACTGCTTCGCGAGTTGAGAAATGTCCTGCAACTGTGTATGACTAGAAGCTATAGCAGTTCCATAGATTCAGGCATATTGCAAGATTTTACAAACCGGTCGGTCGAAGGGTCTCGATGTAATCAGTGACAGTCTGCTTCCCTCCACAGATGCTGCTTGACCTGCTGAGTCCCTCCAGCAGTTTGTTTCTTTCTCCATATTCCAGCATCTGCAGTCTCTTGTATCTCCATTATGATACGTTTCTTTTAACAAGCTTTTTGCTTGTCTCTTTTCCTTCCACATGTCCATGTCAAATTATTTCTTAATTTCTTCCCATTTTTCCTAATCTATATATTTCTGGTCTGCAGAATAGACCTTGTACATATCTATTGGACATTATCAAAGTTATTAACCAGTGTAGATTTAGTATTCTCCAAAGAACCAGACACTTCAATTAGCATTTTTTTTCCTTGATTAGCTGGAAGGTAGTACTAACTTTTGAACATAAACATTGATTTCCATAATGACTGGTTTACAAATTGGAAACGGATTGTGGTTTTCTGCACTAGAATCCAACTCTGTAGTTGGCAGGCTGCTGAAGCAGAGGTCAATGATGAAACAATGTGTCTTGCCTGCAACTTTTACAGAACTGTATAATGCATGATTTAAACGCAAACAACAGGAATTCTGCAGATGCTGGAAATTCAAGCAACATACATCAAAGTTGCTGGTGAACGCAGCAGGCCAAGCAGCATCTATAGGAAGAGGCGCAGTCGACGTTTCAGGCCGAGACCCTTCGTCAGGACTAACTGAAGGAAGAGTGAGTAAGGGATTTGAAAGCTGGAGGGGGAGGGGGAGATGCAAAATGATAGGAGAAGACAGGAGGGGGAGGGATAGAGCCGAGAGCTGGACAGGTGATAGGCAAAAGGGGATACGAGCGGATCATGGGACAGGAGGCCTAGGGAGAAAGACGGGGGGAGGGGTGACCCAGAGGATGGGCAAGAGGTATATTCAGAGGGACAGAGGGAGAAAAAGGAGAGTGAGAGAAAGAATGTGTGCATAAAAATGAGTAACAGCTGGGGTACGAGGGGGAGGTGGGGCCTAGCGGAAGTTAGAGAAGTCAATGTTCATGCCATCAGGTTGGAGGCTACCCAGACGGAATATAAGGTGTTGTTCCTCCAACCTGAGTGTGGCTTCATCTTTACAGTAGAGGAGGCCGTGGATAGACATGTCAGAATGGGAATGGGATGTGGAATTAAAATGTGTGGCCACTGGGAGATCCTGTTACTCATTTTTATACACACATTCTTTCTCTCACTCTCCTTTTTCTCCCTCTGTCCCTCTGAATATACCTCTTGCCCATCCTCTGGGTCACCCCCCCCCCCGTCTTTCTCCCTAGGCCTCCTGTCCCATGATCCTCTCGTATCCCCTTTTGCCTATCACCTGTCCAGCTCTCGGCTCTATCCCTCCCCCTCCTGTCTTCTCCTATCATTTTGCATCTCCCCCTCCCCCTCCAGCTTTCAAATCCCTTACTCACTCTTCCTTCAGTTAGTCCTGACGAAGGGTCTCGGCCTGAAACGTCGACTGCGCCTCTTCCTATAGATGCTGCTTGGCCTGCTGCGTTCACCAGCAACTTTGATGTATGTTGCGTTAATGCATGATTTAGTTACCATTTGTTGCTGTGACCTTGTGATGGAAGAGAAGTTTGTGTATATAAGCAATCTTGTGATGTGAGCATCACACCCTTGACAGGGTCACCCATGGCATTAAAGTTAAGGATGAAATAATAAAAGGCACAGTTGGAACACAAAGACTGACAGCTGAGCATGGACAAGGTTCCTTTTCCCCACCATGCCCATGGTGAAAGTCACCATTTATAGTAATCCTCCTTATCAACTTGCCTTCTATGCCTGCCTGATAAGTGTCTTATCAGACACTTAAATATTTGGAGAGCACCTACTTCCATTACTCACCCCTTTTTCTACTACTGAGTTTAATTGCCTTTGTGTTAATCCTTTGCGTAAAACAAAGTTACCACCAAGGGGTAATGTAAAATCAGGTACCTATTACATTTCTCAATGCATGTCAGTTTTTAAATGCTGTTCAACAAAATAATTTAGATTTATGGATGCTTTTGCCATCAATTTTGATATTAGATAAGCTAGGAGAATAGGTTACAGAGAAACAAGAGCTGCTGTATGTAATCGGTGCTTGCACTTCCCTGATCTTTGTTAAAGAAAACAGAAACTGCTGGAAAAATGTAACGGGCAAGGTAGAAACCGGAGAGAGAAAGACAGCAAATGTTTCATTTTGATACATTTCATCGATATCTTCCAACCATCGGTATGTGTTCACGCATGGGGAAAGGACATTAGGCCAGATTATTAGTCGGTAATGTGCACTTATTGGATTGTTCAAGTCAGCATCTTGATCAAAAAGGACAGAATGATGTTTAGCCTACGTCACATACACTGTATAAATTGTACAAAGTTGGTACAAGAATCATTCCTAGTGCGAGGGAGTTGAATAGTGTAGCCTTTGCATGGAAAAATATTATCTATATTCCATTTTCTCCTTTTATGAATGATTGCACTAATTTCACAAAATTGGATATTTAGTTTCTGCAGACATCTCAGTTCAACAAATACTGAATTAATCCATTTGAAATAAAATTTGACCATGCATTACCTCAAGCATCCTTTCAATCAGTTGGCTCATCCATACCCCAACTTCAGGACACGAAATTTTAATAATTATTAACAACAGTCTGTCACTCTGAAATTTTCAGTTGACCTTTCTTCAGACATCCTTTCTATGGAAGTGATTTAACAAATAGTTTTGCTTCATAATGTTTCATTACAGCACCTTTCAGAAGGTCTAACTTTGATGTAGAGCTCTCTACATTTGTAAATTTCATTGCTGTACATTACTCTTTTTAAAGCAGGGGTTCCCAGCCTGGGGTCCATTAACCCTTTAGTTAATGGTATGCATCCATGGCATAAAAAAAGGTTGAGAATTCCTGTTTAAAAGTCTGCTCCAAATCTAATAAATGGGTGCAATAAACAGAAACATACATTGACAACTAATTTTGGTGCATGAGCAATTTACAGATATGTATGCCATCCATTCCAATATTAGATAAACAAGAAGAACGCATTACTGAAAAAATAAGTTGTGCTGTATGTAATTTGTGCTTAGAATTCCTTGATCTTTCTTAGAAAAAAACAGAAACTGCTTTAAACTCAGCAGAGCAGACAGAATCTGGAGAGCAAAAGGCAGCAAATGTTTCATTTTGATGCATCTCATCAGAATCTGCCAACCATCAATTTGTGTCCGCACGCGGGCAAAGAATATTAGGCTAGATTATTAGAAAATAATGTGCATTTATTGGATTGTTCAAGTCAGCATCGCGATCAAAGAGGATAGAACAGTGGAGGGCTTTACCTACATCAGACATTTAAATTGTACAAAGTGGTTTTGTTGTAAGTTATTATTACCAAAAGTTGTTGAATTCAACCCTTAATTATCAGGTGGTAAGGTTCTATTATCTTTTTTGTTTGGGTATAAACATGCTAAATTGTATTAAATATCCTCAAGCACTTAGGTGTTGCATAGATGTACTTAATGATGTCAAACTGAAAATAATATTTACTAATTTAGATTCTATTTTTCAACAGTATGTGTCAATCCTTTTATGTGAGAAGTTTAGTTAAGTAAATAGAAGCTGATTTTAAAAACCAGCACAACACTGGTTTACACTCAGGTGCCTCTTTATTAGGTACACCTTAACACCTGCTCATTAATGCAAATCCCCTAGTCAGCCAATCATGTGGTAGCAACTCAATGCAAATAAAAAGCATGCAGACATGGTCAAGATGTTTATTTGTTCAGATTAAACAACAGAATAGGGAAGAAATGTGATCAAAGTGACTTTGACTGTGGAATGAATGTAGGTGCTAGATGGGGTGGTTTGAATATCTCAAACTATTAGAAACATAGAAACATAGAAGATAGGTGCAGGAGTAGGCCATTCAGCTCTTTGAGCCTGCACTGCTGTTCAGTACCATCATGGCTGATCATCCAACTCGGAACCTTGTACCTGCCTTCTCTCCATACCCCCTGATCCCTTTAGCCACAAGGGCCATATCTAACTCTCTCTTAAATATAGCGAATGAACTGGCCTCAACTGTTTCCTGTGGCAGAGAATTCCACAGACTCACCACTCTCTGTGTGAAGAAGTTTTTCCTCATCTCGGTCCTAAAAGACTTCCCCTTTATCCTCAAACTGTGACCCCTCGTTCTGGACTTCCCCAACATCGGGAACAATCTTCTTGCATCTAGCCTGTCCAATCCCTTTAGAATTTTATAACGTTTCAATCAGATCCCCCCTCAATCTTCTAAATTCCAGAGAGTATAAGCCTAGTCAATCCAGTCTTTCATCATATGAAAGTCCTGCCAACCCAGGGATCAATCTGGTGAACCTTCTCCTTGAGGTTTTCACACACAATATCCTGTCAGGAAGGAGGTACAGGAGCATTAGGTCTAGGACTGACAGACTGAGGAACAGCTTCTCAATAGTCTCTAGAATTTACAGAGAATGGTGCAATAAACAAAAAAAAAAATCTAGTGAGTGGGCAAAAATGCCTTGTTACCATTAGCAAGATCAGTGAAGATTGACCAGGCTGGATCAAGCTAACAGGAAGGTGACATGGCCTCAAACAACCATTGGTTGCACCGGCGAGGTGCACAATAGTCTCTCTGAACACGCAACACTTCAAACCTTGAAGTGGATGGGCTGCAGCAGTAGAAGACCACGAACATACAGCCAGTGCCTACGTTACTTGGTACAAGCGGTATCTAGTAAAGTGGCCACTGAGTTTATTTATGTATATGTAAAGAGGTTGCGTGACGCAGAGTGTGGTAACATCACTGTGGATGAATTAGTCAAAAGCATTAAGTGCTGGCATCCATTGCTGTTGCAAGGAAAATCAGGCAATCAATTTTGTTTGGAAACTACTGCTGTCAAGGAGACATTAATTTTAGTTGAGTTTGCCAAAAGTCCACATACTGTATGTTCGAAATGCATTCTATATACATTACAGCCGCTGTTTTACGTACCTTCATATTTCATCCAAGATTGTTTTAGATATATTCACAAACCAGAGATATCTACAAATTATTACACATGAATGATAGCTGACATTCTGCCCCCAGCTCTGCCTATAGTGAAAGGTTTTCTGAGCATTCCAGAGCAGGTGCTCATCTGTACACTGGACTATGAGAACATAAGATCTGGGAGCAAAACTATGCCATTTAGCCCACTGAGTCTGCTCCACCACTCAGTCATGGCTGATTACTCTCCAACCCCATTCTCCTGCCTTCTCCCTGTAACCTTTAACCCTCTTATCAATCAAGAACTCATCAATCTGTGCCTCAAATGCACTGATTGACGGCCTCTGCAGCACTGTGGCAATGAATTCCACAGATTCACAACCCTCTAGCTTAAGAAATTCCCCCTCATTGCAGTTTTAAAGGGACATCCCTGTATTCTGAGGCTGTGCCCTCTTAGCCTGAATTTTTCAGCTGATGAAAACATTTTCTTCACATCCACTCTATCTGGGGCTTATCAAAAATCTGGTAAGGTTAAATGAAATTCCTGCCGCCTACCCACCGTTGTCCTTCTGACCTCATCAAGTACTGACCTAAAGCCATCAAATGTTCCTTATCACCTTTCCTTCCTGCATCATTCCTGGGATTAGTCAGATGTGGCTGAGACTCCACTATGCCTTGCTAATTACCTCCCAGATACCCTAATTATCCCCCCCCCCCACGCCTGATCTTCAAGCCTAGCTGCGCACAGAAGCTGAGACTGTAGACCCTGGTAAGCCTCAGGCTCACTCAGCTCGCTTTTGTCTCGGGGGAGCAGCCTTCTCCCCCGCCAGGCTGGGTAATCAAGTTTGTGTGGTTGCTGTGTGATGTACCCACCCTGCCAAATAACACAATGCACCATATGCGATTAAATGATTACACTTTATAGATCTTACTGGAACTATGTAATTAATAGAGATAAAATATAAATGGAAAATAAAACACACCAAACTTATCGATGTTCAACCACTTCATGCACAACAGTTGGAGCTCAATTAATGGAGTCTTCTTTCCACCATTCGATCCCCTCCGACCCCCTCGACCCACTGCCTGGGACCAACCTTGGTGGTCGGCCAGTCACTCCACACGAGTCTGTCTTCTTCTCTCCTCGCCGAAGACCCTGGGCCTCGGACTCCCACTCGGGCTCCCAGCTTACAGCATCGCATCTCCTCCCTCTGCCCCAATCCGCCTTCTGCCTCAAAGCCCGCAAAAAACAATAGCTTACAGACACACAAGAAAGAATAACATCTATCCCAATTGGTTCTTTCATCCTCTTATCAACAATATAACCCAAACAAACAGTGAGAGAGAAGCACCTTCTCAGCAGTTAACATAACAAAGAAGCCAGTTTATTCTAACATAACAAAGAAGCCATTTTCATTAGCCTTAGCAGTAAAATAAAAGAAGAAACCCCTTACATGAGCAAGACTATTATATCTGCTGGCCAAAAAAGAGAAATTTGTCAGTTATCTTGCCTTTATGTGTAGTGCTGCCACAGTTATGAGCTGAAATGGCCATTCTTGAAAATTTGGTGCTAATTTAATAATGCTGCTAAAATCAGATAACTTCACAGCTCTCGTTAGCAGTATAAAAGCCACCAGGTTAAAGGACAGTCTCTCTGCCACTGTTATAAAACTATTGAATGGTTCCCTAGAACAATAAAATGGATTCTTCTTCTCAGTCTACCTTATTATCACTTTGCACCTTATTCTGTACTACACTGCACCTTATCTGCTGCTGTTACACTTAATTTTCTATTCTGTAATTGTTTTAACTTGATCTACATCAATGCACTGTGTATTTAATTGATTGGAATGAACTGTCTGCAAGACAAGTTTTTCACATGTATTGGTACATGTGATACTAATAAACCAATTGTCAGAAAGCAACCTATGAAAATGCATTTATTAAGGACTTTGAAAAGCATTTATTTCATCATTCACTGCATGTATGCAAATTTGGATTGACTACAGAGAATTGAGCAATCATGTCTTGTTTCATGAAGTCAAAGATAGTTTACCATTACTTGGATTTTATAACCTGGATGTATGTGGCAAAAGTCAAACATGTAAATTGTAACAGCCTTCTCAGCTAACAGGGTAAAAGAAACTT
The DNA here is from genome assembly GCF_963921235.1 of Mobula hypostoma. Lineage (NCBI taxonomy): Eukaryota > Metazoa > Chordata > Chondrichthyes > Myliobatiformes > Myliobatidae > Mobula > Mobula hypostoma. The sequence continues at coordinate 27,573,504 of NC_086109.1, read as the reverse complement.
AGCAGAAAATTGAACAACCATTTTTTTTTAGCAACCATTGATTTTTTTTTAGAAGAGATAAATAACAAGCTAAATGCCATTGGCTTTAAAAGCACTATGGCATTAATCTATCTGATTAGCTTTGATTTCAAGTAGGTTGTAGTTATATAGAGTTTCAGCTATAAATGCAAAAGAACATTTTAATGACTTTTGAGGATAAGAGAGTACTGGATCACTCAGAGGCTGATGAGCATCAAGCTTACAGGAGTTTCCAGTAGATATTAGCTCGGAACACGTAAATGTAAAAAGCTGATGATGTGACTATGTATATATATTTTTTTTATTGTTTTGCAAGGAATGGAAAGATTGAGAGGAGTGAAGAATGTGTTCCTGCAGAAGGTCAATAAGATGTTGAAGTAAACTTGCCAAATTGCTGTAATGTTGTATTCTTCACCAACCTGGTTTCGCTACCATATTACTTAATAGGGGCAAGTGGTTTCAGAATCCAACCACAATCTGGGTTGGAAAGTACAGAACATCGAATAATGTCTTGTCTCTTCTGAAAGGTGGTTAGTAATATGTTGGGCATTAAGCAGAGATGGCAGAGTAACACAGCATTGGGACAAATTAAAGCAAACTGTTCTGAACATTGACTTCTCAAACTTCCGCTAATGCCCCACCTCCCCCTCATACCCCATCCATTATTTCTTTATATACACACATTCTTTTTCTCTCTCTCCTTTTTCTCCCTCTGGGTTTTCCCCCCTCTCCCTTTTCTTTCTCCCTGGGCCTCCTGTCCCATGATCCTCTCGTATCCCTTTTGCCAATCACCTGTCCAGCTCTTGGCTCCATCCCTCCCCCTCCTGTCTTCTATCATTTTGGATCTCCCCCTCCCCCTCCCACTTTCAAATCTCTTGCTAGCTCTTCTTTCAGTTAGTCCTGACGAAGGGTCTCAGCCCAAAACGTCGATTGTACCGCTTCCTAGAGATGCTGCCTGGCCTGCTGCATTCACCAGCAACTTTTATGTGTGTTGAAGAAATGAGGTTACTTTTCCATCTTCACATAGTGAAGCCCTTTTCTAACTTGAGAGGAGAAATTGAAAGTAGGTGATGCTTGCAGGATAATGGTTGATGGTTATCATGGATTTAGTAAGCCAAAGGGCCTGTTTCCCCACTGTACATCCCCGATTCTATGACCCACCCCAAGGAGGAAATTGAAATAAATGAGAAAAATTAATGTAACTGAAAGACATATGTCCTAGTAAGGAATTAGATTAATTAAGAGAAGCAAAATATATTAATTGTTAAATGAGGTTGCTAGTTTCCACTTTAATCAAAGAATGTGAGATTCCTGTAAATATACTATCACAAAGCAACAGTTTATCTTTTAAAAGCAATACCCAACCTTGTAATGGACTCTTTTAGTTAAATTATCACAAAATATTTACTTTATATTCAATCCCCTTTTACAATATATCAGATCCAAAGTAATCAACATTCACCAGCATTTGGATCCCTGAGCAGGAATGTTCCTTCTGAAAACCCAGCCTAGAAATTGGTTCAGCGATTACTTTGGAGTTGAAACAGTTTTGTCAGTCACCCTATTGCTGATCTGAAAGCAACATAAAGAGCAAGAGCTTCAATTGCAAGGTTCACAGTGGAGTAATACTAGCTTTCAGCCTGGTATCACTGGGTGAAGTTGACAATATTGTTTCACTATAGCATTGCTATTGAAGAGTACTGACTTTTTTTTTCTCATTTAATAAAAATTAGAAGCTATCACGCTGAGCACACAGCGTGTCACAAGCTGCCATGAAGATGATGGCACGATGAAAATCAAAGAGGAAAATTGCGCAGGGCAAACACAACTCAGGATGGCGATGGATTAAATAATGTGATTTGTAGTGGAACTGGGGTCCACTATACAACTGATGGACTGGTCAGGCTATTTCTAAATCTCTTTTCAGGGTTGTGATGGCTCTGGTCCTGTTCATGCTGGAGATTAGAAGAGTGGGGGTGTGGGGGGGGAAATCACATTGAAAGGTCTAGATAGAGGACAGAATGGATGTGGAGAGGATGTATCTTTTAATGGGAGAGGCTAGGACCAGAGGGCACAGCCTTAGAATAAACTGTTGTGTATTTAATATTTCAGTGATATTTAAGCAATATTGTAAATATATTGTTTGATTAGACATTATTTGTTTAAATAATTCATTATGAGTTATGTGTAATAATGGGCGAATGGCATACTGGCAGACATCATCACACCACCAAATCATGCACTCTTGTTTACCTTTCAATTGTTTTTTTTTGTTTTGGAGTTACAAAACATGACAGTGGTGATGAGGAAGTTCTAAATGAACCCGAGGCAACTGTCTATCTGTTGAAATGCATTGAGATATTTGAGTAAAAAAACATGCAGCCAAATGATTCAGAATTTTTTTTCAAAAAGCAGAAAACAGAGTTCATGAGTTCATAAACAGTGAATACTAGGTGGTAATCATAAATTTAAAAAAATGTTAATGGCTGTATACGGAACAGATTGAGCAGTATTCTGAAGCAAATTAAATAGCCAAAGAGAAATGAGTGCCATTTTTGCTGAGTCCATTGGATTTAAAGGCATACTGTTTGCTAGAAGTTAAACTGCTCCAACCAAAACAGCCAAAATGAGTTTTGCTGACATCAGGTAAGTACTGCAGGAACATTTAGAACCAAAGCTATTGTTGATTGCAGAATGCTTTAAGTTTCATAATTTGAATCAAAAGGAAGAGTGTGTCCATTTCAGCATCGTGGCTGAATTGAAGAGATCATCTGAGCATTTTCAGTTCAGTGATGTGCTTAATGATGCACTGAGAGATCAGTTGGTTTGTGGAATCTTACAAGCAAACATTCAAACATGGTTCCAAATTGAAGCACAGCTAACATTTAAAAGAGCATTTGAAATATCTTTATCAATGGAAAAGGCAGACAGAGATGAAAGTGAGTTACAGTCAGGAATGGGAGAGAGCAAGAACAAAATTGCAATAGAAACCAGCCGGGCTGAACAAATTGTGTTATCTTTATTGCTGTGGCTCACATACACCAGGCCAATGGTGAAAGATGAAACTTGCAGAAGATTCAACCATGTCGGACACATGCAAAGAGCATGTCAGGCTGACCAGGATAAGTGGACTGCACAAAACTATCTGCCCGCTTTTGCTAAAAGCAAAATGACAATGATGAGAGTGACACAGGACTGGGTGGCCTTGAGATTTCCGAAGTGAAAACTGACAATAGACCAGCAATATGGCTTACATCAGAAGTGAGCAACAAATTAATTAAAATGGAATTGGACATTAGTTCGGCTGTTTCAGTCATTCTTCAAAATGAGTTTGAATGCCATTTTAAAGATACCGAACTGAAGCCTGCAGACATCCAACTAGGAGGTGATACTGGAGAAAAGAAAACTCCTGTGGGAATGACATTTGTAACAGTGATATACAACAATCAACAAAGACTACACAAGTATGCTGCTAAAATTCAAGCAGTGGTGGATGTCCTAAGCCCAAAAGACGTGTCCCAGTTGTGATCCTTTATGGATTTGTCATTTGCTATAACAGATTCCTGCCAAACCTGGCTACTGTGCTCCACCCCTTGAACTCATTGCTACAGACTGGGAAGAAATCGCAATGGACAAAGCAGTGTGAGGTGGCTTTCCTAAAGGTAAAGGAAATGGTGACATCAGACACTTTGTTCACTTATTATGATCCACATCATCCAGTGAAGCTTGTCTGTGCCACCTTGCCTATGGTATAGGTGCAATCATGTCACATGTTATGAGTGATGGAAGTGAACATCCATAGCCTTTGCATCACAGTCCCTTACTATGCTCGATCATTCATGGGCACAAATTTCTTGGTGTTAGTGGATGCAGCTAGAAAGTGGCTAAAAGCATTCCCAGTAGCATCCACTACAGCCTTGCACACTGATGTGGTTAGAAGCTTCTTCTCAAGGACTGGTGTTCTAGAACTTAGTCAGTGACAATAGAACACAGTTGGTTGCGGAATAATTTCAGTCATTCCTGCAAATGAATGGAGTAAGACATATTACATCTGCACCATAGCACCCAGCTGCAAATGGCTTTGCAGAAAGTTGTGTCCGGAGTCTAAAGAAGGCACTGCGAACAATGTTAGCAGAACACACGACACTGACACTGAAACAGAAGCCCACCAGTTTCCTCCTTGCATATGGCAATGCAGTGCTCTCCACCTCCAACAACTCACCAGCTTGCTGTTCCTGGGTCATCCCTTGTACTCGCGCTTGGATCTCCTCAAGCCCAATCTCAGAAGGCGCATGCAGGGCAAACAAGTGAGACAAGTTGAAGGCTCCTCAAACAAGGAGGTTCAATGTTCCACTCCTCGACAAGCAGCCCTTGTGAGGGACTACAGAGATAATCAAGAGTGGGTGCTCATAAAGATTAAGGACAGAACTGGACAACTTTCCTACACCGTGGGGTTTGCATCTGATATCATCTGGAGATAACATGTCAATCACTTGAGGAGAACAGAGTCAATTGTTAGAGAAGAAAGGTGGTTAGAGTTGTCAGAACCAATTCCTGGAGCGCTATAGTCAACTCCTTCCGCCACCATGGAGGAGACCACAGAACCTGAGGTTGATATACAGTCGCAAGTCACTCCTGCCTAGCATAGTGACACCCCCCCCCTCCACCTCATCACGAAAGATGTTATCCCACAAGAGTAAGAAATCCACTATGGCAATTAAATTATTAGACCTTAATGGATCAATTTAAAATTTACTATGCTACGTACATGTTACATATTTGAGTTGGAGCTTATAGCTAAGCAGGGATGAGTGTGGTATATTTGCTATTACAGTGATAGTTGGATAATATTGTAGATAGGTTGCTTGATTAAGTATTTTTTGTTTAAACAATTCATTATGCGTTATATGTGAATGGCATATGTCATCACATTGCCATGTCATATGTGCATACCTCGCTTAAAGTAAGAACTACTTAGACTCGCTTTCCTGGCTCCCTTGTTTTCCTTTCAGTTAGTGTTTATATTTTGGAGTTGCATAATATAGCGGGTGTCTTTTTAGAGCAGAGATAAGAAAGAATTTCTTTTGCCAGAGTGTGGTATATCTGTGAAATTCATTGTCGTAGGTACCTGTGGAGGTCAAATTATTGGGTATATTTAAATCAGAGGTTGATAGTTTCTTGATTAGCCAGAACATCAAAGGTTAAGGGGAGAAGGCAGAAGAATGGGGATAATAACTCAGCCATGATGGAGTGGCAGAGCACAATTGAGCTACTTTTATGACTTATGGTACGTTAGAACGATGCTCCTTGCACATCGTCCCTCCTCCGTATGTATAAAATACGACAAGGTAATGACCCAGTGGCAGGGTTAATGTTGGCAGAAAGTGTTGATAAAATTCCTGACGTATGCAAACTCTTTAAAGCCTGCACAAATTGATATATATTGCAAGATCTGTTTTTTTCAGCCTGTTTCAAGGATATTGGTAAACTGCATAGTCAATTTTCTGATTGGTGTGCTTCATAAACTTTCTCAACTAAACAAAAGAATTAAAATAATTAATTCCAGGAGGCCTTTAAAATTTTATAGTAGAATTGATTATTGTGACTTTTTTTTTCTCTCTCTCTCTCTAACCAGTCTTGCTCTGGGTAGGCCAGGTGAATTAGTACTTTTGTGCTGGTGCTTCATCCACCCAACAGCTTTTATTTTTGCAGGGATCTTTGTTTTAGAATCAAAATTAATTGCCTCTGGTAGGATCTGTGATAACTTGGCATCTGATTGCTTAATAAAAGATGAGATTTTGTTTTGTATGTTCATCAGGAATGTTTTGCAATAGAGGCCATTGTAAGCCTAATAACATTGAACAGTACAGTACAGGCCCTTGGGCCCATGATGTTGTGTCAGATGTGTAACCTACTCTAAGATCACTCTAACCCTTCCCTCCTACATTGCCCTCCATTTTTCTATCATCCATGTGCCCATCTAAGAGTTTTTTTTTAATGTTGCTAATGTATCTGTCTCTACTATCACCCCTGCGAGGGGACTCCATTCACCCACCACTCTCTGTGTAGGAAAAAACTTACCCCTGACATCCCTCCCTATACTCTACTCCAGTCACCTTACAATTGTGCCTTTTGTTTGCTGAATATCAGAGGATCAATTCCAAAAGGAGTGCTGAACCCTAATTAGAATCATTAAAATGAAAGCAATTTCTTTGCTTTTTACTTTTCATTTTATAATTTTATGATGCTTGGCCCAATAGTAATATCAAAAATTTTCGTCTAGTTGATACCCTTAAACCAAACATATTCATGAGGGAAGTGTGTGGGGCACCAGATCAATATGATTGATTGTTGTCTTGCATTGTGTATACATTCACATCCTGAAGGTTTAGCTTCACTTTTATATCTGCCTCAGCAATACCAGCTGCAATGATAAATTTGGCCTAGAAAACATATTGTGCCATTACTGGCGTGAAAGCCTGTCAGGATCACACTGCTGTGCACATCCAGAGCACTGGTAGATGCCATATGTGTTTGTATTGTATATTAGATCATAAGTCTTCAGAGCAGAATTAGGCTACTCAGCCCATCAAGTCTTCTCCTCCATTCCATCATGGTTATATCTATCTTAAACCTATTCTTCTGCTTTCTCCCCATAACCTTAATCACCCCGACAAGTCAAGAACCCGATCAACCTCTACTTCAAATATACCCAATGACTTGGCCTCCACAGCCACCTGTGTCAATGAATTCCACAGGTTCACCACACTGGCTAAAGAAATTCCTTCTCATCTCTGCTGTAAATAGATGTACTTCTATTCTAAGGTTGTGCCTTCTGGTCCTAAACTCTAATTGCATCAAATTAGAGTGCTACGCCTCTGCCTCATACTATTTATGCCATTGAAGCTGGAACTAGTAGTTAGTCATTGGCCCTAGAGAAAAAAATTGTGGTGGCATAGTGTAACACTATTTCTGTGCCAACGACCCAGGTTCAATTCCTTCACTGTCTGAAAGGAGTTTGTAGGTTCTCCCTATGACCACATAAGTTTCCTCTAGGTGCTCCAGTTTCTTCCCATGTTCCAAAGACTTTTGTGTTAGCTGTTTAATTTGTCACATGGCTGTAACTGGGTGGCATGGGCTCAGTGGACTGGGAAGAGCTGTGCTGCATGTCTAATTAAAAATGCCTTTTTGTGTTTTGAACACTGGTTCATTTCTTGGCTCAAGGCGCTATTAAAGCTGACTAGGGTGAAGAGGCTCCTCCTCCTCATCCTCCTTATTGTCCTGGAGTAAGACCAGTTCTTTAAATTTTAAGGTCTGGGTGAGGGCAAGAGAAGGGAAGCGTTCACTTGGCCGTCAGATGATCAGATTTGAAACGGGGATTGAGGTGCAGGTTGGCTCTTTCCTCATGGAACGGCATCAAGTGATTGGACTTTTTATAGTTGAAGACTTGAAGTAAGTGAAGCAGCGAGGTATCAAAGACTTTTAGGAATTTGAGGGCATAAATGCATAGAAAAGAAAACCGGGCAAAAGTGAACACACCCAGTAGAGTAAAAGTGGAATATAGTGGGGAGAGAATTATGTAACTAGCAATGTCAATGATGCAGAATGTTAAAAAGGACAAGATAAAATGGTTTATCTTTATTACAGTAACAAAGGATTGCATTCGTGAGTTTGAGAAGAATTGATTTGAATACATAGCTTGAGTTTCAAAAAATATGGACAAGGATTTGTAGGGCAGCTCACTCAAGGGTTTTGTAGTGAAAATGGAGGTTGATGTTGAAGTGGCAGCTTTCCTAAAAGGAGTGGTCAATGTCAATTTGATTTGGACAGAGAAGTGATGATGCTGACATTTGGGGAGGTGAGGTGGAGACAATATATGAAAGGAAGGAACAGCCAGAGTGTGAGTAACATACATTGTAGTTCTGATGAAGGGCCTTGGCATGGAGTATTGATTGTGCATTTCCCTCCATATAATCTGGCTGACCTACTGAGTTCCTCCAGTCTTGAGTGTGTGTTGCTCCAGATTTCCAGTATCTGAGGTCTCTCTTCTGTCAGCCAACATAGGAACTAACATAAAAATTGGAATGTCAGCAGTTCTTCAGAGTAAGGTCAAGAATTTGGGTAGAAAAGGGCAAAAGGAGCTTGATGAAAGAATGAATAGAAAAATGTAAATCAGAGGAATGGGGATGAGAGAACCAAAATGGAAGATAAGCCAGCTGAAGGAAAGAAGAGATAGAAAGAGCTGATGATGTAATTTATTCTTACTGACAAAAAAGTCCCAAAGCTGCTGCTGTAAGCAAGGTTGTAGAATGTATAAGTGAGTGTTTAAGAATGGAGCCTTCAATAAAGATTAGGCATGTACATTAATAAAGAAAGTTGCTTTTACTCAGTTGGGAATCTGGGGTGAGATATATAAAGGGATTTAAGACTTTGATAAGGAATGGGAATTTATGTAGAATGAGATGTAAGTTAACAATCAGAGTGAGTCTTATCCGTGATTGAGACAATGGGCAGACGAAGCAGCAAGACTCATAGTGTGACAGTAAAATTTAATTTAGTGGGTTCAGCGTAGTGGGAAGAAGTAAAAGCAATGAACACGGAGAATAGTGCATTGTGAGATGAAGTGTGAATTTACTGAGAGTTTCTTGGTGCAGAAGCTTAGGAGCAAGGGGATACAACGGCCACAGTATAAAGTCATTGCGATGTGCTGAAAAGAGGAAGGATTTTATCGAAAGAAGTTCATGATCAAAGATGAAAAAAATACCAGAGGAGAAAAGGGATAAATCTGTAACCTAATCATTCTGGCATACATCCAAAATCTTCCCTCAGAGAAACTTCCTTTTGTACTTCCTTTTATTGCTGGATGTTCCCAAGATATATAACTTGCCCATTTTAATATCTGCAATCATTTTTTTTTGCTTGTTACTCACCTCTTCTGTCCAGCAGAGGTGGGAATATGCAAACCACTCTGAAAATGGATCTAAGCTTCTAATGTGCTTCTTTCTCATTTATTTTATTGCCTGACACTTTGTTTCCACTTCACGTTTGCTTTTATTCTATCACATAGAAGCTACCCCTGCATCTAGTTGAATTTATCAATTGAATTACCTTGGTACAGTTTACACTAAGATATAGTGCAATATGTGTTAAACATGAATTTTATGGACATGATTTATGATTGATGATTTAAATGTGATTTTTGAATCTAGTTTAATATATCTGTTGTCTCAGACATTGGCTCATAACAAGTTTTGCATCATATTGCTTACTTCTCATTTCTGATTGGTCTAGTTTATTAATCTCCCTTAATTGTGTAATGATATTATTGTTTCATTTTTTAAACATTGACATTTCACATTTTCATTCTCATTCATTTTCTGTTTGCCCATTCCTTCCTCCTTTTTGTTCATTCCATCCATTACTTCTTTCTCGTCCCTCTCAAGTGGTACAAATCTCAGTTGTACGGGTCATTGGTATGGTTACACTTGGAGTACTGTTTAATCACCTTCTTATAGGACAGACATGGTGAAACTGGAAAAGGTGCAGAAAAGACTTACGAGAATGTTGCCGGGATTGGAGGGCCTGAGTTGTAGGGAGAGGCTGGCATGTCTAGGAATATAGGAGAGTGAGGGGGCAAGCTTATCGAAGTGCTTAAAATCATGAAAGGCATAAATAAGGTTGATGTTAAGTCTTTTTTAGGGTAAAGGAGTGCAAACTAGGGGGCGTAGATTTAGAGACAGAGTGGAGATTTAAAAGGGATCTGAAGTGCAACATTTTCACTTGTCTTGTTACATACACCTGTTAGGGTGCATTCTCCCCTCCAGTTACCTTATAAGGTAACCGTAGCCTTCAGCCAGGAGCAGATGTCATCAGGTGGTTCCCAACCTTCACCAGGTGTTTCGACCCTTAACCACGACGCTCCCCAGTTGGTGGGCCGACAGTGGTGGCCAAATCACTGTCCATCTGCTCCTGGCTTTCAGCTCCCCTCCTCTTGCCTACTCCAAATCCAACAAGAAGCTTGTTCTGTCTCTTCCCCCATCCTACGAGCTGCTTGTTTTTTGCTCCTTTCGTCCAGGCCCAGATCTGACAACAACTGCCATGCTAATTTGGCTGGGAAACCTCTGCAGCCGATCTCCACAGGGAACAACCATGCCTGCCATCACACAAAGGATGGTGTGTGTAGGAACTAAACTGCCAGAGGGCACAGTTAAGGCAGGTACAGTAGATCATTTAAGAAACACTTGGATGAGTACATGGAGGAGAGGAATCTGGTGAAATCTGGGCCAAATACAGGAAGTTGGAACTAGCTAGATACACAAAGTAGTTGGCATCTACTTGTTGGGCCAAAGGGTTTGTATCCGTGCTGTATTGCTCTATAACTACAACCCTTTCTTCCTGTCATTATATCTTTTATTCCCTCTTTCATTCTTTCTTAATTTTTTTCATGGATTCTTAATAGTCTTCGTAAAACTGAGGTTAGTATGGTTCCCTTAAACAATCCGACATGTTTAATCACTGCTTTTCATCAAGAGTCAAAGACGCTCACTTTGGATGTGAAAATCAGGCTGCCCTTGGTTAACTGGAAATTGCTTCTTATTACCTGTTTTTGTTCAAGGGAGGGTATTAAATTTTATCCATTGAGTTGGAAATGCATCCTCAGTGACATGTAATTATGAAATATAGCAGATATGTAAATTAAACTCTGCTTCCACAAGTCATCGCCATTCAAGTGAGTGAACCAGATCACAGGCCTGCCATGGGGATTCACCCCATATATGATGCAATTAACACAGTGCAATTGAAGGTGATTGTATCATTAGAGGCAGCTATTAAAATGTGCACTGTTCTGAAGATTAATTTGGGAAACTTCAGTTCATAAAATGTAATTTCTGGCCATTTGAAGAATTATTTATTTATAACTTAATTTTCCTTGCATATTTGCTCTGCAATGGAATAAATGAGAAATGGAAGCTTAATGAACAAAGAATGTGGTGAATAATTTTCATCAGCCTTGAGTGTCAACTAGATAAACTGCTGTAATAGTATGGTTACACTGATTTGATTGGATATCCAGTGGCCACTTTATTAGGGACAGGAGTGGAATCTAGTACGTCGTCTGTTGCTGTGTTCTATCCACTTCAAAATTCAATATGTTGTGCATTCAATGCTCTTTTGCACACCACTGTTATTACACATGGCTATTTGAATTACTGTTGCCTTTCTGTCAGTTTGAAACAGTCTGGCCATTCTCCTCTGACCTCTCTCATTAACAAGGTGTTTTCTCCCACAGAATTGCTGCTCACCGGATTTTTTTTGTTTTTCCAACCATTCTCTGTAAACTATTAAAGACTGTGTGCATGAAAATCCCAGGAGATCAGCAGTTTCTGAGGTACTCAAACCACCCTGTCTGGCACCAGCCATCATTTGACAGTCTACTTTAGATCATACTTGTCCACCATTCTGACGTTTGATCTGAACAACAACTAAACTTCTTGATCATGTTTGCATGCTTTTATGCATTGAGATGTTGCTACTTGACTGGCTGATTGGATATTTGCATTAACAAGCAGGTGTACCTGATAAAGTGGCTACTGAGTGCATCTTCAGCTGTAGTTAAACCTAGATATAAAATGGTCTTCCCAGTGGTACCTGTTTGCTTAGCTTATAAAATATTAATATTTGGCAATTATATACTTTGTGATGTTGACTTGCATTGATTGAAGTGTATAACTATTAGGCTTTCAATAAATCTGCCAGAGCAAATGTTTGCCCTGCTGTAAAATAGAAGCCCGAGTAGCATGCCCCTGAGTCCTCTCTAACACTTATTTACTTTATGACCGACCTACACTGTTCTTTTTTTTAATCCAGGAATGATCTTTATCACGATCTGCCCACATGAGCTAAATCTCAGACAGCTTCAGAGAAGTTAACACACTCTCAGGGATGAAAATTCTTCATTTCCATTAATTGTCACAGGGAAATACGCTCCCGGATTTATCCAAATAACGTAGCTGTTGCTGTGCCTTATTCTGGATTCTCCAGCAGTGGATATACCACCTGACAGCAGTGACCTAGTTTTCCAACATACTTTTCAGTTTCCTGTAGGTATGTACAACTAGAAACTAGAAATAAACACCCTTGTTCTGAGATTTAATGTTTATGGGTACATTAATGTAGCTGGCTACAGCATCCCATAAGCATTATGTTTCAGGGGTCACTGCCAGGAAGTGCTGCAATGTGTGAGGCCCATGTCACAAGAACAGGTAAATCTGGGACAAAGGACAGGTCTGGGATTGGGGAGATATGAGTTGTGCTTGGTGAGTGCAGGTCATGAAGGGAAAGGGCCAGTAGGCTAAGCTAGCTCGCTGCTTGTTACACCTACGCTCTGTCCGCCAGAGAAAGCAGGATCTCCCAGTGGCCACACATTTTAATTCCACATCCCGTTCCTATTCTGATATGTCTATCCACAGCCTCCTCTACTATAAAGATGAAGCCACACTCAGGTTGGAGGAACAACACCTTATATTCCGTCTGGGTAGCCTCCAACCTGATGGCATGAACATTGACGTCTCAAACTTCCGCTAATGCCCCACCTCCCTCTCATACCCCATCCATTATTTATTTATATACACACATTCTTTTTCTCTCTCTCCTTTTTCTCCCTCTGTCCCTGTCACTATACCCCTTGCCCATCCTCTGGGCTTTTTCCTCCCTCCCTTTTCTTTCTCCTGTCCCATGATCCTCACATATCCCTTTTGCCAATCACCTGTCCAGCTCTTGGCTCCATCCCTCCCCCTCCTGTCTTCTCCTATCATTTTGGATCTCCCCTTCCCCTCCCACTTTCAAATCTCTTACTCACTCTTCCTTCAGTTAGTCCTGACGAAGGGTCTCGGCCCGAAACGTCGACTGTACCTCTTCCTAGAGATGCTGCCTGGCCTGCTGCGTTCACCAGCAACTTTTATGTGTGTTGCTTGAAATTCCAGCATCTGCAGATTTCCTCGTCCCTGCTTGTTCTAGCTGTTAAACAGCTAGAATGCTTCTCACATTCAAAAATATTCACAATCTCTTAAAAATCAAATGTACTATTTAAAAAAAAATTGAACAATTAAAATGAAGAAAATCAAAGAACTTGGGGTGGGGGGAGGGAAAGGAAATGCAACAGCATTTAACTTCTGTGGAAGTCTGCCTTTTACTCCAGATGAAAACAAAGAACCCATCAGCGATGAATAGATTCAGCTATTATGACATTCACACAAGCTTGAACGGATTGCAAGATTTTCTGCACGATGTTTCTTAACAAAATATGGCACACAAGCTCCTATATTTAACTTCACAAGTAACTGATATACAACCTTACGTTCAATATTGGGAAGATCTCTGAGCTGGAGTTTGCTCCTGACCAATCTGATTTATAAGATTGCCACTTAGGTCAAATTTTGTTTTAAGTGTAGAAAGTTGTGGTGTATTAAAGTATCTTAATGATGAATGGAATGACACAAAATGTAGACCGGTGACTACGAAATTATGACTATTTTAATCGAGTCATGGAACACTGCAGCACAGAAGCAGGCCTCTGGCCCATTGCAGAGGTTCTTTTTGATGCAAATCTGAAATTTATCTTCTCTAGATAGTCATAAAATGCAGAAAACCATATAGTTAGTTGAAAAAAAGACATCAATCCCCTCCCCCAGCTCAAAAAGAAAAATAAATAAAAGCTTGCAAACCCCAGCAACTCCCCCATCTAGTCCATGCTGAACTAGTAGTCTGGCGAGTCCCATTCTTCTGCAGGTGGTCCACAGCCCTTCATACCCCTCTCATTTAGGTACCTATCCAACACAGTATTCTTTGTTGTACACTACACCCCCCACTCTCTGTGTTATCCGCGAATTTGCTGATCCAGTTTACAACATTATCATCCAAGTGCTGATGAAGTATTGTTGGGAATCTCTCTAAGGATTCTTGGGGGTCATTCAAATGACATTTATCAAGGTGTGGTTCTTGATTCATGGGAAAGATGAGGTTTAACTCCACATGTGTGCATTGGAATTATGTGCCGCAATTTGTATTGTTGGGTTAGCTTCCCTGTCTTAATGGCCCACTGCCCACACATGCTTTTCATGGGTAGGTGTCGATATAGGATCAATCTATTAACAGTAGGAGTCAATCACAAACATCACTTATAATGCAGTAGCCATGCCAGCTATTTCATCCAGTTCTTTACACGACAAAGGGAAAAATCCAGGATATGGTGATTTGGCCAAGAGTGATAGTGGCACGGACTACAGGTTTAAAACCAGTGATGACTTAAGGAGAACATATCTAACACATTATCCTTAACAACTTCCGCCATCACCAAAGGGACTCTACCATTATACATAACTGTACTCCTCCCCTCCCCACTTTCCACAGGAATAGCTCCCTCTGTAATTCCCTTCTTCATTCCACCCTCCCCACTGATCTCCCCCCTCTCCCCCAGCATTTCTCCCTGCAGGCAAGTACACCTGCCCCTACACCACCTCCTTCACCTTCATTCAGGGCCCCAAACAGTCCTTCCAGGAGAGGCAATGCTTCCCCTGCGAATCTGCTGTGGTTGCCTATTGTGTAATGTGCTCGCGGTGCAGCCTCCTCTACATTGGTGAGACCCGTTGTGAATTAGGGGAGTGCTTTGTCTCGCACCTCCACACCATCCGTCACAAGCAGGACTTCCTGGTGGCCAAATATTTTAATTCTGCATTCATCCTCTTGTGCCAAGATGAGGCCACCCTCAGTGTGGAGAAGCAACACCTTATATTCAGTCTGGGTACCCTCCAACCTGATGGAATGAATATTGATTTCTTCTGATGAACAAAAATTCCACCCCCCCCACTTCCCCACTCTGATCTTTTATTTTTTCTCCCCTGCCTATTACTTCCCTTGGGTTCCCTCCTCCTTCCCTTTCTCCTATTGTCCACTTTCCTCTCCAATCAGATTCTTTCTTTTCCAGCCCTTGACCTTTCCCATCCATCTGGCTTCACCAATCACCTTCCAGCTTTTCTCTTTACACCCCCCCCACCTTTTAATTCAGGCATCTTGCCCCATCCCCCACAGTCATGAAGAAAGTTTTCAGCCCAGAACATTGACTCTTTTTTTTCCTATAGTTTCTGCCTGACCTGTTGAGTTCCTCCAGCATTTTCTGTGCATTGCTTTGGATTTCCAGCATCTGCAGATTTTCTCTTGTTTATGTCTTAAGGAAGCATCAAACACCTTCAGTCACCATTTCACACAAAATTAAAGTGCTATTAGTTTAGTGGTAGCTAAATCAAGGTTAATGGTAAGAATCACATCACTATTAACAATTCTCAAAGGCAGGAGGAGTGAGTTCACAATGAGATATGCAGATAATCTGACAAGGTTTTCATTGCAGATGTGCCTGTGGTTGTACTTTGATCCAGTCATGATAGTTTCCTCTGAGCAATCTCATTGGTTTCATTGCTGTCCACACGTTGTGTTCACACAAATGGTGGGGAGCGTGCTGTTGCCAAGGGTGATGGATGGTCCAGGTCTTTGGAAATAAATTAAGTTGCTTTGATCTCCCTACCTGTAAGAAATAATAGAATGAGTCAAAAAGTTAAAATTATTTAAAATTAATATATAGAATGTAACCAGGTGTTTGTCATGATTTTGTGTTTGTATTTTGTTTTTATTGATGCTGCAGCCTCAAATCAAAAAAATGATAACATTATTCATCAAAATTGCAATAACTTTTCATTCAGGCAGCATTCCAAAATTTGATTCCAGAAATTCCTACTTTCCATCTGTGCATTCATTCTGTGCTTTGGAAAGAAGTACTGTTATCACTTCTAAATATGTTGTAGTTTCAACCTACTTCTCCTTAACATTGCCTCAAAATTTACTCTGATGTAGGTCTGAGAATCTATTCCTTCAACAATCTTTTATTCTTTTTTAAAAACGTTTACTTCCTTAACACCCAACATGGCAATAAGTCATCAGAAAGTCGTTTTACTTTGTAAAGGTCAGTGCTTGGCTTGTTCCTTACAAGGATACTCAAATTTCAAAATATCTTCATAACATCATAGGAACATTGTAGCTGATTTCTTAAGTTGCATAGCCCTAGAATAGCCATTTTCTTTTCTCCTCGAGGACACAAATGAACACAAGGAATTGGAACAGTAAACTATTCAATCGTTATTATTCACATCATGGCAATTTAAATAGATACTGCAGGTCAGGCAGCATCTATAGTGGGGAATAAATAATCGATATTCAGAGCCAAGACCTGTTGATTTCCTCCAGCATTTTGTGTGTGTTTCTCTACCACAAGTTTTCAATGAGATATCCTTTAATTGGTCTAAAATCATAGAGCTGGTGTGAGTAATGCTATCGCTGTAGTGTATATGAACTTTCACAATGCTTCTGATGAACAGGCTCATTGGTGAAGTTGAAACACATGGCTTAAAAAGAGCATTGATAGTGTGGGCAGACGGGGGCATGAAGAATGGTTGATTTTTTTTATAATCAGAGGAAGGGGAATAATGGTATTTCCCAGCTATCAGTGTAGGGTCATTGTTTTTTGTTTTCTGATCCATGGATTTTAGGGAGCAAGTCACAATTTCTACATTTGCAGATGACATTATCCTCCATACAGTATGCCAAGTTTAATGTTAAAATGCAATAGGAGATGAATAGGTTTGTGGAATGGACAGGTGTTTAATGCTAAGAGAAGTAAGGTTTGATCGGAAGAGGCAATAAGATACTGTTTTAAAAGGGGTAGCGAAGCAGAAGATCCAGGGACCATTTGAAAAAACATCTGGATAAGAGGCATTTAGAGGGATATGGTACAAACACAGGCAAATTGGTAGCACCATGATCACCATGGACAAGTTAGGTTAAACGGCCTCTTTCCATGCTGTACAACCATCAGCCACAAGTCATTTAAAATTGCAGGCAGTTGAGAAACTCTAAATAAGATACACAAAAGTCTCGGCCTTATCTATAAAGTCAAGAAGTTGTAGAAAAAAACAGGAAGTTCTGTTGCAGTTATCTAAAGCACTGGTCTGACTTCAGCTGGAGTATGGTATTCAATTTAGGTCACCTTAATATAGAAAGGATGTGGAGGCATTGGAGAAAATCGAGATTTATGAGAATAATTCATGGGATGAGATACATTGGAGAGACTTGGACTGTTTTCTCTGGAAGAGAGGTGGCTGAGAAAAGATCTGAGTGTATAAAATAATGAGCAAGTCTGGACAGGGTGGATAGTGGGAGGTTGTTTCTATTGGTGGAGATTGTGGGTCAGCTACCGCAGGCATAACATAATAAAGGGGAAGGGAATTGATAGTGAAGTGGGGGGAAAAAATTTGAATGCAGTTCTGGAAACTTGAAAGCACTGCTTGCAGATATGATGGTGGCAGTCTCCTTTGTGAGAACATTTCTCTGCGGAGGTGGATAAATACAAGTTTCTGATCCAGCAAAATTCTCAGTTTTAAAATTCTTACATTTATTTTCACCCCTTAGTATCTTTTAAAAAAGCCTCAGTTCTGGCCTCTCATTCATTCCCACTTTCAAAGACTCCAACATTGGTAATCATTCCTCAGCGGCCTCAGTTCTGGAGTTCCCTTGTTACATCTTCCCAATCTCCATATCTCTCCCCTCCCCTCAGACTATCCTCAAGTCTTCAATGTTTACTTTTAGACTCTTTAATTCTAACTTGGCGAGCAAAGCTATGGTCTCCTCTGTCACAATTATTCTAAACACTGGTGCTCAGCAAGGTTGCATTGTCAACCTCCTACTCTATTCCCTGTATGCTCATGACTGCATGGCTAAATTCTACTGTAACCCCATCTACAACTTTGCAGATGATGCCACCACAGTGGGCCATATCTCAAAAGTTGGAGTACCGAAAGGTGATAGAGAACTTAGTGACTTGGTGTCATGACAACAATCTTCTCCTCAATGACAAAGCACAAAACAGCTGGTCATTGACTTCTGGAGGGGAGCAGTACACATGCTCCTGTCAACAGGAGTTGAGGTTGAGCAGTTTGAGAGCTTCTGGTTCCAATAGTTTGTCTTTGTCCAACTATGGACAGCACAGCCACGAAAGCTCACCAAAGTCTTTACTTCCTTGGAGGCTAAAGAAATATGGTATGTCACTGTAAACTCTTGCCAATTTTCATCAAGGCAACATAGAAAACATTCTGCCTGGATGCATAATGGCTTGGATGGCAACTGCTCTGTAGGTGAGCACAAGAAACTGCGAAGTTGTTGACATACAGTAGCTTAGTACATCATGGGGGAAAAAACCTCCCCTTCATGGACTTTGACTATATTTCACACTGCCTCAGTAAAGCAGCCAGCATTTAATTATGGCCCACCTCCCCTGGATATTTCCTCATCTTCCTTGTTCCATCAGGCAGAAGATACAAAAGCCTGAAAGCAGGTACCACCTGTCTCAAGGACGGTTTCTACTCAACTGTTGTAAGACTATTAAATGGCTTCCTATTACAATAATAAGGACTCTTGAGCTCATGACATTCATTTCCGGAATGGTTCTCATGAACCTTCTCTGGACCCTCTCCAATGCCAGCACATCTTTTCTTAGATATGGATCTGAAAACTGCTCTTAATACTCCAAATATGGTCTGTCCGATGCCTTATAAAGGTTCAGCATTACACACTTACTTTTATATTCAAGGCCTGATCTGAAATAGTCAGCATGGTTTTGTAAGTGGGAGGTCATGTCTGACAAAAGTTTTGAAGTTGCCTGGAGAAGTAACAAAATGGATAGAAAAAAAATAGGGGCAGTGGATGTTGTCTAGATGATCTTTAGTATGGCCTTTGACAATGTCCTGAATGGCAGCTTGTTATGAAATGTTAGGTTATAAGGGATTCTGGACAAACTAATGGATCCAGAATTGGCTTGATGATGGGAAGCAGAGAGTGAGGGTGATAGTTGAAGGTCTAGTAGTGTGTGACTAGTGGGGTGCCCTAGAGATCAGTGTTAGGATCTTGGTTATTCATTATTTAGGTAGATAGGTATGAATGTACATGGCATGATTAGCAAGTTTGCTCATGATACTCAATCGGGGGTATTGTTGAAAGTAAATTGCATGAGATCTTGATTAGTTAGGGAGATAGGCTGAGCAATGGCAAATGGATTTCATCTTTGGATAATTGTGAGGCGAATCCTTTTGGACAGTAGGACTTGGGCGCTAATGATTTTTGTGGAACAGAAGGACCTGGGAGCTAAAAGTGGCCGCACGAGAAGACAGCGTGGTGAATAAGGTGTTTAGCATGTTGGTCTCCGTCACTCAGGGTACTGAGTTTAAGAGAAGGGACATTATATTGCAGTTATATAAGCTTTTGATGAGGCTGCACTTGTAGTGTACAGTTTTGATCATCTCCGATAGGATTATAAAATCATGAGAGATATGAATAGGATGCATGGTCATAGTCATTTCCCCAGGTTTGGAGGAATCCAAAACTAGAGGACAATACTAAATTTCTGCAGCAGTGTTTTAAACATTGTTCTTTTGTGTGCATATCCATCCTTGGGATCAGTGAAATCCCTCTTCCTGTGCTGTACAATTCTGCATACTGTGTTCTGTTCTATGTGCTTGTGAGTAACCCTACCTCCCAGCGAGCTGGCATCAGTACCATCTTTGTTTTCTTTTCCCACTGTAAACCACTCATCTCCATTATCTGACCAGATGCCAGATCTACACTCTTCTGTCGGATGCATGCTGTGGCAGTATCTAAGGAGAGGGAGAGTACTTGGTCTGAATATTGGTACTTCAATCCATCTAAAATGTGAATGCATTCAGGGATCTTGACAAATGGTTTCTGGTTTTCGAATCAATAATTTCCATTTTAAACTTCAGGCACTTCTGATAGTGATTTGCAACTGTTAAGAGATGTCCAAGGGGTAAAGCTAAGTAGCACGGGACAAGCTGAAAGCCTGTTATGCTACACTTACAATAATACGGAAAGTTGAGTTTCTATAAATGTGAAATCAATTAAAATATGACTTAATGACTTAAGTATGTCTAATCAAGTATGCTTTTCTTGGTGTTCCTTGCAATGAAAGGCAAATAAATGTAGTTACCTGCCTGCACGAAATAAAATACATTATGATATAGTGGAGTGATGGCAGAGAGCTGAGGAGCTGGTAATTGCGTTCTAATGCCACTGGAGCGTGTTAGAACAGCTTTTGGGTTCAAAGACAGATGGCACACGTGACTGTATGATGATACGTTATCTTGTTTCAGCCATGTTCTCATTAACAGCTGACCAAGCTATGGCCAGTATATCCCCTTCTTGAGTTTAGGAAATTTAGGCATGCTTGTCTGGTTAAGTCAGACAAGTTAAATTAATCAGACTGACGTTGGTTATTATCTATTCTTCTGGCACCTCATTGAGAACTAAAGAAGATACAAAAATATCTGTCAAGGTCCCGGCAATCTCCTCCCATGCTTTCCCGGGATAGATCTCATCAGGTCCTGGGGACATAGCCACATTAATGCTTTTCAAAAGACCCTACTCCTCCTCAATATCAACATGCCTTAGAATATTAACATACTCCTCCCCAATCTCACCATCATCCATGCCCTTCACCTTGTTGAATACCAATGCCAAGTATTCATTAAAGAATTCACCCACTTCCTCTAAATCCATTCATAAATTCCGTCCTTTATCTATAAGTGGACCTACTCCTTCCCAAGCTATCCTTTTGCTCCTAATGTGTATACAATGTCTTGGGACTTGCCTACTTGCCAAGGAGGCTCCTTGTAATCCTGAAAAGGAAACTCAAAAAATGTATCAAGCATCTTCAACACTGTTCCCACCTAAGGACTGTGAAAGAAGTGCGCCCTGAATACTTTGAGTGTTTTCAGAATACATCTGACATTTGTTTTCTGTCTAGCTCTGTAATCCCTCTGTTATTCAGAATAATACAGCACAGAAGTAGGTCCTTTAGCCCAAATGTTCCATGCTGACCACAGCACCTTCCCTGCTTGTCCCAGTTGCTCATGTTTGGCTTATAAACCTCAAGCACCTCCCTTCTATGTACCTAAGCAAATGCCTCATATTGAAAACAACCAGTTTGTTCCAGGTGCTCATTATCTTCTCTGTAAAGAAGTTACATCTCAGGTCTCTTTTAAATCTCTCCCTTTCTATCTTGTATCTAGTTTTGTTCCCTTTCCTCAGAATCTTCTGCTCCACATTTAAAACTTGTATATTTTTCGTAAAGCTTGCCCAGGATCGATCACAGTGCTATAGCTGAATCAACGCTTTATAAAGTCTCATCGTGGCTTTCAGTTTGACATTTACCAAGTTATCAAGTTTGCAATCCTGTATATTTTATTGATCACATTCTCAAATTGCTCTGCCACTTTTGCCTGAATGTACGTAACAGTTTTTAGTCTGGAAATTGTTTCAAGTATGTAATTTGACTGAAACTGTTAAGCTTTAGGAGTATGGCTTGGATTGTTTTGATGTCATGCTGAGTGATTGTATGCTATAATGACCTTTGTCAATGTATCAGGCTGGAAAATATTGCACTAAATTTGACAATAATGGATGGCATAGGGCAGTGTAGTACAACTTGACAGTTCACTGCTGCTTCAGATATGACTTCCATTATTTTGCTACTGTGGCAAGTGTCACACATTTGCTGATACAAGACATGAAATTTCTGCCACCGTTATTAGTGTCAGTAAAATTAAGATCTCAGATTTGCAATATGGAGAAGTGGACAGTAGGCAGTATTTTTATCCAGTGCATATATTGCATAGGCATTATACAAGAAAGATCTGACTGCAAACTTCAACTTCCCCATTGCAATCAAAATTCAGCTGATCAACTGATATGAAGAATCTGCTGTAGATTTTAATGAAGGTATTTCCTCAGTTTAGTATTTGCAGCAGAATCATAAATATGCATTTGTATTTGTGTTTGTTGTTTCAGCAGAAACAAGATGTTTTGATAGATCTGCTTATTATGGCAAGCGAATTATGGTCTAATATTGGACCCATCATCTAATATGAAGTTCCGTTCTATAAGTATGGTATGTGCAAAATAATAAAAAAAAATCCATACTCCATATGGCTCAGTTTCATATACTGGAGTGCGAAAGCAGGCAGTACAGTTACAAGCAGTAGCAATCTGCTCCAGCTAAAAGATACCCTTGGCAACTGGAAAATGCCTGCAATGCAGTCAGATCGGGCTAATTTGGCATATCAATATTTTATTATCATCCCTGAAAAGTCAGAACTATTTTCCATTATCACCTTTCCATTTTCCTGACAGACATGTGATGGATGCTGCTAAATGTCAGTACAAATGCTAGTTGCTTCAACAATACCAGTTTGAGTCTGCAGAAGAGGGGAAATCAAATAACCTGTAGTTTGTGAAAATGCACTTTCTGTAAAATATTTTGCATATTCTGTCTTTTTCAGCATTGATATTGTGCTATGCTTCCATTTATTTGCCTACTTTAGGAAAAATGTCGATGAAAGCATGTCAGAAACAACTTTTTTTTTACTGTATTTCATTATAAATATTGCAAATAGTTATCAATCCCATTCCACACAATATCTTTCAGTTTGTTCTGATTATTCTTTGTTATGCAATTATGTGATTGGAAAATTAAAACAGAAGTTTTTTATTGTCTCTTCTCAGTGGAATCCCAGGAAAGAAATGTGGAGCAATTATTCTCTCAGCTGAAGAACTTGGCAATTGTCGGGTAAGTAAAAGCTTTCATTGTCACACTGAGAACTGAAATCAGGTTGGAGAGTACCTTCTGGGTGCTGTAAATCTTTCGTGAATAATGTCACACTGCATTCCAGTGTTTGTAAAACAATGGGCCTTTTTAACTGTTGCTTGACTATTTTTTCATGTAAGCATTAGACCGTCAGAAGTCAAATACTGTGAAGAAAGCAAGTCTGGTGGTCCTCGAGGCTAGTGTACTAATGCAATTTTCAGGCAGTCTTGTTAACAAAAGTGGCTACATAACAGATTGGTGGATGTAGATGCCCCTGCCATGCTTAAAATATTCCTTAAATAATCACTTGATGATAATCACATAAATTACAAGGCCTCAGGCAAGGGCTGGGAAGAGCAATTAGATTGAAAGGTTCTTGAGTATGAGGATATAGTTAACTACTTCCCTTGCAGATGTTACATTGTGATGGCCTTATTGTTATAGGCACTCCCAATGATAGACACCCTCAGGATCGTTAGGTCCAAGATTTCCTGCAATGCATCAAAATGCTCATTGCATTAGTAAAAGAGTTACATCCTTTGTATTTGAGAAGGAAGCAAGGGTGATGAATGGCAGGGTGTGCCGGTTGAATTCTGTAGGTACTACAAGCAACTCAGAAATTGTAGTTAACAAATTACAGAGGTTTAATGCATAAGGAAGAATTTTAACTGGCTAATAATCCTGAGTGGTTTCCATCTGAAATGAAAGGAAAGGGAAATTGGCCAACTATTTTTCAAGGTGAATATTGGAGACTACTTGTTCTCACAGTCCTTTAACTCAATGGTAGGGGCAAACATAAATACAAGAGACTGCAGATGCCAGAAATCTTCAGTAACACACACACAAACTGCTGGCAGAACTCAGCAAGTCAGGCACCATCCATGTAGGTGAATAAACAGTGGATGTTTTGGGCAGAGATCCTTCATCAGGACTGATGAAGGGTCTCGGCCTGAAAAGTTGACTATTTATTACCCTCCATAGATGCTACCTGACTTGATGAGTTCCTCCAGCATTTTGTGTGTGTTGCTCAACGGGGCAATCCGTTGGGTCCTATCGCTCAAGAATGTGAGGATGAAGAGTTCTGGAAAATTTTAAACTAAGAAAGGACTTGTGCAATCTCAGGACCTCCCGGATTCTGCAGAGAGAAGAAGATTCTGTTGAATATATTATGGGCGCATGCATCCCTAGCACTGGTAGTACCTGGATGAGGCACTAACTCAAGCAGGCGATATCCAACACCTAAGCTCCCTGTCCAAGTCATCTTCTCACAGGCACCATTAGGCAGGAAGTACAGAAGTCTGCTGTCCCACTTTGCCAAGCTACTTCCCTTCAGCTATTGAGCTGGTTCAGAACAAACCACCACAACCCTAGTCACTAGAGTTTAGCAACACTATGACCACTTTGACAACTCTGCTCTAAAATAGTCTTTTTTGTAATTCCAATTGTGTTCTTTTTCTCAAAATTCTTTAGCTTATATTTTCTTGTGAATGCTGCTTGCATGATGTTAAGTTCCTGCAGTAAGGTTTTCATTGCACTATTGCATACATGTACAGTACTTGTGCCTATGACAACAGACTCAACATAGAATGGTACAGTATAGGGACAGGCTCTTTGGTGTTCCAATGCGTTTAATATCACTGGCGTAATTTATGAAATTTGTTAACTTAGCAGCAGCAGTACAATGCAATACATGATACATATAGAAAAAATAAGAATTACAGTATATATATATGTATACTAAACAGTTAAATTAAAAATAGTGCAAAAACAGAAGTAGTAAAAAAATTGAGGTAGTGCTTATGAGTTCAATGCCTATTTAGAAATCGAATGGCAGAGGGGAAGATGCTATTACTGAATCACTGAGTGTGTGTGCCTTCAGGCTTCTGCTCCTTCTTCCTGATGGTAACAATGAGAAGAGGGCATGTCCTGGGTGGTAGGAGTCCTTAATAATGGACACCACCTTTTGGAGGCACTGCTCCTTGAACATGTCTTGGATACTACGAAGGCTAGTACACATGATGGAGCTGACAAATTTTACAGCTTTCTGTAGCTTCGTTCAATCAATGACTTGACTTTGTATCTCCCAAAATACTTTATGGCCACTGAAGTTCTTTTAAAGTATTATGTTTGGTCATCTGAGAAACTCGACAGGCAAGTGGTATGTGGTGAACTCTAACAGAATTATTTGTCCAGGTAATTAGTTCAATGTTGTTGATTGAGGGGTAATTGCTAGTCAGGAAGACTGCTGAGAAAGATGAACATAATTTTCCTTTAAAGACCTGCATTTCTTGCCTTTTGGGTTTATAAACTATTCTGAGATGCTGGAAATCTTCAGCAACACAGACACAAATTGCTAGGGGAACTCAGCAGGCCAGGCACCATCCATGTAGGTGAATAAACAGTCGATGTTTTGGGCAGAGATCCTTCATCAGGACATGCACACCTCCGAACTCCAGATGGCAAATAATTGAGGCTCCCATCCAATTCAGGCAAGGACTTCAATTATTCAGCAGAAGCAGGCAAGTTAAATGTACTATTGGGTGAAACTGGCACAACATATAAATCACTCCATTTCACTTCTGTTTCCGTGTTGCTCTTGTTTAAGGTTTCTCCTGTAATCACAGTTGATCCCTTGCTAATTCGCTCTTGAAAAAAAATTGATGCCTGAATAATTAATCACGAAAGTGGCATGACCTAACAGCAGAACAGCAAGTATGAATAGTAATTAAACCTGAAGTGACTGCTAGTTATTTTAGGTTATTTAATATTCGAATCTAGCAAAATAGAACATATCCTAAACTATGGCAAGGTACTGGAAGAGTGGAGAGAAGCCAGAATGTTAAAGTATTTGGCCTAGAAATTCTAATGCACCTCAGCAACAGGACTGTCTTTAGCCCTCTAATGAAACCTTGGATGTGGTAGACTGTTAAGCACGACTGACGAGGTGTTTCACAGAGTATCTTGGTCCCCTGTTCAGAGACACTGATGAAAGCTGGTTTTCAGAATGCTGCTAGCCACAAACCTAATGAGGCCTGATAGGAGACTGGTGGGTGGCTGGCCCCAGCAAGTGATGCTCATAAATGATGGGTGACTTGAAAAGTTGGCACTGATGGGCAGATGGTACCAGATGCCGATATTGAATGTTTCAGTGGGTGGCACTGGAGATGGTCTGTGCCTGCTTGAGTGGGCAACATCAGAGACTGGCATTGGATGTTTGGGGTTGTACGTGGCATCATTCACTGACAATTTTTGGATGGTTTGATGGGTGTCATTATAGAGTCTCACCAAATAGTTGTGAGAAAAATATGCACTGGAGAATGGCTCTCTTTGATCATTGGGGTCTGGTATTGGAGACTGCACTATCAGATGTTTGATCAAATGACTTTGGAGACTCGTATGAATGGATGATTAGCATTAATGCAGAATGGAGCCCAGATCTGATGACTGGAAGCTAGTGTGAATAGCTGAAGGAGTCTGTCTGTGATGGTTGGAAAGAATGGTAGATGGAAGAGCGGGGGTGACAACAGCAGTTTGTTCTGAGGGGTCTAGGTCAGAGGATCCCAACCTGAGGTCTATGGACCTCTTGCTTCTTAGTATTGGTCCATGGTATAAAAAAAAGTTGGGACGCTCTGGTCCAGGTGATGGAGAATCAAAGAGGACGAGTGGATTGATGGGAGTGCAGAAGTTCTAGATACAGCGTGGGATGAGGTGTGTCGGCCCAATGGATGAGAATGAAATAACCCAGTTGCCTACAGGAGTACCCAAGCAGGCACTAAGCTTGGAAGAACATATGGTCCCAAAATTGCCACTCGCTGGTTGACTTGGTTCAGGCTCACTGCAGTGTTCTTAATAGAATATTGTACATGAATGATGACATACTGCATTCTCCCAGTGATACTTGCATTGTGGGGCAAGTGTGGCTCGATACTGGGAGATGCTGCCCAGTATCAGGAGCAAAATAATAAACTGCTGGAGGAACACTGAATGCTTGAGGACCCAAACGGTCTACACAGCTTCCATTTTATATGTTCTTACATGTGTTCATATGCAATTTCCAGATTGATGTGAAACAACTGGAACATCATTGTAACTGCATTTCCTCTGCGAAAAACTAAGTTTTCAATCTCATTCTGCAGGAGGAAAAAGAGCAATTGAATTTCTAGACATGTTGGTACAAAATCTGATTTGTCTTAAAATCCAACCCACTTCACTTTGAAGCCTTATAATTTAATGTATAATTTATCCCAGCTATCCACTGTTGTTAATGACTGAATGTGGTGTTTGAGTAAATATGAACTGTACCATCATATTCCCTTATTAAATAAATGCATTATGCCTTTAAAAGATTAAATTCTTGTACTTGCCTTTTCAAATGTGATGCTGCAAATATGCTTTCCTACATTTTATTAAATCTCAGCCAAAAAGTGGGTTTAAATGTTTAAAAAAAAAACACAATAAGGAATGGATTCCAAGACTAAATGCACACACCAGTACTGGATGCACACACCAGTACTGGGAAGCAGGTGTTTGCTGTAGGAACGTGCTTTTAACTTTTATTATTGGAATGATTTCCCTTCAGAAGTTTGAGTAGAAATTGTTGATCCATAAAGGCTCCAGAGAAGCTCTGAAGTTACATTTTCCAGATTTGATACATATTTATTATTTAAATAGGGAAAGGGGTAGTAAATAATCAAATTATTTATTGGCAAACAACAGGAATTCTGCAGATGCTGGAAATTCAATCAACACACATCAAAGTTGCTGGTGAACGCAGCAGGCCAGGCAGCATCTGTAGGAAGAGGTGCAGTCGACGTTTCAGGCCAAGACCCTTCGTCAGGACTAACTGAAGGAATTATTTATTGCTTGATTTTGATTTTGGTCAAAATGTTCTCTGGTTATAAAATTGGAATATATTATTCTTGGTTTGTAAAACGCAAGTGAGATAAATTTTCTCTGTCCTACAATAGATTAGAAAGCACAAAATGACATTAAACATTAATGGGTTGAATTGAGCTCCAGGATATGGAACTGAGTCACGAGATGTGTAAATGAGTAGTTGTACATTTCAATTTAAGTATTGCAAGAACAGGGTGCCTTCAATCTGCGAACAAATACAGATTTGATTTAGTCATAGTCATAGAACACTACATCACAGAAACAGGCCCTTTGGCCCATCTAATCTGTGCTAGCCCATTAATCTGCCTAGTCCTATTGACCTGTACCCAGATCTTAGCCCTCCATACCCCTCCCATCCATGTAACTATCCAAATTTCTCTTAAAAGCTGAAATCAAAACCACATCCACCACTTAAGCTGGCAGCTCATTCCACACTTTCACCACCCTCTGAGTGAAGATGTTCCCCTTAAACATTTCAGCTTTCACCTTTAATCCATGACATCTAGTTGTAGTCTCACCCAACCTTAGTAGAAAAATGCAAACACCAGGAAATCTGCAGATGCTGGAATTTCAAGCAACACACATAAAAGTTGCTGGTGAACGCAGCAGGCCAGGCAGCATCTCTAGGAAGAGGTACAGTCGATGTTTCGGGCCGAGACCCTTCGTCAGGACAGAGGGTCTCGACCCGAAACGTCGACTGTACCTCTTCCTAGAGATGCTGCCTGGCCTGCTGTGTTCACCAGCAACTTTTATGTGTGCTGCTTAGTGGAAAAAGCCTGCTTGCAGTTATTCTATCTATGCCCTTCATGATTTTGTATACCTCTATCAAATCTCCTCTCAATCTTCCATATTCTAGGAATAAAGACCTAACCTATTCAACTATTCCTGATAACACAGGTCCTCAAGTCCTGACACCATCCTTGTAAATATTCTCTGCACTCTTTCAATCTTATTTACATCTTTCCTGTAGGTAGGTGATCAAAACTACACACAATATTCCAAATTAGGCCTCACCAATGTCTTATATAATTTCAGCATAACATTCCATCTGGTGTACTCATTGATTTATGAAAGGCATTGTGCCAAAAGCTTTCTTTACTACCCTAACTAGTTGTAAGACCACTTTAAAGGAATTATGGATCTGTATTCTCAGATCCATCTGTTCTACAGCACTCCTCACTGCCCTTCTGCTCACCATGTAAGCAGGGCCGGATTTAGTGGGGCCGGGGCCCCTGCCGACACCATAAAATGCTGCTGTACCAAGCAAAAAAAAAGGCAAGAACAAGAGCAAAGGTCGTACTGGTCTAAATATCAAAGCTGTGGACCAAGACATTGGTTTAGTACAATATGTAGGCTATAAACTTACAGGCCTTAAGAGGGAGGACAGAAAGTAATGCAGATTCTTAGTTTGAAGGACAGCATCTAAAGCACTCAAAAATTGACCTCGGCTTAGTTGGCTTAGTAAAGTTATGAGGGAGACGAAGTATGATGTACCCAGTCTTAAATCTTTATTTAGCTGTTGCTGCACATACCATAGGCCTTACTTCTCAAACAATGCCAAAGCATTTTTATCTGGTATTTTTCTCTACTGTGTGTTCTGAGAAAGTAAAATGGAAATGAGAGACAAAAAGGCCAAGAGAGATGGCACTATGGCAAACTAGGAAACTTCACAATACTCCAATAATCTTTTTGAAAAATGTGATCTAGCACATACTAACCTATTGCTGTGCTGTGTGGCTTGCAGAGTAAAAACCACTTACTACTTACTCGGTTTGTAAACAGTCAACTATTAGCCTGTTGCCTCAAAAATAGGAACAGCACTGACACACAAGCCTAGATATTTACAAAGCCAGATGCTTGTTTTCCAAAATTAAAGCCTAGTTCTTCTGGATTTCTTCACAGCAAAGCCCTTGATTAGATCACTAAAATCCAGTTTCCAAACAAGATCACTATCAAGTGACATCAGAGTAAGATGATTCAGCCTGTCCTGTCCCATTGTAGATCTG
Source organism: Mobula hypostoma (assembly GCF_963921235.1). NCBI lineage: Eukaryota > Metazoa > Chordata > Chondrichthyes > Myliobatiformes > Myliobatidae > Mobula > Mobula hypostoma. The sequence goes on along the minus strand of NC_086109.1, from coordinate 27,543,828 downwards.
AGCCTATTCTTCACTAGCTTTTGCAGTTCTGTATCTATTCTTCCACTCTCAGACGCTAGCGTAACGTAGGTCAGTTTCGTTTACCTGTGGTGGTCGCTATTTTCATGCTCTCCTATGCGCTCAGCGGCATGTTTTCAGTGGCTAAAGCCAATTTCGAAGATGGACTGACAGCTACCATCACTGAAGATGCGGCATGCAAAACAAAACACACAGCCGGTGGAAGGGGAATATAAGAGCCATTGCCTTGATATGTACTCACCATTTAAGAGCTTGCGTTTGAAGTGAAATTTGGAGAAAAAAAAGTCTCTGCTGTTTGTACACTCATTCCGAAGCTTTGATATCCACATCTTTATTCTGGCAGGCCCTTTCTTAGCCCAGTATGCTCGGATTGAATCATCTAGTGTTTCCCTTCCCCGGCGAGCAGGACCAGTGCTGTAAGGATCCTCAGTAGCGGTAATGTTAACATTAATGGTGGTCAGACTGGTTGTTCGGAGGCCTCTGTGGTTGGGAATCTCAAAGTCATTCTCTCTGCCTCTTCAACGTTAGCTGCTGACTGTGGCAAGGATGGTGGTCCTGTGCTAACACTGGTGCTAGCACTAGCTGTTGAACAAGTCTCCATTTGTCCACTGGTCTCAGACTGTGACAAGAGCGATGGTACTGCTGCATCATCGAGAACAGGTTTAAAAAATTCTGTCAATTTCAATGTTTTTTTTTAATGCTTCTTTCTCACAGTCCTCTTTTTCTTATTTCTTTTTTCTTTTCTGTGCTCAACTGTCGCATTATTTTTTGTCCGCCATGAAGATAGCTACCTATTTTGGTACCTATCTGGCCCCTGGGCTGCAGCCCAGCCTAGCCCTGCCTAAAGTACGGCCATGCATGTAATTCCTACCCTGGTTGGTCCGCCAAAGTGCAACGCCTCACACTTGTCTGCATTAAATTCCATTTACCATTTTCAGCCCATTTGTGCAGCTGATCTAGATCCCATTGCAAGCTTTGATAGTTTCCTTCACTGTCCACTGCATGCCTAATCACAGTGTCATCTGCAAATTTGCTGATCCAGTTTAGCACAGTATCATTCAGCTTGTTGACATAGATGACAAACAGCAAAGGGCCCAGCATCGATCCCTGCAGCATATTACTAGCCGCAGGCCTCCAGTCAGAGAAGCATTCATCAACTACCACTCTGGCCTCTCCCACGAAGCCAATTTCTCATCCAATTTACCACATCATCTTGCATGCCAAGTGGCTGAACCTTCCTGACCAACCTCCCATGCGGGACCTTGTTGAAGGCCTTGCTAACGTTCATGTCGACAACATCCACTGACTTGCCTTCATCAACTTTCTTGGTAACTTACTTGCAAATCTCTGTAAGGTTAGTTAGATGTGAACTACCATGTACAAAACCATGTTGACTATCCCTAATCAGACTCTGTCTATCCGAATACTTGTATATTCGGTCCCTTAGAATACCTTCAAATATCTTTCCCGCTACTGATGTCAGGCTTATACTTGGAGCCTTTCTTTAAACAATGGAACAACATTAGCTATCCTCCAATCCTCCAGTACGTCATCCATGGCTACGGCCCCTATAATTTCTGCACTAGCTTCCTTGCATGGGGTTTGAGGGAAGACTTTGCTGGGTCCTGGGGATTTATCCACACTAAATTGCCTCAAGCCCGCAAACACTTCCTCCTCCGTAATCCCTATAGGGTCCATGACCTCGTTGCTGCTTGCTTCTCTTCTATAGTCTCTGTGTCCTTCTCCCAAGTAAATACAGATGCAAAAAACATTCATTTAACGTCTCCCCATTTCTTTTGGCTCCACACATAGGTTATATTCTGATCTAACAGAGGGTAAATTTTAACAGGAAAAATAATCTACCTACAGTTTACACCTCTCCTTGTTGAAGACTAGATTAGCCAACACCTTAACTTCTCTCTCTAATACTGGCCCACTCACACAATGTCTGCACTCACAATGATCACTCCACTCAAATCTAATTTCTTTCTACTGGTTCTTGCCAAATGCCTAGTTATGCACAATCCAATATCTCCTCAGGAATAGCGGCGCACAAGATGTGCTGGCTGCCTTGCTCACGTCTTTTAAACTCAGTCTCCCTCTTTGTTGTCTCCTCCGGAACTGTGGTGTGTAAAATATAGTATGACATCATTAACATTAACCCTTGCAGATTGTGATGTTCTCTTTGCATCACCGAGTCACCACAGAAAATTATTTATATAGCTTAGCAAGAAACAAGAATTGAATTTTGTTTTGGATATGTGATGATGAGGCTTACAGTCTTGTGAATGTTCAGTATTGTAAGTTACTTTTATGATTTTAGATACTAATTGCCGTTTCACAAACAGCTTTTTTTCCTTTGCCATCTGATTTCTAAGTGGATATTGAACTCATGAACACTACCTCACTACTTGTTTTTTTGTTTCTATTTTTGCATTACCTATTTTAACTTAACTATTTAACATGCTATTAACATGCTGAACTATTTTACATATACCTAATGTAATTCAGTTTTTTCTATATTTATCATGTATAGCATTGTATTGCTGCTGCCAAGTTAACAAATTTCACGACATATGTCAATAATATTAAATCTAATTCTGATTTATCAATCTTCATATTCTATTTATAAATGTTTTAAGTTGAAATGGTATCATATTAAATATTCCAGAATTCCACCCAATTTTAAAAATGCTTATTTTCCAATCAATTCAGTGGGTAAGTTCATTGGACTGATTTCAGATCATACAAATACAGAAGCTGTACTTCTGGCTAAGATGGCAGCATTCCCCTCTCTGAATCGAAAGCTGTTCCATTCCAAAGATTGAATCACAGAAAGGCTAAACTGATGTTTGCTGCGATACTGAAACAGAAGGTGTGCTATCAAGAAAATCATTCAGCTGAGGTGCTGGGTGGTATAAAAGATTTCATGGCACTGATTCAAAAAGAATCAAGGGATTTATTGGATTTATTGCCAGTATCCCGGCCAATACTTAATCAACATCACTGCAACAGCTTATCTGGACAGTGCTATATTGTTTGTGGGAGTTTGCTATCTGGGATTTGACAACTATACTTTCCTTTCTCTGCTTGATTTTAAGAGAAGTTTGACTCCATATTAGGCGAAGTTTGGATATGTACATGATGGGAGGGGTATGGAGGGCTCTGGTCCAGATGCAGGTAAATGGGACTTGGCAGAATAATAGTTCAGCATCGTGTAAATGGGCCGAAGGGCCTATTTTTGTGTTGTAGTGCTCTATGACTCTACTGTAACTGCATTTTGGGGCAGCACAGTAGTGCAGATGTTAGCACAACACTATTAGAGTTCTAGCGACCTGGGTTCGTTCCGGCCAACCTTTGTAAGGAGTTTGTATGTTTTCCTCACGACCGCATGGGTTTCTTCTGGGTGGTCTGGTTTCCTCCCACATTCCAAAAACATACTAGTTAGTAAGTCAATGGCTCACATTGCTGTAATATGGAAACACAGGATTGTTGGGCTAGAAGCACTATACTGTATCTCTAAAGGCAAAAAAAAAACAACTGTGGTGTCTGCTCAAGGTAACTAAAGAAAGGAATATTATTCCACCTTGGCTTCTCTGATCATTATTTACTGTTTCCTGTAAGGGCTGTGATTCACTAGCAATGGTTGAATTGCAGAGTGTTCCATTTGGCCCAATAAGTTTCATCACTGTTTGTATTCCAGAGAGGGTAAGGAAATTTCTTTTTAGTGGATCTTGTGAAAGCCTAATTATGCGCAATCCAATATCTCCTCAGGAACTATGCACGTGAAATGTGTGACTGCCCCAATTCACTTCTTTTAAACCTTTTCTTCCTCTACACAATCCAATATCTCCTCGGGAACTACACACACGAAAGTTACGACTGCCCCCGCTCACTTCTTTTAAACTCTCTCTTCGTATGTGCAATCCAATGTCTCCTCAGGAACTGTGGCGCTCAAAATGTGCAGATTGCCCCGCTCTTTAAAACTCTCTGTCGCTCAATGTGAATGGAATAGGGTAGTTGGGGGAGGGGGGTGAATTTCGATGATACAGTTGTTCAGGTTTGCAGTTGAAGATTGACCAGTTAGTGAGATACCAGGAGCTTCCAGCATGTACACATGCTGAAGAAGAATGAGAAAGAAACCAATATGCCTTACAATAACAACTCACACAAAGTGCTGGAGGAACTCAGCAGGTCAGGCAGCCAGAGAGGAATAGTCTTGATGTTTCAGGCCAAGGACTGGAAAGAAAGGGTGAAGAACCCAGAATAGAGTGGGTGTCGGGAAGGAGTACAAGGTGGTAAGTATTGTAAGTGCCTCACAGTAGTTTGTTTTTAAACACCAAATGTAGCTTTTTTAAATATTTGTGTTCAACGGCAATACCAATTGTTAGGTGTTGTGCAATAACAAAAATGCCCAACATGAGTATGCATGTTTCTAATGTTTACTGATTAGGTTGATTAGGAAGTGTATTTATGTACAAAAGCATCTGTTCACCGTATCACCTGCCCCACCCTCGGCACCATCAAAGCCATATATACAGAAATGTGCCAGAAAAGGGCCAGTAACATCAGTAACCTGCTCTTGGACAAGGCAATTATACTGGAAGGAAGAACTGAATCCGGGTTTCTGAAACTCTGAGGCATCACTTCCTGCAGCATAAATACACTTACAAAGAATTGCAATAACAGTGCCATTATGTCGCAAGCAACCAATTCAGAGTTTGGGTGAGATTCAAAGATGTCAAGAAATGTTTGCAAAATGCAGCTGTAGAATTTTAATTCAAGATTCAAAGTACATTTATTCACAATGATTGTATGCAGTATACAACCCTAAGATTCGTCTTCCCACAGCCAACCACAAAACAAAAAAAATGGAACCCATTTAAAGAAAAATATCAAACCCCCAATACACGCGAAAAAGAACAAATTCCGCAAACAGCAAAAATGAGAGTAAGGAAAACAGAATATAAAACATTAAACCACAAGGTCATCGAGCAGCCCAGGAAGGTTTCAATGACTTTAATTAGTCAAAAATATAAAAATTAGTATAACTTATGTGACTGCAAAATTGCCAAATTGTTATGAAGACATGTTTACTAATATTATTTAGGGAAGATTATGTATTTCTCTCTTTAATCAAGAGCCAATCATATATAGGCCTGTGTGGGGCTCTGATATGGTTCAGCAAGCCACCTGGTTCAAGGCCATTTAGGCCCTAACTCAAGAGGATAATAAGTAAACCCAAACTAATTTTCCTAGATTAACACATTCACAGCAGGACAGGAGCATGATTTTGTTCTGCTCCCTGCGTATTTATTGTTCAATTCAACCAGATTGTGAAGTGCGCAAGTGTGGATGAAGCAGAGGCTTTCAATTACAAGTCAATAAAATCAAATGTCGTTTCTTTTGAGATTTCACCAGCCCCCACGGGAGAGTTTAAGAGTATTAAGGTTTTGTTATAGTTGTTCAGGGTGTTGGTGAGGCCACAGCTAGAAAACTATACCCAGTTTCACTCTTCCAACCTAAAAAAAACAATGTCGTAGCATTGGAGAAAGTTCAAAGAAAATTCAACATACTAATCCTTGGGGTGGGTGGGTTATCATATTAAGGTAGACTAGGCATTTGGAGTGTATAAAAGAATGCTGAGGGATGACCTTATTTAAATATACAAGATCCCACGGGAACTTAGCAGGGTTCGTATTGAGATGTTTCCACTCGTGGGAGAGTCACAAACAAGAGTTCTTGGCGGCAAAATCAAGGGCTAGTTATTTAAAACGGAGGTGCACGTAAACACCTCTCAACAGACAGTGCATCTTTGGAACTCTCTGCCACTCAAGGTGGTCTGATCAAAAGAGATCAATAGAGATGCATTTAAGGTGGAGATAGTGGGGATTTGAATGTTAATTGATAACTGGCAAAGAGAAAGACTACAGATCAGCCATGATCACATGAAATAATGGAGCAAGCCTGAGGGACCTAGTGACCCATCCCTGTTTCTGTTTGTTGGAGGTTTGGGATTTTTTTCCAGGCAAGGAAAGTAGTCCAGAAAGGTGATAATTGTGGGGGTGCGGGGAGGTTATATGATGGTCAGTAAAGTCAGATAGATGGGAATCCAAATCGAAAGTGAAAAGGTTTGACATTTAACTTTCCAGTAAATGGTTGACATTTAACTTTTCAGGGCCTTCACTTTTGTTAACAACTTTGAAAGGCTGTGCCATGAGCAAAAACTGAGCCAATTGGAGATGTACAGTACCTGACAAGCAGTAAGTCAGAAAGAAAAGCGTAATATAGAAATATAAGATTGTGCTTATTAGAAAGTGTGTGTTTTGAGGAACATCATAACTTAATGTGACAGTGAATGGGCCAAGAGAAATCAATTCATTGTATCTGGCAGTAATCCAAAGATTAAGATGCATTGACTAAGGCAAAAGACTGTGACTAAGTGCAACTTAGATGAAACATTTAAGATACATATTAATAGATCCTTGATATAACAAGGACAAATGACATGGGAGTGATCTCACTGTATGATCATCATAGCATTGTTCTAAAATTCATTTCTAAGTATTTCTTTCAGCTGATAAATTCTGCAAAAAAAATTAAAACAAAAAGCAACCTGAACCATTACGTGGATGTTATCTTTATTAGAAATATTTTTAGTAAAGCTTAATGGAGAAACTTACTGAGAACTAGTGGGGTAAAATTTAACTGTACAATATTAAGAACAAATATTCTTGTATTCCTGCCACTGGTCTGTAAGGAGTTTGTATATTCTCCCTGTGACTATGTGTATTTCCTCCTGGTGGTTCGGTTTCCTCCCACTTCCAAAGACGTACCATTAGTACATTAATTAGTCACATCATTGTAATTGGATGGTGTGGGCTCATTGGGGCAGAAGGGCCTGTTGCCGTGCTGTATCTGTAAATAGGCATTCATTAGTCTCATGAGACCATGGATTTGCGCCTTGGAAGGTTTCCAGGGCGCAGGCCTGGGCAAAGTTGTATAGAAGACCAACAGTTGCCCGTGGTGCATGTCTCCCATCTCCACGCCACCGATGTTGTCCAAGGGAAGGGCACTAGGACCCATACAGCTTGGCACCAGTGTCGTCGCAGAGCAATGTGTGGTTAAGTGCCTTGCTCAAGGACACACACACTGCCTCAGTTGAGGCTTGAACTAGCAACCTTCAAATCACTAGACGAACGCCTTAACCACTTGGCCACGTGCCAGCATTTACCTGTAAATAAATACAAAATAAATAATTAAAGTTCATTTCAACTTCAATTTAAACAGGCTGATGTTACACAGCACCTTTAATTCAATACAATTCCAAACAAAACAACTAATTTTGTGCTCCTTTACATTTTCGACAATAACATCTATTTATTTCACATTGCATAAGTCTGACAAATACTTACCATTTTTATCATCACACTATTGCAATAATCATACACTTCAATGTGACTTGTATCATTACTTGGTGTTCATTTACAAAAACGAGAACGGGTTTGTCAGATCTGGCAAAAATTAAGATGGTAATCCAGTCTCATTCGTCATTTCACCACATGGTATGAGGTCTTCTCCAATAAGCTGACCCACTGCATAGAGCTGTTTCAGGGTCTTTGTTTCAAAAGAACTGCAGTAATGGGAGTTTGATAATAAAGATTCAAAGTACATTTATTATCAAAAAATGTATAAATTATACAACTTTGAGATTTGTCTGCTGACAGACAGCCACCAAGCAAGAGACTTGAAAGAACCCAATTTTTAAAAAAATATAAAGACCCACCCCCAAATGTGTAGAGAAAGAGGGGAAAAAAAACTCCTATCACGCAAACAGTAGAAGCGAGCAACAACAAAAGCATTTCGAACCAAATTGACTCCATAGACCGAAATCCCCAGAGCAGACCGGAGTAGATCCAAAGCCTCGGTATTCAGTTCATGACATTAGTGGGCAAATGATCACAAAGTTCTCAGACACAAAGCACAGCAGCCAGGGGCAGTCTCACAGCCTAAATGTTGAACACTTTGAATCACTGTGAAAAGTATTTTAACACTAAGAAAGCACAGCTGTGATGAACTTAAATGAAGGCTTCAATTTCTTGAAAATGGTGATACGTATAAAGGTACTTTCTGCAGTTGGAAAGTGTGGAATCCAGTTGGATCCAGCCCAAGATTGCACTTTGAAGGCTGGAAATGTTGACATGAATGTAATCTGTTTAAATATATCTGATGCTCTCTAATTGGAAATCTAATTTAGACAGTCTTCTTACAGCTGCATTTAGAATATGCATGTTTTCCCTTGGCTGTGCCAGTCACATTTCAAAAATGTTGCCTCTCTGTACAGTTTTGAGCTACTTGCTTTTAAATGCAAATCTTAATTGTAGAACCCCTATGTATTCTAAATGAGTTGCTAACAGCCAGTAAATCTGTGTGGTCAGGTGGTCACTTTAATTAAGTCTCCATCAGAAGGAAGCAGCTGATTTTATTCCCTCATTTGGCTTTATTATTATGCTCTTCCAAGACTTTTTAATGAATAAAATCTCCTCTCCTTTAAGAGCCTCATCCTGATTTTACAATATTTGCATATTTTGTAATAGTTTATAGTTTAGCATCCAAGAAGCTGAAGTAATGACAGTGTTTATTCTCCTTTTATTTCTGAGAGTGCTGCTCTCCCCAAAATATCTGAATATAAAAATCTTGGCCTAAATACACATAACAAAATAATGCAATATTGTAGGTAATGGAAACCTGAAATTAGAGCAGCAACTGGGGAGGAAAACAAAATTGATGTTTCGGTCCAATGGTTTTTCAGATTTGATGAAATCCTAAACCATGCCTTTCCCTTTTCATTGATCCGATGTGACCTGATGAAGATTTTCTACAACACAGGACATTTTGCAGATGCTGGAAATCCAGAGTAACACGGACACAAAATACTGGAGGAACTCAGCAGGTCAGGCAGCATTTAGGGAGCTGAATAAGCAGTCGACATCAGGACTGATGAGACTTGATGAAGGGTTTTGGCCGAAAACATTGACTGTTTATTCCTCTCCGTAGATACTGTCTAACCTACTAAGTACTAAGCACTTTGTGTGTTACTGAAGATCGTCTACACCTTTTTATTTTTGCTTTTATTTACAGATTAAGATATATTATCATGACTAAACAATGTTGGAATTGCTGGGTGCTTAGAGGACAAAGACCACCAACATTTATTTCTATCATCCATAAAATACAGCAACAAAAGAATTGTAAATTGATTATATAAATCAGTCACTATTTATTGATGTGCCAGAGTAGCACAGGTGAGCCATCTTCTGCGGGCTCTGTCCAATACTTCTAACTATACTTCTATGAACTACTCTCACTGCAATCTGCAGCCTGTTATTTCCCTTTAGGTGACATACCTTTAAATTGACTTAATGAACTACAGGTTTCATGATCTTCTGAAGGACTCGGTGGACTTAACTCTCAAGCAAGCAGGTGCACACCTTTAAGTAGACGATGTTTCATCAGTATGGCCGCAGGGAAGCAAAAGGTGGGGAGGGGGGGAGGTCGGGGACACTCCAAGCCAGAATGAAACGCAGAAGGATGACACTCCTCTACCAGCATCTTGTTAACAAATGTGCAATCGCTGGAGGACAAATTTGAGGACCTGGAGGCAAGATTGTTGCATTGAAAGGAAATGCGAAATTGTTGAGTTGTGTGTTTTACCGAGATGTGGTTTACTCAGAGTATGCCAGATACGGTGATCGGACCCAAAGGCCTCTCAATACAAAGGATGAGCCAGTCTGCTGGTGTTTCATGATAAACTCTCTATGGTGCTCCAATGTGGTGGTTTTGCTGTACCCATGTTCCCTGACATTGAGCACCTAACAAACAAATGCTGACTATTCTATTTACCAACAGAGTTCTCCTCCATGATCCCAACCGCAGTTGACATACCACCAGTGGCCAATTGTAATCAAGCACTTGAGATTCTGCATGATGCCATCGCCGAGCAAAAAAGAGTCCAACCTGACGCATTTTATATCATAGTTGGGGATTTCAACCAGGCTTGGCTGAAGAAATCCCAGCCCAATTGCCATCAGTATACGACCTGTAGCACAGGCGGTCTCAACACACTAGACTACTGCTATATTACGATGAGGAATACCTAACATTCCATACCCAGACTGCATTTCAGAGACTGTGATCACATGGCTAAACAGCAAGGCTCCAGAGACAGGACAACAAAGAGGTGGTCGTGAGAGTCAGAGGAGCGATTATGGAATTGCTTCGAGTCAGTGGACTGGGCCATGTTCAAGAACTCATTCATGGATCAGAATGAACACACCACAGTTGTCACGGACTTAATAAAAAAAAAAGTCATATACGAGTATGTCCCCACAAAATCAGTCAGTCTTCCCCAGTCAGAAGCCACGAGATCCGCAATCTGCTGAGGGCCAGATCAGAGGCATTCAAGTTTGGCAACTAAGAGGGTTACAGGAGGTCCAGGGATGATCTCTGGAAAGTCATCTCATGGGCGAAGTTGCAACTCCGGACTAAACTTGAATCAATGAAGGATGCTCAACAGCTGTGGCAGGGATTGGATACTATCACCTCTTACAAAGTGAAATCAAACAACATAGGTGACAGAAGGGGTTTGCTTCCAGATGGGCTCAATGCCTTCTCTGCTCACTTTGACCATAAAAATATGGAGAAACCATCATGAACTCCCACAGCCCCAGCTGATTCTGTGATTTCAGTGTTTGAGGCTGACGTTTGAGCATCCTTCAGAAGAGAGAACCCACGGAAAGCATCCATCCCAAATGGCGAAGGCTGAGTGCTGAAGACCTGTGCTGATAAACTGGCTAGAGTGTTCACTGAGGTGCTTGGACATCTAAAACTTTGACAAACTTCTATAGATGTGTGGTGGAGAGTATATTGATTGGCTGCTTTGCAAGCTGCTATGGCAACACCGATTCTCTTGAATGGAAAATCCTACAAAAAGTAGTGAATAGAGCCCCAGTGCATCATGGGTTTTGTCTTCTCCAACATTGAGCAGATCTACACAGAGCAGGAAGACGGCATCCATCGTCAAGGATCCCCACATGCTCTCGTCTCACTGCTGTAAATCAGGAAGAAGATACACAGCCCTCAGTGCTCACATCACCAGTTTCAGGAACAGTTATTACCCCTCAACCATTAGTTGTCCGCCCTCTTTGTGTGGTCTTTAATAGATTCTATTATGGTAATTGGAATTATGTTCACAAGAAAATGAACCACAGGGTTGTATGTGGTGCCTTATACATACTTTGGATAATAAATTTACTTTGAATTTTGATCAATAGAAGGCCAAAACTTTGATTTGTTAGTTGCATGGTATTCAAGAGAAGATTTTAGAAAGCTGTGCTCCCTGGCAGACACTATTACCATGTGTTACAGTATTCAGTATTTTCTCTCTGTAACCATAAATTAGTTCTGTAAAAGCATTGATGTCTGTAATAGGATTTCCAGTACATGATGCTGTGTGCCTGTGATGTAAGTTTTTCATTGCACCTGTTCATACATACACATGTGCAGATGATAATAAACTTGACTTCGACTTTAAGTCTGCAAAGCTCCAGGTGAAAAAAGTGAATTTATTAAATATATACATATGTGTATATCTAGACAAGTTATGTTGATCTTGCACATTTTAAAACCTAGTTCTGAGAGGCATGTTTTAAATGTTTACTTTTTTACAATTGATATTTTAACAGGTCAATATCATTTAATGAAGAAGTAACCTGCAAATTATGGTTTGCATAGTTCCTGACCCCCATTTCATTATCAAAAGGACACATCTCGAACCTAATAATAAAAGATCAACCTTTTTTGTACTTGCTGAGCACACGGAGAAACCACATGTCAGAATTAATTAACTATAAACTCCATGATACAAAGTTCAATTCTTGTTGCTAACAGGGAAAATTAACATTAATGTCAATGTTAATAACCACTGTTTTCAATAACTAGAACCAAGTTATCTTTTAGAAGTTAAAAAATGAAGCATTTTGTGTGTACAGAGTCTGACAATAAAATTAAAATGTAAGTATGGCTACTCTGTCAGTTTCAGTGAGTGTATAGGTTTAAACCTTAAAGTCAGGAAGCTCCTTCTGGCACCAACCAGTCAGGCATCGGAACCTCACAACATCAGTCCCCCATGGAAGGGTTAAAAATCTGAATCAGTGCGGTTGTCATTTCTTCTTGAGTTCAGATACCAGGTGCTGCAGGACTCTTTTATTGTTATTGTCAGTGTGCTTCAAAAAGTGAATGAAAGGATTGAGCAGGGCTAAGTGAAAGCTACTTATTTTTGTTTCCTTTCATTGGCTTATCAAGAAAGTGATCCAACATTGGTGGCACATTCTAAATTAATCAATAATGACAGTAAGTTGTGTAAGTCTCTAACATTCAATTCCACTGCATTGAGTTTTGGGGACAACATTCACTGCCACTCCAAAGACTTTTAGTACTATTGATGGGGAATGAAATTTTGATCAATTTTTGCCCATTTTCCGCTGAGAACGGCAAGTGAACATTGAAAGTTCTGGATGCTCATTACTTACATCCATTCTACAAGGAAAATACACCAAATGTAGCCTCAGTGGGAGCTGGTGTCCCTCCAAGCCAAGCATTCATATCTCTATAAATATGATGTATTTATAGAGATAAATATAACACTCTATATACTGGTATAAGTACAATGCATAATATAAGGCCCGTGTCATTTGATTTAAATTTATTTCTACAGGTTATTTGTAGATATCAGCTGAACAAAATGTAATTTTAGGCTCAACAGCAATTATCATTTCAAATTCATCTATAATGTATACACATTTCCCAGTCACATCACAGAGGGATTAAGGGAGTTAACTGATATTAATACAAAAATGTTGAAAGAGCTCACCAAAAAAAAAACATTATCAGTGCATTCAGGGAGCAAATTTGATTTATTTTTGATGGTGACACCAAGCAGGAGAGTATTTGTTTCATGCAAAATCATGCAGATGCTGAAAATCTGACAAGAAAAAGAAAATGCTGGAAGATCTTAACAGCTCAGGCAGCATCTGTTGAGATGGAAGCAATTTCAGACTGATATTCTTGGAACTATTAGCATTTAATGTTCAGAGAGAGTAAGTAAGAGTTTTCGGAGGTGGATGTGGGCTGGTGGGCCTGGAGAGCAAAATTAAATTCAGTGAACAGACGGACAGCGGAAGAAATTGAACAACAAATTTTGTGATTATACCAGCTGAAGGAGATTGATTAAGATTAGTGTGAAATTGGTAAAATCTAGTGAATAACAAAAAATATTCTGGAGATGGTGCAAACTGGAAGAAGTGAAAATATATCTGAAAAAGAAGGAAGTTAAAAAGTTAATATTTTAAATATTAGATGCAAGATTGGAATCATTGATGATCTGAAATTTTTAGTTGCTAATTTCCTTTATTATTTGAGACTAGAAGCTACTGGTTTACTCACTTCTATACTCACCAGAGAAGTTTCTTAAGTCAATACGAGGGTGGCTGGCGCTCTTGTATATAGTTAATTAGTGGATTAAAGGAGCAGAAGACTGAGAGACTGTAACATTTAGGAAGGACATACAGAGGCTGAGAGCAAGGTTGAAGTATATGGTTAAATAGAAGGAAGGCAGAGGCATAGGCACAATGAAAAGAGGTGTGAGCTTTTGTAGCAATGGGCGCTGGTGCAGTTTGGAATATACGCAAGTCTAATGTAGCTAAACATAACACAAGATAAAGGATGGCACGTTCATTGGAGTATTGGAATGAGGATGCTTATCTGTGACAATTACATAGATTATGATTTAGCTTGTAAAGCAGTAGGGGCAGTTAATAACATACAGACAGCAGTATTATGCACACGAGAAATCGGAGTAGGAACAGTCCTTGAGGCTCCACGAGCATGCTCTATTGTTGGAAAAAAGTCAGTCCTGATCTTGTGAAACTCCACTTTTTGGTCACTCCATTTTCAAATTCAAATTCAAGTTTAATTCTCACTCAACTATCCATGAATACAGCCAAACGAAACACTGTTCCTCTGGAGCCAAGGTGCAAAACATACACAGCACATGGCACATTCAAGATAGTGTGCGCACATAGCATCACACAAAAAAATAGCCCAAGTCCCTGAGTGATGTATCCTGCAGATTGATGGTGCAGTTCCTGGCAGTACACAGACAAGCACATGCATAAAATCCAGCTTGTCTTTCCACTGCTCGAACAATGGAGGATAGCACCGACAGGCGAAGCCAGCCCCCAGTTGACACCAAGCTGACCTGCCTCCGGCATCTTGCCTCCTGGACCGCAGCAGCAGGCAAGTCTGTGGCTTGAGGCCTAGTCCTTGATACAGGCTAGGCCACACAGCTCTCCTGTTGTCTGTCGCACCACCAAATGAGAGAATCAGGCCCATGGCATCTAACATTATTATTGTCCAACAGGGTCTTGCGATTGCAAGAGAAACGTCCAAGATAAGCACCTGCAGTTACACTGCATGCTGCCTTCGTGAACCAACTCTGATGCCTTCCTGTAGCAGACAGCAATGTGGTCTGAACCAAGTCCAGCTCTTCCACCAGTGAGCAGCTCACTGAGGGTATACTTGCATTATCTGAAGTTCTTGGAGTCCAGCATTCTCTCGCAATCATAAAAAAAGACATTTAAAAAAGAAAAAAAAACACCTTTGGTTGGCTCCCAAAAAGCAGCTGTATATGAGCGCGCCATCATCTTAGCGGAAAATCAAAACCTTGATTTTTTTTTAATAGATGCTTTGTGCTTGTATTAGAAATTGACTCAACTTTTCCCACCACCGCCTTCAATTGCACCTATCATGTCATCTTGAAGTAAATCCATAAATTCGTTGATTACTTGAATTATTCAGTTGTCTTCAATGAAAGGTCATTCTGTCTGTTGTTCACCACAATCACCAAAAATAGTACTAGGCATCCGTTAGATTCATGAGACTGTGGATTTGTACCTTGGAAAGTTTCCAGGGCGCAGGCCTGGGCAAGGTTGTATGGAAGACCAGCAGTTGCCCATGCTGCAGGTCTCCCCTCTCCACACCACCGATGTTGTCCAAGGGAAGGGCACTTGGGCCAATGCAGCTTGGCACCGGTGTCGTCGCACAGCAATGTGTGGTTAAGTGCCTTGCTCAAGGACACAACATGTTGCCTCAGCTGAGGCTTGAACTAGCGACCTTCAGATCACTAGACCGACGCCTTAACCACTTGGCCATGTGCCAACAATCACCAAAAAATTGTTTTGATAATGATAAGATGGGGGGGTAAGTTAAGAGATTATCAACAGATTGAAAGGTCAGCGATCGGATTTACTATACATTAGTGATGTTAACATTTCAAAGGGTGTTGGGTACAAATCTAGATTTAGAACCTGGATGGTTACCAGTGTATTGACTTGTAATTCTTGTTGACAGCCATATATAAGGGTTCAGTAAGAAGAGATTTTTAAATTCAAACAAATTTATCACCATATGGACTGGTTACTCTTTTTCTTTCTTTGGGTTAGACAACCACCTTTGTGACTTCTCCTGCCTTTTAATTTAAAAATGCATTTAAAAGTCCCTTTGGTTTGTTGCAGTGTGTTGGTGTATAAAGCTTGGTCATTTTTTATGTGTGAAGGCCACTTACAATATAACTGCCTAAGCCCCATAATGTTGTCTTCTTTTGAGGTAATTGCATTCTTGTGGCCAGCCTGGTTGTAAAAGGCTATAAATCTGATCAGAACAAAGTGCCTTAGACATACCAACCCACTAATAAACTTGGAAGAATAGGAATGAGGGATCACGCTTCAAACTGCTGTGCTTATGGGAAAATTCCAACTACTGCACCCTGTTTCTGAAACCACTGTAGTTTGAATACTTGGTCCTGTTGGTGGATGCTATGGGGAAATCAATCATTAAGATAGTAAAGTGGATTATTGGATCTGAATCTCTTAACGTTGATCAGTGTTGGTGAATCAAGATCTTCTGATGGTGAATTGGAACCGGTAGTTTTAAATGAAACGTGATGGCAATAAATCTTCCCTAGATATCCATTCTAATTTGGTGATTAGGTAAAAACACCACAATCCATTGAGCACATTGTGACAGATTTAAAAAGAGCTTTTAGATAGAAATAACAGCAATGTACTAATGGCATTTAAAAGACATTTGGACTGGCGTATGGATTGGAAAGGTTTAGAGCACGGGTTCCCAACATGTGATCCACGGACCACTCAGTTAATGGTAGGGGTCCATGGCATAAAAATGTCGGGAACCTTTGGTTTAGAGGGATATGGTTCAAATCCGAGTAAAGCAGAATATCTTAGATGGGAATTTTAGTCAGTATGGATCAGTTAGGCTGAAGGGTTGTCTTACATGCTTTAGGACTCTAACTCTTTCTAGTGCATTATCAGCAGAAATCCTTATGTAAAAATACAAAATGGTAATTGAAGTAGCATGGAGATCCAGGAATAGGACAGAGGAGTCCTGGGATCCTCTCAATTATACTGCATTGTGAGCCTCAGAAGAATGTATATTCAGCATCTTCAAGGAGAAGCAAAATGAAGACCAATACGTTATATCAGATCAGATTCAAACTGCTTCAGTCCATAAACAAATTACACTGTTGCAAGATAATGATATTTCTAAAAACTTAAAGAAGGTTGAACTAAGGGTGGCTCTGTGCCCTTTTTGCCTGCACATTGCTGCAGGGTCTCACCCTCAACAACAACAATTGATTAGACACAGAGAGAATCTGTATTGACTGACAAATACCTTTATTAGTTAACAACAAGCATGCAAATCATACCCACTCCCTGAACAGTCAAAGATGAGGAAAGGTAATACCCAGGAATAGGAGCTCATGCTGGCTAGGCATTCATTTTGATCCTGGAGTAATAGCCGCATTTCTGATGTGAACTCATTCAATTCCACGATGATTGGTGTCCAGAGCTTATGCTGCGTCTACTCCTGAAATCTCCCATTCTTATCCTCTTTCTTGTCAGATCAAGCTGTTGTGTTTTGATTTTGTTGGATCAGGGTTAACTGGTAACAGGTATCATCTGATCATCCTGCGCCAGCCTCTCATTCAATCTGGGACAAGGTTACAAGCAATATTACTTGCTGGCTCTTCCCTTAGACTTCTGCCTCTGGTAACGTTCTTTGTTCTTTCTGAATTGGACCAGTTTAGCCTGGTCAGCCAAACTCTAGGCCTGGATCATAGGTAGTTCTTTCTACACACCTGCCAGTTCCACATAACCAAATAAACAGCTTTTATTTGGTATGATCTCAGGTTTAGCAGATCATTAGCATGTGTACACTTTCAGTTGTTCTGATTAAGCCATCCATGAGCAAAAACCAGTTCACAAAATGGTGGCCACAAGAACAGTCTCTCAAAAATGGCAGCCTCCATTCCTCAAACCATGTTGCAACAACTAAGACAATAGGTTTATTTACTTCCACTGTCCTTGGCTCGTTCCAGTTCACTGATTTGCAGATTTTAATTCTTTCTGACAAACACTATTACTTAATAAGACCTTGTCAAATCTACATTTCCAGCAAATACCCTTGTCCCACAATGCCTTTGACATCTAAAGTTCTGTCAGTCTACAATGTTGAAAGTAATTCCTGATCAAGTATCCACAGGTATCTGAAGTTGCAACTTCAAGATCTGTAAATCTCAGAGAAAAGAAATTAATCCTTACCTCTGTCTTAAATGACTGACTCCTGAGACTTTTCCTCAGAATGGGTTATCCAGAGCAAATAGCCCTTAGTATGCTTCTTGTCAGATCATCATTGAGCCCTATATATTGTGATGTCAGAACTTCTCAACAGGCTGAACATCAGACAGTCAGCTTGCAGTGTGGTGGTATCGCTGATTAATGGGCACTGAAAGCATATAAACTCCTTTGATTACTGAAAGGTACCCTCAGCTGTCTCCGACCAACCAAAACAGTGAAATTTTAGAAGTTATCTGTCTGTCTAGTATATGTGAAATTATTTTTCAGACACAAAGGGGACAATTTTCCAGTTGGCAGATTCTAGTTGGAGAATTCTCATGATTTCCTCTGTATTTGCCCTGAAGACAAGAAACCTCTACTGCATTTTGTTTTATAACCATATAACCATTACAGCACAGAAACAGGCCATCTCGGCCCTTCTAGTCCGTGCCGAACGCTTACTCTCACCTAGTCCCACCGACCTGCACTCAGCCCATAACCCTCCATTCCTTTCCTGTCCATATAGCTATCCAATTTTACTTTAAATGACAACATCGAACCTGCCTCTACCACTTCTGCTGGAAGCCCGTTCCACACAGCTACCACTCTCTGAGTAAAGAAGTTCCCCCTCAACTTCTGCCCCCTAACTCTCAACTCATGTCCTCTTTTTTGAATCTCCCCTACTCTCAATGAAAAAAGCTTATCCACGTCAACTCTATCTATCCCCCTCATAATTTTAAATACCTCTATTAAGTCCCCCCTCAACCTTCTATGCTCTAAAGAATAAAGACCCAACTGGTTCAACCTTTCTCTGTAACTTAGGTGCTGAAACCTAGGTAACATTCTAGTAAATCTTCTCTGTACTCTCTCTACTTTGTTGACATCTTTCCTATAATTCGGTGATCAAAACTGTACACAATACTCCAAATTTGGCCTTACCAATGCCTTGTACAATTTTAACATTACATCCCAACTCCTATACTGTACTCAATGCTCTGATTTATAAAGGCCAGCATACCAAAAGCTTTCTTCACCACCCTATCCACATGAGATTCCACCTTCAGGGAACTATGCACCATTATTCCTAGATCCCTCGGTTCCACTGCATCCAGATCATTAATGTATATGACAAACAACATTGGACCCAGTACAGATCCGTGAGGCACACCACTAGTCACTGGCCTCCAATCTGACAAACAGTTATCCACCACTACTGTCTGGCGTTTCCCATCCAGCCACTGAATTTTACTACTTCAATATTAATTCCTAATGATTGAACCTTCCTAACTAACCTTCCATATGGAACCTTGACAAAGGCCTTACTGAAGTCCATATAGACAGCATCCACCGCTTTACCCTTGTCAACTTTCCCAGTAACCTCCTCAAAAAATTCAATGAGATTTGTCAAACATGACCTTCCACACAAAAATCCATGTTGACTGTTCCCAATCAGACCCTGTCTATCCAGATAATTATATATATCATCTCTAAGAATACTTTACATCAATTTACCCACCACTGACGTCAAACTCAGAGGCCGATAATTGCTAGGCTTACTCTTAGACCCCTTTTTAAACAATGGAACAACATGAGCAATACGCCAATCCTCCGGCACCATTCCCATTTCTAAAGACATCTGAAATATTTCTGTCAGAGCCCCTGCTATTTCTACACTAACTTCCCTGAAGGTCCTAGGGAATATCCTGTTAGGACCCGGAGACTTATCCACTTCTATATTCCTTAAAAGTGCTAGTACTTCCTCTTCTTTAATCATCATTTTTTCCATAACTTCCCTACCTGTTTCCCTTACCTTACACAATTTCAAGAGTTCTATGGAATAATATCCATAGAGCGTTTCCCCATCTTTGATTAGCACCCTAATATTCATTAACAACTCCTGTTTAAATCAGTTAATAACAGAATATTCTATTACAGGTAAACAGAATAACTTTGTCTTAACACACTGCAAACAAATAGCAGTACTTCTGAACACATTGTCCAACAAAATTACACTTTAACTTCAAAAGAGAGTAAAATGGGGCAGCTTGGATTAAAATGACACCCAGGAAAATATTTTAGGTATTGATTACATTTTTTTATTAGCAATGCTCATTGTTGTGCCAGTCCATTTCCACAGTCACAGATAAAGTCAAGCATTCAGAAGTCATTTCAAACAGTTGATAGATCAAGTAGATTATGAAAGAAGATGGTATCTGTCAAATGCCGTCTTCGGTGCACAGTTCTCTCCACGTTAGGAAGCACCATGTCTTCCAACTCTGGGCTTCAGAGTACATTGCAAATGGCATGTGAATTTTCATCTAACTATTTCATTGCAAGATGAATCACCAGCAGAAGTATACTGTCCATGCTGAGGAAGCCTGAAATGAAGGGAAACTTCTTTCATGGAATGCTTTTGAGATTTCTGGAATTCCCAATTTCAGACAGTCATGAATACTCAATCACTGAATGCATTGCATCCTGAAATAGCTAAATGTTTACAGTGACATTATGAAATCAGAAGATGGTTTTGAGTGACATGGTTGACCACAGTTACAATGAATGACTCATAGAGCCATATGGCCTGCTATTTTCAATGGGTCAGGTGAATACCACTGAATTTGATTTATTGAACTGAAAACTTATCTGCATGTTGTCCTATCTACAAAGTATTTTAAACAGCTTCTGTCGTTATTTCTGATTTTCGGTATTGTTAATTTTTGCATTTGTTGTTCTACAAGTGCTTTTTAACTGAAAATCTTTTCCCTGACATTTATTTTGGAATCTTTGATCAAAATTAGATCACAGAGCAGAATTTCCTACAATACTTCGATAGTAGCTTGCCATGGTTATTATGACTTCTAGGAAAAATAGAGCAGAGGATTTTGGGGAGAATCTTGCATACATTTTGTAGTAGTCTACGTACAAATATTATCAAATATGATACATGCAAATCTTTTACATCCAATTCATTAAGGTAAAACAAAAATAGTAAAGCTTACCTTGGTATATTCAGAGTTGTTATGGATTCTGACCATCAATATTACATTTGCAAATTTTGATGTGCCAAGGAACCTGAATGTTTACTCTGTACCAAGATCCTTATTGCTATCCTGTGTATTATGTATATTCAGTGGCTGCTTTATTAGGTACCTCCTGCACTTAATAGAGGCCACTGAGTGTATGTGCATGGTATTCTGCTGCTCTGCTATAGCCTATCCACTTCAATGTGTTGTGCATTCAGAGATGCTCTTCTGCACACCACTGTTATAATGTATGTTATTTGAGTTATTGTTACCTTCCTCTCAACTTGAACCAATCTGGCCATTCTCCTCTGTCCTCTGTCATTAACGAGGCACTTTTGCTCACTGGATTTTTTTAAAATTTTGTTTTTCACGCCATTTTCAGTAAACTCTAGAGACTGTTGTGCATGAAAATCCAAGAGATCAGCACTTTCTGAGATACTCAAACCACTCCGTCCAGCACCAACAATCATTCCACAGTCAAAGCCACTTATATCACATTTCTTGCCCATTTTGATGTTTGGCCTGAACAACAACTAAACTTCTTGACTACGTCTATGGGCTTTTCTGCATTGAGTTAGTGCCATGTGATTGGCTGATTAGATATTTGCATTAATGAGCAGGTGTTTAGTGTGTATATCATACTGGTAAATAGCACTCACTTTAATCAGATGTACAGTAATTGGGATCTGAAAATTAAGGTTATCACAAAGAAAATTAATTTAGCACAAACAAAAACAAATTTCTCATATAAATATAAATGATTTGATGAAAATGTTGGTGCTCTAATAAGCAAGTTTGAAAATGATATGAAAATTAGTGGACTAGCAGATAGCAAGAGAAATTGGCAAAGGATGTGCCAGGATATGGATCAGTTGGAAACTTGGATGGAAAAGTGGTAAATAGATTTATTTTAGACAAGTACAAAGTTGATGACATAACCCTTAGGAGTATTGATATAGAGGGATCTTGGGTGCAAGTCCATAATTCCTTGAAAGTAGAAACACAAATATAGGCTCAGTTAGTCTCTTGAGACCACGGATTTGCTCCTTGGAAGGTTTCCAGGCTGAAGGCCTGGGCAAGGTTGTATGGAAGACCAGCAGACTCCCTTCTCCATGCCACCGATGTTGCCCAAGGGAAGGGCACTAGGGCCGATACAGCTTGGCACCGGTGTCGTCGCAGAGCAATATGTGGTTAAGTGCCTTGCTCAAGGACACAACACACTGCCTCAGCTGAGGCTCGAACTAGCGACCTTCAGATCACTAGACTGATGCCTTAACCACTTGGCCACGTGCAAACACAAGTAAATAGTTTTGTTAAGAAGATATATGGCATGTTTGCCTTCATTGGTCAGGCCTTGAGTACAAAAGCTGTGAAGTCATGTTGCAGCTGTTTAATTCTGTGGTTAGGTCACAGATAGGGAATTGTGTGCAGTTCTACTCCACACTGCAGGTACGATTTGGAGGCTTTGGAGAGCATGCAGAGATAAGAGGCATTAATCGTGTGGATAGTCAGAGGCTTTTTCCCAGCGTTGAAATGGTAGCCACAAGAGGACACAGGTTTAAAGTGCTGGAGAGTAGGTACCGAGGAGATATCAGGGGTAAGTTTTTTACTCAGAGAGTGATGAGTGCGTGGAATGGGCTGCCGGCAATGGTGGTGGAGGCAGATAATTTAGGGTCTTTTAAGAGACTTTTAGATAGGTACATGGAGCTTAGTAAAATAGAGGGCTATAGGTAAGTCTAGTAATTTCGGAGGTAGGAACATGTTCGGCACAACTCTGTGGGCTGAAGGGCCTGTATTGTGCTGTAGATCTTCTATGTTTTCTAAACAGTTCACTAGAATTTGCTCGGATTGGAGTGTATTAGCTAGTTGGCGAGGTTGGATAAACTTGAATTGTTTTCTCTGGAGCGTTGGAGACTGAAAGGTAATCTGTTTACAGTATGCGAAATTATGAGAGGCATAGGTAAAGCAGATTGAGTTTTCTCCCCCCTCGGAGTGGAGATGTCAAATACTGGAGGATGTATGTTTAAGGTGAGAAAGGAGAGGTTTAAAGGAGATGTACAAGGCAAGTTTTTTTTTTACACACAGAATGGTAAGTGCTTGGAATGTGTTGCCAGGGAAAATGGTAGATGCAGATATAATAGCAACAGACAGCATGGTAGTGTAGTGGTTAGCACAACGCTTTACAGTACCAACTTCCCAGGTTCAATTCCCGCCACTGCTTGTAAGGAGTTTGCATGTTTTCCCTGTGACTACATGGGTTTATTCTCAGTGCTGCAGTTTCTTCCCACAGTCCAACGACGTACTGGCTGGTAGGTTAATTGGTCAATTTGTCATTTTAAATTGTCTTGTGATTCGGCAAGGTTAAATTGGGGGATTGCTGGACAGGGATGCTCGAAGGGTTGGAAGGGCCTATTCTGTGCTGCCCCTCAATAAATACATTCATTTAGGCCAGGGATTCCCAAACTTGTTTAAGCCATGGACCAGATGGATCCGCGGATCCCGGGTGGGCAACCCCAGATCTAGGCAGACACACGACCTAGACACAAGGTACAGGAGCCTGAAACTCCACAGTCAGTGGTTCAGAAACAGCTTCTTATCCTCAGCCATCGGATTTCTGAACAGTTCATGAATTCATGAACATCATCATCATCATTACACCACCTGGCCCAGGGGTGACCTGTAGGCTAGCAGAGGGAAGGAGACCTTACACCTCCTTTGGTAGAGACCCATCTCCACCCTGCCACCCATGAACACACCCTCATTATTCCTTTACTTTTGCACTGTTTAGTTTTGTAATTTGCGCCTTTGCACTTTTCTGCTGTTACAAAACAACACAGTTCACATCATTTAATTCAGTGAAATCTGATTCTGAACGGGATCAAATGCAAGCAGATTCAATTAGTTCATATTGGCATTTGGTCAGCATACAGATGGTAGGCTGTAGGACCTTTCTGTGTGTAGTGATACTCTATGTTCACAACTATACATATTTATATAAATCAATTTTGTCAGGTGAAGCAATTCAGTAATAATATCGATCTGTAATAATTCCTTGCAAGTGGAACAAATTTTTAATGATTGAAAAATGTGCACATTAGTCATGAAACCTGGATCATGTGTGTTTTTCCATAGTAACTGTACGCAATCTTGAAAGGTACAAGTAGCACGGAAATATGTGGCTCACCTCCACCCATGTTCTTAATGACAACTGAGCCTCAAAACATGGTAATTGATGTCACCGTTCTGCATATAGTGACAGCCATGTATAGAGGCATCAACATGACAGCAGATTCAAGTCAATTCCCTATTGAGTGGCGGGTATGTACTGAAATGTTGATCAATTTTGCGTTATCAATTTTTGCAATCGAATTCCTGTGTCAATGCCTCCAACATCCTTGCATTTTAAGAGACTTCAATGTGCATCTTATTATCAGACCTGGTCGTATTCGGCTCATATGATTCTTTATTTTCCTGATGTGAACAGGTGTGTGTATTTGTATGCTACCTGAGA
The DNA here is from genome assembly GCF_963921235.1 of Mobula hypostoma. Classification (NCBI taxonomy): domain Eukaryota; kingdom Metazoa; phylum Chordata; class Chondrichthyes; order Myliobatiformes; family Myliobatidae; genus Mobula; species Mobula hypostoma. Next base: position 27,519,523 of record NC_086109.1, on the reverse strand, counting down.
AAGAAAGTCATAAAAGATGTTTAGTGTGTGTTCTGAAGAGGCTGCTCCCTTCTATTTTGCACAGTAACTCATGAAGCCATCAGTGGATTTAGTCAAATTGAGCAGTAGATTTTACACATCAACGCAACATGTTCCAGCTTCCTCACTGACTTTAATGTCATAAAGACATCAAAAGACCTCCTTGTTGGTGATATTAGCTCATCATTTAACTTGCAAAATTAAATTAAAAACAAATGAATAAAATGCTGTTACCTAAATCTCTTACTGGATTGCTGGAAGGGTTTATTTTAAAGGATTTTATCTTTTGATTTGTGAAGTCAGGTTAGCACGTTTGAACTCTTTTCATTTGTATGCTCATACAACATTCTTCCTTCTGATCTATTAAACAAATATGAATGTCCAGCAAGTAAAGTTGTTAGTGCCTGCCTAGAAGTAGGTTATATTGGTGATATGAAGCCACCAAATACTTAGTGCTTAACCTGGCCCCAAATATTCTTAATAAATCAAGTGCTTCCAATTGTTAAAATCTAGATTCAATCTGAATAAATCATGAAGCTTTTCTGTAGTCTGTTATGCGGATACTGGAAAAATATTCACCATGTAGGAACTGATGATATTTTAAATTCCACAGCATTGTTTTCTGTGTAAATCAGGCATTGGCAGCAGAACAGTCTGTTGTATGGAGTCTGAGCTTGAAGTCATGGTAGCCTTTCTTGTACAGAATCAAGTCATTTTTTTTTCTCTCTAGTTGCCTGTTCCGTGCATTATGACTTTTGCATAAATTTTACTGTGTGAACCTCTACTTTATCATAATTTTCTTGTCAAGTTAGTCAAATATAAATTTTATCATCTCTCAGCCAAAGGAAAATATTGCCAGAATTTGCATTAAATTGCAGAAGCAAGTCACTATGAAAAAAAGCAATGTGCTTGTTGAACTGTGCTTTATTAAAAAAATCAATCATATCCCTTCCAATAGCTTTACGAATTTAACTTAACAATTAGATGACCCATAGAGGTAAATCTAAGCCCAGACCTATTTCTGGATTCCATCTTTTGATCATCTATCTATGTGCTATGATGTCTGATTTCATCTGATAAAGTGAGGCTAGACATTTTGTAGTGTTGTAGGAGTTTTATATGTTGTTGCTGTAATAGTTGATGTAGGCCATGATGATAAACCCTGGCTGGCCTTATGTTTAGCAGATTTCAGATAGATGTGCCTTTGTCTTTGAGAGTTTGATTTAGCCCTGTAAACAAGAAAATTGTGGGGTTTGGTAACTAATTAAGGCTGATGTGCTTCAGTCTCATCTGATGACAGATTTGACTTAATTTTGATTCAGTCTGTTGAATCACAAACAAGAAACTGAAGGAACTCAGCAGTTCAGGCAAAATCTATAGATGGAATTAGCGGATGATGTTTCAGGCAAAGACCCTTCCTCAAGGCTGGGCTAATCCTCTCTGTAGATGCTTCCTGAACTGCTGAGTTCCTCCAACATTTTGTGTGTGTTGCTCTGGATTTGCAGAATCTGAGAAGTCTCTTGTGATGGTGCACAGGGGGCCAAATTACAATTTTGTCTGAAGTATCAGAGGGTGTTCAACTTGCGAAGAATTGCAGGAAACTCTTTATAGGAAAGGAAGTACCCAAAGGAGAATGAGTGCAGGAAAACCATCAGTGGGGAAAAACCTCTTTCTACTTGAAGCTTTGTTAATGTCATTTCACTCTGTCTTGTTGTGACATCAGAGAAGATTCCATTGCTGACACTAGATTGCATATTGTTGACTTTGCAACACAGGGGTTACTGATCCACTTGGAATTTTGTGTGTAAATCACACTAGATTAAACTACTAGGTACAGAGAACTGGTTGTTTGCAAAATGGGAAATTAGGGATGGAAGGCCTTGTGTAGCTGGCCACATTGATGTGGTGAATGCAGTGTTATGTTTTGTAACTTCAAAACTTTAAGCTTATTCAAAGAAACTCATGGGAGTCTGATAATACAGATGAAAGTTTGAGCTTACTTCAAGCGAGGTGCACACGAATCACATGGTGGCAGGATGATGTTTGCAAAGAAGTTATTTTGTTTTACATATAACCCATAATTAATTAAACAAGAATTCTTAATCGGCAAATATGTATACAAGATTACTCAAGTATTATTGAAATATAAAATACACAACATGCTGCAGAGTAAAATATGGGGAAACATTAACAAGAAGACCCCCCCACGCACCCCTCAAATTACACCATAAAAATTGGTAATGGGGAGATGATAAGGACACGATGGCTAAGTAGGTGGGAGATACAAAAGTTGGAATGGTCTTGCCTCTCCCCAGAATATTAAGGCAGTGCAGATGTCTTCTGCGTCTGATGATGAGCAGTGAGAATGGAGGCCAAAATTTCCAGGGAGAAGATCATTGAGAATTGCTAACTGATGAAAGCAGAGCTGTGACTGAGCAATCCTCCCTATGGCCACTCAGAACTCTGTTGCCTTCCATTCTTTGCTCTGGGACACTTTTAGATGTTTAGGGGTATGTTCACTACAGATCCTGACTTGTGTCAAGAAAGCAAACCATTACCACTTTCTCAACAATGTTTAGGCATGACTATAAAGCAAATACTTGACAATTTCTCTTCAAGTCAAGATCATACAAACATGAAACAATGATCTCTAATGAAGAAAAGCTATATAAGGTAGATTTGTAAAACTGGTAAATCGCTTTCTTGTTTTCACGTGTACTGAGGCATAGTGAACAACTCTGTTTTGCATGCCATCTATACAGATGATTTCATTGCAATAGTCTATAGGGTAGTGCAAGGGAAAAGCAATAACAATGCAGAATAAAGTGTTACAGTGAGAGTGAAAGTACACGGCAGGCAGACAACAAGATGATTCACAGACTTGTAGAATTCAGATTTGACAGAGTACGATTCTAATAGACGTAATGAGTAGACTTTCAGAGATCAGCGTGCAACGCGTCACCATTCTGCAACGACATTTATCTACTGAAGTATAGAAGAATGAGAGGAGACTAATTTGATTGCAATTTGCAAGGAGCAATTTGTAACATTTTGTCTTGTGGAAGAACCTATAGTTAAGGTGACTCATTTGAGATAGAATTAAAGTGATTTTTGTTTTCCTCTAAGAGGGTCATGAGGCTGTGACCCCTCTTCCCGAAAGAGTGGCAGAGACTGTCTTTATATGTTTTTAAGGCAAATATAGATAAACTTTTGATAAGCAAAAGGATGCAAGGTTATCATGGATAGACAGGAATTTACAGTAGAGAAGGTTGCACTCCAATCAGTCATCATCTTAATAATGATGAAGCAAGCTTGAAAACAGAATATTCCAATTGAATAGTCCATGCAAACCCTTGGCACAGCATTAATACTGATGTTCAGCACGTTTTTGTCAGTGTTCACTCCGTGAGGCAGCCAAGCTGCTAGAAAGAAGCCTGCTCACTAGAATGGAGGGAACTGCAATAGACTATACAATCTGGCCACCCTTGGGACTGCATCGTTGCTGTGAACTACCGAGTATCTGCTGGCAACAAACAACCTCCTGCAGGGATTCAATGGACCAAGCAGCAAGTGTAATTAGCTGCACACACAAAATGCTGGAGGAGCTCAGCAAGCCAGGCGACATCTAGGGAAAAGAGTAAACAGTCAACATTTCAGGCCAAGACCCTTCATCAAGATTGGGGAAAAAAGATAAGAAGCCAGAGCAAGAAGGTGGGGGAAGGGGAGGAAGAAGTGCAAGGTGGCAGGTGGTAAGTGAAAGTGGGACAGGAGAGAGGTAAAGTAAAGAGCTGGGAAGTTGATTGGTCAAAGAGATAAAGGGCTGGAGAAGGAGGAATCTAATAGGAAAGGGTAGCAGACCACAGAAGTAAATGTAGGGGGAGGAGCACCAGAGGGAGGTGATGGGCAGGTAAGGAGATACGGTGCGAGAGGGAAACAGGAATGGTGAAGGGGAAGGGGAAGGGGCAATTACCAGAAATTCAAGAAATCAATGCTACTGCCATGGGGTTGGAGGCTACTGATGTTTTTGTCAGTGTTTCCTTCATTGTAACAGCCAAGCTGCTGGAAGTCTGCTCATTTGAATGGAGGAAACTGCAAAAGACTTCAGAGTCTGGCCTCCTTTGGGACTGCACATTCACTGTGAACTGCCAAATCTCTGCTGAAAGCAAACAAACCGCTGCAGGAATTCAGTGTCTTCACAATTCCCTCTGGCCTTCCCCTCTCTGAAGGAGAGCGTTCGGTCCTCAGTAAGGTCCTCACCTTTGTCCCCTGCACTCACACCACAGTGAATTCCGTACCCGCCATGATGCTGAGCTCTTCTTTCGTTGCCTCCGTCTCTGTGCCTACTTCTTTGGCAAAGACTCTCCAGCCTGCACCGATAACCACTTCTCCTCCTCTTCCTGGACACCCCGCTCCGGTGTTCTGCCTGCTCTGGATCTTTTCATTGCCAACTGCCAATGAAACATCAACCGTCTCACTTTACCAGTCCTCTCTCCAATTCTATCCTTACTCCTTCTGAATGCATTACTCTCCAGTCTCTCTGCACTAATCCTAACCTCACCATCAAAACCCACAAATAAGTGGGGTGCTGTGGTAGTCTGGCGGACTGTCTTTCCACGTACAGGTGCTAACTCTCAGACACCTCCTCTTACTTAACCCACTAAGGAGCACCAGGCCATTGTCACTGCCACCATCACTCCATCACTGACCTTATTAACTCTGAGGATCTCCCAACATGGCCAACAACCTCATAGTTCCCTTATCCCACACCTCCCATTTCTACCTCCTACCCAAGTTCCACAAACCTGCCTGACCCTTCTTACTTCACAGTCTCTGGATCTTTTCAATGATGTCAAGTTTCTTAGCCGCGATCATCTCATTTTCACCATGGATGTTCAGTCCCTGTACACCTCCATCTTCCATCTCTCCACTTCTTTCTAGACAACAGACCCACCCAGATCCCCTCCACCACCACTCTCCTCTGTCTGGCAGAACTGGTCCTTGCTCTCAATAATTTCTCCTTCGGCTCCTCCCACTTCCTTCAACCCAAAGGTGGAGCCATGGGCACTCGCATGGGTCCCAGCTATGCCTGTCTTTTTGTTGGCTCAGTGGAACAGTCTATGTTCCAAGCCTACATTGGTATCACTCCCCAAGTTTCCCTACACTATACTGCGACTGCATTGGTGCTGCTTCCTGCATCCATGCTGGGCTTGTTGACTTCATTAACTTTCCCTCCAATTTCCACCACCCCCTTAAATTTGCCTGGTCCATTTCCAACAGCATGCGTGCGTGCAAGAGAGAGAGTTTATCAACTGATATCTTTTATAAACCCACTGATTCCCAGAGCTACCTGGACTATACCTCTTCCCACCCTGTCACTTGTGAAAATGACATCCCATTCTCTCAGTTCCTCTGTCTCTGCCTCATCTGCTCTCAGAATGAGACTTTCCATTCCAGCACTAATGAGATGTCCTCCTCCTTCAAAGAAAAGGACTTTCCTTCCCCCACTATCAACACTGCCCTCACCTGCATCTCTTCCATTTTGCACAGCTGCCCTTAACCCATCCTCTTGCCACCCCACCAGGAATAGTGTTCCTCTTGTCCTCACCTACCACCCCACTAGCCTCGACATCCAGCACATCTCCATCGAGATCCCAACACCAAGCACATCTTCTCCCATCCCCACCTTCTTAGTTTACTTTACTTTATTGTTAACAAACAATTGATACTAGAATGTACAATCATCACAGCAATATTTGATTCTGTGCTTCCTGCTCCCTGGACTACAAATATTAAATATTAAAAATATTAAAAGTAGTAAAAATTAGTAAATATTAAAAATTTTAATTATAAATCATAAATAGAAAATAGAAAAATGGAACGTAAGGTAGTGCAAAAAAACCGAGAGGCAAGTCCGGATATTTGGAGGGTACAGCCCAGATCCTGGTCAGGATCCGTTCAGCAGTCTTATTACAGTTGGAAAGAAGCTGTTCCCAAATCTGGCCGTACGAGTCTTCAAGCTCCTGAACCTTCTCTCGGAGGGAAGAGAGACGAAAAGTGTGTTGGCTGGGTGGGTCATGTCCTTGATTATCCTGGCAGCACTGCTCCGACAGCACGTGGTGTAAAGTGAGTCTAAGGATGGAAGATTGGTTTGTGTGATGTGCTGTGCCGTGTGCACGATCTTCTGCAGCTTCTTTCAGTCTTGGACAGGACAACTTCCATACCAGGTTGTGATGCACCCCAGAAGAATGCTTTCTACGGTGCATCTATAAAAATTAGTGAGGGTTTTAGGGGACAGGCCAAATTTCTTTAGTTTTCTCAGGAAGTAAAGGCGCTGGTGGGCCTTCTTGACAGTGGACTCTGCTTGGTCGGACCAGGTCAGGTCATTTGTGATATTGACCCCGAAGAACTTAAAGCTTTTGACCTGTTCCACTTGCGCACCACCGATGTAAATTGGGTCGTGCGGTCCACTACTCCTTCTGAAGTCAACAACCAATTCCTTCGTCTTGTTGACGTTGAGGGAAAGGTTATTGTCTTCGCACCATGCCACCAGGTTCTTAATTTCCTCTCTGTACTCAAACTCATCATTACCCGAGATACAGCCTACAATCGTTGTGTCATCAGCAAACTTATATATTGAGTTTGATGGAAACTTGGCTACACAATCATGGATGTACAGTGAGTACAGCAGGGGGCTGAGTACACAGCCTTGTGGGGCACCGGTGCTCAGAGTGATTGTAGAGGAGAGCTTGTCCCCTATTTTTACAGCCTGGGTCCTGTCTGTGAGGAAGTTGAAGATCCAGCTGCAGATCTGAATGCTAAGGCCCAGGTTCCGGAGCTTAGGAATCAGTTTATTTGGAATGATGGTATTAAAGGCAGAGCTGTAGTCAATGAAAAGGAGCCTTATGTATGCATTTTTATTCTCCAGGTGTTCTAAGGAGGAATTTAGGGCCAGAGAGATGGCATCTGCCGTTGACCTGTTGCTCCGGTAGGCGAATTGCAAAGTGTCGAGGTTGACCGGTAGGCTGTGGTTGATGTGTGCCATAACCAATCTCTCGAAGCACTTCATAGCAATTGATGTCAGAGCCACAGGTCGATAGTCATTCAGGCATGCCACCTTGCTCTTCTTCGGCCCTGGGATTATCGTTGCCTTCTTAAAACATGAGGGGATCTTAGACTGAAGCAAGGAGCAGTTGAAGATGTCAGCAAACACTCCAGCTAGCTCGCTTGCACAGGCCCGGAGAACCCGTCTTGGGATGGCATCTGGGCCCGTCGCCTTCCTTGGATTTATCTTCAGGAAGGCCTTTCTAACATCCTCCTCGGTGACGATGAATCTCGATGCCACCAGGTCCGGTTCATTCGGAGGGAGCGGAACGCTCCTCTTCTGTTCGAATCTTGTGTAGAATTCGTTAAGTTCATCAGGAAGAGAAGCGCCACAGTTATTGATATTCCCAGCCTTTTCTTTGTGCCCAGTGATCTCATTTAGACCCTGCCATAGTCTACTGGTATCCCTCTCACGCCTGGATTCCGTGTGGCGACTGGTATCCCTGGACCTAAAAGCCGCAGCTCTAGCCTTTAAAAGGGACTTGACCTCATAATTCATCCAAGATTTCCGGTTAGGGAATACCTGGATCGTCTTGCGAGACACGCAGTCCTCCGTGCATTTCCAAATAAAGTCCATGACAGCTGAGGCATACTCATCGAGGTTAGCTGCTGAGTCCTTGAATACTAACCAGTCTGCTTTCCTACACGACTCCCTTGTCAATACCTATGCTCTGACTTCCAGAAAAAGCAGGAATTCCCAGTGGCCATCCATTTCAATTCTACTTCCTATTCCCATTCTGACATGTCAGTCCATGGCCTCCTCTACTGCTACAATGAGGCCACACTCAGGTTGGAGGAGCAACACCTTGTATTCCATCCAAGTAGCTTCCAACCTGATGGTGTGAACATCGATTTCTCAAACTTCTGGTAATTGTGCCGCCTCTCCTTCACCTTATCTCGTTACCTGCCCATCACCTCCCTCTGATGTTTCTCCCCCTTCCCTTTATTCCATGGGCTTTTGTCCTCTCCTATCAGATTCTGCCTTTTCCTGCCCTTTATCTCTTTGACCCATCATCTTCCCAGTTCTTCACTTCACCCCTCCCCTATCCCGGTTTCACGTATCACCCACCACCTTGAACAACTTTCTCCCCTCTCCCACCTTCTTGCTCAGACCTTTCATCCTTTTTCCCCAGTTCTGATGAAGGGTCTCGGCCCGACACATCTTCTGTTTGCTCTTTTCCATAGATACTGCTTGGTGTGCTAGGTTCCTCCAGCATTTTGTGCATGTTGCTTGGATTTCCAGTATCTGCAGATTTTCTCGTGACTGCAATCAGCTAGATGTTTCTGCTAGTTGGCTGGCAGGCAACACCAAGAGGAATAGCGGTAGGATCATAAATACCTTCCTGAGAGGGGAAGCTGAAGTAGCCACTGATAACTCCCCCAAAGCATTCATCAGCGGTCTTAGAAATCTGTTGGTGGGTTGCCATGATACCAAAAAACCCTGATGGTTTCCAAAACTACATTGGGATAAAGGTCTGCGAGAAGTGGTCTGTGAGAAGTGGGATATGGATCACCATCATCTTCAATGATTCTGCTGGCCTGGGACTCTGTGGCAACCAAAACCAATTATTGGCAGCTATTCTCACAGAGTGTTGAACCAATGGACACAATCCTGTGACATTCTCTCTGGGGGGGGCGGGGGAAAGGGAAAGAGAAGTGTTTTGGCATGATGCAATGCATTTCGGTCAAAAAAAAAAGGAAAATGCTGGGAATATGATCAACTGGTCAGCCAGCATCTGTGGAAGGAGAAACATTGTTAACATTTAAGCTGAAGATCCTTCTAGGAACTAGGAATAAGAGAATAATAAGTTAGGGTGTGAGTGGATAGGACAAAGCAAATATCTGTGTTAGGGTGAAGCTGTAGTTGCCGTGGAGATAAGTTGTGGAATTTCTGCAGTGAAATCGATTAATGGAAACAGTTGGAGGGTATTAATACAGACAAAAAAAGCATAATATGTTGCAAATGACAGGATAGTGGAATGTGCCCAGAGATACCAGGCTGTGGTAATCGAGACTTGTGTGTGTGTGTGTGTGTGTGTGTGTGTGTATACACATGTGATAGAGATCATCTCCTCTAGTTTTAAAGCTAGAAGTGAGTTAGATGTGAGTTGGGTGTTTGAGCTTTGGAGTAGTACTAAGTGTGTGAGGGACTGATCATGAAACTGAACAAAGGAATTCTAAAGCACATGTTTTTGAGGTAATCAAATGGGAGATGGGAGTTGTTGAGCTCGCTCCTGACTTTGATAAAATGTTTTACTATTTAACCGATGTCCTGAGTGACACCTTGGTGATATTGCTGTTGAGTGTGTCCTTCTTATGTTACTGTTTCTTGACGGGTAGATTGCTTGACTCCAAAGCTTAGAAAATTCCCTCTTTCTTATCCAGGAGTGGGCTGCTCTTTACTTTTCCTTGGCTGCTGGGAAATTTCTTAATTTTTATTATGACTTCTATTTAGGAAGTACAATTTTCAGCAGCATTAACCCATTGAATTCCACTCTATAATTAAGTGCTAACGTGATAAATAGTGTGATGTAGCTTCCATAATGCCACAATCTACACATTGATTTGGGAACATGAATTTTGTTTGATACCTGTGTCACATTATCTTGGTGTGGTTTAAGTGTGTATCATTCCTTTAGGACATATCACCATCACAGTCCCTGCTAATCTCATTTTACACCATGTTTCACTATTTGCTGATTAAATAATTCACTCTCTTATCAATAAACGGTTTACAGAACCATCCTGAGGCAACATTATTTCATTATAAAATTCATTTTGAGAGCATATACCATTCTCAGAAGTCCTTGCACAGAGTATTTCTTAAAGTGAGTAATTGTTGACCTCTGGAACTTTCAATTACCTGTTTGAACAACTTCAATAAATGTGACTTCAGGGGGGTCATCCTGAATACTGAATCATTTGATTTTCCCTTTGAGAACCTCCAGCTTCTGACGCAGGGTAGTTATTGCAGATGAAGCCCAGAGCGTACGAGTCTATTTATTGTAACATAAATGAAAATGCTAAATTTAGATGGTGTGTTTAAGGAAATAAATCTTTATCTGATTAAGATAAGGAAGAGAACTTTGTTCCTTCAGAATCAAATAATTTTGTGTTATTAAGGAATTATGAATTAGAATCTGAAGTTATGTGGCTGCCTCTGTGTTCAACTATTGTTTTTAGTAGCAAAAAAACTCTTTGGCAAATGTCCAGATATTGAGCTGACTTTCCAAGTAGGGACCAGATAATCCTCCCCAAATATTTGTCATGATTCTGGCCCTGAGACCTTTTTTCCCAATTTTCTTTACTCACAGAATCATACTGCAGTGTGGAAGGTTAATTACTGCTTAAAACAGTAATATGATAGAAGTTCACAAAGATAGGCAAATGCCAGCCAGGAGGTACAGTATTTTGCTTCTAACTTTAGAATCAATGAAGATGCTCAGAAGTGCCAGCCAAAAATATCTTACTTTATTATAGCCAATGCCATTTATTTCTACTGCAGGATGTTACAACAATGCAATTCTGTGCCAATAAACTGGACAAGAAAGATTTTTTTGGAAAGTCAGATCCTTTCATGGTCTTTTATCGAAGCAATGAAGATGGAACGTAAGTATAATATTTAGCTTGTGGCATTTTTTAAAAAAAGGAAAAAATAGCGAATAATCTTGGATGATTTTGCACCTGCTTCTGATAATTAATTAAAACTTCTAAATATTATGAGGGGAAGGGATTTGAGACGAGTGTGATGTACCTCACCAGATTTTAAAAAGATACACGTTCTAATACCCATTTGAAGATTTTGAATAATAGCAAAGTGGTCTTTCTGGCACTGGAAATAAATATTGCCTGTGACGTGTAAAAATCATTCAAGGCCAGGCATCATTATCCTTTTGCTGTATACCAGCAAAGTTAGCTTGCTGCAGGGACTTCAAACAATATCAATCGAATTTGGAGTAGGTATATTTTGGTTTGGTGGGTAAAATATCCAGGTCACATGGGAAATGGAACAGAGATGTAAATTAATTCCAAGATGTGCAAACATTATGGTTGTATCATGTTTCTGTTATTTATTCTTTGGGGATATTTTTTGTTTCGTGGATGTCTGCAAAGAGAAAGCATTTCAGGTTGTGTACTGTATAAATTCTCTGATATTAAATTGAATATTAAGCTGCTGATTGGAACAATCTTTGCTGAGGACCTGATAACAAATGCATATGCAAAACAAGCCAAAAATTAATCATGATTGAAATCATCTTAGAGTCCAAAAGGATAAATGTTTTATGTTGCAGTTGCCTCTAATTCAAGACATCATCTATTTCAAAGAACAATACTTCCCTCTTTTACGGATCGCGCTTTTCAAACTTGGAAGACTAAGGGTATTTTACGGTTTTTGGATTTATTTTTAGATGGTTCCCTTATGTCTTTTGAACAATTATCTAATAAATATAACTTATCAAGAATACATTTTTTTAGATATTTACAAGTTAGAAATTTCCTAAGTACTATACTTTCTTCCTTTCCAATGCTTCCTCCTATATATATTTTAGATTCGATAATTAAACTTAATCCATGTCAGAAAGGTGCATCGGCTATGATTTATAATATTATTATGAAACTTAGGAAAGCTCCATTTGATAAGATTAGGGTAGATTGGGAACAGGAATTGGGGCTTACCATTTCTGTGGATGATTGGGGGCAGATTTTACAATTAGTTAATACTTCCTCTATTTGTGCTAAACATTCCCTAATTCAATTTAAAGTGGTTCATAGAGCACATATGTCCAAAGATAAGTTAGCGCGTTTTTACACGCATATTAATCCTTTCTGTGATAGATGTTCGGGGCAGATAGCCTCTTTAACTCATATGTTTTGGTCTTGCCCTACTTTGGAAACTTTTTGGAGAGATATTTTCAATATTATTTCTAAGGTATTAAATATAGATATCTCTCCTCACCCTATTACTGCTATCTTTGGACTACCTAAAATTTCTAGTAATCTTTCCCCTTCAGCCCGTAGAATGATTGCATTTCTTACTTTGATGGCGAAAAGATGTATTTTACAACATTGGAAAGAGCTTAATGCTCCAACTACCTTTTTTTGGTTTTCTCAGACGATTTTATGTTTGAATTTGGAGAAAATTAGAAGTAACCTTTATGATTCTTCATTTAAATTTGAACAGATTTGGGGACCTTTTATTCGATATTTTCATTTAATGTAATATTTACCCTTCTTGTTTTTTTTCACTGTTTTAATGGAGGTCGGGATTGAGGACGTGATTTTAAGTTTAACTCTGTTTGGTTTCAAGTTAGCCCATTGCTTTGCTTTGCTTTTAGTTAGTTGCACGGTGGGTTTTTTTTGGGGTTTTTTTTTTCTTTTTTTCCATTGATATATATAAAATCTAGTATACTATTATGTTATCTTGGTTTCTTATGCTTAAATTACATTGTTTGTAGTATTTTCTTTTTGGTATTGTTATCTTTTGGAATTTTATTATACTTTAACATTGTATTAATGTTTATATGGCTTACCTTTTTTGTATACTTACTCAATAAAAAGATTTAAAAAGAAAGAAAGAAAGAAAGAACAATACAAATCTGTACTATTGTTTTAGAATGCACTTAGAAATAAAGCCTTTCTCCATAAATGCTCTTGGGGAATAACATGAAGGAATATGTAACTTGGTCTTTCATTAATATCACGTAGATAATGAAATTTAGTACATGTCTTGCAAGGTAAGGCATGCACTTTTTTCAAGAGAGTGCTTGTGACTCTTTTGACATAAATGTGCACAGCTTTCTAAAACTTTCCACAGGAAATAATTATATTTGTTGCTTTGACAGTTTGGAATTCATTTTTATTTGTGTTTCTAGCTTCACAATTTGCCATAAAACGGAGGTGGTGAAAAATACACTGAATCCTGTGTGGCAGCAGTTTTGCATTCCTGTGCGGGCTCTCTGCAACGGTGACTACGATAGGTAGGTTTCTAGAATTATGGTCTTTAAGTGCATAGGAAAATGAGTAATGAGATGGATGACTCAGTGGAAAGGCATCTACAGAACAAGTAAGCATATTTGAAACATGAAGAGAAAGAATACCATAGTTCCATTGGACTGGTTGACACTGTTGTCATCTGTCAACATGCTCTAGATATCTGCAATCACTCAAACAGTAATGCATGATGGGATGTGCTGGAGGTCAGATGCCAACCTATCTGACCTCATTGGGCCATGGATTTAGTGACAAGAGCTGGGTTGTTTTGTGAACTATTGTGCTGGATTGCCATCTATGCTAAAACGATTAAAGTTTATTATTGTGGTTAATTTTTTAATTCATTCAAATACTTGCAATTAAAATAATATAAATATACATATATTTATTTCAACTGTTTCTAAATGTCTCTGATCATCAGAATGGAAAAAGCCTTCGCACCGTATGAAAACCATGGAGGCAGTCCATGGGTGGAGACTCAGTTAAAACCAAAGAAGGCTGACTTGGCAGCTGTGGGTAACTGTAGCCTCCAGGACATTGGGAGATGTGGGAGCACAAAAGAATAATGCAACCTAGGACGGATTTCAGGTAGAACTAAGGCTGATTTCTGATCAAACTCAGCAGAGGAGCTGATTGAACTGGGTTGACGTGTCTGGCCTCATTAATTTGAATGGTGTTCTTGTCCATTTAAAAGTTCTATTTTTGTTATTTTAGTTAATGATGAGATTTTAATTCATTCACGTATTAATTGCTCTTTAAATAGCTATGTTTAGTTCTTGAAATTATTCATCTGTTTTTAAATGTCTCTGATCATCAGAGACCTTGGTGAATGGAAAAGACCTTCCAGCAGCTTGAATGTCTTGAGGGAAGTCCATGGATAGGGTCTCAGTTTGAGCCACTGGAGGCCTAGCTGCTTCTAGGGGGCTGTTCTTTGTGGAATGGCTTGGCAGTGGAGAATTGATTAGGAGCCAAGTGAATGCAAAAAGTTAATGCAACTTCAAGATTTTCACAGGAGGCAGGCAGAAGACAAGTCGATATCAAGGAAAACCCAGCCCATTGTGTATGGTTGGCAAAAATAATTAGAACAAAGAACATCGCACAAGATAGGAACACACTTTCAGGAAGCTATGTAATTGCATCCCAGGTACTCTGTAACCAAAGCTCATAAGAGTCCTGTTGTTCATTGCAGGCTGAATACCACGAGCCAGGTTTCTTTTAACTCTCTTCCATATTTTTTTGCTGCTGAGGAGATAAAGACAGACAGTGACAAACAGCGGGCTGCTGAGATTGAATTAGAAGATCTGATTTCACAAGCGCTACAGAGATGAAAAAAAGCTACTTAAAATTTCTGCCGATACAAATTTTAGTGTCAGACTTTTCTTAAACTCTTTTCGTACAAAGCAGTTAACCAAATTATATTGTGCATCATTTACAATTGTACATGAATCTCATCTTTCTGAAGTGGCAGATTAAAATTCAGAGACGGTAGCATGAAATTGTTTCCATTTTTCAATCTTCAGCACTTTTGGTATATTGCTGACCAGGGAAAGATTTTGATAATGAGATTGCATTCTGCTGCTTGAATTGATCACCTAGCCGGAATCTTTGCAAACAGATTTTGTGTTCATTAGTTCAACAGAAGGGATGAGATAATTTCTGCTGTGATCAGTGTTAGAACACATTTTCGCCACTTTGTGAAGATTGTTAATAATTCTAAACAAATATTCATTGGTAGTATTAATGGAAAATATCCATGTAAATGTCAAGCAGGTAACTTATGAATAATATAGTACATTCTTAAGAAGCTTTTAAAATAACAGATTGTCAAAAAAACAAGCTTTTCTCTTACCATGATTGCATTTGAGTTTTTGCAACTTTACTCAATTTTCATGAAAGTTAAACAAACTTTTAAGCAAAGGGATTTTAATTCCCATCTATTTCTTGCATGCAATCTTGAGAAATCACATTGATAAAGAAGGCTTTGCATGTGGCAGATGATACTTCATCAGAAATTCACAGCAATATCTCACAACCTTGTCTGTTAAAACTGTTAGAATATTGTCCTGATTTCTTGAAAGCCAAATTTTTTCACTCCAATCACTTCAATTATTTTGAACTTTCCAGTTGAGAGTCGGAGTGTGTCAATGTTAAATGTGGTGCAAATAGTGTGGAAATTTTGCAACATTTTCATTGGTAAGTGACTCATATTGGTAAGAAGTAGGAGACCTTAAGATGATAACTACAACATGTTTAATAATTAAGACATAGAAGCAAAATTAGGCCACTCAGCAATTAAGTCTGATCTGCCATTCCATCATGGCTGATTTACTATCCCTCTTAGCAGCATTCACGTGCCTTCTCCTTGTAATTTTACTAATAACTAACCTATCAACCTCCACTTTAAATATGCACAATGACTGGGCCTCCACAGCTGCCCACACTCTGGCTTTCAAAGCTGATTGCAGCTACATCAAATTATAAGCATCTGTTCCCAACATCATTAATCAGAAAAAAAATCTGTTGACTGAGTTCTAAAAATATTAAGGGTTAGTATTTATTTATTAGGGAAGGCTGAGAAAATTTCAGGTTTATAATTAATGTAATTGAAATTAAAATGCAATACATTTCAGCCAAATAGGTATTAGATTAATATAGCTGGAATTATTTACGGACTAATTACTTGTCCTGATTTTACCGTCTTCAGAATGAGAAACATCCAAATAAAATGGTAAAATATTATATGAATCCTAGTGTAGATACCCATTTTCATCCCCTCTGCTATTAAGCAGTAGTTCGGCCGGGAGTTACAGAAAAACGGTATGTAGGATCAAACAGACCCGCAGGTTTGTATATGGTGACACGTATATACTCTGATAACCTTTCATCAAAGGTTATGGTGAGAAGGCGGGGGAGTGGGACTAAATGGGAGAATGGATCAGCTCATGATGGAATGGCGGAGCAGACTCGATGGACCGAATGGCCGACTTCTGCTCCTTTGTCTTATGGTCTTATAATAAATTTTACTTTGAACTTAAGCACTTGCCTTTAGCTTGCCACTAAATTAATGTGGATCAAATCCAGTATTTATCTACAGTCCACTCCAAAGTATCAATTCTGCTCAAGAAATGCTCAATGCAAAAGTGATAAAGAGGGAAATCCACAACAATACGAATTAGCGTATATGGAGTGTCTTTAGCAAAGTTAAATTGCCCATGGCACAGCAATAGTGGCGGGTTGGAGATATTCCTCGACCAAAGGAGGTGTAAGGCACCCCTTTTCTCTGCCAGCCTGCAGGTCTCCCTTGTGGGACCTGTTTAGTGCCCCCTCCTCCCCCTCAGTTAGGATCATGGGAGTAGGTGGTGGATGGTTGGATGAGCAGCTGGTGCACATCACAAGTCCTGGTTAAGCAACTTCTGATGCCAGGCATACAATCTCTGAACAGTGTTGATAATATCTGGGGTTACCCCTCTTGTAAAGACACTGCCCAGAAGAAGGTAATGGCAAACTACACCAGTAGAAATATTTGCCAAGAACAATCATGGTCATGGAAAGACCATCATCAACCACATCATCTGACATGGCGTGTGGTACTCCTTCGGAGTACCAGAACAATTAGTGCAGTGTTTGTGCAGGCAGATGTTGTTAATACCTCAGGCAAAGCCAGGAACCAAAAGGTTGAGCATGGTGCGACTAATGTCCTGAACTGTGTACAATGCAAAAAGTATCGAATGCAAGGCCAATGAGCACAAGGCATGAATCAACATCTATGATATTATGATATTGTAACCATTAGTGAGAATTGGTTCCCGGAAGGACAGGACTGACAGCTCAATATTCTGGGGTTCTGTTGTTTTAGACATGACAGAACAGGAGAGATTTAAGGAAGAGGAGTGGCGTTACTAGTCAGGGAAAATGTTACAGCAGTGCTCAGTCAGGACAGACTGTAGAACTTGTCTAGTGATGTGTTAAGGGTGGAATTGAGGAATAAGGAAGATATGATCACATTAAGACCATCAGATATAGGAGCAGATTTGGGCCATTTGGCCCCATTAAGTCTGCTCTGCCATTTTATCATGACTGATCCAATTTTCCTGTCAGCCCCAATCTCCTGCCTTCTCTCAAATCCCTTCATGCCCTGACCAATCAAGAATCTATCAATCTCTGCCTTAAATACACATAAAGACTTGGCCCCCACAGCTGCCTGTAGCAAAGAATTCCACAGATTCACCACTCTCAGGGTAAAGAATTTCCTCCTCATCTCCATTCTAAAAGGACACCCCTGTATTCTGAGGCTGTGTCCTCTGGTCGTACACTCTCTCACCATAGGACACATCTTCTCCACGTCTACTCTATCAAGCCCTTTCACCATTGGATAGGTTTCAATGAGGTCACCCCTCATTCTTCTGAATTCCAACGAATACAGGCCCAGAGCCATCAAACACTCTTCATATGAAAAGCCATTCAATCTTGAAGTCTATTTCATGAACCTCCTTTGAACCTCTCCAGTTTTAGCAGATCCTTTCTAAGATAAAGGACATAAAGCTGCTCACAATACTCCAAGTGAGCCTCATCAGTGCTTTATAAAGTCTCAAAATTACATCCTTGCTTTTATATTCTAGTCCTCTTGAAATGAATGTTAACATTGCATTTGCCTTCCTCACTACATACTCAACCTGCAAATTAACCTTTAAGGAATCCTACACAAGGATAGCCAAGTCCCTTTGCACCTAAGGTTTTTGTATTTTCTCTCCACTTATAAAATAGTCAACCCTTTAATTTCTTCTACCAAAGTGCATGACCATACACTTCTCAACACTGTATTCCATCTGCCATTTCTTTGCTCACAGTCCTAATCTGTCTAAGTCCTTCTGTAACCACTCTACTTCCTCAAAATTACCTTCCCCTCCACATGTCTTCATATCATCTGCAAACCTTGCAACAATGCCATCAATTCTAACAAAAACCGAGCAACACACACAGTGCAGGAGAAACTCAGCAGGCCAGGCAGCATCTATGGAAAACAGTACAGTCGATGTTTCGGGTTGAGAACCCTCGGCAGTCCATCATCCAAGTCGTTGACATATAACATTAGAAGAATTTGTTCCAACACAGACACCTGTGGAACACCACTAGTCACTGACAGCCACCCTGAAAAAACTCCTGTTATTCCCACTCTTTACCTCCTGCCAATCAGCTACTGCTTTATCCATGCTAGAATCTTTTCTGTAATACCATGTTAAGCAGCCTAATGTGTGGCACCTTGTCAAATGCCTTCTGAAAATCAAAGTACACGACATCAACTGATTCTCCTTTGTCTATTCTGCTTGTTATTTCTTCAAAGAATTCCAACAGATTTGTCAGGCTAGATTTTCCCTTGAGGAAACCATGCTGACTATGGTCAATTTTATCATGTGCCTCCAAGTACCCTGAGAACTCATCATTAATAATGGACTCCAACATCTTCTCAACCACTGCGGTCAGACTAACTGT
The DNA here is from genome assembly GCF_963921235.1 of Mobula hypostoma. NCBI lineage: Eukaryota > Metazoa > Chordata > Chondrichthyes > Myliobatiformes > Myliobatidae > Mobula > Mobula hypostoma. Next base: position 27,500,923 of record NC_086109.1, on the reverse strand, counting down.
CGTATAATTTCCTTTCTTCTGCTGCTCTTCTTTCTTAAAGACTGAAGTGATATTTGCAATTTTCCAGTCTTTTGGATCCATTCCGGAATCTAGTGATTCTTGAAAGATCGTTACTAATGCTTCCACAATCTGTTCAGTCATCTCTTTCAGAACTCTGGGGTGTACACCATCTGGTCCATGTGACTTATCTAACTTCAGACCTTTCAGTTTCCCAAGAATCATCTTCCTGGTAATGGTAACTTCACACACTTCATGCCCCTGCCAATGTCTTCCAAAGTGAAGACTGATCCAAAATACTTATTCAGTTCATCTGCTATTTCGTTGTCTCCCATTACAACATCTCCAGCATCATTTTCCAGTGGTCTGATATCCACTCTTCACTGTCTTTTACACTTTATGTATCTGAAGAAGCTTTGGTATCCTTTTTTAATATTATTGGCTAGTTTACTTTCGTATTCCGTCTTTACATTCTTAATGACCTTTTTAGTTGTTTTTTCGTTGGTTTTTAAAAGCTTCCCAATCCTCGAACTTCACCCTGATTTTTGGTCTGTTATATGCTCTCCCTTCGGCTTTTATGTTGACTTTGACTCATCTTGTTAGCTATGGTTTTGTCATCTTTCCTTTAGAGTACTTCTTCCTCTTTGGGATGTATATACCCTGTGCCTTCCATTAATGGTGCTAAATTACAGACCACCCAAATGTCTGAGAGATTTAGAGGAACATATTTGCAGAGAGATCGCTGACTGTTGCAAGAAACATAAGGTTGTTATAGTAGGTGATTTTAAATTTCCACGTATTGACTGGGATTCCCTTATTGTAAAAGGAATAGATGGGATAGAGTTTGTCAAATGTGTCCAGAACAGTATCCTTAATCGGTACGTAGAAGTCCCAACGAGAGAGTGCACGATACCTGATCTGCTATTTGGAATGAGACAGGGCAGGTGACAGAATTATGTGTAGGGGAACACTTTGCATCTAGTGATTACAATGCCATGAGTTTCAAAGTAGATGTGCAAAAAGTTAGGTCCTATCTGTAGTTGATATCCTAAATTGGAGAAAGTCCAATTTTGATGGTATCAGAAAGAATCTGGGAAGTGTGGAGTGGGACAGGCTTATTTTCTGCCAAGGGTATACCTGGTAAGTGGGAGGCCTTGAAAAGTGAAATTTTGAGAGTACAAAGCTTGTATGTGTCTGTCAAAATAAAAGGTAAAGATAACAGGTGTGGGGGCCTTGATAGTCAAGAGATATTGAGGCCCTGGTTAAGAAAAGGAGGTGCATAGCCAGTATAGGCATTGGGAACAAAGTTGAATATACTTCTTGGTGCAACTAATTTGAAAACTCAACGTGATGTGATCAAATGCACTTAGGGGGATGTTGGCGTCTGTGATGCAGAGAAGTTATCACCACTCTAGTTTTATATGAAATACAACAGGATGATTGTTCTTGAAGTTAATTGTATAATGTTTGAGGTTCAAGATATAAGAGCACAGAACTTAACCTTCCAGAGAAGGAATAAATAGTTAGAGAGTCTTGTGCTCTGTATTCTAGAAGCAGTATGAACTGTTGATGGAGCAATCATTTTTGGTTATCCGTTACCTTTGTAATTACCGGCAAATATCTGCAATATTTTCTTTTCATCAGCACTGATTCATGTTGGTATTGGTTTATTATGGTCACTTGTACCAAGATATAGTAAATATTTTCTTTATGTGCCATCCAGAGAGATCATGCTGTATATTACTACCTCAAGATGGTTAAAGAAGAGTTTGTAAAATAAGGTGGTTGCTACTCGAGAGAAAGTGCAGTGCAGGTATACAACTATGAGGTAGATTGTTAGATCAATGGTTCATAGTTATTAGTTGAAAGGTCAGTTCAGGAATCTGATAACAGAGGGACAGAATTCGTCCTTGAGCCTGGTGATGTGTGTTCTCAAACTCTTGTCTTTTTTGCCCGATATGGAGTGGAGGGAGATGAGAAGATGACAGGGGGTGGGTAGTTTGTTGATTGACTGCTTTCCCTTGGCAACAGGAAGTGGATGGAGTCAAGAGACTAATTTGCATTATAGACTGGGCTGCATTTACAACGCTCTGCAATTTCTTGTGGTCTTGGCCAGAGGTGTGGCCATACCAAGCTGTAATGCTTCTGGATAAGACACCTTCTAAGGTGTATTTGTAAAAATTGGTGAGAGTCACCAGGAACATGCTGAATTTCCTTGACTTCTGAGGAACTAAAGGGCTAGCTGTGCTTTTTTGGCCATAACGTCTACATGGCTGGACCAGGACAAATTGTTGGTGGTATTTAGACCTTGGAATTTGAAGCTCTCAACCATCTCCACCTTAGCATCATTGATATAGATATAGATGTACGTTTCACGTCACTTCCTGAAGTCACTGACTAGCTCCTTCACTATCTTGTCATTAGGAAGAAGCTATTGTCATGACATTATGCCACTAGGCTTCTTATCTCCTTCCTGTATTCTTGTTTCATTGTTGTTTGAGATCTGGCCAGAAAGGCAGTGTCATCTGCACACTTGTAAATGGAGTTAGAGCAGGATTTGGCCACACAATTGCGAGTGTGTAGGCTGTATAGTAAGAAGTTGAGGACACAGCCTTGTGGAGCACCAGGATAATATAGATCTGGTTGCCTGTTCTTAAACAGTGTAATCTGTTTGTCAAGAAGTTAAAGTTCCAGTTATGGAATCCTGGGCTGAGGAGGTTGGGAATGAGTTTGTTTAGAATTATGATATTAAAGGTGGAGATATAAGCAATAAATAGTAATGTGATAGAGGTGTCTTTATCATATTGATGTTCAAGAGTGAATGTAGGGCCAGGGAGATGACATCTACTGTAGAATTGTTTTGGAGGGAGGAGAATTGCAGTTGATCATGATTGTCTGGGTAGCTGGAGTTGATGTGTGGCATAATGAGCCTCTCATTTTACATCATGATGGATGTCAGAGCCATCAAGCTTCAATGGCCATTTCCTTGTTTTCCTCTAGCACTGTGACAGTTGTCTTCTTAAAGCTGGTGAGAAACTCTGATGGGAGTGGGGAGAAGTTAAAGATGTCTGCAAATGCTCCTGACAGCTGGTTCAGCCAGAATCTGAGAACATGGCCGGAGAATCCATCTGGGCCAGTCTCAGGAAGCAATTTCTCTCCTGTTTATAAATGGTGCAAGACAATTAAACAACTAATGTGTGGAAAAGGTTCAATAATATCCCCATCTGCATTGATACCAGAAGACATCTGAATGCAGAAGACATTATGCAAGCACCTTTACTCCAAAAAGGCTCTCTTCATGACACAACATAATAGAAGTTAGTCTTCACAAAATGGGGAATCAACGAGCCTTCGTAAAATGAAAGTGAATTGGAATTCTTTACAGTGATCGAACGCATCATTTATACAAAGAAAAATGGTGGTTGTGTTGGCAGTTTAATGGTATATATAAGAGAGCCTCTTAGGGCAGTAGTCCTATTTTCAATTATTTTCTGCTATTCCTTTAACAAAAATGTCGCATAAGTGGATATGCTTCCTGATGTTTGAGCAAGTTTCAAGTCATGACACGGCTGCTCAGTAAGTGTAGACAACTTTGAGAACACACTGATAAGTGGCTTTTAATGCATGTGCTGAGCATCTGTAACAAGAGAAAAATCTACTTACTCATCACATTTAATAACTTTATCATTACTGTCCCCACCATCAGTGTTTTGGGGTCAATGTTGACTAGAAGCTAGCTATGTAAGAACTTCTGCAGAAATACCAGGTAGAAGGCAGGAGCGAACATATGACTAAATGGTGGCTGTGGTGGTGGGACAAGTAGGGGGAAGCTAAAGATAATCCTGTAAAAAAAAATTGAAGTATGGAGCTGAAGTATTGTTAGGAAAAAAAGCACTGTGAATTTCAGAAATCTGAAATCTATAAAGAAATTCTGAAGTTCTGGTTATCTGAAATTGCTAAACTCAAGTCAAATTGCTGCAACGTACTGGCTTGGAAGATGAAGTGCTGTCCCGAGAGCTTGCATTGAACCTTATTGTAATGGTATTATCAGTGAAGAATAGAGTGCAGAAGAAAAAAATTGGCCCAAGAATTAAAATGATGATTTGATGGGCAGAATTGTACTTAAATGCACAGAATGGCAGCAGTTAGATGTTATACACAGCTTCTGAAATTTAGTTTGATTGACTTCAGCGCATCACTGGTACTTTGTTGTCTGTTTAATGTACAAAGTTCGAAGTGAATTTATTATCAAAGTACATATGTGTTGACAGATACTACCCTGGGATTCAATTTTCTTGTGCACATTCACAGTAGAATGAAGAAATAGAATAGAATCAATGAAAAACTGCACACAAAGACTGACAAACAATCAGTGTGTAAAAGATAAACTGTGCAAATACAAAGAAACAAATAAATAAATAATATTGAGAACATGAATTGTAGACACCTTGAAAATGCATCCATAGATTGTGGAATCAATTCAGAGTTGAGGTGAGTGAAGTTATCCATGCTGGTTCAGGAGCCTGATGGTTGAAGGGTAATAACTGTTCCTGAACCTGGTGGTGTGGGACCAAGGCTCCTCTACCTCCTTCCTGAAAGCAACGGCAAGAATAGGACATGGTCTGGATGGTGGTGATCCTTGCTGTTTTCTTGTGGCAGTGTCTCTTGTAGACAACCACAAATGAGTTAATAAACGTGGAGTTATTCACTGTAACAATTCTCCAGGTGCCTCAACACCATTGGTTTCAGGATTGTCTGGGTGAATAGAGCTTCAGGGACAACATTTAGTATAAGCGACTACAGTTTATTGAGAGCAAGAACATTAAACAGGTAGCTCTCATAGCTACTTTAGCTAGGTTGTTACTTACGGGGAAGCAAAGCAAGATTGTGGGACTTTGGCCCCAAATGTCTCTGAGATGTCCTGTTGCATCACACACATTGTGTATTCTCAGCAGTGTCTGGAAGCAGTGAATACAACATCATAGTTAATGTGGCTGTAGTTCCTGTGCTACGATACTGAAGTCAATTGATTTTATTTTCACAATATTTTTATTAAAATAGGACTAGAAATTTCTTCATAAAAGATTAGGAAAAGTAAAAGGCTAAATAGTATTGTATCATTTGTTGTGTTTTAGTGAATTACATTAACTTTCAGAAGGTTACAATGATATTAACAGCAAATTCCAATGTTTAAGTTGTAGAAAATTGTACAGAATAAGCTATTTCATCATTTCATACAAAAGTACAGAAAATCAGTTTTTAAATGCAAAATTTGCTACAGACTTCTGTAGTAACCAGCAAAATTAATGACATATCCATTTCAAAACATTTTTGAGTATGGCTTCCCTCACTTCTCAAAGACTCGCCCTTGATCAAAACTTTTCTTTATCTGTTACAAATTGGAAGCTTAGTGTGTTATATTGCTCATCTCAGAATCATCAGATGAATGAAATCAATCGAGATTTGAACCAAAGAGGATAAATTTCAAATTTCTGTGGAGTTTCTCAGGATATTTTATGTGAAATTTTGCTTATGGGGTTGTTTCATCTGAAAATGATGATTAATGCTATCAATTCCAAAATGATCAGTTTTGGATCATACAACACTTTACAATGAATGGGGGATGCCATATAATTTCTCAGTGAAAATTTCTCCGTTAAACAGATACTTTTTTATTTTTTTCTCCGTTAAAATATTGCCATTGGTTTAGTGCAATTATAACATGACAGTTTAATTTGACAGACCCTAACAAATATCAGATTTTAGGATTAATTAATAAATTTATCATGTACAGTACTGAACCAAAAGTCTTAGGCACAAACAAAGTATATAGGGTGCCTAAGACTTTTGCATAGCACTGTAATAATGTTATGTATTGCATTGTACTGATGCCAGAGGAAAAAAATCATGACATGTGAGTGATGATAAGCCTGATTCTGATATGGGTCTCTATTGTGGACTGAGAATGGGGAAGGTGCAGGGAGAGGGGAATCACGCTTGGGAAAAGGCGAAGGGAGAGTAGGACAACATGTAATTGCAGCATGTTTGGTCTAGTGTGGATATGTAAATACTATGACCTGTTGACACTTAAGACCATAAGACGTAGGACCAGAATCAGGCCTTTCATTCCATTGGGTCTGCTCCTCTGATTTACTTTCCCCCTCAAACCCATTCTCTTGTCTTCTTCCCATAACCTTTGACACCCTTACTAATCAAGAACCGATCAACCTCAGCTTTAAATATACCCAATGACTTGGCAAAGAACTCCACAGATTTGCCTCCCTCTGGCTAAAAAATGTCTTCCTCATCCTTTTAATAACAATCCTTACAATGCTTCATCAAGTGAGTGTTCCAGTAAACTATTTGTAATCATGGTTATTTATAAATGAAGGATGTTACCAGTATGTTGGAAGGAATTATTGGCACAATATACCCTATATTCTTCATTTAATTGTCAACTCCAGTTGCATGGTTGAGAAAGAGTAATAACTACAAATATTGGAAATCTGAAGTAAAAATTGAAAATTCTGCATCTCTAAAAGAAAACCAGAAAATATTTTGGTTAGCAAGCTAATTTTTATTCATTCAATTCAGAATTTATATTACTTTCGCTTTGTTAGGCATATGACCGAATAATTAAAATTACTTTTAAATTTGCAACCAACATTTAAGTGGCAATTTATATTTCCGCATGCACTTTGATTTTCCCCTTGCATTTGCAAATCCATTCAGGGAATGAAAATATTCACTCTTGTATGGTAATTTTAGTCTATTTTTGCGTATTGGTTCTGTTTCATTTCTGCATTGGGCATATCGAATCACTCTTGCATTTGATTCCTTGTGCATTCCTGACAATAAAATGCCATGTTTATGATATATTCTTAGATATAACACAAATATAAAAAGATTTTTTTCACAGCAAAGGCCTTTTATATTATATTCCTATTATGGGAATTGCTAGTCAGCCAGTGAGTGCTTTGATGATAATCTTTTAGAGTCATTTAATCATAGAGACATGCAACACAGTAAAAGGACCTTATAGTGTACTGTGCCCATGCCAGCCCTTCAGTACATATCTATGCTAATCCTATTTTCTAGCACTTTGTCCATAGCTTCTCTGCCTAGCCTAGATACTGTTTATGTCCTTTCTTTCTTTTTCAATCTTTTTATAGTTTCATAAAATATAAACATAACATAGCAATAATACAAATTGTTGGAAATACATTGTTATACTTAAAATGAGTAATTATAAAACCAAGTAGTATAAATTGACAAAACTCCCAATCGTGTAGGATAACGAATAGTACAGGACAAAAAAAACTGGAGAAAAATCATGAAAAAGAAAAAAAATAGAAAAAAAAACAAACCCTACCCCAAAAAAAAACTAACCAGAATTAGTCAACTAAACTAAAAAGACTTGGGCAATTCTAACAAAGTAAAAATGGAAGAGAAGAAAACCTTAATGTCAATGACTCCATTCCTCTCAACCAACAGTACAGAGAAGTAAAATAAGTTTGGAAATGGTCAAATTACATCATATGAAAATGCTGAATAAATGGCCTCCAAGTTTTTTCAAAGTTAATGGAAGGGTCATAAACCACACTTCTAATTTTTTCCAAATTCAAACACAACATAGTTTGTGAAAACCAGTGAAATACAGTAGGAGGGTTAATCTCTTTCCAATTCAGCAAAATGGATCTTCTAGCCACTAAAGTAAGAAATGCAATCATCCAGCGTGCTGAAGATGTTAAATGGTTTGAGTCTATCATTGGTAATCCAAAAATAGCAGTAATTGGATGAGGTTGTAAGTCTATATTCAAAACGGTTGAAATAATATCAAAAATATCTTTCCAATATTTTTCCAACAAAGGACATAACCAAAACATGTGAGTTAAAGAGGCTATCTCGGAATGACATCTATCACATATAAGATTAATATAAGAATAATAACGAGCTAGTTTATCTTTGGACATATGAGCCCTGTGCACTACTTTAAACTGTATCAACACATGTTTAGCAGATATAGAGGATGAATTAACCAATTGAAGAATTTTTTCTCATTTTTCAATCGGTATAGTAATCTTAAGTTCTCTTTCCCAATCAGCTTTAATTTTATTGGAAACATCAGGACATAAATTCATAATTATGTTATAAATAATTGCTACAACACTTTTCTGAGAGAGATGTAGATCTAAAATTTTTTCCAAAGTATCCATTGGATATGAGTGTGGAAAATTAGGAGAAGCAGTAATTAAAAAGTTTCTAATCTGTAGGTATCTAAAAAAGTGAGATCTGGGTAAGTTATATTTATTAGAAAGTTGATCAAAAGACATGAAACAATTATCCAACCTAAATCATGAAAACGTACTATACCTTTGGTTTTCCAGTCAAAGTAAGCTTGATCCATAGTGGAAGGTTGAAAAAGGAAATTAGATATAATAGGACTTGCTAAAATAAATTGATTGAACCCAAAAGATCTTTATTAAAAATCATTATTCATCCTTTAATATTAGGAGGTTAATTTATATTGTTTATATCCCCTCACTTATTACCCCAGAATGTATTATCTCATTAGATGCTGAGAAAGCCTTTGACAGAGTTGAATGGCCTTATTTATTTAGCGTGCTTGAGAAATTTAATTTTAGTTTGACATTTATATCTTGGATTAAATTGTTATATTATTCCCCGGTAGCTTCGGTTTGTACTAATAATCAAAGATCTCCCTTTTTTCGTCTTTTTCGTGGTACTAGGCAAGGATGCCTTCTTAGTCCTTTACTATTTAATATCGCCCTTGAACCTTTAGCAATTGCTATCCGTGACTCGCCCAATATTTTTGGTATTACCCACGGAAATGAAATATATAAATTATCACTATATGCAGATGATTTGTTATTATATATCTCTAATCCGGAGAAGTCAATTCCTGCTATTCTAGCTTTGTTGGCTCAATTTAGTAACTTCTCTGGCTAAAAATTGAATTTTAATAAGATTGAATTATTTCCCCTAAATAAGCAGGTACCTATTTATGGATTTTTACCTTTTAAATTGGTTACTGACTCATTTATATATTTAGGGATAATAATTACGAAGAAGTATAAAGACTTATTTAAAGCTGATTTTTTACCTTTAATTGATCAGATTAAACTTTTGTTTACTAAATGGTCACCAATTTCTTTGTCTTTGATTGGTCGGATTAATGCTATTAAGATGATTATTTTGCCCAAATTTCTATATGTATTTCAACGGGTTCCAATTTTTATCCCAAAATCTTTTTTCGATAATGTTGATTCAAAAATTTCCTCATATATATGGCAGAGCAAAAATCCTAGGCTAGGTAAAAAGTATTTACAGAAATCTAAAAAGGAGGGGGGGCTTGCCCTGCCAAATTTTAGATTGTATTATTGGGCAATTAATATTCGATACTTAAAATTTTGGTTACGAGATTTGGATGTATCTTTAAATCCACATTGGGTAAATCTTGAATGTAATTCATTACAAGGGTCTTCTTTGGGTTCGGTTTTAAGAACTTCGTTTCCTTTTATTTCTTCTAAATTGTATAAACAAATGTTTATGTCCTTAACATACAAAAAAAATCCTGCTCATTGTTCTCCTTAATAGCCACTAACCGGAATGAACAGTCGTATTGGAGATACCAGGAGGTACAGTGTGTGGCACATTGTGCACTAGACTCCTGAAGCAGCAAATAATTTAAGAAATTGGAAGGTGATGGGGTTTACAGAAAGAAAGAAACTGCAGTGGTTTGTCTGTGTGAGAAGAAATGCGTTCACGCTAGGCATAATTGAATGAGAAAGAAAGATAAGGTAGGGTCTAACATCAATGACTCCATGTGACTTCAAATGGTAGTTGGCACAGAGCCTGTAAGGACCAAAGCAGCATAGAGGAAGGTTGTTATTACATCTCTATTGTCCCAGCAATTCGAACACTTCGGACTCAATTGACAAAATCAAGAAAACAGATCAGTTGTCATGAATTAAGACTACAAGCACTATTATCTGAAATCATTATATAGGTTATTGGAAGCCTTGGTCATCCCTTTAACAATCCAGTAGTTAAAGTTTAACTACTGAATGACTAATTTTCCCTGTCTCAGAGTGCTTGAAGACAATACAGTGGATTCCAATTATTTGGGACAACCTTTAAAAAAAAACAAAAACTAAATGAGAAAATATCTGGGGTTTCCTTTGTCTATTTGGGACACTATGCCACTCAGTTGGGGAGAAAACTTGCTGACCAGTTTTTAACTAGTCAGTTGCATGTGCTTGTGTGGCCGTTAGACACTACACCGTGCTTAGAGCGAACAGTTTTTAAATGGCATCAGTTGCATGTGTTTGTGTTCAAAAAGCAGTAATTTCTGTCACTGATATTTGGTGAGAAATTAGCAGTAAGACAATTCAGAACTATTTTGCTCACTGTGATTTCAATCATTCAGACTCAGTGGTGTGAGAAATGGCTGGAAGTGAATATGAAATGATATCCCCACTTCAGCAAATTTGGAAGTATAAAAAATTTGAAGGCATCAACAATCATATCAAATGTTACAATGAAAATGAAGATTTGGAGGATGCAACCGTTTGTGTGGCCATGAGACACCTCACTGTGCTTAGAGCAAACAGCATCAGTAGCATATGCGTGTGTTCTATCATTCATTTGGACCAAGAAATGATGAATTAAAAAGCAGAAAAATGTTGACACTATTTCATGAAAGAAGACAATATAGGCAGTCCATTATATGCACTAAGTGTCTGCACTGAATTTATTCACTTACACTCAGTCAAAAGAACATGGTAGCGTACACTGGATTAATTCCTCCATAGATAACTGTTAGGAACTAGTAAACAGTTTTACAGTACTGTAGTAATATTGGTAGTTCTAATTTGTTCTGCATTTAATTTAAGTATGTAATTTGTTACTTATTTAAATGATAGTTTCTTTTTTATGCCTTCTATTTGCATGAAACATTGACTAATTGGGCCAGCCACTTAATTGCACCAAAATGTACTAGTCCTGATGTGTTCCAGTTAACTGGAATCCACTGCATATGCATTGCAGATGTCTTTGTTGATACATAGACAACTAAGGAGTTTGGATATTAATAGCCAGTCAGACTTACATTCAGAAAAGATGAATTAAAATTGGCAGACCAAAACTGAAATAGAGGAGGTATTAGAAATCTAAAGCAAAACAGTAAACATTATAAATACAGTGCTAGTCTTAGAAACTGACTAAAATCTGCATAGACTTTTATTTCCCTTATTTCAGAATGGCCCTCGTTTGATATATGACATCATTCATGATTTGATCCAAGTACAGGTTCTCTTATTGCAGTTTCATAGCGTTTTTTTTTAGCCCATGAGACACGGGAGCAGAATTAGGCTATCTGAACCATCAAATCTGCTCCACCATTCCATCATGACTGATTTATTATCCCTCTCAATCCCATTCTCCTACCTTCCCTGTAACCTTTGACACCTCGACTAAAGAGGAATATATCAATATCCACTTTAAATATAATGTTACGTACCCCGTAACTGGGTTGCCAAACCAGCAGAAATGGATCACTCAGTTGGAGTCTGGATTACTGGAACTAAGAAAGTTTTATTAAAGAAATAAGCAACACAGTACTCTAATAGTAAGGATATAAATGCAACAGGTTAGCAATGAATAAACACACATGTACACAGATCTAGGATAATAGGATCAATCAAGCTCTATCGTCATCTGGGGGTAAATGACCAGTTTCAAAGTGACGCAAAGTTCAGTTCAATTGAGTTCAGTTCAGTTCACAGTAATCACTGCCGTGGGGGAGAGAGAGAGAGAGCAAATGAATATTCAAATCGGATTCCAAACAGACCTTCGATATTCCTCACAGTCAGCTTTCGGGCAAGCCCTTTGTAATGTCTTCTGAGGTCACCGACTGTGACCCCTCCGTTTCAGATATGATCGTTCCTCTGCAGTGAACCTGGCACCTAGGCAAGGGCGGACACACACCAGGTTCCTGCCGAACGTACCTTTCCACCCTGTGCATCTATGGCTTGGTCCTGCGACCAACCCTCCAAAACCCCACCGACTTGTGGGAGACGCACCGCTTCCAGGGTCTCATTACCTCGTGGTGTCGTGTGTGTCGCCTTAGCGAACCTGACCCTTTTTATCCCCCTGCTGGGGTATCGCCTGTCCATCACACTTCAAACAGTTCAGGGTTCAAAGGGAGCCGATCTTGACAGCTCTCAGACCGTGTCTCCTTCCGTTAAACCTCCCGTCTCTTCATTAACATTTCCAAATGCTGCTCCATTGTCTTCCTTATCTCTCTTTCTCCTGAAGACAGGTGGCAGATCAACTGCTGATCCCACTGATGCCAGCACAGGACAGTTAACATCTTAATCTATGTGTACTTTTTGTAACCCTCTTTCATCACAATAACCAATGACTTGTCATCCACAGTTGTCTGTAGCAATCAGTTCCACAGCTTCACCACCCACTGACTAAAGAAAATCCTCCTCATCGCTATTGTAAGGAGCTGTCCCTCTATTCTGAGGCTGTGCCTTCTAGGTCTAGACACACAGAATAGGAAACATCCTTTCCACATGCACTTTAGCTACGCTGACTTTGGCCTATTTTATCATGTGCCTCCAAGTACCCTGAAATCTCATCCTTAATAACAGACTCCAACATCTTCCCAACCACTGAAGTTAGGCTTACTGTCCTATAATTTCCTTTCTTCTGCCTCCCTCCCTTCTCAAAGATTGGAGCGTCATTTGCACTTTTCCAGTCCTCCAGAGCCATTCCTCAGTCTATTGACTCTTGAAAAACCATTACTAATGCCTCCACAATCTCTTCAGCTACCTCTTGCAGAACCCTGGGGTGTAGCCCATCTGGTCCGTGAGACTTATCTTCCTTCAGACCATTCAGCTTCCCAACAATGTTTTTCTTTGTAACAGCAACTACCCTCACTTCTACCTGCAAGACTCTCAAAGTTCTGGCATACTGCAAGTGTTCCACAGTGAAGACTGACACAAAATACTTATTCAGTTCATCCACCATTTCTTTGTTTGAAGTTCATTTATTATCAAAGTATGTACACTATGTACAATCTTGAGATTTGTCTCCTTATGGGCAGCCACAAAACAAAGAAACCCAATAGACCCATTAAAAAAGGCTGTCGAGCACCAAATGTGCAGAAGAAAAATTAGTGCAAACAATCAAAGTAAGCAAATAACGTTCAGAACAAAAGTTCACAAAGGTGAATCCACAGCCATGAAGCCAGTCATCACTGCACCCAATCCAGGAGCCCTTTAGTTGCAGGCTACAGCCTTAGCTCACTGCAGAGACAAGTAAACCTCATGGACCGGTGAGATGAACACTGGCCCGTCCTTGTCCTTTGGCCCCGACACCCTGAGCTTTTCAATCTGGCCCAGCACTTAAATCAGCCAAACATCGGGTCGTTCCATGCTCTTGGACCAAGGTCATTCTGGCTCTGTGTTGGATTATGATTGATCCACCCCTCATTCAAATCACTGATATTGAATAAACAGCTGGGGCTCTAGTACTGACCCCAGTAGTATCCTCTTAGGAACAGCCTCCCCACCTGAAATTAACCCATTTATTCTAACTCTGTTTTTGTCCGTAAATCAAATGACACTGACATCGATGTATTATTCCCAAACACGTGTGCTTTAATTTTGTTTAATAATCTCTTTTGTGGTACTTTGAGAAGACTTAAAATTCCAAATGCACCACATTAGCTAGTTCCCCGCATAGTTCCAACTTCATATAATTTTACCATTTTTGTGAAACATAATATTCACTGCCTAATTCTATTATTTTGGGCAGTAATTTTCTAGGTATTCTGCTGCCACTTCCTTAATACATAGCACACTGGGTCAGCAGCTGGAAGTACTACTGTACAACTTTGGTGACCTGTGCTTGATCCCCCAACCCATGTGGAGAATGCTCCTTTTCTCTGTTGCTACAGTTTCTCCCAAATAACAAAGACATCCTGAGAGGCTAATGGGCACTTGTAAATTACCCCTAGTGTAGATGATGGATAGATAATCACAGAGAGTTGGTTGGTGTTTGAGCGAAGAAAACAATAGAATGAGGTCTCGGACTGATAAGAAGACTCAAAGAAATGGTATTGACTGGATAAACCAAATCGTCGTATTCTGTCATAAGAAAATATGAAATAGATTCTAGCACACTGCAAGCTGTCAATGTCTGACCAAATGGCTCCTAGTTTCTCATTTACTCTCTCCTGCTTGTTTTCTATCTGTCAGAGTAATGGAATTTTGGAAAATAGTTACTGAGTAACTCCGTAGCAACTTCTCTCAAGTCCTTGGGATGCGGATTAGTAGTCTTGGAGATACAGTACAGTATCTTATCTTTCACTGAAATTAATGTCTCCAATATTGAGTTTCTACCAATACTAATTTCTCAGTTCCTCATCCATTCTGGATCTAATAACATCCACTATTTCCAGGAGATTTTCCAGATCCTGTTATTATAGTATTGCAGCAGAATAGATTGATCTGAAAGCATGAGTTTTGAAACCATCATGACAGCTGGATATTGAACTGCAAGGAATTAAATAAATCTAAAATTTATAAATGGATGCTCGGAACAGTAAAAGTGTGAGCTAACTATTGGTGAGGGCCGTAATGTGTTTTCTGCTGTTCTCCACCAACTTAAGTTGTAAAGTGGTCTCTCTATACTAATGGGGGATAACAAGTGCACGCAACTTTACTTAAACTTGTAATAGTTGTACATAAAAAATCATATTACTTAATCATTTTGTATAACAAATGGTTCCTTTGCAGTGCCTATATACATTTTCTATTGCTTATTTGTGATCCTGAATAGCTTTCAGCTGAATTAGTATCTTTTTGGCCTGCCATTCAGCCATAATGTAAGCAGTATTCAGTGTGATTCTCAATGATTAGAGACCTGGTGGGGTAATCGGTACTTTACTGTAGTTTAAATTACTGCCTGCTGTTTTGTGAGGCAGCTGCCCTTCTGTTTCTTTACATGATGAACCAACTGGAAATTTACTGACCCTGCCTCTTTTGTGACAGCTTGACGGAATTTATTTTTGTCTACAAGTGTTCTTGTGGCACTTCAAATTGTCAGTTCTATTATGAACTTGTGTGGATATATTTAGTTTGAAACGTTGACCATTCATGGCTGACCCACGAGTGGGATTGCATGGATGTCACACATATTCTGACTTTCGGTAAAAACCTAACCGAACCACACATCACCCCAACAAAGAAAACACAATAATATCTTTGAAAGTAAAAAACCCATATAACTTATCACTTCTTTCATCAATGTAATATTCTGCACAACACATTTACTGAATAAAAAGCAATGGTAAAAATTACATCACACCGGTTGTTTTCTACCCCCCCTCCCCCACAGTTCTTTAGGGAAACAACAAATCAGGGGAAGACCAATTTTCTTCTCAATCCTGATCTGCTATCTGGTGAAATTATGTCTGCTTTGTGACCTAATTCCACATTCTTGCTTTGTCTCCTTGTCACATTGTATCTTTGCTTATCTACTGAATGTCAGTTACTGCTTTCAGAAGAAAGTTCCACATTCTTACCATTCTTTGCATGTACATATTATTCCTTAACTTCATTCCTGCAGTACCGAGCTGTAGGTTTTGGACTATGTACCATATGTACAAACCCCATTTCCAGAAAAGTTGGGATATTTTCCAAAATGCAATAAAAACAAAAATCTGTGATATGTTAAATACACATGAACCTTTATTTAACTGACAAAAGTACAAAGAAAAGATTTTCAATAGTCTTACTGACCAACTTAATTGTATTTTGTAAATATACACAAATTTAGAATTTGATGGCTGCAACACACTCAACTAAAGTTGGGACAGAGTTAAAATAAGATTGAAAAGTGCACAGAATATTCAAGTAACACCGGTTTGGAAGATTCCACATTAAGCAGACTAATTGGTAGCAGGTGAGGTATCATGACTGGGTATAAAAGTAGCATCCATCAAGGGCTCAGTCTTTGCAAGCAAGGATGGGTCGTGGCTCACCCCTTCGTGCCAAAATTCGTGAGAGAATTGTTAGTCAGTTCAAAAGGAACATTTCTCAACACAAGATTGCAGAGAATTTAGGTCTTTCAACATCTACAGTACATAATATTGTGAAAAGATTCAGAGAATTCAGAAACACCTCAGTGTGTAAAGGGCAAGGTCGGAAACCACTGTTGAATGCGCGGCACTGCCTAAGAAACCATCATGCTACTGTGACAATTATAGCCACCTGGGCTCGGGAGTACTTCGGAAAACCATTGTCACTCAACACAGTCCGTCGCTGCATCCAGAAATGCAACTTGAAACTGTATTATGCAAGGAGGAAGCCATACATCAACTCTATGCAGAAACGCCGGTGAGTTCTCTGGGCCCGAGCTCATCTCAAATGGACCGAAAGACTGTGGAACCGTGTGCTGGAGTCAGATGAGTCCACATTTCAGCTAGTTTTCGGAAAAAATGGACGTCGAGTTCTCCGTGCTAAAGATGAAAACACCATCCAGATTGTTATTAGCGAAAGGTGCAAAAGCCAGCATCTGTGATGGTATGGGAGTGCATCAGTGCCCACGGCATGGGTGAGTTGCATGTATGTGAAGGTACCATTGACTCTGAGGTGTATATTAGGATTTTAGAGAGACATATGTTGCCATCAAGGTGACGTCTCTTCCCGGGACGTCCATGCTTATTTCAGCAGGAAAATGCCAGACCACATTCTGCACGGGCTACAACAGCGTGGCTTTGTAGACACAGAGTGCCTGTGCTTGACTGGCCTGCTGCCAGTCCAGATCTAGCTCCTATTGAAAATGTATGGTGCATCATGAAGAGGAGAATCAGACAACGGAGACCACGGACTGTTGAGCAGCTGAAGTCTTATATCAAGCAAGAATGGACAAAATTTCCAATTGCAAATCTACTGCAATTAGTATCCTCAGTTCCAAAATGATTAAAAAGTGTTATTAAAAGGAAAGGTGATGTAACACAATGGTAAACATGCCTCTGTCCCAACTTTTGTTGAGTGTGTTGCAGCCATCAAATTCTAAATTTGTGTATGTTGACAAAATACAATTAAGTTGGTCAGTAAAACCTTTGAAAATCTTTTCTTTGTACTTTTGTCAGTTAAATAAAGGTTCATGTGAATTAACATATCACAGATTTTTGTTTTTATTGCATTTTGGAAAATATCCCAACTTTTCTGGAAATGGGGTTTGTACATGGCTTATTATGATGATGAAGCCCCTTTTCTATGACTAGCCAGCCAGAAGAAATGGTTTCTCTCTATTTGCCCTAACAATTTCCATTAAAACTTAAATCAAATCAGAATAAATTGTAAGAAAAATAGCTTCTTTAATGTTCTCCAAAATTAATCATTTGCTGCTGGACATCATCTTGGTACATCCACCCTATACTTCTTCCAAAGCTGGCATAGTCTTTCCCAGGAGTGATACCAAAAATTGCTCACAGTGTCCCAAAAGTTATATGGCTTTTTAGTTTCAAAGATAATATTGTGTTTTTCTGTCAAGCTGTCAGAAAAAAAATCTGTGGTCCCTATTAGGTAAGCCCTCCTAATATGAAGACCCGCACTGCATTAGCCTTATTGACTTTTCTCTGAACCCATCTGGAACATTTTGGTGATCTAAGAACCAAGGTGCTCATATTTCTATGAACATCCATGGTTCTAGATTTTCAGCATTTTGAAATTACTCTGTCTGTTGTAAGTCCAAATACATTGACCACAGATAACCCGGTTGAAGTACACTTGCTACAGTTTAGCCAGTTATTCAAAGGATCAAAATCTCAATGTAAAGATTAGCTTTCTTTTTGTCATTTGCACATTGAATCACACAGTAAATTGCATTGTTTGTCAGGAGAGTGAGATTCTCTGGGATTCTCTCAGATGATTTTTCACTCCTGATGGTTTGCAGTGTAAATAAAGACTTTTATATTTCCAAGTTACAGTTTCCATTTGGCTCAGTTTTATTCATTTACAAGAGTAGCACCAAGTTAGTCATTAATCTTCAATAACATGTTCTCAGTTTATTGTCCAAGGAGCTCTGGGTTGCCATAATCTCCAGGCTGCCAGCCAGCAAACACAGTTTCTTCTAAATAAATGCCATAAAGTGTCAAAACCAAAACAAAAACTCCCGCTGGTGGCTCCTCACCACCTCAAGCTGTCAACAAGAGAGGATTGCTGAATGAAAGAGATGGATATCTTGTAGTTGATTTGAGAATTATGCAAAGAATTTGCAGGATTCTCAGGGCAAAGACAGGCAATCGATGACAGTTTTTTTGTACTGTACAGCTGCCCCTCATCAGTCTACACAAGTTCAAGGATAAAAAAAATAAGCTTGATAATTTATGTTTTTCATATTCATTCTTCTTTCTGTGAGCAACAGTTAAGATTTCATGATTCATTAGGTAGCCTCAATTGCCTTGCTTATATCCTAAATTGTGATAGGCTTTGTCCATGTTCTTGGATCTGCACTTGGAGAATATTCCATCGTACTCATGACCTTTATCTTGTAGATGATGATTAAAGCTGTGGGATATCATTCACTACAGTCTTGTAGAGTTAGTAGTTAATACAGCTAATCTAGTTGATTCCCTGATCAATAGTATGCTCCAGGATGTTCCTGGTAATGCATTGAATAATAAACTAGATTAAACTCTCTTTTATTGGAAGTAGTGATTGCTTTTGAGTAAATATTACTTGCCTTTAATCAGCCCACTTGAAAATTTTATCTCAGCCCCATTGCACAAGCTATTTCATCATTTCATTTGCTGAGGAGTTGTAATGAGAACTGAACAAACATTTGCACATCTGACCATGATACAGAAGGAAGACCGTTGAAGAAGCAGCTGAAGACTGACAGACCTACGGTACAATTCTGACCTTGCAAAGCTTGGCTGACTTTCCTGAATCTAATCACTGTGCAGCAGATGGGACTACATTGGGAATGCATTGAGACGCAAGAACTCATTATTTGATTCACTCACCTCAGTCTCTTTGAACAAGCAAGATTAATATTGCCTGATGTGTAGTGAAGCTAAAACTTTGCTCTGATTTTTTTTTTTACAGGGGTTGCCTAAATCCATTTGTTGTAAATAGAAAGATTTTTGGGTTGGTATGCTTACTAAATGGATCTCCAACATACATAAAGTACCTTGATGTTATCACCACTGTTACCAGGGAATTGTGTGTGTGTGCTGAATAACTGTCTTTTTTTTTGAAACTCAGGTTATCCACTCAGTTCTGCATATTTCTTTCAAAAAGATTTAAAATCGTGTACTGTTAAAAAAGGGTGAGATTTATTTACAAGTCTCTAGAATATTTCAAACTGAAAGTTTTTGAGATTGTTGCACTGTTGGGAAGCAGGTGCACTGTGATACTCTCATGTTCAGTCAAATCACAGCAAGTATACATGTTCTTAGCAATAAAAAAAATTGACAAGAATAAACTGCAATGCCTTTTCATTCTTTACTTTTAAAGTCAATGCCTTCTGTACTGTTCTATTACATTCCTATTCAGCAGTGAAACTGCTGTCACTCCTGTGGCCATCGAGTCACAGTTAGCATATGCACATAGATACTCAGAGAAAATGATCTTCTATACTTTGACAGTGCTTCTTTTCACAACCCTGGAATATCTCAACATGGTTTACGGTAGTTGAAAGTCTTTCTTTGATATTCACTTTATATATTGGGGAGAAGAATCAATTCGTACACAGCAAGCAAACAACCATGTGATGATTTATATAAGTACTGATGCTGGTAGGGATAAACAATGAGATATTATTCTCCACAATTTCATCAAAAAAGGAAGTTTATGTTGTGGTATAATAATATATATTATTAACCAAGAACGCATGAATGAACATGATTAAACCCAATTGTATTGTCACTGCTGGTATCACATAATTACTGTGTAAAAATCATGGGACTTTCAGTATATGTTAAATACTAATTAATGAATTTTCAAAATCTATTGAAATTTTAAATGAGTTTAAGTATTAAACTATAGGCTTGAGATATGTAGATCTGTAGAAAGGCAGATTTCAAAGGAATTTATATTGATGGCAGGGTACAATGTGCTGATGTAACAGATAGAATATTTAGCACTAATGATCAGGGAAGAAAATCCAAACAAGAATCTGCAGAAAAACTGCAAATCATCGACATCCTTTGGCATATAATATTTAATGTATTTTTGCTGACAGTCAGAGAATTTAATGCCTGAGGGAAGTTATGAGTTAACATGATAAGAACTTAGCAAGCTCCATTTACAAAATGGTTGGGCTGTTTTGCTTACAACCATGAAAAGTGGAATTTTCTTTTTATTGGTCAGCAGATAGTCTTCAACAAAGACATCTTGTGAAATTGCTACCACCATCAACAACCAGCACATAGTATTAAGCAGTGTTACAAGTGCGCTCAACTGTTCATGTTTATATTTCTTTTTGGCATCATCTGCAAACTCCGTAATGTTTGAACCATAGATACTCAAGGCATCACACTGATAATGCTGGTTAGTTTGGTGGATGTCTCATCTCCTGTTTGTTTAAGTGAATGTATTGATGCCATTACTCTGACCACAGAAGAGTGAGGAGTTCTGGTGATAAGCACAAAAGATTCTGCAGATGCTGGAAATCTTGAGCAACACACCCTAAGTACTGGAGGAACTCAGCAAGTCATCAGCATCTGTGGTGGGGAATAAACGGTCGATGTTTTGGGCCAAGACCCTTCATCGGGACTCGAAGGAATTTTCTGATAAAGGGTCTTGCACTGAAATATTAACTGTTTATTCCCCTCCGTAGATGGTACTGACTTTCTGAATTCCTCAATATTTTATGTGTGCTGCTAAGGAATTCTGCTGATTTGACTGCATTTTATCCATATATTTCCTGGCCATTTCACTTCATTTTCTATTGGAGCCCTTGTATGTGTAGATTGGTGTGTCCATTCTACTACAATTCAGTGTTCCCACACAATGCAGAAAATTAAATTGCAATACTTCACTGAGCTGGAGCAATGAAAAGTGAAAGAATCAAGAAAGTGAAAATTATGAATATAGGTTCAAATTTGATCGATGATTAGAAACGTGAGGGGATGAGGATTTAAAGTAAAAGGTTACTATAGGTCAAGGGTATTACAAAGTCCCTGAATTCATGTTGTGGCTGTTGCAAACACAAGCAAGATCATATAACTTACCCGCATATAAGCATAGGGTTTCAGTTTGGAAGTGGTTGTGCATGCTTTTTAGTTTCTTTAGTTTATGAACTATGCTATATTCTGGAATAAAACAGATTGCTACAGATATAAAATGTCATTTTGCATGTTGAAATTATAATTTTTGATTCATGATTATTTCCTGTTCTCAAAGTAGTGAAAGTGCCAGTCATGTACAGCAAACAAATTTCCACTGTTACTTTGCATGCTATTTCTTCCGATGTGATTGACACCCTAGATGCCCAGAAATAATTGAATGGAAGTAAAAATGGAGCTCTATGATTTATTATCACACATACATCTTTCCATTTATTTTTCAATTTTCTTGCAAATGGGCAAACCACTATCCTTGTACCTTCTCCTTAAAAATAATAAACATGGACGATCAGCAAAGTCGGGCTGTTTGTTTTTATGGATGTTTGTTTTCAAGCTGACTAAAAGTTTGTGAATTTTAAAAAGAATTGCCCAGAAGCTGCAATCCTTTACACAAGTTTAATAACAATGCTAGAATTGGGCCTTACCCTGAAAAATAACCATTGAATTAATCTTAGTCCACTGCTGCTAATGATATATATATTTGAGAGCTTTTAAATGAGTTTCTAGAAGAGTATAGGGAAAAGAAGTACAGTTTAAGAAATGTATGTATAAAGCGGGATGGTTAACTTAGACATAGTGGGCTGAATGGCCTGTTTCTCTACTGTACAGCTCTATGCCTCTCTAACTAGACTCAACCTATTTAACCTATTTTTCATGGACACATTTTAAGAACTTCTATCTTTGTATTAAAATGTTTTGAACATTGTGTAGGAAATTTTATAGACATTCTTCCAGTCACTTTCCATAAATCCAGTTGAAGATCAGCAGAAATCTTGGAGGCACTGAAGCTTCAACCATTCTTTACCAGTACCCCAGGACCAATTGATTTTCAGAATTTGCAATAATTCTATTCTTTAACCTTTTAACCTGCTCCCTTTTCAAAGATGTAATTAAGTTACCTTTTTCAGACAAAGTATTCTGATTCTGGCCATCAAAGTATTCCTTCATATCAATTCTGTTTCCTGCGTAAGTAGGGCCAAAGTCTGTGGCCATTGATCCTTCAGATATTTACTTCATCTCCCTGGCGCCAAATGCCTCTGTTAAAACTTATCTCGCACTTCTTTGCTCAGGCCGCCTGTTTCAACAGACAATCCAAGTAAGTAATTGCTGAATTATGGGATCATTCTGGCCCATGTCCCTTATACCCTTCTGAAGGGGAGGGAACGTGAGAGGCCTGCATCGGGCATTTTCATGCCTTACAAGGCGCAGATTGGAAGTCTGTGTGGGGCACCACTCCTCGCACAGACTGAAGGTGGTATCTAGAACTGGAAACAATATTGAAAAAGGGGTGTTACTAACTGGTGTGTTATCATAACTTGCTGAGTGTTGTACTCTCTACATCCATATAATAGAGCTCAGGAACTATTTGCATTATTAACTAACTTCAAAGATATGTGCACAAACAATTTAAAGTCTCTTTATTCTCGCTTTCCTTATAATTATACCATGAAGATTTTTATCCATTTGTTGAATGTCTGATTTAAAGTTGGTTTTTTCCCAACTAATTGAAATGCAAAATGCCAAAGATTTACATTGCCATGCTCTTCATTTCCTTGTATGTAAAATCATATTTTATCTCAGATGGTCAAGTTATCTCAATGGCTTGACAGCCCTTGGATAAGTCAGCCAGCTCACAGTACTCAAGGGGGGTTTATGGTTATCTCTGGGGCACACTTGTTTCCTAAATGAACTCCAACAAGGTCTGATTTATCTAATATAATGATCGCAATTTTGGTGGCAGTGGAAAGAAATTTTATTGACAGAGCTCAGGCAGCTTTTTCTTTCTCCAGAATTCTATAAAGAATATTAACTGTACTAGGGTAATCATCTTGAATAATGATCTTGCCTCAGATTTGCAATCAAGCATCCATTCATTGCTTTCTTTTCTTTACAGAACAATCAAGGTAGAGGTCTATGACTGGGACAGGGATGGCAGGTAAGGCTTGGATGAGTGCACATTTATAATGTTACATAAGAAGTCTAATCCACGAGAATACTATTATATTTTCCAATCATTAGTTATTCAGCTAAAAGACCCTGCATTCTGCATCGTAATTGGCATCTTGTGAGCTCTTGAAAGATCGGATACCATCTGGTATGAAGCAGCTTTTGTGTCGGGCATCAATATGATTACCAAGAACTGTGCCGTGTGTATCTTTGTAATGCATATTTGCAGATTAACTCTTGGCAAATTCATTGCAGCCTTGCTTCAGGTAGTGATCACTTCAGCAAGGAGTGAATTTTTAGTGACTTTTTAAAGTATAATATTTCCTGGCAATTAACTTAATCATATTTATCATTATGTTTCCATTTGTATTAAATAACAAAATGTGTACAAGGAAGAATTTTTTTAAGTTTCGTTGATTATTTTAGTAAGATATGGGTGACTATAGGGATGGAATTAAAGGCTTATTGGTGTGTCCTATGGTAGTCAAATATTGTGCAGTGTAAAATAACTCTGGTGTTGCCTGAACCAAGGAGCTCTGGGAAAGGATTCTGCCACTCTCTCTTTGTACAGCCCATTATTGATAACTGTGTCCTTGGTTAGTAAGTCCTTGTGTTCCCTCTGAGCAGACGTATTGGCATTTGTTCTTCCTCTGCTTCATGCCAATGCTGAACAGACTTTTCATCATCCTTCCTATTACCTCCTCCTTGAGCTTGACATAAACTTTCATCAGTGAATCATTTTAGAACACCTTACTGTGTTAAATTTGGTATGTGTTCTTCAGGAAATTTTTAAAAAAATGATAGATGGATAATTTACTTTGTTTGGATATTGGGAATTTTCTGTGCCATTATATTTTCACCTTTAAGGTGCTGAAGAAGGCTTTTGACACACAGGCCTTCATCAGTCAGGGCACTGAGTATAGAGGTCGGCAAGTTACAATACATTGCAGTTGCACAAGCTGCTGCTGAAGACGCACTTGAAGTATTCTCTACCCTATCTAATCACTAGCACTTTTACTAACTTTTCTCAAATGTTAGAATCCTTAGTAGAATCCTAAATGGAAATGATGAAGGTTAAATTACCAAAATACATCCAATATCACTGTAATAAAGCTAATTATGGAGTTGAACCAAAATCTCATCAATTTATTATTCAGAAGTTTATCGTTATCATTCATTAACTCCATCATGGCTCTAGCATCTGTTGGATCAGACGGTTTAATTCTTAGTTTAGGCTGCTTAATTATTATTTTCTTTACAGTTTAACAATTAACTCTTGATATTTTATATAATTACTTATATGCAAGTAACTTCATACTATGCTTCTTAGTGGTCACAGTGTGTAAATGCAAATTCAGTGTGTTCACTGATATGATTCTGGAAGCTTTTCTTGCTTCTGCATTACTTCAGTAAAAGCTTTCTCATTGGCTGACTCTTATCTACAAAATTTGAATGTAATTTCCTTATCTATGGGTATAAAATAGCTGACCATAAAACTAGCACCATCTTGATTCTCAGTTGATGTCTCTTTGTCTTTAAGCTTTGTGCTATTAGCTTCTGCTCCTGTTACTGTCGTTTTCAAGTTTTCCATGTTCTATTAACGCTTAATGAAATGATTGTGAAGCAACAAGTTTTGTGCCCCTTTCCTGACTTCTGAAGGAACTTGGATTAAAACATCAGAATCCAACAATTAGTGTAGTAGGTGCCAAGATATTTTGTAAAGTTTAAGGAATAATTGCAGACAAAGTAGAATTTTTAGCATGCAGCAAAGGGAGTAAGAACTCCCTCTGTTCCAATTTGCTTGAGAGTAAACTTAGTTCTGGTTCAATACCATTGTATAAAAATTAGGATTGAAGACTACTGCATGGCTATTTAAAAAAAAAGATGTGTAAAAATTTTTGGTTGCAGGACAATCTATTTCAGTCGCACAATTATCTATTTTGGTACCTAGTGAAATTATTTTGTTGCACAATCTATTCAGTTACTAGATGATCTATTTTGGTTGCTGGGAAATCCATTTAATTGTAATCTATTTGGATGTACTCTATTTGATTGCGGGACTATCTATTATCGTTGCTGGATAATCTATTTGGTTACAATCTATTAAAGTTTCATGATCGTGGTCAAAGTAATAAAAAAAATGTGTGAATTAAGTTCAATTCAAACAATGGCCAAAGTTGTGACACCTACAACAAGCTCATACCTGAATAAAACATCTCAGCTTGATAAAATTAATGAAAAAGTTTTAATGAAATATACCAACAATATTAAGAGAATTAAGATCCAGAAAATGTCTAAGGGAAAGGAAAAACTCCTACTGATTTAGAGATCAGACCACATGGTCGGTTTGATTTAATGTGCAAGTGATTGAAAGTGTTAATGGGACAAATCAAGACTTTATTAAGTTTTTAACTTGTGATAATCTGCAAAACAGCATGGTAGAAACAGTAAATAGTCTAAAGAGCACATCTTTGCATTGAATGAACAAAAGAAAAGATAAAATTGAAGTGCAGTGTACGGAGTTTCATAGCGGACTGAGTTAATTTTTAACAGAGCTGCCTTGACTTCAGGGGGTAGTCCTGCTGGTGACTCTTCCTGTGATGCTACTGCTGGCACTCTGCCCTGGAAAACACTGCCTGCATTGAACAGTTCCTGGAGACAGCGACACCATCTGAACTTCGAGGAATTGTAGCCCACGGAACTTTCCCCAGAGACAGTGACTCTATTTGAACTCCGAAGAATTACAGCCTGTGTTGGTTGGACAGTCTCCCAAAACAGCATCACCATCTGAACTCCAAGGAATTACAGGATGAACATGACAAGGACTCCTACAGCTGCCCCTAGGAACTCAATTGAGGATGACAGTGATGAAACAATAAGATTGACAGTTCTGTTACAGCTGGCCCCAATAAAGACTAAGTGAGTGAAGACACAGGACTGAAGATGAAACCATTGTTAATCAATGTATTGGCGAGCTAGTGGTAGAGTCATCAACTATTGCTCAACCACTCAACAAGGCAGGCAGTGCTCAGAATACCCTGGGACTCTTAATGAAAAGCAACTGAAAGTGTTTTGAACTTTAAAGGCAATCCTGTGTACTGCGCTTGCAAAAAGAATCCCTGTTAGAGGTACACCATTTACCCTGTATACTAAGGAGAAATACATGATGGCAGTCTTAACTCGTGAGCATGGAGACTGACAACTTCCTGTTGATTATTATTCTGCCAAAGGCTGTACTCTGACAACTCCTCGAAGAATGAGAGAGGAAGTTGAATGGTTGCTTCTGAAACTGAAATACTGCCATCAGAAAGTAATGCTCCTGACACCTAAAAACTTTGATTGAAGCCTGTAAGTTGGCAGAAGGAAGAGCAGTTACTATCTACAATGATTCTCGATATGCTTTTGCGCTGGAAGGAGATGGCGCCAGTGAACAGTGCTACCAATGGTGACGTCCTGAAGACAGTTCATGAAGCAATTCACTTCACTTCTTTTACATCCTGCTCCTGTGCCTGTTGTCTACATTCTGCCAATGTGATTTCAGGCTGATTGGGCAATCTGATGCTTTGCTGACTCCAAACGTTTTCCAGGAGGCTGCAACCAAAGCGTGTAGCATGGAGGTCAGGGAGCCTGGAGATGGGGAGGGGGCATGAGCCTATGATTGACTTCATCTCTTGCCAATCCCGCTCACTAAAGCGCTGAGGAAGATTGTCATCATCGAGGAGGCTTCAGCGCCATCTACCATCCTTTTGTTGAGACGGTGTCGGCATGTGGCGCTCTCTCACTCTCTGCTCCCGAGGGAAGGTCCTTGTGTTCGAGTGATCTCGCTCTCTCCCTGGATGCTGTCGGTGGGTGGTGTCAGATCAAAGTTTAATCAACGTGGATTCTATATTTGGATTCTAATTTAGGTTTATGTTGTGTTCCAGTTCTGGCCACTCTTTTATGTTACTACTTGCGGGCAATTTTTGAATAGGGGTAGCCTGCAGCTAACGAACACTCAGCTGAACTGAAATATGACTTTTGATTTTGTGTTATACATTCTGTGTTTTTGCTCTTTTTTTTTGTTGTCGCTTGCGTGATTTTTTTGCCCTTGTGGGTTGGGGGTGGGGGGTTGATGTTTGATGTTTTTCTTAGAACAGATTGGATCCATGGTTCTTCTTTGTTTCCAGACTATTTGTGGAGAAGACTAATTTTAGAGTTGTATTCTGCATACGTACTTTGATAATAAATGCTCTTTGAATCTTTGAAGTCATTCATAATTTTGGAAGTTACGGAGACAAACAGGATATCTCACAGCAGTAGGAACTCCAATCAAGAATGGCCAACTATGACAAGAACTTATGGTTGTTATGCAACCATTGTCAGAAGTTGTTGTGTTACAATGTAAAAGCCACTTCGAATTGACTGCAGTGGAAAGCCATTGGAGTGCATTCACAGAAGAAACTGCGGAAAAGGCAGCATGGGAAGGAGTAAAAGAAATAAAAGAAGTACCAAGAACGTACGCAGTAAACCTGACAACAAGAATTATGGAAACAAAGTTGAACTCTGTATCACAGACAAGCATACAAGATCATCTGGCACAGCATACACACTCCCTAGGACACATTGGACTGTAAAAGGTGATGAACAGATTCTCCCAATGGTGATGGAATCCACAAGCTCAGGGCACAAGCTCAACAAACTCTTGAAAGATGCATGACATGCCAGAAAAAAAAATCCTGGAGCAGGGGAAAAGCTACCACAATTAAGTGCTCCTGCTCCACCTGGACAATCTTCACACTTTCAAGTGGGCTACATTTCTTTACCAAAGTGTCAAGGATACTCAGTCGTACTGGTAATAGTAGACAAATTTTCAAGATGGAAGCTATTCCAGTAAGAAAAGCCACTGCCACTCACACAGCAAAAACCCTGGTCAAGGACAATATTCCTAGATGGGGATTGTTACGTCACATCAAGTCTGACCAAGGAACACATTTCACCTGGAGTATTTGTCAGGAATTATGTCAACTGATGGACATTAAATGGTCTATCATTGTCCACATCACCCAGAGGCATCAGGATAAGTCGAATGAATAAAACAAATCATCAAACAGTGACTGACTAAGTATCATGAAGAGGATGTACCGTGGCTTATAACTCTTCCTCTGGTGTTGGGGAGCGCCAGAGCAGGCCGTCCTACGTCACTGCTGGGAGCCCTCAATCTCAGAGAGGCTGATATGCACATTATGGGAGACAGTTTAGTTAACTATTGTGTGAAATTAACTCTAGTTGTACAGTCTGCTTCTCAGAAGGTTTCTGCTGTTTGGAATGGTCCAACAGAAGAAGGACAAACTCTGATTCCTGGTAAGTGGGCACTGATTAAGAAACCACATAAGGATCCACTGACAGCTCGATGGGAAGGTCCCTATCAAGTGCTGTTAATTACCAACTTGCTGGTGAAAGTAGAAGGTAAAAGTAAGTGGATACACGCCAGCCACGGCAAACAAGCTAAAGTGGTACCTGTCAAAGACAATGAGCACATGGTTAATGTGCGAGTAACCTCTGAACCCAATGCCTGCGTGGCTGGGCTACAGTGAGTAACCAGCCAGAAGACATCAAGCAAGTCGACAACTACTTGACATTATGAAGTTCACTCTAATATTATTTGTTGTTGTTATATTTTTGCCAATTTTCACCACTCACAATGTATCAGCTGAGATGTCTCATAATGCATGCTTGCGGATATCTCATGAATTTGTTGATGCTGTTAATGCCTCTAGCTGTTTGGTAAATTAATATGTACCACACACATCAAAATATTCACTCATGCTCGGCATTCCTCCAGATTCAGAACAAACACGCATCCTCTTTATTAAACATTCCAACAAAGGCGATGTTACATTATGCCTATGATTCATTACTCTCAAGGGATTTATCTCTCTCTCTCTCTATATATATATATATATATATATATATATATATATATATATATAAAATGATCATAACCCCCACATACCATCTTGAACTGGATCATTTATGTAAATGTAATCAGCATGATTTAGAAAATCATATCATATCTGACCCTACTCATGTCTTATCCTGGGTGACATCTATATCTGTATCTAATTTTTCATGTGTTCACTATAAAAGCTACCCTTTGCTTAACTTCAGAAGGCACCATTCCAGTAAAGCATAGTTCATGCAATTATACTTTGCATTGTCCTAAATGGGGTAATGAGTCTGGAATTTTCATTGACAATCAGAGAAATCTTACAATTCATCATAGCCCCTTTGATGTAGTGTCTTGGTCTGAATCAAAGTTCATGGAACAATACATACTTACACCTCTCTTCCATGTAATTGGTTAGGATTTTGTTATTAAGGTATGTTTTTCCTGCCATGAGGCATGGATGCACCTTATCTTTACCTCCCGAGTCTAGATATAAACAAGATATTTTAGGGGGAGATTGTTTGGAACCAATTTTATTCCTATTACATGGTGTTGCAGCCCATCAAACTTTCACACATGGGGCAAGGCAGAGTCATCTGCATGTTCACTGTGCTCTAAGCAAGGAACCCTGGAGCACATCCTCAGCGGCTGCGCAAGGGCACTTGCTGAGGGACAGTACAGGTGGAGGCATGATCAGGTCTTGAAGACCATCACTGAAGCCGTCAGTGCAGGAGTTGAGTGGGCGAAGCAGTCCCGACCCTCCAAGCAGACCATTGCCTTTGTCAGAGCTGGGGAGCAGCCAATACGTGCCAAAAGAACATCTGCAGGCATTCTGACCTCTGCAAGGGACTGGCAGCTGTTGGTGGACCTCGCAGGGCAGCTGAAGTTCCCCAACCATATCGCAGCCACCACCCTGCGACCAGACATTGTCCTAGTGTCTGAGTCTACTAAGCAAGTGGTGCTGCTGGAGCTGACAGTCCCATGGGAAGATAGCTTGGAAGAGGCCTTTGAAAGGAAACTCTCCAAGTATGCAGGAGTGGTCAGCAATTGTCAGCAGGCTGGATGGAGAGCGAGGTGTCTCCCCGTGGAGGTTGATTGTAGGGGATTTGTAGCCCGTTCTTTAGTTAGAGCCTTCAGCATTTTGGGCATTGAGGGAGAGAGGAAGAGGAGAGCCATCCGCAGTACCACCGATGCGGCAGAGAGGGCCTCAAGATGGCTGTGGCTCAAAAGAGGGGAGCCATGGAGTCAGAAGTAGCTAGCAATATGGACACAAGCTGGGGTCGGATCAGCCCCGGCTGGGTCACCTGGAGGAGGTTGTATGATGTTGAAAGATCCGAAACACCCGGTGATTCCAGGAACATCACTGAAGATGTGTCCAGAAGCATCAATAGATGTATGTACACAGAGAGATTAAAAATATGCTGCAAAAAAAAAGAGTAAGCAATAACATGGCTGATGCCTTTGGAAAAGTAACCACAGAAATAGTTGTCATGCATAAGATGGTTCTTCAAAATCGTAGAGCATTCAATCTTGTCTTTGCAGTCAAAGGGGGAAACGTGCAGTTATAGGTAAGGAATGTTTTATTTATCAGATGAATCAGAAGACATAACTAATTTGACTGATTATATCCATAAATAAGCAGCTAAAATACATCAAGCAAATGGGATTCCTTTCTGGATTCATTTAAGTCTCAGAAGCTGGGATTACTCAGTATAATGAGTAACTTTATTCACATTAATATGCCTTATCATTTATATCTTTTTTACTTGTTTAAAAGTGATCATAAACTTGTGTAAGTATGCCTCCTAATCTGCCTGACCATGATATAATCTTATGAAAACTTTGGCGAATATATATCCTAATCTAAGTTAGGATATTTTCTAATTTAGGAAGTCTTTGACTATTTTATACCACAAGTTTTTCTGCCTCTGAATTTTCAGGTATAATGATTCTAAGTGTATGATTTAGAATCAAATTGGGGGAGTGGATTGTTGAACTATAAGTGGAACAAGTGCTACACATGCCCTTACACTTCCTCCCTCACCACCATTCAGGGCCTCAGACAGTCCTTCCAGGTGAGGCGACACTTCACCTGTCAGTCGGCTGGTGTGATATACTGTGTCCAGTGCTCCCGATGCAGCCTTCTATATATTGGTGAGTCCCGACGCAGACTGGGAGACCGTTTCGCTGAACACCTATGCTCTGTCTGCCAGAGAAAGCAGGATCTCCCAGCAGCAACCCATTTTAATTCCACGTCCCATTCCCATTCTAATATGTCTATCCATGGCCTCCTCTACTATCAAGATGAAGCCACACTCAGGTTGGAGGAACAACACCTTATATTCTGTGTGGTAGCCTCCAACCCCATGGCATGAACATTGACTTCTCTAATTTCCATTAATGCCACTCCTCCTGTTCTTACCCCATCCCTTACCCCTGCTCTCCATCTTCCTCTGGCACTCCCCTCCCCCTTTCTTTCTCCCTAGGCCACCCATCCCATAATCCTCTCCCTTCTCCAGCCTTGTATCCCTTTTGCCAATCAACTTCCCAGCTCTTAGCTCTATTCCTCTCCCTCCTGTCTTCTCCTATCATTTCGGATCTCCACCTCCCCCTCCCCCTTTCAAATCTCTTACTATATCTTCTTTCAGTTAGTCCTGACGAAGGGTCTTGGCCCGAAACGCCAACTGTGCTTCTTCCTATGGATGCTGTCTGGCCTGCTGCGTTCCACCAGCATTTTGTGTGTGTTGAATGAATTTACTCTGTTTGTGTTTAGAGTTCCACCGTCATTACTATTGTGCTGGATTACAGCATATCCTAGAGTGTTCACATTTAAATAATTACTATATAATTAGGTTGATGTTCATTTCTCCTATGCACATTGGCAGTTCTGCTAAAATCTGACTCTGCAGTTTGGTTAACGGAATGAGTTAAGTAGTGCAGGTTTACAAGAACTTGGAAACAAGAGAACAGTACTTCGTGAAGGACATGTGTAGATGAGAGTCAGGAGGTGCATCAAATTGCACAATTAAGTAAGATCATTCTCTCATGCATGGGCTTTTTACTTTGAATTTACTTTGCGTCATTATACTGTATTACATTGTTTGAACATAGCAACTCTGATAACACCGGTTTCACCTAGTGTAAAATAATGGGCCTCTTGAGTTGAAGTAAATTTCATCTCGTCTGGTATTAACTGAGCCCGTCTTCAGGAAGGTTGAAGGAGTGCACCTGGGTATTTGTTCTATATTGCAAAGAACAAGTTGCAGCATAGCTGTTAGCCTCTGAGTTGTGTTATCGGACATTATGACGTGTTGCGATGACTCCAATAAAAGTAAGACATTATAAGCCATGCCATTAAACCAATGAGGATATCTGTGCTAATCTTGATTTCTTTTTAAAGTGCATCTATAAAAGGTCATCATCCATCTTTTGTGATCAACGTCCTGAGAGCACAACAAATTAAATAAAGCAATGTAAAAAAAACTGTGAAAGGTATATTTGTCTGAAATTCAGTTGCATAACATTCTTTCTTCAGTTGTTATACAATTGAGATTCAGATTCACATTTTATTTAACATATGTATATTGAAATAAACAGTAAAATGCCTAATTTGTATGACAACCAGCACACCCAAGGAAATGATGGGAGAAGCCTGCAAGTGTCACCATTCTTCCAGCACCAACATTGCATGTCCACAGTGTTCCACAGAACAACTAATAAATTTGTTTTTCCATGTGCTCATTTGGCATCATGTGGCCATGCTTTTTGTGGAGTCAGTCATGCCTGTGACCTTCACATGATTACTACAACAGGATCATTCACTCATCCATCAAGCAACGATGAGAACCATTTTAGCCTTCTGCAATATAAAGAAGCTGGACTGGTCCGTGGGTACACAGATGGCTGGAGAGGCCAGTCCATGATTGAGTAGTTCTTTGGTAGTGTGGGCAAAAGATGGCACCCATGTTGGGTTGGGAGTTGTGGGCTTAGGCTTTCCTGGCCAACCTACGTCTTTCTGCTGCAATTGTCCTCTCTGCCTCATGTATCACTGCACCATTATGGAGGACAGTGCGTCACTAAACCCAGTCCTGGGTAATGTGTTCCTATGTGTCTGGGTTGGTGCCAAAGGCTTTTAGTGAAGTTTTCAAGGTGTCTTTTTAGCATTTCCATGGGAATGCTTTCCTTTCTCTAGTTTGCCGTAAAACAGTCTCTTAAGCAGCCAATGGTCTAATACAGCAGTCCCCAATCACCGGGCCGTGGACTGGTACCAGGGCCGCAAAGCATGTGCTACTGGGCCGCGAGGAAACGACATGATTTGGCGATAAGAGTCAGAGGCACCTTTCCTCATTCCCTGTCGTGCCCACTGTTGAGATTGAACGCACGTGAGGTCATTACACATGCGTCATCCATGTCAGCGCGGGAAAGAGATCAACTCCTCGAGCTTGCAAATGACGGTGGGCTGAAAAGTATGTTTGACATAACATGTCTGCCGGCATTCTGGATCAAAGTCGAGGCTAAATATCCTGAGATAGCCACGAAAGCACTGAAAATTTTGCTTCCATTTCCAACATATCTCTGCAATGAATGCAACGAAAACTAAATTGCGGAACAGACCGGACATAAGGAACCCCCTTCGAGTATCGCTGTCTCCCATCACCCCTCGATGGCACTGTCTTGTTGCAGGAAAACAAGCTCAGGGCTCCCACTGATTCAGCGATATTGGTGTGTTGCAATGATTTTATATGTTCATACGGGGAAAATATGTGCTGTGTGTTTAATATCCAAACATTACTTAAAATGTTATGATGCTATTGACTTCTAAGATCCCGTATATAACCATATAACAATTACAGCACAGAAACAGGCCATCTCTGCCCTTCTAGTCCGTGCCGAACACTTACTCTCGCCTAGTCCCACCGACCTGTACTCAGCCTATAACCCTCCATTCCTTTCCTGTCCATATACCTATCCAATTTTTCTTTAAATGATAATATTGAACCCGCCTCTACCACTTCTACTGGAAGTTCGTTCAACACTTACTTCAAACTCCCCTGTCCTCCCCGATAATTGACTTATCACTGTATTCATGGGAGGAAAATATGGGCTGTGTGTTTAATATTAAATTCGTGAGATAAACCTTTTTAGAAACGAAACCCTCGGGGTAAACAGAACATATTTGACTGCTACTCTTGTCCGTCGGCAACCCTACCCCCCCCCACCCCCTCCGGTCGGCCGGTCCGCAAGAATATTGTCAATATTAAACCGGTCTGCAGTGCAAAAAAGATTGGGGACCCCTGCGTTAGGTAAACCCTTTTAGAAACAAAATTGAGTGTATTAGCCACTTATCAGCTATATTCTGGTCATGATTAACACCCCCCCCCGAACAGAATTGGCAAAAACAATTTGTAGAAAAAAATCGGCATGTACACGCATGCGCAGGCAGGTGCCCACGCAAGTCTTCATGGTCATGGTAGTCTTTCTTGGGGTAAACACAATGTACTTGACTGCTACTCTTGTCCGTTGGCAACCCTATCCTTCCCCCCCCCCACCCCCCCCCCCCCGGGGTCGGCCGGTCTGCAAGAATATTGTCAATAATAAACCGGTCCGCGGTGCAAAAAAGGTTGGGGACCCCTGGTCTAATATACAAGCTACATGGCCTGCCCAGCATAACTGAGACTGTATCTGGATAGTGTAAATATTGGGCAGGCCCACCATGCTAAGTACTCCAGTGTCAGGGGGTTTTGTCATGCCAGTAAATGTTGAGGAGCTTTCTGAGGCAGACGATGAAAATGACTCAGTTTCTTGGCATGCCGTTGATATGCTGTCCACGTTTCAGAGGCATAAAGCAGAGTGGGAAGTATGACGGCCCTATACCACCTTTGGCTTCATCTGTAGACTTGTTCCTCTTTTGTTCCAGCTGTTGGTATGCCAAAGACTACATGAGGTTTGGCGATCCTGGCGTTTAGTTAATCATCAATGATGGTGTTCTGGGACAGTGTGCTACCAAGATGAATCTGTTCACTGGGTTGAGTGTCTGACCATTAATTGTGATGTTTGACTCAATATACGATTTCCCTGGTATTGGCTGATACATTACCTCAATCTTCTTCATGTTGATGGTAAGCCCAAAGTTGATGCACACATCGGAAAACCTGTTGACACAATGTTAGTTTAAAAGATGATACGGTACACTGAGGCACAGTCATTAGCAAAAGGGAAGTCTTTGATGATGTCTGCCATAGCCTTAGTTTTTGCATGGAGCCTCCTGAGGTTGAACAGTTTCCCATCAGTGCGAATGCCTACATCACCGTCTCTGAAGGTATCAGTCAAGGTGGCAGAAAATGCCAGACTGAATATGTTTGTGCCAAAACGCAGGCCTGCTAGATCCTGTTAGATTCAAGGAAGGACTTGGATGTCTCACCATTGTCCTGACTCTAGCTTGCATGCTATCATGGAATTGTGGCACTATGGTGATGAATCTCCTTGGGCATCAGTACCTCACCAAGGTCATCCACAGACACTCTCTGCTAACAGAGTCGAAGGCCTTAGTCAGCTCAATATTCTGTAGCAGGAGAACAGGTCAGCGTTTTGCTCCTGACATTTCTCGTGCAGCTGCCCTGCAACAAACACCAAGTCCCATGCTCTCTCTGGAATCCACAGTGACTCTCTGGTAGAATTCCCCAGTCAAGATGTGATGTGAGATGGTTGAGAAGATGCGTGGCGGACATTTTGCCTGCAATAGACAGCAGAGATATCCCCCAATAGTTGTTGCAGGTTTGCTGGTTTCTCCTTCACTTCTACAGCTGGATGATGGATGCGTCTTTAAATTCCCACAACTGGTTGTGCACACAGCTGATGTCAACCCCCTTGTAATTCTACTCCAGGAGCATTATTGGGGAACTCAGAACATGTTTTCCAGGGGCATCTGTTAATGAATGCTCCCTTGTCAAGATGGTACTAGTAGAGTGGAGCCAACCTGGTAATCATTTAAGCTAAGTAAATACTTAACTTTATCCTTTCTCTTTTGACGTGGTTATCACACAATGCATACTTTGGACAATACAAGTAAAAAAGGCTGAAGACACTCAGCAGTTCAGGCAACAGTTGTGGAATGAGAAACAGAGTTAATATTTCAGGTGAATGTCACTTTCTCAGAACTCAGAAAGTGGGAAAGTAATTTAGTTATACGTTGGTACTTTATCACGAAGTCATACGGCACAGGTCATCTCAAAGGATTGTCATCTTGTCATGGTGGAGAGGGTTGTGAATTCATGAGATGCTGTCTGGAGTTTCGACATCTGGTGCTTAGCTCTTGTAGGGTCACAAATGGCAGTAAGGTCATGGGGAAGATTCCAGACAAAGAGATCTAACCAAGACCATAGTGGTAAAGCTGGCGGAAGGGGAAGGCACGTCGTAACAGCAGTGTAGACGAAGGAAGGCTGCATGAGTGGAGGGTCCCCAGTCGTCTTGTACTCCATTCCACTGGATCCTGAGCCCTATCTGTCAAAGAACATGCGGTGACTTCTCCTGTACATGAACTCCCTCATGTCACAGGCATTCTCTGTCAAGCAATCCACCCTAATATTCTGGTTATGTGGGTCCTGGGTTGGACTCTACAGCCACCTGAAAACCCACTGATAGATAACCCCGCTGGAGAACAGTCCTACAGCACAGAAACACACTATTCAGCCCACTTTATCTGTGCTGACCATCAAGATCTTACACTAATCCTACTTACCAGCATTCACCCCATAGTCTTCTATGCCTGAGTGTCTCAAATGCTTGTTTAATGCTTCTTATATATGGAAGTAATGGAGGATACCTACTTTCATCACCTCTACAGTTAGTGCATTCCAGGTTTCACCTATACTCTGGGTGAAAAAAAATCTTCCTCAAAGCCCTTTAAATCACCTACCTCTTAACTAGAAACTATGTTCTCTGCTAAGGAGAAATGTTTTACTCTATCTACTCTACTATTGCCTCCAGTAATTTTTATACCTACTCCAAAGGAAATACTGTAAATCTAGCCTTTTAAGTCTCTCTTCTTGATTGAAATGTTCTGCTTCCAGGCAATATCCTGCAGAATATCTGGTAATTGCGTAGGTTTTAAAACACTGCCTTTGTGACTTTCAGGTAAGTCACAAGATACATCTAGACATGCAGCATATCAAAAGTGAGTTATATACCTTGTTGCTTTGATAATTTCTTTTATATTGCAGTCGCAAGGTACAAGAGTATACAAAATGTTAAGATGTTATTATCTGTGATGAGAAATTCTGTTCGAGATTGATGTTGGCAGTGTTGTAGGTTGTCGTGGGGTGTCATGTGGTAAAGTGCCGCTGGGATTCTGATTGGAAGTCCAGTCAGTTTAATGGATGTTCGGGTTCTTTATATTCCCTGAAATATATTGCCAAAGATGTGTTGGGAGAATACATAGTAATAAGGTTCATCCATCGTCATCGATGAAGACCTTGACAACATTAGTACTTTTTTTTTAACAAGGTCGAGTTGCTAGCTCGATTCTCAACCCAGCACGGATGGAAAGCGTGCCCAGGAGCGGCTCGACTGGATTTGAACTCGGGACCCTTCGCTCCCGGAATCTGGTGCTGATGTCACTGCGCCACCAGCCGGCTTGATGGTGTCGAGACTAGCGCTTGATTTGGATTTAAGTGAGGGAGAGTTGTGCAACATCAGCCTCACTCTCTCTTGCCAATTCCCATCTGGATCCAGTGGCAAGACAAGATTCGAGACGGCTGGAGATGGACTAGGCGCAGTGGATGACCAGGACGTCTTCTGTGTCTTGAAGTGCTCTACGCCTTCCACGACACTTGCAGAGACCACCTTCTTGACCATTGGGCCTTCTATTGGTCTCGACCGCTCAATCCGCTGGAGTCTGTCTTCACACGCTGGGATAGACAACTCCCTATCTCACCGAGGGTTTGAGACCCGTCGGCTACCCTCACCTGGTTTAGCCGGCTTGTCGAAGCCGTTGCCCTGGGTGTGGCTGCTGTCGCATGCAAACAGTTACGGGGAGCCACAGGTGAGAGCTGAGTGCCAGGTGGGGACCAAAGGTGGACTAACCGCCCTGAAAAGGACGCGGCATGTTCCCCCATCAGAGGTGCTACCCCTCCCTGACGCCCCATACACCCCATACATGGTAATAATTACTAGGTGACATGCCAGTACTTAGAAATTTATAATTTGCTCCTGAATTGCTAATTAGAAACAAGCCCCTCAGGGTCACTCTATACCTTTTACCTTTCTCAAAGAAAAGTCCAAACCTCACTGGCAAGACAAAGCCAATTCTTTCAGACCTCACTGCATTCACATGGTGTGGCTAGAACAAGCCAACCTTAATGGTTTGGCTGATAAAACTTCAGCAGCTGATTAAACAATGGTGCTTCATGCTGCTGCTGCAAAACA
Source organism: Mobula hypostoma (assembly GCF_963921235.1). Lineage (NCBI taxonomy): Eukaryota > Metazoa > Chordata > Chondrichthyes > Myliobatiformes > Myliobatidae > Mobula > Mobula hypostoma. The sequence continues at coordinate 27,462,236 of NC_086109.1, read as the reverse complement.
AGTTTCACGACATATGTGTGATATTAAGTCTGAATCTGATTTTAATTATGTGTGAGTGTCTCTGACATTAATGAGAATCAAAATGCATTAAAACGATCTTAAACTGTTTAAGAAAATCAAAATAAATGAAACTTAAAAGATCCTTAAAACAATTAAAACACTTCAAGCTGGTAAATTACTTAAAATATATTTAGTCCGAAACAGCTGTTGTTATCCAGTGAAATTAATGACATGATTACTTCTGTACAAGATCAGACTTGGAACAGGTTTAGCAGGCAGATTTCTCAGCATTCCCTGTGGGATGGTGATACAAATGATCACCAGCAAACCAGCCTCAGTCCTGACCTCTGGTACTGTATACATTTGCTCTGTGAATTTGCTTCTGTAAATTGCTCCTGGCAGAAAGATGAGTTGTAGAACTTGGAGGAAATTGGTGGCAGGCGATGATTGGATGACATTTCCTCCTCTCTCCATGGCGCCGAGGCTGTGACGCTGCTCCGGATGCTCCGTCTCTATGAGCTTCACAGCAATTTGCCCTGCCTCTGTGATGAACCGAGACTGATACTATGACCCTATTCCGGCTGCACCGTGCTCCGGGTCTATCGGTTCAATTTGGTTCGGAATGCTGTTGCTTGCTTTTATTGTTTGTATGATTTGTTGTTTTCCATCTCAGCGCATTGGGTGTTGGTCTTTTTTTAAATTGAGTTCTTTCTGGTTTCTTGCTTTGTGGCTGCCTACAGGCAGATGAATCTCAAGGCTGTATAATTTATACATTGATAATAAATGTACTTTGAATGTGGGGAGTATTAAATGGGATTAGAATAGGATTTTGTAAAAATGACCACTTGATGGAACATAGATCATAGAACATAGAACATTACAGCCCACTTTGGCACACACTGTTATACCAACCTTTTAGCACACTCTAAGATCAATCTAACCCTACATAGCCCTCGAATTTTCTATCATCTATGTGCCTATCCAAGAGTTTCTTAAATGCCCCTCGCATATCTACCTTTCCCATCACCCCCGGTAGTGCATTCCAAGCACTCACCGCTCTCCATATAAGAAACCTACCTGTGACATCTTCTCTATACTTTCCTCCAATCACCTTAAAATTATACGCCTATTATTAACCATTACTGCCTTGGGGAAAATGTCTGTGACTCTGCACTCAATTTATGACTTTTATCATCTTGTACAGCTCTATCGAGTCACCTCTCATCCTCCTTTGCTCCAAAATGCAAAGCCCTCACCAGCTCAACCTATCCTCATAAGCTCATTAAATTTGGGAATATCCTGGTTACTCTCCTCTGCGCCCTGTCTAAAGCTTTCATATCCTTTTTAGAATGAGATGATGACGTTCGGTGTGAACACAGTGCAACACACAAGATGCTGAAGGAAATTAGCAGACTTGAGGAATTTGTGTTTTGATTGGATAATGTACAAGCCCATGGCATGAGCAGTGAATTCCCTGGATTCTGAATGTTGACTGTCCATTTCCCTTCTTAGATGCTGACTGACACATTGAGTTGCTCCTGCATCTTGTGTGTTATTCCAAATTCCAGCATCTACAGTGTGAACCCAGTGGGCTAAAAAGCCTGCTTCTGTACCCCATCTCTCTGTGACTCTAAAATAGCAAGATGTTCAAGACTTGCATATGCTGACACCAGGTGGGGTGAAACACTTGCTGTACCATGTAGAACTGCTGGTATTTCCTGAGACGCCGCAAGCAATTAAATGTCAGCACCACCCTCTCCAATTAAAAGTGGTCAGGAATTTCAGTTTCTTCTGATAGCACTCTTAACACTTCCTAATCATTACAATAATTGAACCAGTAATGAAAGTCCTTTAGTTCTCTTGACCTCATCTGTCTACAGAGCCAACCCAGCAATCTTCTAATCACAGCATCTATCATTTAATGAGCTCAGTGTGACAACCTGCAGTCTACATCTTCAGGAATTCAATCACTCTAATTGTTTAAAATATTCTATTTCAATTTGCCATTTAAGATACTGTAGCTCTATACTTTTGTGAAATGCTGATAGAATCAGGTAGGGAGAGGGTTAATAGATGGGAGAATTTAATCCACGCTGGGCACTCTATTTAGTCTACTATTGAGTATCCTAAAATGTTCAAATTTCTCTCAATATAATGCTGCATCAACTATCTCAACATTGCCTTGATAGGACAAATAAAAACATAAAACTCCAACATATACATGTTTAACACTATTTTTCCAAATATCTTTAGCCGAGAAATAAAGTATATGAAATCTGTAGAATATAGAGCTGACAAAGCACCCAGAAAGAAGTAGGAAGAATTTGAACGGTATTTTTCCCTTTCCTATCCCCAAAATGTCCAAAAGTGCCTCACCTTGAACTAACTTGTTCCTGAACTGACCAGAGTTGGGTAATCATGGGACAAATATGTTTAGAGGGTAGTTCTCTGGACTGCAGCATAATTCCTTGCAAAATTTGTCTGCTCAATGCACTTTCATCTTCTCTGAGGTCTTCTTACATGTATTCACATTAACAGGGACCATTCCATTGATGAAGACAATGTAAAGCTTAACAGCTGGCCTCCACTAGATACTGATTCTCAAGTAAAATGTTAATTGGTAGATGCATATATAGCATACACTATGGTCAGGAATCTTTTAAAATCAAAATTTTACAAACTAAAATGGGGCCGTGATTAATGAAACAATGCCAGGAGATTCAATTTTGGTTAAAAAGTTAATGTTGGTGCAATTGGGAAAACTAACCTGAAGCATTTCCGTGCATCAAATGGGGAGAATTAATTAATAAATCCATCTGAAATGAACTGCTCCAAGTAGCTACCCAGGCAACTGCATCATAATGCAAATATGTGGTGAATGCCAAACTGTGCTCTTTATGCAGATTGAATTGTTTGGCATTTCTGAATTTAGTTCAGTGATACAATCTGTCATCCATTTGGGCAGTCTTAATTCCTCCAACAGCAGCTATAACGCTGCTTGCTTTGGTTCATAAGGGAACTTGAGTATTGTTTTATGTCGGTTTTGTACTACAACAGTCAGCAGTAATATACTGTAAACTAAGTTATTTCTGATTTCTATCCATGTAAAGAATCCCTTTAAAGTTAATATCACAATCAATATCCTTGTAATCTTTGTTAAGGAAGAGTTCAAGCTCTCATCGTTTTGAATTAGTGCCAGGAACACACGATTTTATCATGTACACATGCGGTAGTTCCTATGCTAAAATACATTTAAAGGTGCTGATTTTCTTTTCAGAATTGGCTGGGGGCCATCAACTAAGAACACAAGAACCAGTCTTGTTTATTTTTGTTCCAAAATTACATGAGCATAGAGATGGACCAAGTGGGTACATATTAACTTGAAATTCAGCTGGGCTATTGAGTAACAGCTTGTGTTACAACTTACTTACCTGAGCATCATAAATCATACCGATATGTGATGCAGTAACAGTAAACAGAATAGTTTCTCAAAAGCAAGAAACGTGGGCTAATAAGGGCTGATTATGCCCTGAAAATTAAAGTAGAGAACATCGAGTGGGAAGGTGAAATGAAACTTGAAAACAGGCTAAAAATATAATCACAGACTCCAGAAATAATTCTTCTGCGATTGAAAATTAACTTCCTTTAGAATGAAAACATACTAAATGCTGGAGGAACTCAACAAGTCAGGCAGCAGCTGTGGAGGGGAATAAACAGTCAACATTCAGACCAAAACCCTGAGTAACAATAATTTCTGCTCTTCTGTCTTGATATTCAGGCAGGCAACTCCTGAAATGATTCACCCTTGTAGACTTAACATAGTTTCCCTGTAGTTCTTGAATGATTTGTCAGTGCTCTCTGTGTAAACACACCTTGTGTAGTAATGATTGCTCTTGGAACAACTTCATCTGAATTGGCTGGCAGTGCTCCAATTCTTATATTGGGGAATTGTAGGTAAATTGGGGTTAACTTGTTCCCAAAGTGACCATGGTTCAGTACTATTGCAAGAACTTATGTTTTATGAGGACAGATCTTTGGAGTGTGACTATTGTCATGTAATTCCTTGTAATATCTGTCTGCTCAATAACCTGTGTGCTTCTGACTAATAGCTCTCAACCCTTGATCTCACTTCCAGCCTCCACCAAGGTGAGTCTCAGACCCTTCATACCCTAAAGAATTCAAACCTCAAATCTCCTTCAGCTCCAATGTCTCCACCATCTTCCCACACATTTATTTCCCCCCACTTCCAAAACAAAGCCCCAATCCTAATTGAAATCCTGTCTCCCAGCCACTGACAAATGGCCCTGAATCTTTATAATGATCTTATTCCTCTTTCCCTTCCTTCAAGCACACACCAAAGACCTCAATTTTCATTACTTGGGGCTTATTTTTCTCCAAAGCTTGGACACCAAGACACAATGAAGGTAAATTGTCATTCCAGAACATGCTACGTACTTGAGTTGCTAATGTTTCTGAGGTTTGCAGTGGGTTCCCACTCCTGAAACAGTCAGATGAGCCAACTTGTAAGTGCAGTCCATTTGCTCTCTGTGCATGTTATTCTTATGCACTTTTTGAGATGAGATGGAGTAAATTCAACAATGTGCAGATGTTCAGTTACCATCTCAATAATGATAATAAATCAGTGGAAATGCAGCTACTTCCTACTGTCGTATAACTTGAAGACCCTGCCTCTTCAGTACTCAATCAAATCAGGGTGCATGCAATTATAGCAAAACATTCTGATTCAATTGTTCAATCAATGCTGAATCATTAACCACATTCCCCCAAAGGCCAATTCCACTCTCAAGGATTCTTAGACATCAGGCATCATTCAGCAGTTATGTGGATAATAGGCATTGGTAGATATGAGAACCAGTCTTCAAGAAAATTAATTCACAAGTCAGAATCAGAATCAGGTTTAGTATCACCGGCATGTGTTGTGAAACTTGTTGCCTTTGCAGCAGCCGTACAATGCTATACAATAGTAATAGAGGAAAAAGCTGTGAATTACAGTAAGCTGTTTGGAAATTTGGTTGATCACTGAGCTTGGCAAAAAAGTTTGCAGATGTTTTGGCTCCAATCAAGAATCTATCGTCAGTGCGCAGTTGAAGATGTTGTCTCCTCAGAATGCCAGATTATTTATCCTCTGGGGTCTGAATGGATATTGATAAGACATGGTGACGTGGTGGCTGGTTCAGAACACCGTGAACAGTTCAGCAGTAGGAGATTCTGATTGGCTAGCTTCGAGGGGGGTCCATTGGAAGTATTTGCTTTGCTATCCAGATTACTGGCGGTTCATTTGATTGTTGATGCTGTACTTTCTCTCTTCTCTGTAAGGTTTCATTTACTGGATCTATGTCGATGTGTTTATATTGCTGGATCCTTCTGTAGAGAATCATGCTTCGAGAAATTTCGTTCTTTTCTTGCTCTTGCTTGAGTCAAGGTGCTAGCCGTTGTCCAGTTGAAATAGTGTTCTTCTTCGTCTTCATGAGCCTTTTGCTCGCTAGCTGATGCTCATGTAGCCTGGTTGATAGTTTTCTCACTGTTTGATCAATGTAGTACTTGTCACGGTCACTACACTGGATTTTGTAGATAAAATTTGTTCTATCAGTCACATTTTGCTGTGCTTGGAATTTTGGTGGGTTCCTCATTAAAGTTTCAGTCGGTTTGTGAACAACTATGATGTTGTGTTGCTGAAGCAGTCTTGCTGATATTTCTGAGACATTCTTTATGTATGGCAATACAATTTGTTTTTTTCATCGTTCATGTAGTTTATATATTGTAATTTAATTATATAAAATATGTAGGGCAAAAATAAAAATTTTTAAAAGTAGTGAGGTAGTGTTCATGGGTTCAATGCCCATTCGGATGGCAGAGGGGAAGAAGCTGTTCCTGAATTGTTGAATGTGTGCCTTCAGGTCCTGCACCTCCTTCCAGATGGTAGCAATGAGAACAAGGCATGTTGGGTGATGGGGGTCCTTAATGATGGATGCTGCCTTTTTTGAGGCATTGCATCTTGAAGATGTCCTGGATACTATGGAGGCTAGTGCCCATGATGCAGCTGACTTAAGTTTACAACTCTCTGCAGCTTATTTACATCCTGTGCAGTAGCCCCTCTATACAAGACGGTGATGCTGCCAGTTAGAATGCTCTGCACAGTACATCTGTGGAAATTTGTGAGTGTCTTTGGTGATATATTAAATCGGTTCAAACTCCTAATGAGATACCCCTCCAAGTGTCGTACCTGGTTTTCCTGTGTAGACCTGGGTCTCCTGTCTTGAATGCCACAGATCTAGCTCTCAGCTGACTACAAACCTCCTGGTTCATTTACATCTTTTGATTTGGGTATGCACAATACATTCTCATCGGCAGACACTCATCCACACAGGTTTTAATGAAGACATTGACAGCTGTGGTGTACTCATTCAGAGTACAAACTACAGATTGTGAACTGCAAGCAGTAATCAGCTTTGAAATTAAAAGGGCAGCTTTGTAAGCAAACAGCACTCTGCGGAAGGCACAGGTTTATAAACTTGATATGACCATGATATGATCTCATATGCGTTAGCTATGCTTAAAAAATGAGGTTACCTTAATTGGCCTGCATAAAGCCAGCATCAGACACCTTCACCTAAGTTATTTTGCACCACAGTGATAAAAATATATAAAGGTTCATAACCTGACTATTTTTGTCACTTAGCACATCAGAACATGATCATCAGCACTCTTGCTCTACCATCAATAACTAAGATATTTGAGTTCCCAGAGAGTCAGCTCTCACAACACTCATTTTATGTGTTTTAGTTCTCTGTCCTCAGTAGCTTTTAGACCATTCTTGTGAATGACTGTCTTAGCAAAAATGTTTGAATATTCACTGTGTGGTCAGTTAAAACAAGCTCCCATTGTAAGCCTGCAATTCAATGGAACCATTTGCTTGTTCACAAAATATTGAAATAAATTAAGCATTGTCGCTTTTGAGATTGTATTGAATCACCTGCGATATGAAGTCATCCTTGAGCGTACTTACCAGCCAGAGAGCGACAGTGAAAAGATAGGCCACTCTCCCAGGCTGAGGCTATCCTGTAGCACCTCAGGTATGCTGACAACAGTGATGTCCCCTTCTTTTTCTTTAAGAGGCCAGCACAGTAGTGTAGCAATAGCATAATGCTTTGCGGTGCCAGCTGTAAGATCAGGGTTCAATTCCTGGCACTGTCTGTACGGAGTTCGTACGTTCTCTCCATAATTGAATAGATTTCCTCCAGGTGCTGTGGTTGCCTTCCACGCTCCGGAGATGTAAGCTGTGTTGGTGCTGAAAAGCAAGGCAACACTAGCCGGTTGTCCCAGCACATACTCAATGCAAATGACACATTTCACTGTATGTTTCAAAGTACATGTGACAAATAAAGTTAATCTTAAAGCCTATGAGAAATGCCCAAGGGCAGACAGTCCTGTCTGGGATGGCTCAATCTTCCTGAAAATGCTGAAGAAAGGGGTCAGCCCACTTGTATATTTTAGCCCTTGGGCTTAGCTGTGGTACCTACCTACTCTGCAATTGTATCATGGCTTGTGGAGGTAGATAAGAAGGAAAAGAGATCTTAAGGTAAGTGCTGTCCCTGTAAGGACACAGAGGATTTTCTTTATTTGCCATTGACTGGGACACTTTGGGAGGGACAGCCGCACCAGGCTTAGAAGGGTAAAGGAGATCATACGTTACAGCTGTGGTTGGAAAAGGTGTCCTAACTAAGAGATGAAGGTGTCAAAGTGATGTTTCAGACTGAAATCCTTCATTAGGACTGGACTGTTTATTCTTGATCTCCTGAATTCCTCCAGCATTTTGAGTGTGTTACTTTAAATTTCCAACATCTGCAGATTTCCGTGTGTTTATAAAGTACCCGCCTTTTATTTGGCAAAAAAATCATTTTTGTCTTATAGTATTAATGCATCTATTGTATGGTTTTCACTGTGGTGAAGCTCTCTTTCACCACTATCACCATGGAGACAAAGCTATTTTTTCTTAGTTGTGGTGGGGTAGAGCTACGTCTCTTTCAAAAGAGGTGTAAGGCTCTCCTTCCCTCCACTAACCTGCAGATCATCCTTGGGCCAAGTGTAGTACCTGCTTAGCCCCCCGGTCAGTGTCACGTGACTAAGGGAGTGGATGGTGGATGGTTGTATGAGCAGCAGGTGCATACCACAAGTCCTGGTTATGCAACTACTGAGGCCAGGCAGACAATCTCTGTGGAGTATTGGTAATGGTTGGGGTCACCCATCTTGTAAAGAAGAAGGCAATGACAAACCACTGCTGTAGAAAAATTTGCCAAGAACAGTCATGATCATGGAAAGACCATGATCGTCCACGTCATATGATATGGTATATAACAAACAGACATGTGCTTGGGTGGATTGCTGTAATGAAGGGAAACATTGGATAAGTGGCAGAGTAATCTATTTTAGATATACAGCCAGTGGCCACTTGAGTAGGTACCCTCCTGTGCCTAATAAAGTGACCATTGAGTGTGTATTCATGGTCTTCTGCTGCTGTAGCCCATCTATTTCAAGATTTGATGTGATGCATGTTCACAGAAGCTCTTCTGCACACTACTTGTTCTTATTTGAGTTGTTCTCACCTTCCTATCAGCTCGAACCAATCTGGCCATTTTCCTCTGTCTTTAAGAAGCCATTTTTACCCACAAAACTGCTGTTCACTAGATTTTTTTTTAGTTTTTTGCATCATTCTCTGTAAATTCTAGAGATTGTTGTTCATGAAAATCCCAGGAGATCATTAGTTTCGGAGATACTCAAGCCACCCTGTCTGGCACCAACAATCATTTCACAATCAAAGTCACTTAGATCATATTTCTTCCCCATTCTGTTTTTAATTCCGACTACAAACTGAACCTCTTGACTTTGTCTGCATGCTTTTATATATTGGGTTGCTGCCATATGATTGGCTGATTAGATATTTACGTCAACAAGCAGATGTACAAGTATATCTAATGAAGTGGCCACTGAGTGTCTGTTAGCTGGAGCACAGGGGGAAATGCAGCTGTCTTGCTTGAGTAATATGATCTTTAGCACTCTTTGTATAGAATTTATGACACAACAGCAATAAAACACCCATAAATCAGAGCTGTGATGCTAATTTTCTGTAATAGTAAATCTCTATTGCAAAGGCATTCAGGCATTATAAAATACTGTGGAAACATCAATCAGCTCCATATTAGATTTTGAGTCCTTAAATGTTGCATTTGGAAGAAAATAATTAAAACATGAGTTTCTCGAGCAAGTTTTTCTTTGTAAATGATAGATTTGTGAATAATAAGAGGACTATTGTAAATCAAAATTTTAAACAAATTTCCTCGCCTCTTACAATTGGGCAACAGAGTAATGGTTAGAGTAACGCTATTGCAGTACCACCAACCCGGGTTGAATTCTGCCACTATTGCTTGTGTCTTCCACAGTGAAGACTGGTATAAAATACTTACTCAGTTCATCCACCATTTCCTTGTCCTTTATTATGACCTCTCCAGCATCGTTTTCCAGTGGTCTAATATCCACTCTCACCTCTCTTTTACACTTGACGTTTCTGAAGAAACTTTCAGTATCCTCTTTAATATTATTGGCTAGCTTTGTAATAGCTTTATACCCTCTTAATAACTTTTTTAGTTGCCTCCTTTTGGTATTTAAAATCTTCCCAATCCTCTAACTTCCCACTAATTTTTACTCTATTATATGCCCTGTCTTTGGCTTTTATATAGGCTTTGACTTCCCTTGGTAGCCTTCCCTTGATAGCCATTTTTGTGTCAACTTGCCTTTCTAATAGCTGTTCCTCTTTGGGATGTATATATTTTGACTATAATTTGATGTCAAAGTTCGTCATTATAAGCTTCAAGGTCAATATTTTCCTTAAAATGTTATTACATAAAATGTCATTCTGTGATTGTAAGTGCTAGTCAGCTCTGAAGAATGGATTATTGAGGTATTTCTCTTAAACATGTACTATCTTCTACATAAAAAAATGCATGTTCATCATCTTATTACAGACAGGATCACATCCAGTTTACCAGGACCTAAATAATAGATGATTTTCCATTTGCAGTCAGCATCATGAGCGTTCTGTCTGTTGTCACCATCTGTCAAATGTGTTTTTCTTCACTGGTTATGTGTGTGTTTTCTTTGCTCTCTAAATGTTTGCTTTCTACTTCCATTAAATCATTATAGATCAAAAACATGCTTAGAAACACTTTATTAAGAAGCACCTGCAACCTGCTGCCTCACCATTACATACCTCAAGAGAGCAATACTCAAACTTTTCTTCTTCTTCTTTCACCCATTTCTAAATTCATTTTGAAGATGGCCAGAACAGTTTTGCTGAAGTGCCTCTGCACACCATGAATTACCAGCCCGTTGTTTGATCCCACATTTGTCCAAGTCCCAGACCCTCATCTGCTTTCCCCTGTCTTGACAACTGAACCCCATTCTGTAATTCCCCAACCACTCCCGTGGATTATCTTTTCCAAACCTTGTCTTCATATCCCTCCATGGCTGGCAACATCACAGCAGCTATCCTGTCCTTGATCAATTCCAGTGCGTAATGCCAAACACAAGATTTCCTCTCACTCCTGCCCATCCTTAGTATTACTAATTCGGGTCATTGACTTACTTCAACCTTATTCTGAAATGCTGGGTTCTAGTGAACCACATCTCTCCTGATTACCAGCCAGTTAAGGGAATGGTCCTGGATGCCCTTCTGTCATTGATTGTATGGATCCCTTCTGTTCAAAGTTCCTCCCTGCGTTGTTAGGCACATCAGGTGGCACCCTTGCTGTTTCTTTAGCACTTGTCTGATTTATGAGGCTGAGTTGCTAGCTCGATGGGTGGAACTCGTGCAAGGAGCCGGCCAGATTCGAACCCAGGACCTCTTGTTTCGCGCTGCAGGTGCTGATGCCACTACACCACAGAACAGACTTCTGCTAAGTAGGTACCAAAATAATAGATAATCATATGATCAGCTTACGCTGTAGGGCTGCAGGAAAACTCAGGAAAGGGGAATGAGATCTGCTGTCTTGACAACCTACATGGAATCGATGGGCCAAATTGCCTCCCCCGATTCTTAATAAGTACATACATCTTGAACTATACAAATAGCTCTGACCCTACATTGTAGATTCCTGTATAAGCTTGTTTAGATCGTCTAGATCATAGCCAGATTAACAGGAGTGACAATTTTTGTGTCACTAAATTTTTAGTTTATTCTTGATGTCAACTGAGCTTTATTTTCTGATTCCTTGAGCTCATGTTGGTGACATTAGTGCAAATAATGTCAAAGATGTAAAGGTTATCCTCGACACATGTTCCTAAGTTCATTGCTGCTGATGTCATGAACGGTTGCATAAGTACAATTTTAAATCATGGTGCGAGGTTTCCCTGGAGCATAAAGTTTATACTGATTATGCTAATTTCACTTTTTGAGCCAATTCTCAGGAGATTTGAGAAAAGGTTTGGGAGAAAGAATTGAAAAGCAGGATATTGTTGTACTGGGCGAAGACTTCAGGCTGCTGCCGTACAAAGGGAGGTAACCTGCATTCATAAAACAACGAAAACCTGCATGCAGATACCGTAAGTAATTTGAAGAGCAGATTGGACATTAACCTTCATTACAAAAGGTAAATAAGCCTTGCTGAAGCTGGATAGATGTTAGAGAGTCTACACCTGGAAAACTGCATGCAATTTTGGCCCCTTTACTTGCATTGAAGATCTTTCAGAGAAGATTCACTACTTTCCTGTCTAGAGTGAATAGTATGCTTTATGAGGAAAGATTTAATGGTCTTCATCTGTACATATTGCAGTTTAAAAGAATAAGATGTGATTTTATAGAAACAAACATTTCTGAACCAATATGCCATATGGAATATTGAAAATGTTTCCTCTGTTTGGGCACAATTTCAGAATGAGTGTAGGTGGGGTTGCACATTTATGCTGGAGGTAAGAAACAAAATTATTTTCTGAAAGCTGTGAACTTTTTACATTTCTCTACCCGAGATGAAATAGAATCATTGAATATATTCAAGACCAAATAGATTTTTGATCTTTAGAGTAGTGAGAAGATATGAGGAACAGGCAAGAAAGTAGAGCTAAGTCTAAAATTGGAGATATCATCTTATAAAACAGCAGAGAAGGGCAGAGTCTTATCAAGGCAACACACACCAAATGCTGGAGAAACTCAGCAGGCCAAGCAGCATCTACGGAAACATCGACTGTACTCTTTTCTATAGATGCTGCCTGGCCTGCTGAATTCCTCTAGCATCTTGTGTGTGCTGCTTGGTTTTTCAGCATCTGCAGATTTTCTCTGGTTTGCAAAGAGACTTATGATTTATCTTTGTTCCTATTTCCTATGCTTTTATTGTGATAACATTGGCAGAATGGATAAATGAATTTTTGGCTTTCACATTGTGTAAGAAATTCTAAATGCCATATTTTAATTTCAGCAATATCATTCTCTGTTTTGTAACTTATTTTTTATTGAATTTCATCATCAAACAAACATTTCCATGAGATATATTTCAGATACTGTACATATATATCATATAATCATATATGTCACAAATCTCCACATAATATTTATCTGAGGTATACACTTATAGAAAGGAGAGGAAAGAAAGAACAATCGAAAGAAGAAAACTATGTACAGAGTAGGGAGTGATCTTTTTTTACAACATATTCATTAACTTGTAAGAATAAAATCAGGCCTATGAGGTGTTAAGTAGTTAATCCATTTTTCCCAGTATGAATCAAATTGTTCCAACTTATGATTAACAAATGCTGTTATCTTCTCCATTTTGTAAATGTCCATTGTAATTTCCATCCATACATTTAAAGTTGGGCTCTCCTGTGACAACCATTTCCTGGTAAGGGTCTTTTTACCAGCCACCAGCAGTATATTCATTAAATAATTACCTCTTTTCAACCTTCCTTGAGGTATATACCCAAAATATATGGTCTTACTCTCTAAAGGTATTTCACATTTAAAGATGTCTTGTAGGGCATTATATATCTGACTCTGGTAGTTTTTGATAATGGGGCATTCCCAGAAAATATGATAATGGTTTGCATTTTGATTTCCACAATTTCTTCAGCAAACAGGGAGGTTACTATCATAATGGGATTTCTGAGAGGGTGTAACAAAATATCTTATCAAGGTTTTCTACCTGAAATCCCTCCATTTCTGTGAACTGGTACACTTCCATTGATACCTCCATATTATTGTCCATTCTTCCTCAGATATTATTATCCCTCCTTCTTCTCCCATTTTTTTTTAATGTATGAAGTCGAATGTGTTTTAAGATTTGACAAACTCTTATACATGCTTGAAATGATTCTACTACCTTTGCCTGAATTATATGCTTTTCTAAATAGCTCTATCAAACATGTACTTGCTTTGGTTACATTTTTAACTGTCCTATTAAAATACTGTCACATCTGTAAATACCGGTAGAAGCCTTGTTTTTCTAATAAGTGTTTCTCTTTGAGCATTTCAAAACTGAACAGTGTTCCTTCTTTCATTATATTGCAAATAGCTGTTATTCCTTTAGCTGTCCAGTCCTTAAATGTAGCATCCAGATTATTCCGCGTAAAATCCGAGTTATATGCGCACCATTTAAGAATTGCAATGCCTCTCTCTAGTTTATATTCTTTTATAATAGTTTTCCATATTTTAAGAGTCACTTTCACCCATGGGTTATCAATAGTATCTATGTAACTTTGTAGGTCATTATCAGCCAAAATTGCGGCAATATCATTCTCATCATCACTATGTCCTGTGTCATATGACATGGGCGATCATGGTCTCATGACTATGATTGTTCCCGGCAAATTTGTCTACCAAAGTGGTTTGCCACTACCTTCTTTGTGCCAGTGCCTTTACAATATGTGTGACCCCAGACATGATCAATACTCTTGAGAGATTGTCTGCCTGGCGTCAGCGGTCATATACTACGAATTGAGATGTGTACCAGCTGCTCTTACAACCATCCACGACCTGCTCCCATGGCTTCATGTGACCCTGATCGAGGGGTGGGGGAAGGGATTACTAAGCAGGTGCTACACCTTGCCCGAGGGTGACCTGCAAGCTAATGGAGGAAAGGGCTGCCTTCCACCCTGGGTGGAATTGGCTAAAATATATTCAGCAATATATCTTAGGGGGTTCCATAGTTTGCATGTGACTTCAATTTTTACAATTACTAAATATAATTATAATTAGTGTTATTAGTTTAATTGCCTGTAACCAAGTCATTGAGCAATTAAATTCCATTTTCTTCTATTTAATTATATAATTGCTTAACCTGTTTAACCTCTCTGTGATAGTAAAGTGACAAGTCTTTCACTGGTTTATTTCAAACTAATTTTTCTTACTTAAATAGAACATTTACATAATTACCCTTTGACTTTTGTCAGAGATAATGTTCTCTGAACTTACTTACTATCTTTCCAATTTGAAGTACTGTATACTGTACTTAATTGAATGTGAGCTTTTGCAGAATTCCTCTTTGCTCTGTGTTCAATATCACAATTAATAAACAGGTTGCAATAGCACCAATGAGAAAATGACATGGGGAGGAAAAGCGGCTTGCTTCACTGGAAGTTGTTTCAATCAGTTATCATGATTAGTTGCATTAAATTTAAATAATTGAAATTGGCATTCAATCCAGCACTGCATTGAACCCATCAGTAAATAAAAAAAGATAGCTGTAGTTTATTAAAATGTCTTTTAGTATACAGCCACTTTCCATCTTTATAAATGTCTGTTTAATGGGTAATCCTATCATGAAATGAATAGAAATAGTGCATCATTATGAAATTGCTAATATTATTTGAATCATTTATCTGACTCCTGAGTACTGATATTAAAATACATTAGCAGATACATTCAGTATTTGAAACATCAAGTATGAAACAGGACAGTTTTAACAGCTGTATTTGGTTCCAATATTTCTCTTCACCAGTAAATGTTACGCTGAAATATAAAAAGACAAACTTTTTTTTTCTAGCCATATAAATTCATCAGCTGAAAAAGTGTGTCAACATCTCAACTGAAGATCATTTGTAAGATCTTCTACCTATTGCTTCCAGATTCTTCAGCACTTTGCCTTTTCATTTGACTTCTTGCTTATAGTTCCACTTCTCTTTTGGTTTTACATCCTCTTTGAATATGGATTGATTTGATTTTGTATTACTTGACATTTCCATCCAGGAGAAATCAATGGCAAACCACTTCTGCAGAAAAATTTGCCAAGAACGATCATGGTCATGGAAAGGCCATGATCACCCACATCATATGACACTACATGTAACAAACGAATATTTCCATGTGATATTGAAGAAAGCCTTACAGCCCACTGAGTGTATGCTGAGACTTAGAGCCTACTTGTGGGCCTGTAACCTATTCACTGTCACATGACCATCAACACCGCCATTGACTCACATCACCGGGCAACAAGTTGTTTCCATCACAAGAAACACACTCCTCATCATTGAATACATCTACAAGAAGCACTACCACTGGAGTAGTATCCATCATCAACAAACCCCACCATCCAGGTCACCTTCTCTTCTTGCTGCTGCATCATGTTCTCTTTTTGCTACCTCAGTCAGCAAAGAGGTAGAGGAGAGTTGGGTCCCACACCTTCAGGTTCAGGGACAGTTATTACCCTTCAAAACTCACGCTTCTGAACCATTGAGAATAATTTCATTCACCTTAACACTGAAACCCAAGGATTCACTTACAAGGACTCTGCTACTCATCTGCTCAGTATTATTTTTTTATTTATTATTCCTCTTTTTGTATTTGCACAGCTTTTCTTCATGTGCACATTGATTGCTTGTCAGTCTTTGTTAATGTGGAGTTTCTCATTGAATCTATTGCACTTCTTTGTTCTGCTATGTATGCCTGCAAGAATCTCAGGGGAGTATATGGTAATATCTTGCAGCTTTAGTGTAACTTGCTAATATCGACAGATTCATGCAAAGTTATTATGCAGGATCTGCTTATGGATTTTTCTGCTTTTACTCTGCCTGCAATGTTTGTGTATTCTTATTATAACTCGTGGAGTAATTAGTTAATCTCTCCCTGAGCCCTTTTCTTTCAGCCTATGAATATTTAGTGGTTCTTTTTAGGTAGGTTCTTTTTCCAATGTTTAGGGAAACCTTAGAAGGGAATCCCTGGCTTGGTGGCCCTGCTCTAGATGTTTTCTCCAGGTGCAGATTTTGAATAAGGTTAGACATTTGGTGAAATTGGTGTTATATGAGCCTTCCTTTCATCCGGGCGTAGTATAAAATGAGGAAAGTCATGGAGGGAACTCCCACACCACAACCTGCAGGCAACTGAGCAGCTGATTTATGTAGTGGGGGTTCGATAGCTTGTTGTATACAGCTGAAACTAAGTTCACCATGGCGAGGCAAATTAAAACAACAGTGTTAGAAACAGATTTGGAAGAACAGAGTTCTCACACCATGGGAGGACTGAGAAAAGGTTTTACAGATAAGAATGGTCCAGGTTAGGAAGGAAATGAACAGAAGTGTGAATATTTGAAATTTTGCATATTGTTCAACTGAAACCCAGCATAATGAGCCCTCCATCCTCTTCTCCTCTCTCCTTCTCTGCAAGTATTCTTCACAAATATATATATTTTGAAAGTTATAGCTTTTGCATTAATATCCTAGATATAGGTTTAAGGTAATTTCAGTAAAATATTTAATTATTTTAAAAGTCTTCACTCGTCTTTCAAAATCTTGCCATTAACTGAAGTTTTATGGTAATTTGATTTTCTATTTGATGTTTGTACTCGTACTGCATGATAATTTCACAATTGGATTGGTAGAGGCCAGTTAATGTCATATATGGCAGATTGTCCTTGGATCTGGAATGCACTCCAAAATGGATGGCATTGGAATTGAAGTAAGTTCTACTTACAATAACAATTACAGGTGTATGATTTTCAGGAAGGGACAAACCTCAAACAAAAACCTGTTCAAATCTGGAAATCTGAAACAAATACAGACAATATCTAACATGAGGGGGCATAACTTTAAAGTGATTGGAGGATTTTATGATGGGGGGGTGTCAGAGGAAAGTTTTTTTTACGGAGAAAGGTAGTTCATTCTAGAGGACGTCTAAGAAACTCTTAGGCACCTGGATGAAAGCGGAGTGAAGGGCTATGTAGGAAGAAAGGATTAGATTGATTTTAGGGTAGGTTAAAAGGTTAGCACAACATTGTGGGCTAAAAGGCCTGTACTGTGCTGTACTGTTCTGTGTTGTAAAATGCTTCAAATACTCAGCAGATCAGGCAGCATATACAGAGAGAGAAAGAGAGTTAAGATTTCAGGTTCAAGAGAAAATCTGCAGATGCTGGAAATCCAAGCAAAACACACAAAATGCTTGAGAAACTCAGCAGGGGAGGCAGCATTTATGGAAACGAGTACAGTCAATGTTTTTATAGATGCTGCCCAGCCTACTGAGTTCCTCCAGCATTTTTGTGTGTTGCGTTGATGAGACTCTTTGGCCTTCTCTGCTGTTTTACAAGATGACATCCCCTCCAGTTTTAGACTTAGCTCTACTTTCTTGTCTGTTCCTCATATCTTTTAACTACTGTAAAGATCAAAAATTTGGTCTTGAATATATTCAGTGATTCTATTTCATATGGGGTAGAGAAATGCAGTAATTTGCAGCCTTCAGAGAAGAATTTGCTTCTCATCTCCAACATAAATGTGCAACTGTACCTACCCTCATTCTGAAATTATGCCCAAACAGAGGAAACATTCTCAGTATTGCATACGTCATATTTCCTGAGAAATTGACTGGGACATCGCGACAATAGAGGACGCCACACTCAGGTTGGAGAAGCATCACCTTATATTCCGTCTGGGTAGCTTCCAACCTGATGGCATGAACATCGATTTCTTGAACTTCCAGTAATGCCCTCCCTCCCAATTTCACCATTCCCCATCCCCTTTCCCTCTTCTCCTTACCTGCCAATCACCTCCCTCTGTTGCACCTCCCCTTTTTCTTTCTTCTATCGCCTTCTGTCCTCTTCTATCAAGTTCCCCTTCTCCAGCCCTGTATCTCTTTCAGCAATCAACTTACCAGCTCTTTACTTCAGGCCCCTTATTTCACCCCTCCCGGTACCTACCCTCATTCTGAAATTATGCCCAAACACCTATCACCTTGTGTTTCTTCCTCCCATGGCCCCTCTTCTAACTCTGACTCCTTATCTTATTTTCTCCAGTCCAGGTGAAGGGTCTCAGCCTAAAACATCATCTGTATGCTTTTCAATAGATGCTGGCTGGCCTGCTGAGTTCCTCCAGCATTTTTGTGTGTGTTGCTAAGATTTCAGGTTGCTGGCATATCATCATAATTGTCAAAATCAGTAAACAGGTATCCTTTAAAATATAGAGAGGTAGAGCAATGCAAAGTGATTAGAACTGGACTCCCATCCAGTTTCACTGAATCCCAACATAAGCTTAAGGAACAGCATATCTTTTGCCTTGGCATGTTGCAACACTTGGGATTTTATCTTGACCTCAATAGTTACAGATAATCAGCCCTTTCTGCTGATATCTGAAAGGCCAGTTATTGACCTTGAACATCCTCAATATTAACTCAGTTTCACTCTCCACGAGTGCTATCTGATTTGTCGAATATCTCCTGCCTTCTCTTTTGTTTCAGATTTCTGACAACTGCTGTGCTCAGCATGTTAAAATGAAATTATTTTATTTAGTACTGCCCTATTTCACCCCGTTCACACATATTGGCTACAATCAAAAAGTATTCTTCACCTTCCCTTCGACAGCAACAATAATGTTTTATGTCCTTGAGAGATCTTTGTTCTCCATCCTACCACAGACTTTCTACTTGTGTTCTTCATCCCTCCCTCTCTATACAACTTAAAATATGTTTATTTTTCTCTCTCTTTTCCAGTTCTAATAAAAACTACCAACTTAAAATATTAACACTGCCACCTGACCTGCTGAGTATTTTTTTGTATTTTCTGTTTCACTTCCAATAACTAACTTTATACTAACTTTAACAGCAAGGAGTTCTCTACTCTAACATCTGATGAAGTGCTGTGCCCTATTACCACATGACTCACTTCACAAAGTTATAACAAAAAGGTACTACCCTCAAAAAGTACACCATAGATGAAATTTTAACTTGGAAAGAGAGTGACCATAAACTGGTTTGTGATTTAGTATTACAGTTATGCAAAGCACAGCATTACTTCAGTTGTTGTAGCCAGGAATCCTCTTTTGAACAAGAATATAACATTCAACCTTTTAGTTACCTCTATTGACCGATGTTATTCATTGCTTGTCAATATAAGTTTGACTCTAATGTATTTTACAGGAGATGGTATTGACAAACCTGTCAGCTTTGTTTTAACATACTGTGAAAGGAGATGTCCTGCCTTTTATGTAGAAAAATTGGATGGAGTCAATTGACAATTATCACATGTGATGATAGCTTCTGAAAATGCATCAAATGAAATAAGTTATTTTTCCAAGTTCTTCAGATATACCTCAAAAGGAAATTATATATTGGATTGCTATGAAACCCAGTGAATATTGTTATTTTATACTATATGCAGTACTGGATTCAGACTGCTAAGCAACAAGAACAATATTTTTTATAACTGTATTATCTTTAAAATGTTAAAATGTCCCAAGGTGTTTAAGAAAAGCACATTTAAACATGAATTTGAGCCATATAAGAAGTTTGAGAGCAGCTTCAGTCAATAGGTAGACTTGAAGGAGGAAAAGGGAGATGGAGATGTTCATGGGGGGAAATTCCTTGGCAGCTAAAAGTAAAGACATTATTTATGAGAGGGAAATATCAGGGAAGCAAAATATACAGTCATAAAAAAGCATAGTTTCAGGGAGTGGGGAGGGTTGAAGGAAGTTAAGTGTTTGGAGTGATCAAGCGTGGGAGTGATAGAAACAGACAGATAAGCGTTTAAAATCTTGAATGTTGTCTGACTGAGAACACTCAAGATTTTATGAATGAGACATGCAAGGACATAGAACATATTTAGCTTTCTTTTTGCTGATTTCAATTTTATTTGAGGATGATAGCAGCTATGGAGCTGTATTGGAGAGCAATGAAATAGCCAACTCTAGAAGTAAAATTATGATGAGCTATGGCCTGGCAGTATTTCAGCCCAGTGGCAATACCTGAGCTTCAAGCTGTTAAAAACTGTAACATGCTCTTCACATTATGTACAGTACATCCTCACCAGGGGAAGCTTGGTTTCCTAACATCTGGATGTTCAGGCAAACGTTGCAAGGGCAGTGATAATCTAGATATTGAGATTGGTCTGAACTGCAAATGATGCAGACCATGAATTCACAACACTTGAACCTTAACATCGTAAAGAGTCAGACAGGATCCAGGTTTTGCATAGAGTCTGCATTTTTTAGCTTATTCTTCTGATGTTAAAATTGAGAGATGTATTTCAAAATCCAGAATTGGCTGTTTAGGTAAACAGTATTTAACGCTTCATTTAATTTCCAATTCTTTTTTGTTCTGCAGAATGGGATTAATTTCCATGGCTATTAACAGTCAAACAAGTACTCAATAAATCACTTGAGGGCCATGAAATGAGCATTATTTGAGGCGAGTCATTTCTGGTAATTTTTCCATAGAAACCCTGTAAAACTACTGAGTACAGTGAATAACAGATCATTTCTATTTGGTTGCACTCAGCTTCCTAACCGCAAAATGGATGTACTAAAGTTTGGCAACCGCTCATTGTGAACATTTTATATTCAAGAATTAAATGTACTTGAAATAGCATTCAATGTATCTTAAAGTGTGGTTGACCATCGAATCCGACGATGACAGGAAACCCTGTATTGGCGAGTTTGGGCATTTCCACTCTCTTGACCTTGAAAGTCAGGATCCAGTGGGATCCATGCAATTAGTCATCCCTCAAGAGCATCCTGCCTGGCTATGTCACCACCTGGCATGGGAACTGTACTGCCCTCAGCTGCAGGGCACTGCAGAGAGTGATGTGGACAGCCCAGCACATCTGTGGATGTGAACTTTCCTCTGTTCAGGACATATTAATGAGGATCACCAGGGACTCCAGCCGCCCGAACCACAAACTGTTTCATCAGCTTCTATCTGGCAAACGGTACAGTAGCATTAAAGCCAGGACCAATAGGCTTCTTTCACCAGGCCATCAGATTTATCAATACACATTGATCTAATTGCATATCTGATTGTACATTGTATCTGAGTGTACATACATGTATACAAAATGATTATGTATATAATCTTAGTGTTTGGGCAATTCCTCCCACATTTCCCTTCCTTATTGTTTGTACATAGCGACAGAGATACAACATAAAGATTTTTACTCCCTCGTGTTGTGAGATGGATGTAAGAAATAAAATTCTAATTCTAATTGTAATTCAATTGTGGTCTTCCTCAGTTGCAGTGGATGACCATGACTACTTCTGTGGTTTGTCATGGCCCTTTGCTCTCCACAGAGTGTTGCAAGGACCACCTTCCTGGCCGTTGGATCTTACTGTAGATCTCATCCTGCCCAATCTGCTGGAGCTGAATTTGCAAGCTAGGTCATGCCCCTATTTCAATTTTAAAGAAATGGAAGTGCGCTGGTTGACTGGTGACAACAACAACCCTAAAAACTGGGACAGATGGTATAATGGAAGGAAAATGGGATCCAGGGTGAGCTTATTAGAAGGATACAGTCAGTGGTAATAGAAGAATTGTTATTCAGACTGAGACCTGTGACAGTGCTGTGCCAAAGGAATCAGTACTGGGTCCATTATCTTTTGGCATCAGAAATCTGATAGCGGAGGGGAAGATGCTGCTCCTGAAATGTTCAGTGTTGCCTGCCGGCTCCTGTATCTTCTCCTTGATGGTAGCAATGCGTAGAGGACATGTCCTAGATGATAGGGATCATTAATGATGGATGCCACCTTTTTGAGGTACGGTCTTTTGAAAGTGTCCTCGATGCTGGGGAGGTTAATGCCCATGATGGAGCTGGCTGAGTTTACAACTTTCTGCAGCTGTTTCCGATCCTGTGCAGTGGCCCCTTCATACCAGACAGTGATGCAACCAGTTAGAACGTTCTCCACAGTCCAGCTGCAGAAATTTGCGAGTGTCTTTGGTAATTCTGATTCTAATTGTCTTCCATGTTCGGGGCATTGAGTAAAAAAAGTTGGGGTGTTATTTTATAACTGTACAAGTGCAACATGGGAGGCAGGTTCGAGGATCCAATGAGTGAAGCAGAAGATACAGATATAAAAATTGGTACGTTAGGTATTTATTTAAATATTAACAGCGAAACAACAAACCGGACATCTAGCTAGACAAGCGTTCATCTAAGCTCTATGCTGTACATTCAGTTGCCCTTTAATTGAATAGATACTCCACTAAACCTCCCCAAATTATAAAACTGAAGAACTAAGCATGCTATGAATGGATACTTAACTGAACAAAGGTCTACGTCTACAGTGTTCTTTCTCAATAGTCCTTCAGCACTAGTCGTGACTTCAGCCTGAAGTGAGCCCTGTAGATGGCAGGAAAGAAAGAGGGTGAACCTCTTGCAAGTGCTACTCTTATGCCCCCAAAGGCTCCCAGAACTGGAAATGGGCACCACGGCACGCATGACAACCAATGGGAAAAGAGCTTTGAAAACTGTAAATGAACCAATCACTGACTGGCACTACAGAAGCGGCTTTTGACCAGCAAATAAGCCACCCCCCCCCCACATGACGACAAGTCGTTGTGCATTGAAGTATTGTGTGCAGCTTCACAAGAATGCTTCTGGAATAAGAGAGCTTAAGTTACAAGGTGAGGCTGGATAGGCTGTGTCTTTTTTCCCTGTAGTGTAGGAGGTGAGAGGATGCCCTTTAAAAGGCTTATGAAATCATGAAGGGCAGAGATAAGGTAGGTGGTCACAGTCTTTTTTTCCCCAAGATAGGGGAGTCTAAATCTAGAGGACCTAGATTTAAGGTGAGAGGGGATTGACTTAAAAGGGACCTGAGGAGAAATAACTTCACACAGAGGGAGTCTGGTGTATAGAATGAGCAGTACGAGGAAGTGGTAGAAGTAGGAATACTATGATGTTTAAAATACATTTGGAAAGGTATATGTACAGAAAATACCAAGAAAATGTTAACCCCTGGCCATGGTCAATAGGCACCAGAGAATCTGATTACTGAGATCAACAGTCATGGGACAGTACACCCCAATGCCTTCCCGATCATTATGAGAGATTTCAACCAGGCCCTCTTGAAGAAGTCTCTGTCCATCTACCACCAACAGTGGAACCAGAGGAGAGAGCATACTCGATTATGGTTACACCGCCATCAGAATGCTTTCCTTGCCATCCCACGCCTGCACTTCGGCAAGTTCAATCACCTGGCTGTACTTCTATTCCTGGCATCCAGGGAGAAGCTGACAACCGCAGCTCCAATGGTGAGGACCACAAAGGTATAGTCAAGGGAGGCGGAGGAGCGCCTATAGGAGAGCTTTGAATTGGTTGACTGGACAACATTCAGGAATTTGTCTTTGAATCTGAATGAATAAGCCACAATTGTCATTGACTTTATAAAGACCTGTGTAGATGAGTGTGTGGTCTTTGAGAACATAGGGTGATACTGTAGCTTAGTGGTTAGCACAGCAGGTTCAATTCCTGCCACTGATTGTAAAGAGCTTGTACATTCTCCCTGTGAGAACATAGGTTTCTGCTTCCCTCCCACAGCCCAAAGACATACTGGTCCATAGGTTAATTGGTCATCGTAAATTGTCTTGCAATTAGGATTAAATTAGGCTGGGCAGCATGGCTCGAAGGGCCGGAAAGGCTTATTCCACGACATATCTCAATAGGTAAATGTCATACATACCAAAACCAGAAGCCTTGGATGAACCAAGATGTTTGCGGTCTGCCGAGGGCTAGATTTGTGGTGTTCAAGACCAATGATCCAGAATTCTATAAGGAGTCCAGGTAGAAGCTACAAAAGACTATTTTAAGAATGAAGAAGCAATTCTGATTGAAGTTAGAATCAGAATCAAATACATATCAACTCTGGCAGGGTTTGCAGTCCGTTACTTCCTACAAGGTGAAACCTAACAACATAATTGGAGGGAGGAGAAGATGGCGGCGCGACGGCAGCACAGGTGGCCACTTCGGTGATGATGTCTGTTATCTGTCAAGTAGGGGACCGTGCACAATTCTGATTTGATGGAGACGGACGTGGGAGCACGGAGGAACATCTGGAGAAGCTTCTGAAATGCCCGCTTCGCTGCCGCTGCTACTGTGTGGTAACCGGAATCTCCGGAGCTGAAGTCCCTGAAATCCTCGACTTTGCATGTTTCAGCAACCGGGGCGAGGTCGAAGGCGCTCAGGAGGCTGTATCGGAGAGGCTGGTCGGAGGCTCGAAGTTTTCAGATGGATGGACTCAGTGTCGGCCGTGGTTGGCTGCTTCCAAGGCATCGGCAAGTTGACGGTGCCTGGAGGTTTATGGCAGGGAGTTTCTCCCTTTTGCCGCCTGCTATCGGGGACTCGAGAGTCGATCGACTCGGGACTTTTGAGACTTTACTTACCGTGCCCATGGTTTGTTTTTCATCAAATTATGGTATTGCTTTGCACTGCTGTAACTATATGTTATAATTATGTGGTTCTGTCAGTGTTAGTCTTTGGTTTGCCCTGTTTTCTGTGAATTTCACTCTAGAGAAACATTGTATCATTTCTTAATGCATATATGTGTTTCTAAATGACAATAAAAAGAGGACTGAGTGTTCTCATAATCTAATCTAATCTAATTGGCTTCCAAAAGAGCTCAATGCCTTTTATGTATGCTTTGAAAGGGAGAATAAAATTACACCTGTGTATATCCCTGGAGCATCTGGTAACCCTGTGACCTCTGTCTCAGAGGCCAGCATCAGAACATCTTTCAAGAGAATGAGCTCTTGCAAAGAGTTGGGGCCCCAGTGGTAATTGATAGGACACTGAAAACCTGTGCCAACCAACTGGCAGAAATGTTCAAGAGCATCTTCAATACCTCACTGCTGACTCTGAAGGTTCCCACCTGGGCAACAATCATCCCAGAGCCTAAGAAAAGCAAAGAGAGCTGCCTCAATGACTATCGCCCAGTTGCACTTACATCTACTACAACAAAGTACTTTAAGAGTTTGAGCATGGCTAGAGTTAACTCCTGTCTAAGCTGCAAATTGCCTACAGCCACAATAGGTCTACAGTGGATGCAATCTCACTGGCTCTCCTCTCAGCCTTGGAACACCTGGACAACAGTCAGGCTGTTGTTTATTGATTACAGCAGAGCATTCAACACCAACATCCCCTCAGTATTAATCAACAAGCTTCAAACCCGAGCCCTCTATACTTCTGTTGGCAACTGGATACTTGAATTCCTCTTTGGGAGGCCACAGTCAGTGCGGATTGGATGTAAGATCTCTTTCTTGTTTACAGTCAACACTGGCACTCCTCAAGGATGCATGCTGAGCCTGATGCTCTACTCTCTCTACACCCATCACTGTGAGGCCAGGCAGAGTTCAAAGCATTCGATTAAAAATGCTGATGACACAACTGCTGTTGGCAAATCTCATGTGATGAGGAAGCATACCGTAGTGAGAACGATGGGCTGGCTGGGTGGTGTCGCAAGAACAACCTTACACTCAGCATCAGAAAGACCAAAGAATTGATCGTGGACTTCCTGAAGGGAAGTCCTGGGAACATACACCAGTGCTCATCAAGGGGTTAGCGGTGGAAAGAGTGAGCACTTTCAGGTTCTTTGGTGTCAACATCTCATGGGCACTAGCTTCCCCTACACTGAGGATATCTTCAAAAGGGATGCCACAGAAAAGGCACAATCCATCATTAAAGAATCTCATCACCCAGGACATGCTCTCTTCTTATTGCTACCATTCGAGAGCAGATGCAGCAAACCGAAGAGACGGATCTTTGAAACAACTTCCTCCCCTCCGCCGTCAGATTTCTGGATGGATAAGGAACATTAACTCACTATTTTTGCTCTCTTTCTGCACTACTTATTTTTTTAATTACATTTCTTATTATAATTTATCGTAATTTTTATCTTGTACTGTCCTGCTGTTGCAAAACAACAAATTTCTTGACATAAGATTCTGATTCTGAGAGGAATATGGGCCAAATGTAAGCAAATAGGCCTAGCTCAGGCAGACAATTTGATCAGCGTGGATGAAATGAGCTGAAGAGCCCAGTTCTGTGCTTATGAATATATAATACCATGATTTTATGAAACACAATTTTCAGACCGTGTTCTATTTTTCCTGAAGCTAAAGAATTCAGTTATTTTATATCAAAAGCTGTTTCAGCATTTTCATTCTTGGGCATTTATGTTTAAAATTTTACATATTATTAAGAATTCCTTATTTAAATAATTCATTATGGTTATATGTACATGAATGGCATACTTCATCATGCACGCAGTATTAATATACATTCACTATATTCAGGAAAACTTTTAAGTTTACACTTTGCAAAGTATTTTTAACATTTTGCATGCCCCCGTCCTGAGGAGACACCAGATTGTGTAGAGGAAGAGAAAGTTTAAGAGGAGCGAGCAGGGGCAGTCGACACATTTTGTGTGCCACAGTCCCGAGGAGACGCCGGATTAAGTAGAGGAAGAGAGAGTTTAAAAGGAGCGAGCGGGGCAGTCAGCACATTTTGTGTGCCACAGTCCCGATTGCACACAACAGAGAGGGAGAGAGATGTTATGTTTTGTAACTCTAAGACATAAAACTAATTGAAACGAAGAAGGCGGGAGCCCAGGAGAGCGGGCCTCAAATTCTTTTTTTAACTTCAAGCAAGGCGGGTACATATGACAAATTGGCGTGATGATATATGCCATTCACGTAATATAACCATAATTAATTATTTAATAAACAGGGAATGCTTAATCAAACAATGTATTTACAATATTGCTCAATTGTTACTGATATATACACAACAAGAGAGTTTAAAAGAAGTGGGCAGGGGCAGTAGAAACACTTTGCACACCACAGTCCTGAGGAGACCCTAGATTGTATAAAGGGGGAGAGAGGTTAAAATAAGCGAACAGTGGCAGTCAGCACATTGAACATACCACAGTCCTGAGGAGACAATTGATTGTGTAAAAGGAGAGAGAGTTGTTTAAAATAAGCAAAAACAGGCAATTGGAACTTTTTGCTGCCACAGTCCCAAGGAAACATTGCATTGTGCATAATTAGGCCCTTGCAAGGACCAATAAAAAGGTTGATTGATAAGTTTGTGGCCTAAGATAGAAGGTGATGAGCTATACAGCTGTCATTACATGCACGTGCAATTCACCCCTTTGAGTGATTATGCAGAAAGTTTGAAGTTAATAACTCATCTCCTTCTACCTTAGGCCACAAACTTATCAATCACCCCTGCCGTGGACCACTTTCTGGAGGTCCAAGACACCGACTTCTACAAAGAAGGGATCCGTACACTCCACGACCGCTGGACTAAGTGTGTAATTGTAGGAGGGGACTATGCTGAAAAATAATTGTGCTAGATTTTCTAAAATTGACTCCTTCTACCTTAGGCCACAAACTTATCAATCATCCCTCGTAAGGTAGTAAAATGGCTTTGGGGAAGAAGCCAAAGAGTGGTAGTAAGTAGATACCGCTCTGACTGGAAGCCTGTGGCTACTGTGTGCCGCAAGGATCAGTGGGGGTCGGTAGTTGTTTGTCTAGATGATAATGTGGTAAGCTGGATCAGCAAATTTGCAAATGACACCAAGATTGGGGTGTAGTGGACAGTGAGGAAGACTATCAAAGCTTGAGCTGGGATCTGAACCAACTAGAAAAATGGACTGGCAGATTGAATTTAATGCAGACAAGTGTGGAGGACTAAGTGGGGTAGATCTTACACAGTGAGCGGTAGAGCTCTGAGGAGAGCGGTAAAGGTGAGGGAAGTGGGAATACAAATCAGTAATTCGTTGACAATGGTTTCACAGGTAGATAGGGTTATAAAGAAAGTTTTTGGCATATTGGCCTTCATAAATCAATGTATTGAGTATAGGAGTTGGGGAGTTATGTTGAAATTGTATAAGATGTTGGTGAGACCTAATTTGGAGTAATGTGGCCAGTTTTGGTTACTTGCCTAAAGGAATGATGTAAATGAGATTGAAAGAGTATAGAGAAAATTTACAAAGATGTTGCTGGGCCTTGAGGACCTGAGTTATAGGGAAAGGTTGAATTGGTTAAGATTTTATTCCTAGAATGTAGAAGATTGAAGGGGGATTTGATGGAGTTATACAAAATTATGAGGGTATAGATGGGGTAAATGTAAGCAGGGTTTTACCACTGAGGTTGGATGAGATTACAACTAGAGGTCATGGGTGAAGGATGAAAGGCGAAATGTTTAAGGGAAACTTGAGAGAGAACTTCAGTCTCAGGGTGGTGAGATTGTGGATTGAGTTTTTTTTTAGATTATGAGGACATGCAGTCCTCTTTTATTGTCATTTAGTAATGCATGCATTAAGAAATGATACAATTTGTTCCTCCAGAATGACATCACAGAAACACAAGACAAATCAAGACTAAAAAAACGGACAAAAACCACATAAATATAACATATAGTTACAACAGTGCAAAGCAATACAGTAATTTGATGAAGAACAGACCATGGGCAAGTAAAAAAAAGTCTCAAAGTCTCTTGAAAGTCCCATCATCTCACGCAGACGGTTGAAAGGAGAAACTCCCTTCCATGAGCTTCTAGTGCTGCAAACTTGCCGATGCAGCATCCTGGAAGCACCCGACCACAGTCCGACTTTGAGTCCATCCGAAAACTTTGAGCCTCCAACCAGCCCTCCGGCACCGAGCACCATCTCTGCTGAGCGCTTCAACCCCGGCCCCAGCAACAGGTAATAGGCAAAACCGAGGATATGCGGCTTTCCCCTCCAGAGATTCTCAATTTCACAGTATCAGCGGCAGCGAAGCAGGCATTTTGGAAGTTTCTCCAGATGTTCCTCCATGCTTCACGTCTATCTCCATCAAATCAGGATTGTGCACGGCATCCTACTTTACAAATACGATATTATTCAAAGCGGCCATGTGCGCTGCGTCATGCCGCCATCTTCTCCTCCTTCCAAACTCCCTCCGAACTCCCTCCGAGTTGCCACTGCAAGTGGTGGATGAGGGGTTGATTTCGACATTTAAGAGAAATTTGGATAGGTACATGGATGGGAGAATGATGGTGGGCTAAGGTTTGGGAGTAGGTGGATGGGACTAGACAGATTAATGGTTCAGTATAGTCTGGGTGGGCTGAGGGGCCTATTTCTGTGCTATAGTGTTCAATAATTCTATGATTTTATGACATTAAGTTGGAAGTGTTTCCAAAATCCAGGAAATTTCCGATTGTCAGGATCTCTGAGGTTCTAACCTCGTCCCAACTGATTGATGCTGCTATATTTCATCAGGAGCTTGAAGATGTTTGGTTTGTCAACGAAAACACTCAAAAACTTCTATAGATGTACCGTGGAGAGCAGTCTGATAGGTTGCATCACTGTCTGGTATAGGGGGCTACTGCACAGGATCAAACGAAGCTACAGACAGTTTTTAAAAATTAGTCAGCTCCATTTTGGGTACTAGCCTCTGTAGAAGCCAAAGACATCTTCAAAGAGAGGTGCCTCAGAAAGGCGGCATCCATTATTAAGGATCCTCATCACCCAGGACATGCCCTCTTCTCATTGTTACCATCAGGAAGAAGGTACAGAAGCCTGAAAGCACATACTCAGTGATTCAGGAACAGCTTCTTCCCCTCTGCCATCTGATTTCTAAATGGACATTGAACCATGAATACTACCTCACTTTTTTAAAATATGTATTATTTCTGTTTTGCATTATTTTGAATCTATTTAATATCCTTATATATACTTAGTGTAATTGATATACTTTTTTTTTCTTTCTGTATTATCATGTTTTGCATTGTACTGCTGCTGCTAAGTTAACAAATTTCATGACACATGCCGGTGATAACAAAACTGATTCTGATTCTGAATTAACAGCTGTATTTATGTCAGGTGAACAAAGTGAATACTCAAATCCATCTGCGAGTGGAGGTAACGGACAATAAAAATAAGCTGGTATGTTATATACCAGTGTATAATGGGAACCAACTGCACAGATTGGGAGATAGCTTCATATACTTTATGACTTTTATTGAACTGAAGCTTCACAGCCGGATCAGATTGGAACTTATTACAAGACATTGAGATGAAGCATAGTGTGAAGATCAAGCTCTTATTATGTAACACCCTGCAGGGTATTATTTAGATCAGGAAGCATAACCAGTAAACAGATGGCAGGTTTGGTGGGTTAATGATGTTACAAAATCTATTAGATTTTGGCAAGATGAAATTATAAAAATGAGCAGTTCCTAAGATATGACAAAACTGATACATAAATCTCCCAACACTGCTGCATAAATTAGGAAATTCAGATTTTAAATTATGATTCAATAGCAGTTGCATAAAAAGATATTTTTCTCTTTTCCGTGACATTTCTGCATAATTATTGGATGCAAATGCAAACATGGTTTACATATATATAAATTCTTGAAGCTGTTTGGTGCCAGAAGTTAGTGCTAAAATTACAGCAAGTCCGACAATGCTCACATTTATTTATATACAAATCATGAACTTACTTTAGGTGAGGCCAGATGTGTGGTTGAATGAAGAAGTCCAGAGGTAATAAAAATGACTGGGGAAAGTAGCAAGGCGGCAAGTAGCAAGCACTCTCAGCTAGTCAGGCAATACCTGACTTGGCAGCGGGCAGCACAGCAGCGTAGCAGTTAGCGCAGTGAGTTACGGCACCAGCAGTAAGATCGAGATTTGATTCCCGCTGCTGTCTGTAAGGAGTTTGTACGTTCTCCCCGTGACTGCTTAGATTTCCTTTGGGTGCTCCGGTTTCCTTCCACATTCCAAAGACGTATGGTTTAGGTTAGTGAATTGTGGGTGTGTTACATCAGTGCTGGAAGTATGCCAATATTTCTCACTGATTTGATTTGATGCAAATAATGCATTTTACCATATGTTTTGATGTACATATGAAAAATAAGACTAACCTTTATATTTAGTCTGATCTTCACCTGTGGAACAAGAAACAGTTGAACATCAGATCAATGGCAGTTAACTACTGAAAGACCAGTTCGAACTTCCACTGACCTGAAACATAAGCATTATTTTTCTCTCTTTTGGTATTGCTGAACTTTTATAATTTTACATATCTACAGTATTTTGTTTAAGAAAATGTATAGCTTGCTGACAGATACATATTGTTCCTCTATAACCGTACTGAAGCAGCATCATGTTCTCCGGTTCACAACTGATTTGTATTAAACAGCATAAACACGAGGAATTCTGCAGATGCTGGAAATTCCAGCAACACACATCAAAGTTGCTGGTGAACGCAGCAGGCCAGGCAGCATCTCTAGGAAGAGACCCTTCGTCCTGATGAAGGGTCTCAGCCTGAAACGTCGACTGTACCTCTTCCTAGAGATGCTGCCTGGCCTGCTGCGTTCACCAGCAACTTTGATGTGTGCAGTATTATACAGCAGGAAGCTCCTGTATTTGCAGTAGGGGTACAAACTTAAGTTGCCACAGAAAATTACAAGTTGTCCATTTTAGTCTAAAGGAATTAATGCCTTTAATATTGACATTCAATTACTCTGTCTTTTAAAAGTGCACAAATTCGTTTCTTCAGATATTGTTAAGAATATTTTCCCAAAGCTTTTTCCAACTTTATTTTTTCATGCAACATACATCAAAGTTGCTGGTGAACGCAGCAGGCCAAGCAGCATCTATAGGAAGAGGTGCAGTCGACGTTTCAGGCCGAGACCCTTCGTCAGGACTGACAAAGGGTCTCGGCCTGAAGCGTCGACTGCACCTCTTCCTATAGATGCTGCTTGGCCTGCTGCGTTCACCAGCAACTTTGATGTATGTTGCTTGAATTTCCAGCGTCTGCAGATTTCCTGTTGTTTTTATTTTTTCATGTTCTTTCTCTTTCTCTTTTTGCTTATTTACTTTCCTTTCTTTACCTGATTTAACATTGAATTCACTAGTCTAATTTAGATTTTCTTACAGAGGTTCTGCATTGCTTACTTTACTGTTTGTTGGTTGGATTGTTGCGAGGCATGTCTGCTTCCCCTGTTCAATTGCCACATTGACTTTGCTTACTCACTTAAATAACATACAAGGGTGCCTTCATCAAGAAAGTACGCTGTTTCAAGAAAATAGAAAATGTTTCTGAATAAAGGAGCATCAGTCCATTGTATTGTAACTATGTCTATTGATAATGCAATTTACTTATGTTCCCATTTTAAATGCTTCTGCACTCTATTTTTCCCTTCTGTCCAAAGCCTGCTTTCATTCAAAGCAGTTTGCCACCGTGTCGTGATTTATTTACAAATGCTTTGGTATAAGCTATAAGTAAATAACTGAGAGGGATGAGGGAAATGAAAATTATCCATCAGTTTGTGCAAGGTTTGTAATTGAAGGGCTAATAAGTTAATATTGAACGTCTTACTGTGATTCATTAATTATTCTTGTACACCGTACTCAACTTCATTGTAAAGGAATTGATATGCTGACTTGAAGCATTGTGAAGCAAGGTTTCATTTATTACAATGCTGTTACTCCTGGGATAGAGATGAATTTGTCTTTTTGTGATTGCAGCCATGACTTCATTGGTGAATTTACAACAAGCTTTCGGGAACTTGCTAGAGGACAGAGCCAATTCAATGTTTATGAGGTAAGCACATTTTGATAGTCCTAGTACCTAATGCAGCTCTTTAGAAATGCACACATTTTACATTCACAGTATATTGAAATATAATTCCTCTTTTGTATAAGTGCCTGAGGATTTTGCACAGTATGTAGTAATGTAATATTTTGAACTGCACAGCTGCCGCAAAAAAAAAATCGTGACATTATGTGAGTGATGATAAACC
Organism: Mobula hypostoma; assembly: GCF_963921235.1. Taxonomy (NCBI): domain Eukaryota; kingdom Metazoa; phylum Chordata; class Chondrichthyes; order Myliobatiformes; family Myliobatidae; genus Mobula; species Mobula hypostoma. The sequence continues at coordinate 27,429,204 of NC_086109.1, read as the reverse complement.
TGATTCTGATATGGCTCTCCATTGAGGATTGAGAGCGGGAAGGGGGCAGGCAGAAGAGATTTATGGTTGGGAAACAGAAAAGGAGATGAGAGGGAGTGGGAAACACCAGAGAGACATTCTACAATGATCAATAAACCGATTGTTTGGGATCAAATGACCTTGCCTGGTGTCTCAGGGCTGGGCGTGTCTGCACCTGTGCTGAACATTGCCTCTGTCACTCCTTCTCTGCCACCTGTCCCACACGCCTCCCGCAGTGCTCCACTCTCCACATTCCCAACATCCTTTGCTCCCGCCAGATTTACAAACTCACTCTCCACTCCACATTGACAAATACAGTACTGTGCAAATGTCCTGAGCACTCTAGCCATATATATGTGCCTAACACTTTTGTATATAAATCTGTCATAAGGCCATAACATATGGGATCATAATTAGGCCATTTGTCCCATCAAGTCTGCTCCGCCATTTCATCATGGCTGATCCAATTTTCCTCTCAGCCCCAATCTCCTGCCTTCTCCCTGTATGTATGTATGTGAATAGTGTATAAAATAAATTGACTAAATTTGCTGGATAGATAAACACAAGCAAATTGCTCTGACATGTGCAATTAATATGTTGAAAAATGCCAAGTGTTAATAGGATCATCATTAGCCAGATTTCTGAACAGAAGGAGGGAGTGAAATAGTGGGTAGAACAGATTGTGTGACAGTTTGTGGTAGGCAGATCTGAAGTTCAGATCTGTATGTATTTGAATGGTCAACGGAGTTAAAGAGAAATGGGAATTCCACTGTGAGATAGCAAAGGTGAGTAGCATATGTGTGAGGTTTACATGTTAACATTAAAGAATACAATTGAAATGACTAGTATTTAATTATTTCATTTATGGTAGGTCATTTGTATGTTGGCAGTGAATAGGCCAAATTACTGAAAAGGATGCTCAAGAGGAAAGTAAATGTTTGAAATTGTATCTGCAAAGAATCACAGAAAGATTACAGCATAAAAACAACATTTAGCTTGTCGTCCACACAAGTCCCATATAAATCAATTCATCTAGTCTCAATTTCCTATTGCTTTGTAAGTTATTTTACTTCAAATGCATATCTAATTTCCTGACTGATTCTTTTTCCACTTAAAAGTGAGATCCAGATCTTCACCACTTGCTATTCCATTCAGTTCATTTCATCCAGAGTAAAATCTCTCAGTTGCTCTTTAATGACGCTTTTGTTCCAATAGTTCATCGAGACATATATCAAACAGTGACCTCAGCTTGTATGAATTATAAATTTCCTCTGTTGAGACTTACTTTGAAGTAATATTCATTTGCTTTTACCATGATGAATCTCAGGTTGGTATTTCGTGACATATCTGTACTTTGAACTTTGATTTTTTTTCCCCTGCATGGTTCTTTTACTTCCAACATGAAGAGCCTCAATCTCTCTATTCATTGTTTAGTGCTCTAGTTCTTTAGATCAGCTTGAATTGCCTTCAAGAATTGAAGAGTTCTTTTGTGTTTTGGTAAGGTAAGGCAAGGCTGGGCGCAGTACTCCAAGGCATGGTTCATTTTTAGCACCATACAATTCAGTATAACTTCCTTTGACCTGCATTCTTTTGATGAATGAAAGTGAATTAAGAAATTATAATGGAAAATGTTGATGAATAAATGCTTAGAATCCTAGAATAATGTTTATCCATTATTTTAGTGAAGTACATAATTGATTTTAAAATATATGAGATGACATCGATATGCTAAAATTGCAGATTGGCTCTGTGGCCGCTTTATTAGGTGCCTCCTGTATCTATATCTATTAAGATGGACACTGAGTGTATGTTTGTGGTTTCTGCTGCTGTAGCCCGTTGACTTCAAGGTTTGATGTGTTGTGCATTCAGAGGTGCTCTTCTGCACACCACTGTTGTAATACTATATGTGGTTATCTGAGTTACTGTCGCCTTCCAGTTAGCTTGAACCAGTTGGGCCATACTCCTCTGTCGTTAACAAGCCATTTTCGCCCACAGAACTGCCATTCACTGGAAGTGTTTGGTTTCTAGCACCATTCTCTGTAAAGTTTACAGATTGTTGTGCGTGAAAGCCCCAGAAGATCAGCAGTTTCTGAGATACTCAAACCACCTCATCTGGCACCAACAATCATTCCATGATCATGAAAGTCATTTAGATCAGCGGTCCCCAACCACTGGGCTGCGGACAAGTACCGGGCCGCAAAACATGCGCTACCGGGCCGCGAGGAAACGACATGATTTGGCGATATGAGTCAGCTGCACTTTTCCTCATTCTCTGTCACGCCCACTGTTGAGCTTGAACGCACGCGAGGTCATTACGCACGCATCATCCATGTCAGCGCGGGAAGGAGTTCAACTCCTCGACCTTACAAATAACGGCGGGCTGAAAATCATGTTTGTCATAACATCTCTGCCGGCATTCTGGATCAAAGTCAAGGCTAAATATCCTGAGATAGCCATGAAAGCACTGAAAACGTTGCTTCCATTTCCAACATATCTCTGCAATGAATGCAACGAAAACTAGATTGCGGAATAGACTGGATGTAAGGAACCCCCTTCGAGTATCGCTGTCTCCCATCACCCTTCGATGGGACCATCTTGTTGCAGGAAAACAAGCCCTGGGCTCCCACTAATTCAGCGATATTGGTGTGTTGCAATGATTTTACATGTTCATACGGGGAAAATGAGTGCTGTGTGTTTAATATTCAAACGTTACTTAAAATGTTATGATGCTATTGACTTGTATAACCATATAACAATTACAGCACAGAAACAGGCGATCTCTGTCCTTCTAGTCCGTGACGAATGCTACTCTCACCTAGTCCCACCGACCTGCACTCAGCCCATAACCCTCCATTCCTTTCCTGTCCATATACCTATCCAGTTTTTCTTTTAAATGATAATACCGAACTTGCCTCTACCACTTCTACCGGATGTTCGTTCAACGCTTACTTCAAGCTCCCCTGTCCTCCCCTGATAATTGACTTACCGCTATATTCACGTGAGGAAAATATGCGCTGTATGCTTCATATTAAATTCATTAGATAAACCCTTTTAGAAATGAAATTGAGTGTATTAGCCACTTATCACCTATATTGCGTTCATGATTAACACCCCCCCCCTTGAAAAGAATCACCAGAAACTATTTGTAGAAAAAAATTCAGCATGTACACGCATGCGCACTGGTGCCCACGCAAGGCTTCACGGTCATTGTAGTCTTTCTTGTGGTAAACCCAAGGTATTTGACTGCTACTCTTGTTCGTTGGCAACCCTACCACCACCCCCACCACCCCTCCCGGTCGGCCGGTCCGCAAGAATATTGTCAATATGAAACCGGTCCGCAGTGCGAAAAAGGTTGGGGACCCCTGATTTAGATCACATAGCTATGGTGATTTAAAATTACATCCCAAGGAAAGTAATAGTTTTAATTATACAGTTTTATTTTTGTCTCATCAAGGATTATGTGCAGGCATTGTGCATTTCACTGCTTAGACCAACATTCACAATTACTGGAGTTCACTCCTTGTTCTGACTTATATTTAGCCTGCATTCTTCTTATATTATTCTTACATCCCTCCGAGGCTGGTGTATGTAAACTATCCTCATTGGGACTCGCCACCGCTTTATGTAACTGCATCTTTGACTTCTTGACCGAAGGACCCCAGTCAGTCTGAATTGGCAGCAACATCTCAATCTCCACCACACTGAGCACTGATGTCCACAGGGCTACATGCTCATTCTGTTGCTGTTCACGTTGCTGACTCACAACTGTACTGCTGGATCCAGCTCAAACCACATCATCGAGTTTGCTGATGTTACAATAGTAGCTGGCCTCATCAGCAAAAATGATAAGTTAGCATACAGCTAGGAGGTAGAGAGGCTTGTCAAATGATGTGAGAACAACTATGTTGAGTCTCAATGTGGACCAATCAAAAGAGATGATTGTGGACTTCAGGAAGACGCGGGTCAACTACTCTTCTTTGCACACCAGTGGCTTTGCTGTGGAGAGAGAGTGAAGAGCACAAAGTTCCTTGTTGTGCACACATTGAGAAATCTAACCGGAATCCACAACACCTCCTCATTAGTCAAGAAGGCACAGCAGCATCTACACCTTCAGAGGAGACTGAGGCATGCAAGGCTTCCCACCCCCATTCTAACAACGTTTTACAGGAGCACCAATGTGAGTGTGCTGTCTGGCTGCATCATTGTGTGTCACAGAAGCTGCAAGGCATCGGACCACAAGGCCCAGCAGAGGACAGTAATAAACACCTAGATGATCACCGGGTTCTCCCTCCTCCGTTATTTGTGATATTTACTGGAAGCATTGTTGAGGATACCTACCACCCATCCCACAATATCTTTGACTCAGTACCATCAGGAAGGAGGTACAGGGGTGTCAGGACTAGGACTGCCGGACTGAGTAACAGCTTCTACTCTCAGACTCTGAGACTAGTGACTATCCTGCACCTCTAAGGTCTCATCACTAGGAGTTTGCTGTTTACCTGTGCTGAGAACTACATGCATTTTTCCATTATTTTTTATTAACTTATTTATGGTAATATTTTGCTTTATATGATGTGTGGGTGCACTTCGGTCTAGAGGAGCGTTGTTTCATTTGTTTGTATACTGTATGTATAGTCAGGTGACAATAAACGTAAACTTGCACTTTTCCCTCTTTCCTCCTTTCACTTTCACTTTCTCTCACCACATCTGCTCATTTTAGCTCTCCATACCCAGAGGATACTACTTGATTTTGTTTTGTTGTGAAGGTGGCATTGGTTAGATGAGTTAGATGTTAAAGAAATGTGTACTCTTCATATCAATGACCATGTGTGCAACCCAAATGTTAAAGAAATTCCAGGCCAGCAGAGAGAGTAAAGCCTCTAAAATCGGAAAGAGGAATGTGGACTAAGCTGCCATGATTGGTGATTTGTAGATTCAGATTCATTTATACAGTGGAATGTGTCATTTGTGTTAACAACCAACCCAAGGATGTGCTAGACGCAGCCGGTAAACGTCGCCACTCATCCAGCACCAACATGGTGTCCCTATCATGCTTGCATAACAGCACAAGCAACAACAACAACAGAACAACAGCAACAAAACAATAACAGCAAAACAAGCTCCTTAGCTCCTTCCCATTCACCAACCCACATACGCATGAACACACACAGTCTTCCAACCCCAGGACAGGCCTTTGGGTCTCCAGCCTCCAGTGAACTCGGGGATTCACAGACACTGGGCCTTCAACTTTTCCAGTGACCGTACTGACCCAGGGCTCTGGCCATCAGGCCTTAACTTCCAGACTTCCAATCAACCTTTGGTATCGACCCCAGGACTCACCAGAATGAGGACCCTGGATGAGGACTTCAAACATGGCAATGTAAGTGCCCGAACCTGGGATTGAACTAGACCTCACGTGGAGCAGAGGTCTAGACTCAGACATGCCCTTTAACTCCCTTACATCCCTATCAATAAATGCTAACCCAATCCTTAACTCCTCCCTCACCAAAACCATCCCTGTGAATCTAAAATATAGCTAAGACTGAGCTATGACCTCGACAGAGATCACAGCTCGATGTCATCTGTACCAGATGCATTTAAGTATTTAAATATAAATCATATATTAATTAAACAAAGGAAATTGATTTCCCTTGAATCAGTGTATGTGGCATGGATTATTTTTTAAAAGAATAAACATTGAAATACACAGCCCTTTGGAAACAATAGTTAAATTTAGCAAGTCATGAATATCAGCAAATCCAAAGGAACCATTTCATAAATTTCATCAAGGAGTTACAAAAAACATGATTCAGAAGACAGGCACTTGACTAGATTTATTTTAAGAAGGTATATTCTATAACTTATATAATCTTATGATGAATTTGGATAAGATAGTTTTACTTGGAAATTTACAGATTCATCTTCTGTGAAATAGCATCTGTTTTACAACCCGATAGCTCTCTTCTTGAAAAAACAGGATGCCAGGTGCTATTAAGAACATATTTTTATAGACTTGACAGTTTTTCAATCAATCCTATCTAGCCTCCAAGCTTTAACTACAATCCAATTGCTGAGAAGATACCATTTATCCTCTGCTGATTGAGTTTCTATGCTCTCATTGAGAGTTAAACCACCATTTTAACAATTCATTTCTTTTCACCTGAATTCCGTGAAGTGCTCTGGATTGTACACAGGGATTGGCAAAGATACACTGAAAAATGGAGTTGTACGTTAGGGGCGTACTGTAGTATACTAGCAGGTTGTCACATTAAAGTATAATTCTGTAGAACTTCATTTCTCCGATGGGCAAAAGGTGTTAATGGTGAGAAAGCAGCTAAAACTTGAAAAACAGCTTCTGATTTTATGGAACTGTTATTTAAGAGAATATATATGAAAAATAATTTAGGAATTTTATGTCCTTGAAATAATGTGAGAAAATGTAACAGGATAGACCAGATATAGCAATGAAAGAATAATCTCTCTTTCTTTTGCTTCAAAATTCAAATTTCCAAGTATGTTTATTAACAAAGTGCATACATGTCACTATATACAACCCTGAAATTCATTTTTTGTGGACATGCGCAGTAAATACAAAGAAACACAATAAAATCTATGAAAATCTACACACAAACACAGACAAACAGCCAATCTCCAAAAGAAGGCAAGCTGTGCAAGTATGGAAAAATAATAAATAAATAGATATATAGATAGATAAAACTAAATATGCGTATAAGTCGTAGAGTCCTTGAAAGTGAGCCCATAGGTTGAGGATTGGGGTATGTGATGTTCAGGGTTGGGGTATGTGATGTTATCCACTCTGGTTCAGGAGCCTGATGGTTGAGGGATAATAATTGTTCCTCAGCTTGATGGTGTGGGACCTAAGGTAGCACGGCCTGAATGCTGGGGTCCTTGATAATGGATACTGCTTTCTTGCATCAGCACTTCTTGTAGATGTGCTCAGTGGGGGCTCTCTGCAGATTTCCTGTGGCCTTTTGTATGGTAACATGATTATTCAGGCTCCGTTGGGAATCCATGGCATTAAGTAAATGGGACAGAAGACAAATCATCGTGAAATCTCTTCACTCAGTTACACTGAGTCGTTACCTTAAATTACAATTCATTGTAATATTATAGAACTGAAGGCAAGTTAAAGAAGAAAGAAAAGTAATGCAAAGAGGAGAAAAGATGAAAGTAACAGTTTTAAAAATTTCCAACAATGATTACTATCTGAAGGTCTAAAGCAACTGAAGTAAAAGTAAGTTTTCAGTGTTTAAAAATATAGTATTTGTCAATAGTTAAAAATTTTAAAATTCACTTGCACTTGAGTGCACCATTGTTCTGACAGGTTGTATGGCTAACTACATATATGATTTATTTCTAAATAGGTTGTATCAAGCTACAAGTTTAATGGAGTCTGTAGGAATACAGTAAAACTAGACTGCAACATCCTGATCTTTCTGTTTAACAATGCACATTATGAACCCAGGAAATATGCAGTCCAGTTTACTTTGTTAAAATGGTGAGCACTCTAGACCTCCTTTGTGGTCCAAATATTAGACTAGTAGAACTATATTTGTTCTAAGTTTAAAAACCCAGAAGCTGCTGAAATATTAGAACTTGTGAATATCACCTTCCTTTATGAATATGAAAATTTGCTTGCAATAAGTACTGAAGGATGATTACCACACGAATGATAAACCACTGCTTTTTGCACAATAGTTTCTATAAGATGGCACCTCACTCCTAATCTCCTAATACTTCTTTCCAGATTTAGTTGCCCATTAATCTTACAAGAGAAATTTAATTCCAATAATTACTAAGTTATTGGCAGGAATATTGTTCATAACCATTATTCAATTTCTCCTTCTCAGAAAGCAATTAAACAATGGGGGCTTATCCTTGTACGTTTAAAATTGATGGAGATTTTATGAATGCCATATTTAAATGACTAGTTTTCCCACTGCCATTTTTATGTCTTTTCACATTCCTTCCTTTTTTAATGTTCTTGTTCTTAAATATTACTGATTGCATCTTATATGTTACAATGTTTATAATACTACATAAATATTATACGTTTTACTTGTTCTGGTAGTCACCAAGGATCCAGGTGCTCCTCCTCTTGTGCTCTGCCCGTTTTAGCTCATAGAGCAGCCTTTTGCCCTGGAGAACCCTTGAAATAATTTTCAGGACTTGGGGAACCCCTGCATAAAGATGATTCTATCTACAGCTCACAGTATGTTTGTGTGATCAGTAAGCTGTAGATATAATAATTGTCAGCTCTCTTTTGAGTAGAGAATGAATTTTTAGCCAACCTTTCTTCGAAAAAACAGGTAGTTAAGCTTAGCTTACCTTTCTTTATTTCCCTTTCATAACTTTTTCTGAAGGGTAGGCTCGGTAAATTTAATTTAAATAAAAATTGCGAATTGATTTTACTGAATGCTATTTACAACAGGAAAATTTATTGACAATGTTGAAAAGTAAAGTTACTAAAACCATAAGCCAAAGTAATGTGAATAAAAATGTAGCCTAAGGCACAATTTTATACAAGACTTTGAAAAACCATCTTACTACGTGATATGATCCAGCTCCAATATAGGTCTAGCGTAGGGTATCTCAATTAGGGTTTTTCGACAGATCGTGATTTAAAAATAACATCATTTTTTGAATTTTGTTTGATGCTAGCACCTGCAGTGGTGGGCAATGACCAAGCAGCCCCATTAGCAATCTCGTTAGAAGTCTCTCAGCCCAGTATGGCAGTATGCAGTAGGACTGTGTTTATTTGGCTGAGTCCATTCTCAGTTTTTGATGGGAGATAGGGGATGCCATTGATAATTAGATTCACCACTCTTTGGGAAAAGCATTCCCTCCTCATCTCTGTCCTAAGTTTACTCCCCCGAATTCTGAGGCTATGTCCCCTAGTTCTAGACTCCATACCAGTGGAAACAACTTTCTGTTTCTATTTTATCTATCCCTTTCCTAATTTTATACGTTTCTGTAAGATCTCCTCTCATACTTCTGAATTTCATCAAGTACAGTCCCAGGTGACTCAATCCCTCCTCATAGTCTAACCCCCTCATCTCTGGAATCAATCTGGTGAACCTCCTCTGCACTACCTCCATAGCCAGTAAATCCTTCCTCAAGTAAGAAGACCAGAACTGCACGCAGTACTCCAGGTGGGGACTCACCAGTACCCTGTACAGTTGCAGCATAACCTCCCTGATCTTAAATTCTATATCTCTAGCAAAGAAAGCCAGCATTCTATTTGCCTTCTTGATAGCCTGCTATACCCTGTAAACCAACCCTTAGTGATTCATGCAGAAGCACTCCCAAGTCCTTCTGCACAGCAGCATACTGCAATCTTCTACCATTTAAATAATAATCTGATCTTCTATTTTTCCTTCCAAAGTGGATGACCTCACATTTACCAACATTGTGCTCCATCTGCCAGACCCTTGCCCAATCATTTAACCCATCTATATCTCTCTGCCGACTCTCTGTATCTTCTGCACTATTTGCTTTTCCACTCAACTTAGTGTCATCAGCAAACTTAGATACACTACACTCAGCCCCTTTTTCCAGATCGTTAATGTATATCGTGAACAGTTGTGGGCACAGCACCGACCACTGCAGTACACCACTCATCATTGATTGCCAACCAGAGAAACACCCATGTATCCTAATTTTCTGCTTTCTATTGGTTAACCTATTCTCTATCCATACAAATCCATCACCCCCAACTCTATGCATCCTTATCTTATGGATAAGTCTTTTATGTGGCACCTTATCGAATGCCTTCTGGAAATCCAAGTAAATAACACCCATCTGTTCCCCGCTATCTACTGCACTTGTTATATCCTCAAAGAACTCCAGTAGTTTTGTCAAACAGGACTTGCCTTTGCTGAACCATGCTGCATCTGCCTGATGGACCCATTTCTTTCCAGAAGTTTCGCTATTTCTTCTTTAATGATAGCTTCAAGCATTTTCCCATCTACAGATATTAAACTAACTGGCCTATAGTTACCTGCCTTTTTTGATCAGTGACGTGCTATTTGTCTTCTTCCAATCTGCTGGGACTTGCCCAGAGTCCAGAGAATTTTGGTAAATTGTGACCAAAGCCTCAACTGTAACTTCTGCCATTTCTTTAAGTACCCTGAGATGCATTCCATCAGGACCAGGGGACTTGTCTATCTTCAGGCCCACAAGTTTGCTCAGCACTACCTCTTTAGTGATACCTATTACATCAAGGCCCCCTCCTACCATCACATCTATATTATCTCTCATTGGCATGTTAGACGTGTCCTCCACCATGAAAGTCAGCACAAAATAGTCATTCAAAGTCTTGGCCATTTCCTCATTACCCAATATCAATTCCACTTTCTTGCCCTACAAGGGACCTACGTTCACTTTGGCCATACTTTTCCACTTTATATAATTATAAGCACTTTTACCATCTATTTTTATATTTTGTGCTACTTTATTTTCGTAGTTTATCTTCCCTTTCTTTATTGCTCGCTTAGTGGTTCTTTTTTGCTTTTTAAAGTTTTCCCAATCTTCCAGTTTCCCACTACTCTTGATGACTTTGTATGCACGAGCTTTTAGTTTGATGCCTTCCTTTATTTCCTTAGTTATTTATGGTTGGCTCTCCCCACCCTTACTGTCCTTGCTTTTAACTGGAATATACTTTTGTTGAGCACCATGAAAAACCTCTTTGAAAGTCTTCCACTGTTCCTCAACTGTCCCTTCATATAGCCTGTGTTCCCAGTCTACCCTATCTGACTGCTCCCTCATCCCATTGTAGTCTCCCTTATTTGGGCATAAGACACTGGTGTTAGATCAAACTATTGCACCCTCCATTTGTATAAGAAACTCAGTCATGCTGTGATTACTCTTTCCAAGAGGATCCCTAACTGCAAGATTGCTAATTTTATCTGGTCTGCACAGGACCAGATCCAAGGTAACATCTTCCCTTGTAGGTTTAGTGTTCAAGCTGTTGAAGAAAGCTATCATGTATGCATTCTATGAAGTCCCATCAAGTCTGCCTCAACCAACTTGATTCACACAATCTATGTGTAATTTTATGTCCCCCATGATAGCTGCTGTTCCATTCTTACATGCCTCAGATACTTTTCAGTTTATTGCCTGTGCCACTGTAGTGTTATTTTTCGGTGGCCTATAGACAACCACCAATGACTTTTTTTTCCCCTTTACTATTCCTAATCTCTACCCAGAAAGATTCAACATTCTGCTTCTTAGATCTTATATCGTCTCTCACTATCACCCTGATCTCATCTTTAATTAGGAGCACTATCCCACCTCCCTTACCTTCCTGTCTATCCTTCCATATTACCTGATATCCTTGGATATTTCCCAATCCTCTCCACCCTGCAGTCACGTTTCTGTAATGATCACTGATGATACCCCTTTACACTGATTTGTGTCACAACCTTTTTACAAATACTATGGGCATTCAGATAAAGTGCTCTAACACTCAGTGTGTCTTTAAAATCTAGTAATCTTTGTCTGTTATGCACTTAACTTTTCTGCATGTTACCTTTACTTTTCTCTTTTTTAACACGCTTTTACTTTATCTTTATCCACACTTTTTTTTTACTTTATCCATATTTCTCCATTCTGTTGAACCCACCCCCCTGCTGTTTAGTGAAAAGCCCTATCAATAACTCTAGTTATGTGATTCACCAGGATCCAGGCCCCGTTACAGTCCGGGTGGAGGGTTGTAAATTTAGTTGGCTTCTCCTTGGGTACTGGTCTACAAAGTACCCAGGACATCTTCAAGGAGTGGGATCTCAGAAAGGCAGTATCCATTATTAAGCACCCCCAGCACTCAGGACATGCCCTTTTCTCATTGTTACCATCAGGTAGGAGGTACAGAAACCTGAAGGCACACTCAGCGATTCAGGAACAGCTTCTTTCCTTCTGTCATCTGGTTCCTAAATGGACATTAAACTCATGAACACTACCTCACTTTTTTAATATATGTTATTTCTGTTTTTGCACAATTTTTAATGTATTCTATATACATATACTGTAATTGATTTATTTATTTTTACTTTTTTTCTTCTATATTATGTATTGCATTGAACTGCTGCTGTGTTTAACAAATTTCATGACACATGCCGGTGATGATAAAACTGATACTGATTCTGTAGTTTTCATATTTTTTGCGAAAAATCTGTCTATACAATGAAAGCTACTTGTCAATGGGTTTGACATAGACTACTGATGTAAGTTGTCCTATTCCATTGTGCCTTGTCTTATTACCCAGAACTTATTACACAGCTAGGAAATAGTCACACAGTTGGTGAGAATCTAATAATGCAAGCATATAAAATTATAGTGGATAAAATGCTAGGACAAGAAGCAGTATGAGAAATTGAAAAGGTTTCACTCTCAAACAGTATGATAAGTCGACATTTTGATGACATGTCACACGATGCCCTATCGATGGTTGGCTCCATGAGAAGTTTTGTTTCTCTTGTATATAAAAAAGAAAATCCTGACGTTGTCACAACACACTGCTTCCTTCACAGACAGGTGCTGATGTCAAAAACTCTTGGAGATTAAATGAAAAAGTTCTGGATGATGCTACAAAAAGGGGTAACTTTATCAAACAAAGCCCAGTTTACTATATAACCTTTATTCAAATTAAATCTACTGAGCCTAACTTTAGAAAAATTAAATCCTATTTTGGCTTAAGTTAGTTATTAAACAGAAATATATTATGTTTGCCTTATGAGTTTTTAGAATTTATGAAAGGGAAAGCAAGATATTAATTGCAAGAAAGGTAAGCTAAGCTTAACTACCTGTAAACAACAGGAATTCTGCAGATGCTGGAAATTCAAGCAACATACATCAAAGTTGCTGGTGAACGCAGCAGGCCAGGCAGCATCTATAGGAAGAGGCGCAGTCGACGTTTCAGGCCGAGACCCTTCGCTACCTGTTTTTTTTTTCAAGATGGCTGGCTAAAAGTTCATTCTCTACTCAAAAGAGCATTGACAATTATTTTTGGATTATTATATACTGATCAAGCTAATGTACCATGAGCAGTAGATAGAAGAATTTCTTACGCAGGGGTTCTCTAAGACCTGAAAATCATATCAAAGGTGCCTCCAGGCCAAAAAGTCCTGGCTTAGCATGTGAAACCTATGCTTGTTTTGTGCTGCACAAACACTCAATTCTGAGTCAATCGAGATATGCACACACAGATCTCACCTTCATCTGAAATGGAACTATTTCTCTCCTTTCTCTTGATGCTTGTTAAACAAGAACAAGCTTGCTCACACATGTAAGAAGTTGAAAACTGTAGCAAAATGCTCATTGCTTTCCTATGAATGGCAGGATACTCTTCTTTAACAGAAATCCAGAACTTGTCCAGAGGCAGGTCAGTAAATCTCATCTTGAGTGCACGATCAGACTGCAGCTCACAAAGTTCTTACTCTTCTCTCAAAGTCAAGTTCTCTGGCTGAGATGAAGATTTAAAGAAAGGATCCCTCATCCAGTCATACACTTGTGTTGAAAGGAAGGAAAAATACTATTCAGTTTTGTTCTGTAGTTCTTCCGGGTGATTTTCAATAAGACTTGAAACTTCCTGATATTCTTCCTCACTCTCAAGCCCAAGCAGCAGTGGAAACATTTCAAGATTTCCTTTTGCAAAATGATTTTCCCAAAGATTCAGTTTCCTTTTAAATCCAAGAATCTTGTCACTTGAAGTCAAAACATTTTCTCCAGAATCTTGTAAAGACTTGCCCAACTGGTTTATATGATGAAAAATGTCTGCTAAGTCGGCTAGTTAGTTTCTTAGCCATTTTTTACCTTCAAAGCAGTCAGAAAAATCTGTCCTATTTTCTTGAAAGTACTCCTTCAATTCATCTTTCAGCTCAAATAACCTATTGAGAACTCATCTACTGCTAAGCCACCAGATTTCTGTATGTAACAGGAGATTAATGTGCTCTTGGTCCAGGTTTTCATACAAGGAAAGTTGGGGGAGGTAATTCAGGAGGGTGAGGCTTTTGTCACAGTTGGGCAAGTCCATTCAATGCTCCGAAAACACACTTCATGTTCCACATCAGCCTACCGTCCTCCCCTCCGTGCAATACAGTGTTCATCAATTATCCATGGCCTCCCGTATCTCGCGTCAAAAACTAAGAATGGGCTCAACCAAATAAACAGGGTCCCACAATGCACTGCCATACTGGGAAATGAGATTGCTAATGGGCTGCTTAGTGATTGCCCACCACTGCAAGTGGCAGCATCAAGTGAAGTTCAAAAAGCGGTGTTTTATTTTTTTAATCCCGATCTCCCACAGAATCCTAGCGACCTCTCGCAGAACCATGTTTAAGAAACCTGGCATAGAGATACTAGCAAAAATAAAAATCAGTCTCAACTTGTCCATGAATAGGTCACTGCTCAATCATGAGATGCTTCGCTTAAACAAATAGGGCGATATTAAGCCATGAAAACTAAATTGCATTCTCTAGCTTACAAAGAAATATTTAACAATTGCCATATTTTATTATGAATATCCACAGACTCATGATATATGGCTTTTATGAAGCATGGGAAGTACAGTGACCTCTACAGCAACCTTAGATTTAAAAATTCAACATCATCATTATGCAGCATGTTGTATGACATGGCTGAGCACGATCTTTTGACCATGATTATTCTTGACACAATTTTCTGCAGAAGTGGCTTGCCATTGCCGCCTTCTAAGCTCTGTCTTTAAAATATGGGTGACCCCATCCATTAGCTATACTCTTCAGAGATTGTCTGCCTGGTGTCAGTGACTTGCAATAACTAGGACTTGCAATATGCACCAGCTACTCATACAACTGTCCACCACCTGCTCCCATGGCTTCATGTGATCCTGATCAGTGCGTTGAGCAGGCACTACACCTCGCCCAAGGGTGACCTGCCTTACACCTCCTTTGGTAGTGATGTTTCTCCACCCTACTAACCGACTTGAAAGTTAAAGATTAACAGATAAGCTTTATTTGTTACATTTACATCATAATAAAGGAGGGAGGAGAAGATAGCAGCGCGATGCAGCACGCGCGGCCTCTCCGGTGAATGATATTGGTATTTGTAAGTAGGATGCCGTGCACAATTCTGATTTGATGGAGACAGGTGTGAGAAGCACGGAGGAACATCTGGAGAAACTTCTGAAATGCCCGTTTCGCTGCCGCTGCTACTGTGCGATTGAGAATCTCTGGAGGGGAAGGCCCCAAATCCTTGGCTTTGCCTGTTGCTGGCATCTGGGGCTGGGGTCGAAGCGTTTGGCAGAGATGGTGCTCGGTGCTCGGTGTTGGAGGGCTGGTAGGAGGCTCGAAGTTTTGGGTTGGACTCAGAGTCGGATTGTGGTCGGGTGCTTCCAGGATGCTGAATCGGCAAGTTTGCGGCGCTGGAAGCTCATGGCAGGGAGAGTTTTCTTCCTTCTACCATCTGCGTGAGATGTGGCACTTTCGAGAGACTTTGAGACTTTTTTTTACTGTGCCCATGGTCTGTTCTTTATCAAATTACAGTATTGCTTACACTATTGTAACTATATGTTATAATTATAAGGTTTTTGTCAGTCTTTCAGTCTTGGTTTGTCTTGTGTTTCTGTGATGTCGCACAGGAACATTGTATCATTTCTTAATGCATGCATTACTAAATGAGAATAAAAGAGGACTGCATGTCCTCATAATCTAATCTAATCTAATCTAATCTACTATCAAAACATGCATTAGAAGTGGCTCATTTTGCATCAGTGACCAACACAGTCCAAAGATTTTCTGGGGGCAGCCCACAAGTATTGCCACACTTATAGTGCCAACATAGCATGCTCCGAGCTCACTACATCTAACCATGTGTCTTTGGAATGTGGGAGGAAACCGGGCTACCTGGATGAAACCCATGCAGTCACGGGGACAACATATAAACTACTTACAGACAACAGCGGGAATTGAACCCTGATCAGTGATTGCAGGCACTGTGGAGTGTGGTACTAATCACTATGCTATTATGCCACATCATCAGATTTACTCTCATCAGAACAAAAAGCTTTCAGTCGATGTAACTTGTACAATTGCTTTCACTCACCATCCTATGCTTTCAATCATTGGTTTCAGGACATCTAATTATCTTCCGAAGACTTCAATTCAAATTTCTGTCACTAATGTTTAAACATTTTCAAGTCCTTATTAATCCCTTACCTGATAACCTACTCCAGCCGTACATTCATCTGTAAACTTTAGATTCTTCTCTTGGCATCTTGCCCTTCCTGAAATCTTTCTATTGGAATATCAAAATGAGGGACCATTCGCAGAACATTTAACCTCCCTGAAACCCGAGATCAATACTGACATCACTTGTCATACCTACCTTTTCCTCAAATTCTTTAATCTTTGATTGCCAAAGATGTTTGTTTGATCAGTATCAGTATCGGCAAACTGAAGTCAACCACTGAGCAATCATTATTTTTCACTTGAGAAGGAGGTTCCAAATTTCTACCACCTTCTGAGTAAGTAAAGGCCTTGACCTATTTTTTTTTCTCTTTTCTCTCTGATCTTTGGCTCATAATCAGTGGAAATAGTTTCACTCGAACTACTCTTACATCTTGATATCTTGATAATCTTCCAACTTGAAATTGAGTATTTTTATCTCAAAATTTAATCATGGATTTCAGAGATAATTTTTAAAAATCTCTGCATTTTCTCCAAGACCAGTATATTCTTTCCAAGGTGTAGTGTCTCAAACTATTCACAATACTGCATGTGTTTCTAGATTTTTGAAAGACTGTATCATATTTCTATCTTTTTGAATCCCAGACATATAGATATAAAAGGTAGCATTCTGAATAATTTCTTCACTTGTCCATGATCAATATACTCAGATTCCTCCACTGTCTTTGGTGTTCCAGTAATTAAAGCTTTTTACCAATAGATATATAAACTGACATTCTATTAAGCTTTTAAAATGCCCCTTTCTATGCTTTCTCTGTTTCTTGGCCTTCAAGGCCTTCTATAATTTTCCTTCTTAGTGTCTTCTTTCTCTATGGATTGTTGCGTGATTATACATTGCTGAAGCATCAGAGCTGATGGCTAAATAATTGCTATGGTAGTTTCTGCCTGAAGCGATGTACAGAATAGTTTTGACTTTGGAGGTGCTACATGAATGCAAGATATTGTTTCAATTAGGGCTCCCAGATGCATTTAAAATATATCTCCATATAGGAAATATCTCAGAAAATGTGTAGCTCAGGTGGTTGATGGTTGAGTTGGGTTGTTCTCCAATCCTGGTAATCCATTTGCAAATGTTTTGTCACCATCAGAGAGGACATCATCAGTTTGCTATTAATTCAATGAACAGGACACTGATGATGTGCCCTAGTATGGTGACAAAATGTTTGCAAATGGATTGCCAAGAACAGAAAACAACTCAACCCAACCATATCTCCATATCTGCCTTCTCTTTGAGGCTTCACCTGGCACGTTAATGTTACAAGTGCCAGTAAATGCTACTGGTTCATTACGTAAAGTTTCACAACTATAAAGGGATTAAAATTCATGTCTGGGGCATGGAACAACTATGGTAACTTATTTCTCTGAATTGCTTTCAAAGTTGCACAGACAGTGAAGCCCATTGCAAAAAAAAAGAACTATGGGCTAAACAAAACAGTCTTATTTCATGAAAGCAATATTAGCTCAAATTGATGTTTAACCCTGTCAGTATTGATGCATGGACAAAACACAGCTGCCAATCACAAGTGTGTGCCAATGGCAGTGAAAATGATAGAGCTGATGGCTGAATAATTGCTTTGGCAGTTTCTGCTTTGGATTGCTTTATGAAAAATTAATGTGGCAATTCTGAGAGATGTGTTGCAGGGAGATAGTTCACATTCACTGTCTCTGTTCCTCGCTGGCTCCACGGTGACAATGGATCTAGCCCAGTTTGCAACAAACTCCATTTGGATTTCGTTTGCCAGTTGCTTCAATAGCACCAATGGACACATCCTCAGCATGATTCAAGTTTAAGTTCAATGTTTGGCTATTGATGCACACAAAGTTATCCTTGCCATACAATTTTAATTGGTATTGTACACCCCATGTATACAAGTTGAGATGCAACTAAGATATTTATTTACTTAATACTCTTCATTTAATTAATAAGGCCTCTGTTTCATGTTTCTGTTCAGTACTGATGAATTGCCTTACTAAGACATTTCTCCTTCCATAGTAACTTCCATCCACAGTTTGCTTTCTGTAATAGAGGAGTTCTAAACAGCAAGAGTCAGAAAATCTCAGCAGTGTCTGTGGAGAGGGAAAAGCAGATTTAACTTGTAACATTGATGACCTTTCATCAATGCGGAAGAGTAATGGATAAAGCAAGCTTTAAGGTAGAGAGAAAATAGTGAGGAGATTAGAGAATGAAAGGGAAGATATGAAATTGGGTGATTGGTATGATCTTTCAGAGCTTTAAGATGTTGTAGCAAATGCCTATACTTATGGTGGACTCGCAGTTGACATGAAGAACAACAAATTTGAGCGCAGCAAGGTTCCTCAGACATTACCACATTCTTGGCCACTGTTCTTGATCTTTTACTTACTGGCTGAGGCATGAGAGAGTTATCCTGCCCCCTCTGAATGCCACTGAATCTTTATATTGACCTGAGAGGGCAGGGCAGTTACAAAATTTAATTCAAGGTATCAGTTCAATGGAGATGCATTTCCTCTGGCTGCACAGATACACATTGAGATTAGATCTCCAGCCTTCAAATCAGCTTGAACACACAACCATCTAATGAATGATATCCTAAGTCACAATTTGCAGTTTGAGGCAATCGCTGATATGAAATTTGGCATCTGCAAGTGCACCATTTGATGACCAGCATGTCCATACTAAAAAGAATTTGATTGCCTGAAAGTACTATCACTCTCTAATTAAGCACATGTAAAGCATGCTAGTCATGCTTGTTAGTACACTGATTTCTTCACTTCCAAGTATTTTATTTATGAATTTTGTACATCACCATTGAACTATTGAGATGCATGTCTTTCATATACAGAGCTATTTTTTTACTATAACCAACAGTGAGCCACTTTCACACATGGGAATGTATTGGTCCAATCTATCCATCATGCATTTTATTACATTTTGCTTAATAATATATTTTTCAGGAACTCATCCCATTCACAAAGATATTCCTTCAATGCTGGCTATTAAATGTCATACTTACAGGAAGAAAATGAAAATAAGACTTCTAAATGACCTTCTGTGGCTACTTTGGGAAACCAGATAACAGAAGAATTATTTAGAATAACACCATGTTGGTTTCATAACAGGAATACCTACGGGCCATGCAACATCTGTGGAAAGAAAAGCAGAGTTAACCTGCTGAGTATTTCCAGCATTTTCTGTCTTACTTTTTCACGTTTCCATATCTGCAGGCTTTTATTTTTTGATAGTAAGTAGGACCTGATGTGCTGATTACAGCAAGTATCATAATCTTCGCTAAGAATTATTATTACGCAACTCAACATTAATGTGCACTACATAATAGAATCAATTTCGACTGATGTAGTTTCTACAAAGGTCACAAAAAGACTTCCAGGTCATCAAAGCAACCGATGCAATCTCCACACCTTCCAACATAATAACAACATTTCTCCATAGAACTGACAGAGCATCAGGATTTCTGCACTAAATTGGAAGTCCCAAAGCTGTTACCTGTTGTCCATGGTACGTTAAAGGAATATGCTTTAACAATGAACTTCTCATGGAGTCCAGCAGTAGGGCAATTTCTCAACAACTACTCAGAGAAATCTGCCCAAACAGAGGCAGGTTAGTTTTGGAGCTATGAGAGCTTCTTCATTCAAAGGACTAAGCTATTTTTTAAGTAATTTTTGAAATCTAAATTATATATATTTTGTGTAGCTTTTAATATTGTTTTACAGTTCTTAGGCACATATATAGAGCTAGGGTACCTAGAACTTTTGTATGATACTGTCATCGTTTTATGTATATTGCATTGTACTGCCACCACAGAAAAATAAATTTCTTGACATAGGTGGGTGATGATAAACATTATTCTGATATGGGTCACTATTGTGGACTGGGAGAGGGAAAGGAGCAGGGAGAGAGGAATCATGGCTGGGATGAGGGGAAGGGAGAGGGGTGGGAGCAGGAAGTACCAGAGAGACATTCTGTAATGATCAGTAAACCAATTGTTTGGAATCAAATGAGCTTGGCTGGTGTCTCAGGGCTGGGTGTGTCTACACCCACACCACCCCCCCCCCCCCCGCCGGCATTGCTTCTCTGTCACCTATCCCACATCCCTCCCTTTCCGCTCCACCCTCACCATTCCCAACTTCCTTTGCTCCCACCAGATTTACAAACTCACTCTCTGCTCCACATTGACAAATACAGTACTGTGTAAGAGTCTAAAGAAACCTAGATATATATATGTGCCCAGGATGTTGCACTGTACTATAAATCTTACTATTTTTCATAGTTCTTTAACAGTTTAATAATTCAAAAACAGTCGGATGTTTTGACTGCTGGCTAAGCCAGGAAGTCAAGACAGAGACTGAGGAAACTGCAGGTGCTGGAATCTAGAACAACACAGAAGGCGCTGGATGAACTCTGCGGGTCAGACAGTTGACAGCCCATTTCCCTCCATCAGCCAGCCCAGATGAAAGGTCACGACTCAAAATGTCGACTGTCTGTTTCTCTCCATAGCTGCTGCTGAGTTCCTCTAGCACCTTTTGTGTAGCTGGTTATTAAAGTGTTCTTCGGACTTGTGGCTTGTTCTGACCTCTACCTTCTGCATCCTCGATGTGCTTTCATCACATTGCTCAAGGTCCCATTGCTGTGCAGGACTTAACCATTAAAACAAGACTGCCCTAAGAGTAAATATAAGTATGGGCTTTATTTTGAAGCCCAGTGCTGTGTGCAAATCACTGCAAAATCTAGGCAATAGTTAGCTCAAGAGTTAGCCAACAAATATTGAATTTGCTAATGGTATCCACATCCAATAAAAAGGATAACAACTACTGCAGGTTACTGAATCAAATTGGTAACTGAATCAGGTCTATTTAAGATATATTTGCAAAGAGCATGGAGAATTTACACAGAGCAGAAACCAATGTCAGGCACCTTCGCTCCATCTGCCATAAAAGACGTGATTTACCAATGGCCACCCATTTTAATTTGACCACCCATTTTAATTTGACTTCCCATTCCCATTCCATTGTCATTCCATGACCTCCTCTAATACCACAATGAGGGTTTCTCTCAGTTGGAAGAACAACACCTTGTATTCCGTCTGGGTAGTCTCCAACTTGATGGCAAGAACATTGATTTCTCTAATTTACAGTAATGTATCCCCCTCCCCCTTCTCTCTTTTTCCATTTCCCATTGCTGATACCTTCTTACCCCTTTTCTCCTCTACACCTGCCCATTGCTTTCCCCTGGGCCCTCACTCCCTTTCCCCCATGGTCTACTACCCTTTCTCCTATCAGATTCCTCCTCCTTCAGCCTTTTAATCCTCTACCTATCACCTTCCAGCTTCTTACTTTGTGCCCCTCTCCCACCCATCTTCCTCCTCACCTGGCTTCATCCATCACCTTCTAGCTTGTACTCTTTCCCCTCTCCCCACCTTATTATTCTGGCATCTTACCCCTTCCTCTCCATTCCTAGCGAAGGATCTGGGCCTTAAATGTCAAATGTTTATTTCTCTCAGGGGTGCTGCATGACCCGCTGACTTCCTCCAGCAATTTGTGTGTGATCCTCAAGAGTTCCAACATCTACAGAATCTCTTGTGTTTAAGGTAAATCAATTCACAAGGAAAGTCTGATCGCCCTGATCCCAGTCACAGTAAAGGTGTGAGTAGCTCTTCTAGTGAGAAAAGGCGCAGGAGAGAACCCTGTCATTTGCCCAGCTGTGGACAACGTCACTGCCTGGACCTGAAGAGAAGGCCTCATGTCTGCCCTTGGCATCACTGGGTGACCAAATGCATCTGTACCTGAACTCTGACCCCTGAGATTTTTCTCAGGGTTGGAATATAAGGAAAGGGCTTTGTCAGGTGCTTGGGGAGGGGGTGGGGGCTGTGGATGAGGAGAAGTGAGGGAGTAGGTGAAATTGCAGACGAAGGGTAGCAGGGAACTGGAGAAAAAAAATTAGGAAGGCACCAGGTGTGAAGAAAGGAGATGCTGAGGTGTAAGATTCAGGTTGGGGAGAAAACAAGTTGGAGAGAAGGGTACTTCAGGAGGGTGGAGGACTGAGGAACTGTAAGGAACAAAAGAGGAGGAGTTAAGGAGGAATGAGTGTGTGAGGGGGCAGGGTGAGTGAGGAAATATTGGTCAAGGGGAAGAGCCTGTGCCTGAAGTCCAAGTGTGTGTGTGTGTGTGTGTAGATGCCAGCAGCATGTATGCATTTAATCTGTGTGTGTGTGTGTAGATGCCAGCAGCATGTATGCATTTAATCTGTGTGTGTGTGTGTGTGTGTGTGTGTAGATGCCAGCAGCATGTATGCACTTAATCTGTGTGTGTGTGTGTGTGTGTGTGTGCGCGCGCGCATGCAGCAGAGGCTGTTATTCAGTCTTGGTAGACTGCCTTGTTTCTGGATCAAGATTCAATCAAGCCCACGTGGTGTGCATCAGCTGCCCCACTTTACAGTCTATTATGATTGAAACTGAAAGGCTATCCTAAGTAATCAACTAAAGCACCTGTGTCACGAATGGACCTTCTTCTGATACACAGCCGCAAACACGAGGAAATCTGCAGATGCTGGAAATTCAAGCAACACGCACAAAATGCTGGTGGAACACAGCAGGCCAGACAGCATCCATAGGAAGAAGCACAGTCGACATTTCAGGCCGAGACCCTTCGTCAGGACTGTCCTGACGAAGGGTCTCAGCCCAAAACGTCGACTGTGCTTCTTCCTATAGATGCTGTCTGGCCTGCTGCGTTCCACCAGCATTTTGTGCGTGTTGCTGATACAGAGCCATCTTGTTTTGGTCATCAGTGTGCATGGCCTATGCACTGGATGCTGTGGATGAAGCAAAAGAAGCCTCAAAAAACATTGCCTATGTCCCAGAACGAGACAAATTGATCTCCCTGGGTGGCTTCAATGCCAGGTCGGAAATTGTTTCAACCCATGGAAAGATGTGAACAACAAGGAAGGAATCAGGACAGTTAAGCACAATGGTGCTAATGATATTCTTGTTGGGCTTGTCTTAAACAATGTTCTATCGCATTGGAGACATAAGCACGTCACTTCATAGTAACCTCCACTTGGGTCAGGTACTAGGACCCACAAGGCTACGTTGTCAACAATGTCCATCAACCTAGCTCTAAAATAATGATAGCATCAAAAGCTTTGCCCCAAGAAGTTCAATGCTGAAGGCCTCAAGCACCCTGCAATGACAGAACTTTGCAGCCAACTTAACAAGTACCAACCAAAAGAGTATCCCCAGAGTCTAGACTGCCTTGAAATCCATTGTAATTAGCATCTGTGAAAAGACTACCGACCAAAAAACACAAGCCTCAACTTCCACATTTATAAAGAGAAGGATCTCACAATTGTTGTAGTTGCAACCGGCCTCCAAGAATATACACTGTACAAATAAGAGAAAATCTGCAGATGCTGGAAATTCAAGCAACACACACAAAATGCTGGAGGAAGTCAGCAGGCCAGGCCAGGAAAAGAGTACAGTCGACATTTTGGGCTGAGGCACCTTCACCAGGACTGGAGAAAAAAGATGAGGAGTAGAGTTAAAAGGTGGGGGGGAGGAGAGGGGCAAATACAAGGTGAAAGGTGAAACTGGGAGGGGCAGGAGTGACGTAAAGAAGCTGGGAAATTGATTGGTGAAAGAGATAATGGGCTGGAGAAAGGGGAACCTAATAGGAGAGGACAGAAGGCCATGGAAGAAAGGGAAGGAGGAGGAGCACCAGAGGGAAATGATGGGCAGGCAAGGAGATAAGGTAAGAGGGAGAAAAGGGGATGGGGAACGGTTTGGGGGGGGCACATTACCAGAAGTTCGAGAAATCGATGTTTATGCCATTAGGTTGGAGGCTACCCAAACAGAATATCAGGTAATGTACCTCCAACCAGAGTGTAGCCTCATTGCGACAGTAGAGGAGGCCATGAATAAATGTATCAGAATGGGAAGTGGGATTAAAATGGGTGACTACTGGGAGGTCCTGCTTCTTCTCTACAAATTTGAATACAGTAACCAGGGAGGAGTCTCCTGACTGTCAATCCCCATGAAACCATTAATCAGAATTCTCTTCTTCTCCATCCGCTGGCCAAAATGTTGCTCCCTGCAATGTGGATTTTATATTATCAACGGGTACACTGGAAGGTTTCTATTTATTAAATTTGCTCAACAAACTACCCTCAGCAAAGGCACAAATTATGCAAATTTCCTTTTCTTCCTGTACTTTAAGCACATCAAACGTCACCCATAATTGTTCAGATAAAGTACATGAGGAACTTTCAGCGCACACAAGGGCAAAACAATGGTGCAGTAGATGATATGGCTGTTTCTCACTTCCAACAATGTGGGTCCAACACTGACCTTCAATGTTGCCTGTATGGGAAGGGTTGACAAGTGCTTGGGGCCAGAAGGTTGAAGGTACAACAGCATGTCTTAAGAAGATTGACTGAGCAATATAGGGCTTTTTTCTTTGGAGTTAAGGAGGGTGAGTGGTGACTTGATTGGAGACAAGATAATAAGAGGCATAGATCGAATGAACAGCAAGAGACTTTTTCCCAGGGCGAAAATAACTAAGTACAACAGGGCATAATTGTAAGGTGACTGGAGGGATGTAGGGTAGTTATTTACCCTGAGAGTGTGGTATACCCTAACTAGGATGGTGATAGAGGCAGATACATTAGGGGCTTTTGAGATGGGCACATGGATGATAGAAAAATGGAAGGCTATGTAGGAAGGAAGGAAGGATTAGATTAATCTTAGAGTAGGTTAAAAGGGAGGCACAATATTGTGGGCCAAATGGCCTGTACTGTGCTTTGATGTTCCATATAAGTGGAACGGAGCTGTCAGGGTAGGGTTCCCAGTGCTATAGATTGGGATAGAAAGACAAGCATTTGGAAAACGCAATTGACCAAAAGTGACCAATGAATGTCACTCTTGGAAAATTATGACTGAATCATTCCCTGATCACCAAAGAAGGATTCCAGCGTAGCATCTGCCCTTGTATGGTTGATGTACAAAGCTGATTATTAGCAGATATTTGATATGCATTTGCAAGAGCCTCACAAAAATTCAAACTGAAAATTGTTGCATTCACATACTACTCCAAAAATAAATCGTTTTCAACCTAAAGCACGGAAGTGTGATTGCATCTTCGTGCCATTTCTAAAAAATTGACAGCTCCTTAGTATCTCACTTCATAATACTGGATACAAAAATGATTTGCTTGAAGCTGTCAGGAACCTCCAAAACATGAAATGAACTGT
Organism: Mobula hypostoma; assembly: GCF_963921235.1. Taxonomy (NCBI): domain Eukaryota; kingdom Metazoa; phylum Chordata; class Chondrichthyes; order Myliobatiformes; family Myliobatidae; genus Mobula; species Mobula hypostoma. The sequence continues at coordinate 27,403,707 of NC_086109.1, read as the reverse complement.
TGGAAGAGTTGTAACCTGAAGTAGTTATGCAAGTCCCGGGCCATGTGGAAAACTGCCAGTGTACTGCAGTATATCAACAATTGCGAAGTCAGCAGTATTGGGTCCAATAGTCTGGAGAATTTTACTGTTCCTTTTTTAAATGTTGGGAAAAAGGCAGAAGTCTTTATTTTAAATTAATACATGATGGCAGAAGTGTTGGCTGCATGGAGAGATTAAACTATGCAATGCGCGTGTGTGTTTCGAACTCTGCTTCCGATCTCTGAAGCAGAGCTTAATGTGCATGCATACATCTGATGATGTGACACAGGATAAATACTTTCTCAATAATATATAAAGATCTGAAGCAAATGAAAAGGAAAGAGAATTGAGAATGTGGTTTCGCTACAGCAATTAAAGGAAACTCAAAAGTATGCACTGAAATCAGATAGCGTACTACCATTTTTTTCCTACTGCTAGTGTTCAATTTGAATTTGCTTCAACTACTCAGCTAGAAAATTGGGGACTTGAAGCAAATTGCAAAAAATGTCTAAGGGTTTTCTTAGTTAAGCTGACATAGGGAAGAACCCAGGTGGGCAGAATTGGGCCATTGTGGCACTTATGAGGCCAGATTCACCTCTGTTTATCAGAGACCTGGAGTGCCAGACTCATGGGAACACACCTCAGGTAGGTCTGCTTTAGGTAATGCAACCTCTTCTGGCCCTCATCCAGCCCTCACTCGACACCCAACTCTCAATAGCAACCCTTTATGATCACCACCCATTCCTTATCTGACACCCAGCCTTTAACCTTCAGTATCAACCCTTTCCTATTTGCACCCAGCCCTTCCTATTTACTAAACTACCAGTCCAAAGAATGCCCCCAACCCCACCCACTAATCTGCTGACTGGGCCTAACACTACACCTTAGCACCAGCAGCTCCTCCAACAGATAACTCCTTTCTGGATCACCTATTCTCCTTTCAAGATAAACAAGAAAACACACTAATTCCATCCCTAACCACATGACTGCAGCAGTCAAACGTTATCGTGACCACTGTGTCTCACGGCCCAGTATGCAGTTCTCTGTGCCGTTCCTGGTCTTGCTCTCCTCGCTGGTTAAGTCATAGGCCAAGACCCTTACCATGCTCCATAACCTGATTATCAATCGATACACACTTCTACACCAACAGGTTGTTACTGCCTGTTTGAATGAAGGGTGTTGCAATGGCAATGTTACTGCTTGGCAACTCCAGGGATGATGACCTCAGGTGCTGTCTTCGTGGACCTTGCACCTTCTCCCATGTGGATTTTCTCTGGGTACTCCAGTTTACTCCGTCCTCATCAAGATGCTGGGCACTTACTTCAAATTACTCCTCAGGATAGGTATGTAAGTGGATGCAAACAGTGGGGTGGTGGGTGTGTGAGAGAATAAGTTCCAGGACTACGGGGGGGGGGGAATAGGATTTTTGAGATTGTTCTTTTGGGAGATGGCATGGATCTGATAAACTAATTGGCCTCCTCCTTGGGGCAATATATAAGTAAGATTGTTCTTTCTGCAGCATGTTGATATTTAGTAAGTGAGTGTGCTTTTAAATGTAAATAATATTTTCAACTACAGTGCCTATGAAAAGTATTCACCCTCCTTGGAAGCTTTCATGTTTTATTGTTTTATAACCTTGGATTTAATTTGGCTTTTTTAAAAACACTGATTAACAGCAAAAAAAACTCTTTTGTGTCAAAGTGAAAACAGATCTCTACAAAGTGATCTAAATTAATTACAAATATAAAACACAAAATAATTGATTGAATAAGTATTCACCCCCTTCAAGTCAGTGTTCAGTAGATGCACCTTTGGCAGCAATTACAGCCTTGAGTCAGTGTGGATTGGACTCTATCAGCTTTGCACATCTGGACATTGCAATTTTTCCCAATTCTTCTTTATATAACTGCTCAAGCTCTGTTAGAATTCAGGACATTAACTTGTTGTTCTTGTGCCATTACTGTGTAACTATGACTTTACGCTTGGGGCCATTGTCTTGCTGGAAAACAGATCTTCTCCCAAGACACAGTTCTCTTGCAAACTGTGTCAGGCTTTCCTCCAGGATTTCCTTGTATTTTGCTGCATCCTTGTATTTTACCCTCTACCTTCACAAGCCTTCCAGGGCCTGCTGCAATGAAGCATCCCCAAAGCATGATGCAGTCACCACCATACTTCATAAGAGGGATGGTGTGTTTTTGTTTAAGTGCGGTGTTTGACTTATAACAAACATAGTGTTTAGTCTGATGGCCAAAGAGCTCAATTTTGGTTTCATCAGACCACAGAACCTTCTTCCAGCTGACTTCAGAGTCTCCCACATGCCTTCTGACAAACTCTAGCTGAGATTTCACGTGAGATATTTTTCAGCAGTGCCTTTCTCTTTGCCACTGTCCCATAAACCTGCAACTGGTGAAGCATCCGGGCAACAGTTGTTGTATGCACAGCCTCTCCCACCTCAGCCACTGAAGCTTGTAACTCTCCGGAGTTGTCGTAATTCTCTTGGTGGCCTCCTTCACTAGTCCCCTTCTTGCACGATTACTCAGTTTTTGAGGACAGCTTGTTCTAGGCAGAATTATAGCTATGCCATATTCTTTTCCATTTCTTGATGATTGACTTAACTGTACTCCAAGGGATATTCAGTGACTTGGAAATTTTCTCGAATCCATCTCCTGACTTTTGCTTTTCAACAACCTTTTCATGGAGTTGCTTGGAGTGTTCTTTTGCCTTCATGGTGTAGTTGTTGCTGGGAGACTGACTCACCACAGTTGAACCTTCCAGGTGCAGGTGTATTTTTGCTACAAACAATTGACTGCATTTAACTAATTATGTGACTTCTAAAACCAACTGGCTGCACCAGTGATGATTTGATGTGTCTTATTAAAGGGGGTAAATACTTATGCAATCAATTACTTTATGGTTTATATTTGTAATTAATTTAGATCACTTTGTAGAGATCTATTTTCACTTTGACACAAAAGGGTCTTTTTCTGTTGATCAGTGTCAAAAAAGCCAAATTAAATCCATTGTGATTCAATGTTGTAAAACAATAAAACATGAAGATTTCTGGGGGGGGGTGAATATTTTTTATGGGCACTCTGTGTGTCATAAACATGAGATTCTGCTGATGCTAGAAACCTTGAGATCATGTACAAAGTGCAAGTCAAGCAGCATCTGTGGAGAGGAATAAGCAGTTAATGCATTGGGCCAAAACCCTTCATTAGAACTGGTAATGAAGGGGAAAAATGACAGAAAAAGAAGGAGAGGGAAGGGGAAGGTGTACAAGCTGGTAGGTGATAGATGAAACTAGGTGAGGCAGAATGTGGATGGGGGAGAGAGATAAAGTAAGAATCTGGGAGATGATAGGTAGTAGAGGTGAAGAGCTGCTGAGGAAAGAATCTGATAGGAGACAGAGAAATCTTGAAAGACAGAGAAGGAGGAGGGGCACCATAAAGAGGTGATTAAACGTGTGGAGAACCGAAGGGGTGAGAGGGGAACCCTACTAGGGAATGGAAGGCGGGGGGGGGGAGGGGTGGTGGCGTGGGGTAAGACAAATTACCAGGTTAGAGAATTCTGTGCTCATGCCATCAGGTTGTGGGCTACCCAGATGGGACATGAGGCACTGCTGTTCCAAACTGAGTGTGACCTCATTGTGGCAGTAGTGGAGGCCATAGACCAACATGTTGGAATCAGAATTGGAAATTGAAAAATGGGTTGCCATTGTGAAATCATGGACCGAAGGTGCTCAGTGAATCTATTCCTCAATCTCCATCTTTTCAGTCTTGATGAAGGGTTTTGACTCAAATCTTTGACTGTTTATTCCCCTCCATAGATGCTCTCTGAGTTGCTGAGTTCCTCCAGCACCCTGTGTGTTGCTCAACCATATATCTATTATTTTCATGTCCTGAATGTTTATTCACAAAACATTCAAAGCCCGTTAACGCATCAGCTGCCTCATCTTGGGGCAAGTCTAGGTCTCAACATGGTTTTGTAAGTCTAGTGAGTTTGTCTGTTCTGAGAGCATCCTTAAACAGTGCTGGGCCATGCTCAACTGCTGGGAGCCAGGAAAATGCATTAAAGTCATTAAAATTAACTCAAGTAAAGTATTCCAAAACTGCTTACTCTTTTGATGAAGGGTCTCAGAATTCCTCCAGCATCTTGTCTGTGTTACTCTAGATTTCTGGCAACTGAAAAATCTCTTGTGCTTTTGTTTACCCTTTTTCCAAGTGCTGAGGACTGCCATGTTTGTATTAAGTTTAAACTAGGGCTGGCCAGGGAATGGATTCTAAAAGTGAGAACTGGGAAATCGATGGGAGATTGCCTGGCCCTTGTTGGACTCCTTGTGAGACTACCTGAGCAGTGGTGGGAAGTGCTCATCACACAGACCATAGGATAGAAGAGTCCAGCAACAATTTACAGTAACTTGGTAACCCTGGCTCCAGCACTGCAACAAGACAGAAGATCCGTCCTACTTTTACAGTAGAAATAACTTGCAAATATTAACCTTCTTGTCATGAACTAATCTGCTTATCCAAAGTTATATATCAGTAGCCATCTCCCATTAAAACCACTTCATCTCTACAATGCATGTACCTAAATTCTCCATCACATCAGTACTGCTTCATAGGTATTATCACAGGGATGCATATAGTCTTAAATTCTTTACTATTTCTTGACTGTCCTTAAAGTCCTCACTGCCACCTTACACTTGTTTTTATTCTCTTGGAGCATTTTGCCTCTTTCACCAAGATTAATCCTCCCACTTTATCATTTACCCCAGGCTTTTCTGTCATTTTCAGCGTGAGGAGAGATGATTGGTGGCAAACTGATCAAACCTCTTGATGGTTAATATGACAGACGAGCAGGAGGAGCTAACATAAGTACTTAAAATGATATAGAAGTAGTTTACATCCCAAAAGTCCAAGAACTTCATGTACCAGAGACAAATAAAAATTACAATGTGCCGCTAAGAGGTGAGTGTTCAGATCAGAATCAGGTTTATTGTCACTGACATATGTTGTGAAATCTGTTGTTTTCAGGCAGCAGTACAGTGCAAAACATTAAAAAATCTATAGGTTACAGGAAGAAATATATAAAAATAAATTAATTATGCAAACGGAGAGTGAAATAATGTGGTAATTTTCATGGAACATAAAAATCTGAGGAAGCAAGGACAAAAGATGGTGAGAGTTACAAGAAATGAAACTTTCAAGGACTATCTAGATCAGCAGAGAAACATTTCTCCCTCAACCATCAATCTAAACCAGATTTAAAAACAGAAAATACCAGATGAGTCCTGAGAAAGGGTCTCGGTCCAAAATGTCGACTGTTTATTCTTTTCCATAGATGTTGCCTGGCCTGCTGAGTTCTTCCAGCATTTTGTGTGTGATATCAAATGAAAACTTACTGTCATTCAACTTTGGCTCCAGCTAATGGACCTCTGCCTCACAGCTTCAAAGTCATTGATTCAATCCTGACCCCTGTACCTTCTGTGTGAAGTTTTTATATTCTCCTTGTGACCATGTGGGTTTCCTCTTGCTCTTCTGGTTGTCACCTACATCTAAAATGTGCAACACACACAAAATGCTGGAGGAACTCAGCAGGCCAGGCAGCACCTTAGGCAAAAAAAGTACAGTCGACATTTCAGGCCAAAACCCTTTGGCAGGACTGGAGAAAAAAAAACTGAGGAGTAGATTTAAAAAGTGAAGGGAGGGGAGAGAGAAACACAAGGTGATAGGTGAAACCTGAAGGGGGAGGAGATGAAGTAAAGAGCTGGGAAGTAAAATGGGAAAAGAGACAGAAGGCCATGGAAGAAAGAAGAAGGGGGGAGCACTAGAGGGAGGTGATGGGTAGGCAAGGAGATAACATGAGAGAGGGACAAGGGGATGGGAAATGGTGAAGGGGTGGGGGGGGGGTTGGAGGCATTACTGGAAGTTTGAGAAATCAATGTTCATGCCATCAGGTTGGAGGCTACCCAAACAGAATATAAGGTGTTGTTCCTCCAACCTAAGTGTGACCTTATCCTGAAGTGGAGGAGGCCATGGATGAATATAGCAGAATGGGAAGTGGAATTAAAATGAGTGGTCACCTCCTTTTCCCTCCCTCATGTTATCTCCTTGCCTGCCCATTGACTCCCTCTGGTGCTCCTACCTCCCCTGCTTTTTTTCTTTCTTCCATGGCCTTCTGTCCCTTTCACCAATCAACTTCCTTTTATCCCCTTTTGTTCAAGAGCCTGATGGTTGAGGGGTAGTAACTGTTCTTGGTGATGTGAGTCCTGAGACACTTGTACCTTCTTCCTGATGGCAGTAGTGAGAAAAGAGCATGGCCTGGGTGGTGAGGATCTTTGATGATGAATTTCCAACATCTGCAGATTTTCTCTTGTTATGATGGATTTCCAACATCTGCAGATTTTCTCTTGTTTGTGATCTAAAATGTGCAGATTGGTAGGGCAACTCATTGCAGTAAACTGCCTCGAGAGTGTAGAAGAGTGATAAAATCATGAGGAAGATGGGGAGAATAAAATGATATGAGTGTAAATGATTGTCGGTGTTGACATACTGGGCATAAATGCCTACTTCTGTGCTGAATGACTTACTTTCTGACTCTACTTGTAGAGAGAGAAACAGAGTTGGAATTTCAAGCCAGTGTTCTGATGTATGGTCGATGACCTCTTTTACTTTCCAAAGTGGTTACCTTGTCCTCTGATTTATTTCATATTTTAACATGTCCAGTGTTTAATTTTACACTTAAATTGTATGTGTGATCTTGTTGTTTGAAAATTAATGGCCGTGTTCCACACAGTTATAGTGACTACACTTGGAGGCATTTCATGTGCACACTGTACATTGGATCCATTCATAGCCTTGAGAGGCTTTGTTAATTATGTGTCTTCTTTCCAGTTTGGCAGCCTCAGGGTCTCTCACTGTGGAAATATTTCTGCTTCTTTTATAGTGCATAGTCCTCCCGTAGCAAGACTGTGCCAAAAATGTCCTTGAACCATCTCCATGTCCATACAGTCTTGATTATCCAACACCAGAAAGAGTAAAACCACAAGCATAAACAACGACATTGCAGACGCTGGAAAACTGAACAACACACACAAATTGCTGGAGGAACTCAGCAGGCCAGGCAGCATCTATGGAAAAAAGTACAGTCGAAAAACCTTCGGCAGGGTTTCAGCCCGAAATGTCGACTGTACTTTTTCCCGTAACAACTGCATTTCACTTGTTAAAATTCTGCTTCTATCCAGCACAGAAGGAAAGAGTTACCAAGAAAATTAACTTCAGGATTTTTAATGGTAATTTTCAGACTAATGTGTTCCTCACTATTTCATATGATGTATCGCAGTTATATATAGCTATAATAAGACATCATCCATTTACACAGTGATATTTACAACTAAAAGATAAGCCTCGAAGGCCATTTCTGATCTTTAAATTGTTCTTCTGTTCTGGAAGACAGATAAAAGGGGAACATCTTAACTGGTGTTGAAGTTTACATCACTGACTGGTATTGTCTATTCTGAACCTTGTGAACTTTCAAAAATTCACAGAGCTCAAACATCCTGATTTGAAGCAATCTTCCCACCTGCCTACAGATATTCACTATATACAGTACACTGAGCAGTCACTTTATGAGGTAGCACCCCATATGACACTAACAATCATTCAATGGTTAATGCCACTTAGATTACATTTCTTCCTCCATTCTGATATTTGGTCTGAAAAGCAACTGAACCTTCTCTTCTTCTTCCTCTTTTGACTTTTATCGGCAGTTGGCAGTCCAATTTACAAGTGCATTACCACCACCAATTGGACCAGAATGTGGTGTAGTGATTTGGGGAAAAAACACCCTTGCTACTTTTCTTTTCAAATGAAAGCTAAGCTACCCCAAAAAACCATATAGGTTGTAAGTAACAAAACCCAGCACATCACACAAACCAATCTTCCGTCCTTGGGCTCACTTTACACCGTACGCTGTCGGAGCAGTGCTGCCAGGATAATCAAGGACACGAGCCACCCAGCCAACACACTTTTAGTCCCTCTTCCCTCCGGGAGAAGGCTCAGGATCTTGAAGAATCATACGGCCAGATTTGGGAACAGCTTCTTTCCAATTATGTTGAGATTGCTGAACAGATCCTGACCCAGATCTGGGCCATACCCTCCAAATATCCGGACCTGCCTCTCAGTTCTTTTGCACGACCTTACTTTCCCTTTTCTATTTTCTATTTATGATTTATAATTTAAATTTTTAATATTTACTATCGATTTACTCCAGGGAGTGTGAAGTGCAGAATCAAATATCGCTGTGATGATTGTACGTTCTAGTATCAATTTTTTTGGCGACAATAAAGTATAAAGTAATGAAAGACAATACAGTGAATTAAATTAACATTTTAAAATTAAAACTATCAACCCTCAAAGATTGTGATGAAGCCAGCATTCAACCTTATGTGCTTCATGCTGTAATAACATATGTTCAACTGTTTCATGATGATGACAAAACCTACAAAACACAGAATTATATTTTCCAACAAGATATAAGGAATAATTAAGCATAGTATGCCCAATTCTAAGTTGAGTCAAAATAATTCCTTCCCTTCTTGTTTTACCCCCTTCTCCCATTAAAACAGAACCACTTGGCCATGTCTGCGTGTTTGTAATGCATTGAGTTACTGCCACATGATTGGTTGATTTGATATTTGCATTAACAAACAGATGTACCTAATAAAGTAGCCACTAATTGTAATTTATAAGCTACTCATCTGCATTCTACAAACTTTTTACTAATAAATTGTCAGCAGAATGTTCCTGCTGTCCATTGTATTGATTCATATTAATCTGCACACTATTTACTGCTGCATTTCCTCTGTGACTACAGCTCAAATGGAAACTCTAATTGTAAACATTTTGGAACATCCTGGGGTTGTAAAAAGTACTTTAACTATAAGATATATACTCTGGTAAGTTTGGTGTGCATTACCATAGATGTAAAAGGAGTATCAGATTAACTTGAAGTGCTTCTTAAGCTGTACTGATGTGTGCAATGCTACACATATGATCAAATGCATTGATAATGACACGTCACATGTGTAGATGTACTTTATGACATTCTTTTCAAAGGTAGTGAGGTGAAGCAGATTGTCACACTTTCTAATTTTGTTTGATATTTTTCGGGTTGATCTTGGGGAACATGTTCAACGTTCAAAGTGAACTTTTTATCAAAGTATGTACGTGTCACCATATACTACCCTGAGATTCATTTTCTTGCAGGCATTCACAGTGGAACAAAAAATACAATAGAATTGATGAAAAGCTATAGCAAATAAAGAATGACAGACAACCATTGTGCAAAAGAAGTTCAACTGTGCAGAAGCAAAAAAAAAACAATAAATTATTAGACATATAGATAATACTGAGAACATGAGTTCTAGAGTCCTTAAAAGTGAGTCAATAGATTATGGTGCAACCAGTCGGGATGCTTACCACTCTGCATCTAAAGGAGTTTGTCAAAGTTTTAGATGACATGCCAAATCCACGCAGACGTCTTGTTGAGTCAGTGTCCATCGTGGGTCTTTCGGAATGTGCCACCTCTTGATTTATCTCTGCCATGCACCGTTTCAGATATCGGACTGACAACAGGGATATTTTCAGATTCACAGCATTCATCCTTGTTCCCTCTTCTATATTGCACTGAGATAAAGTGGTCTACATGAACCACATAAGTCTCACTAATCCTTGGAAAATACTTCTAGAGCTGTGCGTTTTCGCAATTTATCCAATATCCCAACATTCCCATATCAGCCAATGAATCCTGTAGTCTTAACCTCTTCCCTTTATAGCATATGTTGCAATGTTTGCTCTATTCAGCAGCTTGTTTCCCACCTTCCCCTGCTGATTTAGCTAAGTCAGATTTAAGCGTCTTCTAAATCTTACGCACATAAGAATTTCTACAAGAGCGTATTCTATAGTGCTGAGTTGTGTCACTTGGTGATTCAGATGTACTATACATATGGTACATTTCTTAGTCAAAACTTCATTGTGATATCTGATTTTGATTCCCAGGGACTCCTTTTATTTTTAGAACCTCTTTCAGTGTGCATATTAACCGCTGAGCTGTTTGTGGCTGAGAGGGCAATAGATGTGAGGAGAGGTTTGATTCCATTTAATTTCACAATCTGTCACGATCGAAACATTCAAGACTCTGGATCATCATCCAATACTGCGCAAGGGATCATTAATTGTAACAGTAGATCAAAACTCTTCTATGGTGCGGTCAGTAGTGCATGACCCTGCAGAATCAGAATCAGATCATAATCAGAATCAGGTTTAATATCACCGGCATATCATGAAATCTGTTAACTTAGCAACAGCAGTGCAAAGCAATACATGATAATATAGAGAAAAAGTAAGTAAATCAATTGCAGTAAGTGTGTGTATATATATATATATCGTCAAATTAAAAGTAGTGCAAAAACAGAAATAATATATTTTAAAAAGTGAGGTAGTGTTCATGGGTTCATTGTCCATTTAGCAGTCAGATGGCAGAGGGGAAGATACTGTTCCTGAATCGCTAAGTGTCTGCCTTTAGGCTTCTGTATCGCTTTCCTGCTGGTAACAATGAGAAGAGGGGATGACCTGGGGTCCTTAGATAGATAGATATGTTATTGATCCCAAAGGAAATTACAGTGTCACAGTAGCATTAAAAATGTACAGATATACAAATATTAGAAGACAATTAAGAAAGATTAAAAAATAAATTACCTCAAACAGTCTAACAGGAGGATGTCATCACTTCCTTGGCTATAAATTCACTTATTATAGAGCCTAGTGGCCAAGGGTAAGAATGGACCTCATATAGCACTTTTTGGAGCAGTGCTGTTGTCTTAGTCTATTACCAAAAGTGCTCCTCTGTTCAGCCAAGGTGGTATGTAGAGATTGAGGCCTTAAATGGCTTCTTTGAGGTTACTGACTGGAATGTGCTTTGTGAACCACATGGGGAGAAGATTAACGGATTACTGATTGTGTCACTGGCTACATCAACTTCTGTGTGGACACTGTAATACCATCAAGTACTGTTTGCTGCTTCCCTAGCAACAAACCATGGGCCACCAGTGACCCGCAGGCTCTTCTCAACCACAAAAAGAGAGCCTTTAGATCAGGAGACAGGGAGGAACTGAAATGTGCTGGGGGGGGGTGGGCGGGTGGTGGTAAAGGAGAAGATCAAGGTGGCTAAAGAGGAATACAGGAGAGAGATGGAGAACAAGCTTGAACAGAGTAGCACACGGGAGGTGTGGAGAAGCATGAAGAACATCACTGGCTTCTATCAGCCTAACTGTAGAGCCACGGAATGCAGCCATTAATGGGCTAATGAGTTAAAACAATTCTTTGATAGGTTTGACAATTGCCCTCCTGTTCACACCCCTCTCAGCACAGCAGTCCAGGTGCCAAGGCACCCAGTGCTCCCTCACACCAACAACTCCCTTCCTTCCTCACCCCCCTTCCAGTTCAACATGCGGATGAACGTCACAGCCTACCTCTGTCTACATCCCTGAGGCACCGCTCCTTGAAGGTGTCTTGGAT